>NC_069660.1:321273862-321873862 GCF_027244095.1 Hemicordylus capensis | reverse complement strand
CCCTCAAACACCAACTCCGGCTCACCGTTCTGAGCCAGGCCATCGACCGCGTCTCGGCCATTGGGCACCGCTTTCGCCTGAGGCACCTGGACAGAAGGAACCGCCGCCTCTTGAGGAAGGTCGTCAGTCTGGATCATGATCTCCCGGGTCTGAGCAAGGGCGGCCCTCTGCTCCTCTTGCAGCCGTGTGAGCCTCTCCCGGAGCTTCTGGTTCTCCTCCGCAAGGAGCTTCTCCTGCAGCTGCCGCTGCTTTTCCAGCTGCTGCAGCTCCTCCTGCTTCTGGCGGACGTTCTCCTCCGCCTCCGCCTGCTTCTTCTGGGCATTCTCCAGGCCGGCCTTCAGCTGCTGCTTCTCCGTCTCCAGCTGCCTCTGCTGGCGCTCCTGCTCGGCCTTCAGGCTCTGGGCTTTGTGAACCTCGTCCTTGAAGAGCTTCTCCAGCTTGGCCTTCTCCTCCTCAATGAATCGCTCCTTCTGCAGGAGGGTGTCCTTTTCCGACAGGAAGGTCTGCTGCAGCATCTGCGTCTCCTGGCGCAACTGTTCCTTCTGAGCAGTCTGCATCTGTGTCAGGAAGAGAAAGGGTTAGGGCCAGTCAGTTGATGCAGAACACGGGAGGGAAGGAGGCAGGCTGGGTGGGGGGGAGCGGCCAAGCCCCGGCAGGTTAAGAGCCAGCACTTCCGGCGGTGGGGAGGGGGGCGTGAGGGGGTCATGGGGGCCTCCCGTTCCCAGCCCCCCTGAGAACTGTCAGGCTGGCTGGTGTAGGCATTTCTTTCTGCCCTTCCCTGTAGCAGGAGTTCCCAACAGGGGGTGCTACTGTGGCCCCCCCCGGGGGACTCGAAGGGCTCCCAGGGGATACTCAAGAGCCCTCCTGCCTCAACCCCCCCCCCGCTGCAGCCGCACAATTTGTTCCCCATCGGAGGATTGCCAGTGTGACTCAGATGCAGCGCCAGTGAAGTGTCTGCTGCAGAAGGGGGCTGAAGACACCCCATTCCCCCCCCCACCCCCACCCCAGCTCCTGACGGGCCGGCTATGTGCTGAAGCTTTCTTCTCAGCATGACTAACAGGCTTCAGAAAATTAGCACTGAAATTCAGAGCTCCCACTGAAATGAGGAGGACAAGTAAATGTGTCCCATTGATTTATGCCGATGAGTAAATCCGTGTGGATGTGGGCCAGTGACTGAAGCCGCCTTCACACAGGCAGCCCCCATCTCTATGGGGCACCTGATCTGAAAGTCTGCACCAGAAGGGGGGCCCCTGCTAAAAGAAGGGTTGGCGCTGAGCTTGCCCAGCCGCCCCACGGGCCTGCCCTACCCCCGCTGAACGAGGAGGGTCCCGATCCTGGCTGCTGCCTTTCTTGGAAGGAGGCCGGCAGCTGCAGCTCCTGCCCGGCTGCTGGCCCCTCCTCTGCTCGGGCTCTCCGCTCGCCCCCTGGACCAAGCGGGCTGCAGCTCCGGCCTCCGGAAGGAGGCTCCACTCAATGTGGACTCCAGAAGGTCGCTGCCCAGCCCCCGACCCCAGGCAAGGGCTGAGCCCCAGGCGGCTCCTGATGCGATGAAGCCCCCGGGCCACAGGCTGCTGCCCACAGAACCTCACGACAGCACAGCCCTGTGGCCAGTGGGGGAGGGGCTGCTCCGGTGGCCAGCAAACCCCCCCCCCGCCCCTGGGCTGCAGGCTGCTCACCTGGTCCAGCATTCGCTCTTGTCGTGGAGATTCGTCTGGCAGGGGTTGCAGTGCCCAGGAGCCAGAGACGACCCCCCTCTCCTGCTCCCCTTCCCTTCTGCTCTCCACGGCCCCTTCCTGACTCCTCTCCCTGCCACCACTCCATTTGCTAGCCATAACCTTGGGGGAAACTCACGTGTCGGCTTCACAAAGTGACTCTGGGCAGAAGATTCAAGAGAGCACTCGGAGGATGTGACCGAGGATGGGTGGGGTGGGGGTGGGGGTGCCCCCCCCCTTAGTCTTCCTGACTGCTTGTTTCAGGGGAGAGCACGTGTGACGCCATGGCCCACTGGCAGCCTTTTCGGGTGCTTCCTTTGCACCACGGAGACCTCCGAACAAACCAGCCCGGGCTGCGAGCGTACCAACTCCTCACGCTGCCCCTGTTCGGGCCGCTGGCTGAGCTGAGCTTCTGTCCTGGCCTGCTACGTGGCGAAGACAAGCAGCCGCCACCCCCGGCCAGGAGTCCAGGGATCTGCTTTCCTCGCCAGAGGACGGGCCAGCAGGGAGGGCCAGCTAGCCAGAGGGCGGCGGCGGCAGCAGCAGCAGCGGGCCCAAGGCGGGGGCTGGCAGATGCCCCTCCTCCTGCATTACGCCACCCCTGACTCGGGGAAGGGGTTGTGGGCTAGTGGCAGGCGGGGAGCCCCGAGGAGGCCCCCGAGTGTGTGTGTGTGTGTGTGTGTGTGGAGGGCTCAGTGACAGGGGGTACCTCTTCTGCGTTCTGCTGCAGCAGCTCTGCCTCCCGCTGCAGCCTCTGCTTCTCCTTCTCCAGCTCGGCGATGGCTTTCCGCAGCTTCTCGGCATCCTGGTCACTCTGCTGCCGGCGGATCTCCAGCGTCTGCACCAGCGTCACCTTCTCCTGGGTGGCCAGCTCCGTCTGGTGCAGCTTGGTGCTGATCTCCTCCGCCTGCCTCTTGAAGCGCTTGGCCTCTTCCTCCGCCTTGGCCTGGGCCAGGCTCATCTCGGCCACCTGCAGCTTCAGGCGCTCGGCGTCGGCGCTGAGCTCCAGCTGCCGCCTGCGCTCGGCCTCCAGGGTCTTCTGGAAGCCCTCGGTCTCCTCCGCCAGCTGCTGCTGCATCTGCTCCTTGTCCTCCTGCAGCTTCTTGGCGTGCTCCTGGGCGAGCTCCTTCTGCTTCTGCAGCATCTCGGCCTCGGCCTTCAGCCGCGTGGCTTCCTGGACCGCCTGCATCTTCTCCTTCAGGATCTTCTCGGCCAGCGCCCGCTGCCGCCCCAGGTCCTCCTCGGCCAGCTGCCGCAGGCGGGCCGCCTCCTGGGCCTCCACGTTCAGCCGCGCAGCCTCCTCGGCCAGCTGCTTCATCCTCTCTGCCTCTTCGGCCAGGAACTTCTGCGTGCTGTCCTTGTCCTTGGCGATGAGCCGCTTGTTCTCCTCCTCGATGCGGGCCTTGAGCTTGGCCAGCTGCTCCATCTGGACCTTCACCCGGAAGAGCTCCTCCTCGGCCTGCGCCTTCTGCTTCACGGCTCCCGCCACCTCCTCCTTCTGCCGCTGCAGCTCCTCCTCCAGGATGCTCTTCTGGCGGTCCGTCTCCTCCAGCCGCAGCTTGACTTTGGTCCGCTCCTGCTCCACCTGGGCCTTCTGCCGGAGCGTCTGCTCGGCAAACTTCTTGTGCTTCTCCATCTCGGCGTCGGCCAGCTGCTTCTGCTTGAGGGCCGCCTGCTCTGCCTGGGCCCTCCTGGCGGCCTCCAGCTCGGCCTCCTTCCGCAGCTTCTCGGCATCTTCCTGGGCCCTGCCTTTGGCCTGAGCCTCCTCCTCGGCCTGCTGCTTCATGCGCTCAGCGTCCTCAACCCGCTGCCGGGAGAGGGTGGCGTCCTGCTCGGCTCTGACCCGCGCAGACTCGGCTTCCTCGGCCGCTTTCTTGGCCTTCTCCGCCTCCTCCCTCAGCTTCCCCAGCACGCTCTGCTCCTGCTTCCTGGTCTGCAGCAGCTCCTGCTCCTTCTGCTGCACGGCGACCAGGTGGGCCGCCTCTTCCGCCACGATCCTCTTCTGCGCGGCCTCCTGCGCCAGCTGGATCTGCCTCTCGGACTCCTGCTCCGCCAGCTCCTTCTGCCGCTTGGCCTCCTCCACCTTGGCCTTCAGGCGCTCCACCTCCTCCAGGGCGGCCTTGCGCTGCCGGGCAGCTTCCTGCTCAGCGGCCACGATCTGCTTGACCTTGCCCTCCGCCTCCCGCCGGCGGGTCTCCTCCTCCAAGGCCAGCTGGCGCAGCTTCTCGGCCTCGCGCTCGGCCTGCTCCTTGCTGCGCTGGATCTCCTCGGCGTTCTGCTTGATCCGGGTGAGCTCCAGCTCCAGGTCTGCCTTGCCCACAGAGGCTTGTTCGAAGCTGAGCTTGAGGACGCGGATCTCTTCCTCGATGAGGCGCCGCTGCTTCAGCGTCTCGTCCACGATGCCCTTCTGCCTCTCCAGCTCGCTGAGCGAGGACTTCCTCAGCTGGGCGATCTTCTCCTCGATGTCCTGCTTGTGCTGGGCGGCCTGCTCCTCCAGCAGCCTCCGCTGGTAGGCCTCGTCCTCCGCCAGGCGCCGCAGGCGCTCGTTCTCCGCCTCCTTCTCCTTCAAGGCGATTTCTGCCTCCGCTTTGAGCCGCGAGGCATCGTTGATGGCCGCCAGCTTCTCCTTGAGGATCCTCTCTGCCTCCGCCCGCTGCCGGGTAGCCTCTTCTTCGGCCAGCTGCCGCTGCCGCTTGGCCTCCTCCGAGAGGGCCCGCAGCCGAGCCGCCTCTTCGGCCAGCTCCCGCAGCTTGCTGGCCTCGGCCTCCAGGATCTGCTTGGACTTCTCGCTGGTGGAGCGGGACTCCTCCTCCGTCTTGGCCTTGCTCCGCAGCAGCAGCTCCATCTCGGCCCGCAGCGTGGCCAGCTCCTCCTCCAGCTCCTTCCGCTTCTGGATGGCCTGGCTCACCTCGTTCTTGAGCCGGAAGAGCTCCTCCTCCAGCAGCAGGCGCTGCTGCTCCCCGTTCTCCATCTCGGCCTTCAGACGGATCAGCTCCTGCTCCGCCTGGAACTTCTGCTGGGCGGTGCCCTCGGCCAGCCTCCGCTGCTTCTCCAGCTCCTCCTCGGCCAGCTCCTTCTGGCGCAGGGCAGACTCCTCCGCCTTGCTCCTCTTCCGGGCCTGCCGCTCGGCGTCCTCCTTCTGCTTCTCGGCTTCCTCCTGGGCCAGGGCCTTCTGGTGGGCCACCTCCTCGGCCTGCAGCCGCAGCCGCAGGGCCTCGTTGGCCTTCTGGCGCCACTTCTCCAGCTCCCGCTCGGCCTCCTCCCGGGACTGCTCGGCCTCCTGCTGCTGCTTCTTCAGCCGGGCCGCCTCCTCCTGCAGGTGGGTGACGGTGATGTGCTCCTGCTTGAGGGACATCTCCAGCTGGGCCGTCTTCTCGGCAAAGGACAGGCGCCGGCTGTGCAGGTCGGCCTCCGCGCTCTTCTGGGCCACCTCCTGGGCCAGCTGCAGCTGCCGCTCCTTCTCCAGCTCCGCCTGCCTCATCCGGCGCTCGGCCTCTTCCGCCTGCAGGCGCAGCTGCTGCAGGTCCTCCAGCGCCTTCTGCTTCTCCCGGGCCGCCTGCTGCTCGGCCTGCACCTTGCGCTTCAGCTCCTCCTCGGCCTCCCTCTTCTTCTGCGTCTCCTCCTTGACCTGCTTGCGCAGGCGCTCCGCCTCCTCCTGGGCCAGCTTCTTCTGGTGCTCAGCCTCGTCAGCACGGGCCCTCAGCGCCCGCAGCTCGCCCTCGGCCCCCGCCTTCTGCTTCTCCGTGGCCTCCAGCTGGAGGCGGATAATGTGGATCTCTTCCTCCACTTTCCGCCGGCTGAACTCGGCCTCCTCGATCAGCTTGAGTTTGGACTGCACCTGCAGGTCGGAGTTCTGCTTCATCTGCGCCAGCTCCAGCTGGATGTTCTGCTTCTGCTGCGCGGCGTCCACGGCCACCAGCTGCCGCTTGCTCACCTCCTCCCGCATGAGCTGCTGCAGCTCCAGAGCCTCCTTCTCGGCCTGGGCCTTGGCCTTGGCGTGGGCCTCGGCCAGCTGCTTCTGCTTTTCCAACTGGGCCTCCACCTCGGCCAGCCGCTCCCGCTCCACCTCCTTCAGCTTCTCTGCCGCTTTCTACGGGGAAGGTGCACAGAGGGGACGGGGGAGAGAGAGAGAGAGATCACAGGGGGAGGTCGGGGCAGAGGGGCTGGGGGCACGGCACGGCACGGCCCGGCCCACCCCAGGAGGGGCTCCCGGAGACGCCCGGCAGGCCCCGAGGGGACACACCACTCATGTCTCACACAGGACACCAAGCAAGGCAGCAGGAAGACCAGTGGACCAAGAGTGGAGGACTGATGGAGGCAAGACCACAAGCAGGACCAAGACAAGGGAGGACCACAGGATGACGACCGCCGGACGACGGCACCTCCACCATGCTCCGTGCAGCGTGTAGCGAAGCTCACAACAGAGGGAGACCCCAAGAGCCCGAACCGCAGCGAAGGGCCAGCCCCTCCGACAAGCAGAAGGGGGATCCAACCCAAGGGGGGATGCCAGGTGAGGGGAGGTGGCCAGGAGTGGGGAGGAGGAGGAGGAGGAGACACACAGCTGTGATGAGACCAGGCAGGCAGGCCCCACATCTGGGGTGGAGGGCGCCCCAGCCGGCCCCCTGCTGGCTCACAAGTGCTTTGTCTTTTGCCCTCCAAGCTGAGCCCCTCAGCCTGAAGCTGCCCCAACGCAGCAGCCCTCTTGAGAGCCAGCAGCTGTGAGCACCGCAGGGGGAGGCTGGCCGGCCGGCAGGCAGGGTGTGGGCGTGAGGCGGCTCAGCCGAGAGACCCCCTCATTCACACAGCCCCCCAGGAGCAGATGAAACATGCGCAGAGCACACCGACACCCAAACCACAGAGAGTGGCGGAGGAAAGCGCCAGGAGACGGGTCCTTTCAGGCCAGGTGGCAACGGTGGTGGAGATGGAGGGTGTTTGGGAGAGGGATGTGTGCAGCCTGGGGAGCGCCCCCCCGCCCCGCCCCGCCCCGCCCCTTGGCTGCCGCCAGCTCCAACTATTCTCCTCCACCCCCCACCCCAGTTCCTCTGCAGCCTTTACTTCCTGCCCCCTCTCGCGGGCACTCCCCCTGCAGGCACCCTCTCCAAGAAGCCCCTCAGCACAGAGGAGAGCGCGGGGGGGGAGGGGGAGGGAGGCTGAAGGCACACAGGTTAATGTGAGGAGAGGCGGGCAGGCGGGGGGCATGCGCACAGCGGAGTACCTGGTGCAGAGAGGCCCGCGTCCTCCTGGCTCCAACCCTCCATTAGCTCCCCACCAACACAAACATTCCCCCAGACAAAGCAGTGGCAAAGCGGCTCCACTTCCAGAGGGCAGAAACCAAGAGTTAGAGAGGTTACCCGGCCAGAGTGCATTGGGACAGAAAGGAACAGAACAAAGGGAGAGTCAGAGAGTTCCCCAGGCCAAAGCCGACGCAGCTGGACTCCGTGTGTCTGGGAAGCGCCTCTCTTAGGCGACCGGGCAAAGCCAAGCCCTGGCCGGCACTCCGGGCCCGGCACATGCTAGCAGGGGTGGGAATGCCGGCCAGCTCAGCACCTCTCCGGGAGGGGCGGGCGGGAGGGAGGGGGGCGGGGAGCTGCACAGGCCAGCATTAGTGAGGCGGAACAGGCAGTCTGTGGGGTGGGGTGGGGTGGGGTGGGGGGCAATGCTGGGAACTGCTATGGACAAAGGAGCAGGAGAAGGATGCAGCCAAGTCATGCTGCCCCCCCCGTGTCCCCCCCGCCCCACCAGGCTGCCCCCTTACCTCCTCTTCCTCCAGCCGCCGCAGAGTCTCTGTGATGAACCGGAGATACTGGCTGGTGAGGGTGGTCAGTTCGCTGTACCGAGTCCGCAAGTCCACGTACTGCAGGAGGAAGAGCAAGGCTGCCCGGTCATGGGGGTGGGGTGGGGTGGGAGGGGGGGCGCCCAAAGCCCTGCTCCTCCTGGCACGCCAGGCAGAGGCAGGCCTCAGCCCCCCCCGGCCCCTTTTCCTGCCCACTCAGAAGGCCTGGAGCCGGAAGGCCCGTTGCCACCCGCCCCCGAGAGCCCAGCTGGCCGGGCCCCACCCAGGGAGGCCCCCCTCACCTCCTGGATGACGCTGTCCGATGCAGACTGGACTTTGGGCTTCTTGGCTGGAGAAGCCACGGGCTCCACTTGGGCCCTGTAGGTGACCACCTGGAGCTCATAATCCTGAGGGGGGAGAGAGGGTGGGCCCGGGTCAGCACCTCAGCCCGGATCCAGCGGCTGCCCTCCGTCCCCAGGGCAAGGACCCCAGCAGGGCGGGTCCTTGGCAGCCCCAGGTCCCTCACGGCTGGCTTCCCCGAGGGGCTGCAGGGCCCACGGAGGAGGCCTCACCTTGATGGCATCGATGTACTGCTTGGCAAAGCGCTGGCACTCCTCCACCTTCTCCCGGTTCCGGTCGCACTCCTCCAGGAGTTTCTGGGGGGAGGGAAGCTTGTTGAGGCTCCCCAGTAGGAGGCGGGACGGTGCCAGCCCCTTGGCTGCCCTCACCCCACCCCACCCCACCCCACCCCACCCCACCCCACCCCAGCTATTAGCGATTTCTGGTTTTTCTCTCGCCTTTCATTAAAACAATCTCAAGGTGGCTTACAAAGCACTTAAAACTATATAAAACAGTGAAACAATTAAACAATACAGATATGAATGAAGTGGGGTAGCTTAGAGACCTCTTGCTTTTTGTAAAGAAGCCCAAGTATGGCTGCGCTGATCTTCCCAAAGCTCTTCTTATTGTAAATAACATGTATATAAGATGCCTGCAAAGCCCCAACGTTGCAAAGAGTCACGAGTCTGTGCCTGCTGTTTTTAGTTTCACCTTTCGAATGTCAGTTTGGCGGTTTAATCTTGGAGGAAAGGGAAATTTTGAAACATGGAGGGAACTTTGATTGGGTGGTTTGAAACGAACTGTTGGGACAATTTGTGTAGATCTAGGAGGCTGCCTTAGCAGAGAGTGAGTCAGAGTTGGAGGGTCCTGGAAGAAGGAGGCAGACCCCGTTGGAGACCCGGAGAATCAGAGTCAAAGTCAGCAGGACAAGAAAGACGATGGAAAGCGGAAAGCACAGAGGCCCGTCCGAGCGGCAGAAAGGCGAGCCCAGGCTGGGAGAATCCGTGCGGGGGCTGAAACCACTGAATGACCGTGCGGGGGCTGAACCCCAGGGCTGTGGCCAGGACAAGAGAAGGAACCCCCCGCCAGAGTGGCTCACGGGGCTCATCCCGGGTTCTGTTCGAGCTCAGTGAGAGTCGAATTAATGGGTGCATTTTTGCCTACATCTTGTTTGCTCCCCATGCTCTTTTGGTTGATGGTTTTGTTTGATATATACTAAACTTTTGATTGAACTAATTGCAAAGTAAAATTTCTTGTTTACAGAAAAATTGTAGCTTCTGTTTTCTCCACCCCATACCTACTAGAAGCCTCGCCACTCTATTATTATTATTATTATTATTATTATTATTATCATTATTATTATTATTTTACATTTTATATCCCGCTGTTCCTCCAAGGGGCCCAGAGCGGTATATTACATACTTGAGTTTCTCCTCACAACAACCTTGTGAAGTAGGCTAGGCTGAGAGAGAAGTGACTGACCCAGAGTCACCCAGCAAGTCTCCTGGCTGAGTGGGGATTTGAACTCGGGTCTCCCCAGTCGATCCTACTCCAGCACTTTGAAAGGCTGTTCAAAGAAGCTGAAAAGCTTTTCTGGCAGCTAGAGCACAAAAGTCTACTTGGTGGCAGCAGTTAAATGGGTAATTGTCAGGGAGATCCGCGTCACGTGGTAGCACACCGGGGCAGATCCTCCACATGTGGTGGCGGCAAAGCGTTGGGATAGACAGCTATTCCTCCACAAGAATAAAACTACAAACCTAATTAAATGTTTAAAGAACATACACAATGAGACCACAAAATACAGAGTAGCAGCAACAACAAACACAACATTCACAAAAGCCTGGGTAAAACGCCAAAATTTCACTGGCTTCCTAAAAACTGTGATGGATTCTGAGGCGTGGATGCCCACCGGGAGAGCGTCCTAAAGTCTGGGGGCAGCCACAGAGAAGGCCCCGTCCCGCATGCACGACAGCCGAGTCTCCCTCACTGTCAGCACGCGGAGCCGAGTTCCCACCAATGCCTTTGGCAGGCGGGCAGCAACCCCTGGGAACAAGTGGTCCCTCAGAGGCCCAGGGCCCAAACGGTTAAGGGCTTGAAAGGTCAAAACCGGCACCTTGGATTGGACCCGGAGGACGCCGGCGGCTCCTGTCCAGGCCGCCCCACCCTGGCCATGTCCCCTGCGTCTGATGTCAGTCACCGGGGGCATGGCAACGCCAGCCAGTGGGAGCACGCGCCCTGATGAGGAGCAAAACCCAAGGAGCGCTCTGCTCCCGGCATGGCTCCCTCGGAGCAGGCAGGGAGGAGAGACCGAGCCCAGGGTCATCTGCGTCTTGCTGACAACTCCGTCCAAGTCGCTGGATGGACTCCGAACAACCCACCGGAGTGCCGGGCGCCTGTGGAACCGCATCCGTGGTGCAGGTCACGGGGGCTGTGGGGCGGCGAAGCCGAACGTCGAGCTATAACGTTTGACTGCATGACCAAGGAGCGGCTGATGCACGGAGCTTGTGTGCGGCAGGAGAACCTCTCGGAGGGGGAACCTCCCCGCACAAGGCGGTCTGCGGGGCGAGCGCCCCAGGAGGCCCTGCTGGCCTCTGGCACAAAGAGGAGCGGCCGCCACCCCAAGAGCTGCTGGTGCCCAAAGGCTCGCTCCTGATGTCGGGGCCGCCCGCAAGCCAGACTGCCTGCTCCCAGCTCCGCCCCCGCCGGCCTCTCCTGGGCTGCAGGTGGAGAGGGAGGCCCCAGGCCGCCCCTCAAGACAGGGGCGGGACCCCGACCCCCCCCCCCCGGCCCAACGTGAAACCACTTCCGAGCCAGGCTCCATCTCAGGAGGCAGACAGGAGCCTATGCTTTATGCCACACCCCAGCATGGCTTCCAAGGCCTCGGAGGAGAAACGGGACTGGGCCTCTGTCTGATGGGGCCGTGAGGGGGAGAAGCCTCCTCTGAACAGGGCCTGTGCTAAGCCCCAGACCTCCAGGAGCAGCTGCCACCACCCCCCCACGGCACACTCTGCACGGGAAACCCCCCGCCCCGCACACACACTGCTGCTGGACGAGGGCCCATGCCTCGCCCCTCCTCCTGGAGAAGGTCAGCCGTCAAGGCAGAGTCTTAGTCCCTTTCCCGCCCCAGCAGACCCGCCTTCAGATTGGCCAGAGGTCTGAAGCGCACCAGAGACGGGCTGAGCCTTCTCACGGGGTCTGAGAGCTGGCGGTCTCGAAAGAAGCCTTTCCCCCTTTCGCGTTCCTGGAAATATTGCCCGAGGCCTGGGAAACGCTGTGCCGGCCAAGCCGCTTTCAGCCTAACCTCGGAACGAAGGTAAAACCCAGCATCAGCTAGCTCGCCATCCTTTTTGCATTTTCTTTCTTACTTCCTACGCATATTTACTCCCCTGCGGTTTCCCCAACGTTCCTCAGTGTGCACAACTCTTAAGAGCAGCCCTGCTGGATCAGGCCCCTCAAGGAAGCCCATCCAGTCCAGCACATCCTGTTTCCCACAGTGGCCCACCAGAGGCCTCTGGGAGCCACAGGCAGGAGGGGAAAGGGGCCGGCCTGCTCCCCTGCCACTGGGACTCAGAGGCCTCCTGCTGCCTCGGAGGCTGGAGGTGGCCTGTAGCCCTCCGACTAGTAGCCACGGACAGACGTTCCCTCCATGAAGTTGCCTAAGGCCCGTTCAAAGCCATCCAAGCAGATAATTCCAAAGATTAATGATGCAGTGTGTGGAAAAAGTACCTCCTTTTGTTGGTCCTAAATTCCCTGGCCTTCAGTTTCATGGGGTGACCCCGGGGCTAGTTTGCTTAACACATCTTATATGCGTAGCAGTCTCTTCAGTCTGGTTTTAATAGGAGCTACAAGGACCCATGAAACGCCTCTTCGTGTGCCTCACAAGGTCACAGTGTTGCTGAACGCTTGGTTTTCGGAATCCTATCCTGCTTGTCTAGAGCTGGGCTCTGTGGACTCCGGCGGGACAGCGCCAGTTGAGCCCCAGGCCGGCCCATCCCAGCGCGGGCTGGAGCCCTGTCTGAGCCTGCTCAGCGGCTTCCGATCAGACTCCAAACGGGGGCAGCCTACCTCGAAGGAGCGGTGTGCTCCTAAAGTGGGATCAGAGCAGCCTCTCTGTGGAGGACAGATCCCAGGGGAATGTAATTAACCCGTGTGGAGGAAGGAGGTCTCGACTTCTTGGTTTTGGAAAGAAGCCCTTGTATTGTGAATGAGTGGTATGATATGGCGAATTGTGAACTGACATCCCCAAAGGACTTCATGATTGTCAACAGGATCTCTGTGTAAAAATGCTTGCGGCAAAGAATGCAGGCAGGGCAAAGAGCTCATGCCTGCTGTGCTAGTCGTTCCACTTGGAGAATATCAGTGTGACAACTTGGTTCTGGAGGAAAGAGAAGTTTTGAAAAATGGAGGGAAGTTTGAGTTACACTGATTGGGTTGCTTAAAAAACTGTTGGAGCCTAATTGTGTCTGTATAGAAGGGGAGTCCCGGAGGAAGGAAGAGGAAGAGGAAGAGGAGTGCCTTGCAGGGCCAGAGAAGAGTCCAGCTTGCAGGCCAAGCAGACGACTTGGCGAAAGAGAGGCTGAGAGAGGCTGCGGAACTGCTGGCAGAGAGCTGCTAAAAGCACGGGTGGCCTGACCCTGGCGGGTCCCGCGTTGCCCACGCTTGCCCTGCACACCTGAGCCTCTGCGGGCGGCCAGCAGCGCCCCGCCTTACCTTCTCCTGCAGCAGTTGGGCGCGCACGCTCTGGCTGCTGGTGATGGGCACGGCCTGGAGGCTCTCCTGCCGCTGCTTGGCGTCCTGGATCCAGCGGATCAGCCCCTCGTAGCTCTCGCGGTAGTAGCGCAGCTGGCGCCCCAAGTGGTCCAGCTCCCGCTGGCGCAGGTCGATCTGGGCCAGGACGGCCTGCCAGCGCTCCAGCAGCTGCTGCACCCGCTCGCGGTAGCGGTCCAGGTCCAGGTCGCGCTCGCTGTGGCCCCGCACCATCCGCTCGTTCACCTCGCCGGCCTTGCCCAGGTCCGCCTCCAGGGTGCCGAAGAGGGGCTGGTGCCCCTCCACCTGCCCACGCAGCCTCTGGGGGACAGGCGGCAGTGGGTCAGCCCTGGCCCCTGGCCCCCCTCCCGCCCAGCCCGCCCGCCCGGCGGCCCAGTCACCTTCAGCTCGGCCTTGGCCGTCTCCAGCGCCTTGAGCTCCGCGGGCACCGTCTGCACGTCCTTCAGCTGCTCCTCGTACTGCCAGACCAGCTCCTCGGCCCCCTGCGTGCTGCGGATCACCAGGTGGATGGTCTTCAGCCTGCATGTGTGGGGAAGAGCCCCGGGGTCAGCCGAGGGAGTGGGCCGGCTGCGGGGCCCCGCCCACAAGTCCCGACAAGGGCCGGGGGGGCGGGCTGGGGGGCTGGAGGCAGAGGGCCAAGCCTCCGCCAAGCCCCGAGCAGCCACCCACCAGCTTGGCCCAGGAAGCGGCTGGGGGGAGCGGAAAGGAAGCCGGAGCGCGGGGGGAGGGAAGCTGCACCCAGCCAAGAGCAAGCGGAGGGGGAGGGGGGCACTGCACCCCGCCAGACGCAGAGAACCGCCTCTGTGGGGCCCGGAGGTGCCCGACCGCCACGAGGCAGGTGGGAGAAGCTGCGCCTACTGAGCGGAGTGCAGGCGGCGGTGCCCCCGGTGGGGTGGGGGTGCCTGGCCTGCCCAGGAAGAGGCAGAAAGGGGGACACCCCGCCGGCCTCTCAGCTGGAGCCAAGGTGTTGAGGGTCTGCAGGCCTCTGGCAGGGGAGACCCCCGAGGGTGTGAAGCCGGCCGGCAACGGAACAGCTGCTCAGAGAGGCCCGTGCAGGGAGAGGAGCTCGGGCAAAGCCTGCTGCAGCCCAGGCCCCGGACCAAGCGTCACTCCAGCCCCAACGGCGGGGCTGCAATCTGCTCCCCAGAAAGCCCCCCGGGCCACGGCAGCAGCCTGCACAGCCCGGGAGCAAGCGCAGGCACGGCCAGGCATGCCACGCCTGCAAGAGCCCCCCTGCACACTGTCTGGGGCAGGAGAGGGCGGTCCTAGGGGCAAGCAGCCCTGTGTGGGGGCAGCAGCTCCTCCTCCTCCTCCTCTCTGGCCTCACACTGGGGCTTCGTTATGGAGGAGAAAGCTGGTCTGGTGCCAGCAAGCAGGACTTGGCCCCACAGCTAAGCAGGGGCTGCCCTGGTTGCATCTGAATGGGAGACTAGATGTGTGAGCACTGCAAGATATTCCTCTCAGGGGATGAAGCCGCTCTGGGAAGAGCAGAAGGTTTCGAGTTCCCTCCCTGGCTTCTCCAAGAGAGGGCTGAGAGAGAGACACTCCTGCCTGCAACCTTGGAGAAGCCGCTGCCAGTCTGTGAAGACAATGCTGAGCTAGGTAGACCAAGGGTCTGACTCAGTATATGGCAGTTTCCTATGTTCATTCCTCAGCAAGCGGCACATCCTGGCAACGGAGCCAAGAGGTTGCAGCTGGCCTTGGGGCTGTGAGCCTCTCAGGATTGTGGCCTTCTTCAAAGCAGGGCGTGGGAGGTCAGGGTCCGTCTCAACGCCCTGTCTTCTACGCAAGCCAAGATCCTTTCCCAAATCCCCTCCTCGCACACTTGATCACCAGTGGTGGTGAGTTCCACAGCCCAGTTGTGCCAGCTGCATCCCCTCTTCCTTCCTCACCATCAGGGAGTTCTACTTCTAGGCACTGCCAATGAGTTTCCCTCCAGGCTGCAGCTGGGAGCTGCCCACTCCCTTGAGCCCAGCCTGGCCTCCTCTGATGGGCAGGCCCACAGCACCCCCGCCCGCATCTCCCCCCCACCACCACACGCCCCCTGCCATGGCCGCCCTGTTTTGCTGTGCCCCATGGAAGGCGCTCCTTGGAGCCCCCACGGGGCCCCCTCCCCTACTCCCCCCGCAGCAATCCCTCCCAGGAAAGGAGGCAGGACGCACTTCTCCAGGTAGATGCTGGAGAGGCTGTAGACGCGCTCCATCTTCTGCAGGGTGACGTCCAGCTCCGAGCGCAGTGTGGGGGCTGAGCCGGCCTGCTCCGGCTGGGCCAGCACCTCCTCCGTCCCCCGACTCACTTTCCCCAGGCTCTTCCGGATGCCCTCCAGCTCCTGGTGGATTTGCTGTGGGGAGAGAGCGAGCCGCGGGGGTGAGGGGGGGCAGCCGGCTGCGGGCAGCTGCCAGCCGGGGACAGGGACAGGGAGGGAGGAAGGGAGGGAGGAAGGGAGGGGTACCTGCTGGTCGCTGATGCGCTGGGCACACTCCTTGGCGGGCTCTTTGTCCAGCGGGGAGCGGATCTTGTGGGTGGTGCGCGACTCACAGCCCTCCAACTGCAGGCGGATGTCCTTCAGCTGGGAGATGAAGTTCCGGCACAAGGACTCCTCCTGTTCCCCTGCAGCCCGCCCCCCAACCAAGCAGAGGGTGAGCGGAGGGAGCAGGGGGAGGCTGGCCTGCAGGGGGTCTCCGGCGGGGCGCCTCTCTGGGGAAGGCGGGGGCCGACTGGGGGCAGGGCAGCGCCAAGCACAGCCCTGGAGGGCAGAGGCAGGGCTGCCGGGCAGGGAGGTCCGCTCGGCCCTGGGCAAGGCCCCAGGGCAGCCCCAGCCGGTCAGGTGGGGCTGGGGGCCCCGCTGCACGCCCCGCCCGCCCACCCACCCAGCCAGGGCCCCAGAGCCGCACCTTTCTCCAGGCCCCGCAGCAGCAGCTCGTACTTCTGGGTGCAGGCGCTGTAGTCGCGCTCCACCTGCAGCCGGTCGTCCGGCAGGAAGTTCTGCGCATCCTGGCTCTGGCGCAGGAAGTCCCGGTAGTGGCTCTCCAGGCTGCGCAGCGCCTGCCGGTAGTCCTCGGGGGGCATCGTCCGGAACTGAGGGGGAGAGGACGCCCGTTCAGGGGCGGGGGGTGGGGGGGCAGGCAACACTGAGGTGGCCCCCCAGGCAAGGGGGGGCGGGGCTCCTCAGCACAAGGCTGACTCAGAGGCTCCCAACGGGTCCTGGGGCTGAAAAGCAGCACCCTCCAAGGGACTCTGAAGGCCCGGGGGGGGGCGGGAGGCACCGCAGGGCAAGATCTCGGGAGTCAGCCAGCGGGCCTCCCAGCACCTCGCCCCCCCTCTGCACCTTTGGGGGGAGGATCCGCCGCGTCCCGCCGTGTCCCTCCACGCGCACGAGCCCTTTCATCCAAGGGGGACGCCGCCTGCCCAAGTCCAGAAGTGCCAACCCAGCTGGCTTGCCAAGTGTGCCGGGGACAGCCGGGGGGGGGGGACAGACCCCTGCAGCTTCCCCAGCCCGCGCCCTCCCTCCCTCCCTCCGGGGAGCCACTCCTGCCCCCCAGCGAGCACGGGGGGTGGGTGGGTGGGGGGCAGCAGCCCAGACTCACGATGAGGAGCGACCAGGCCTGGATCTGCTGGATGTCTCGCTGCAGGAACTGCCAGGAGAGGAGGCTGCTCATGTCGATGTGCAGCTGCTGCCAGTGGGCCAGCAGGCTCTGGTGGGTGGCCTCCAGCCTGGGCCGGGGAGAGGAGGCGCGCCATCAGCCGGGGCCCGGGGCCCCGCTCCGGAGGCGGTCTGTGCGGCCGCTGCCCTCGGGGAGCCACCCCAGCCCCAAGCGGGAGCTTCCTTCCGAGGAGACAGGGGGCCCCTGGGCCGGGCCGGGCTTCCCCCGTGGCCGGATTGTGCCTGGGGCTGGCTACCGCCGCCCCCCCCCCCCGAAGAGAGGGAGAGAAAAAGAGACCTGCTGACGGCGTCCGAGGCCTCCTTGTTGGGCGGGGGCACCAGGAAGCAGACGGAGGGCATGAGGGACTCGCTCCCGCCAGCGTTCAGCACCTTCCACTTGTAGGGCTGGGCGTTGCTGAGCAGGGCGCAGGCGTCTCCCTTGTGCACGGTGATCTGCGGGGGGAGGGAGAGCAGCCTGGCGTGCCTCGGGCGGCGGACAGTGGGGAGGGCAGCCCCCCGCCCCCCCGCGCCCCCCCCCGCTCCTCACCTCCATCTGCTTGTAGTCACAGACGGCCCGGAGGGGCAGGCGGCCCTTCAGTGGGGTGCTGGGGCTGCGGGGCTTCAGCTGGATCACCGCCTTGGCCCGCTTGGCCAGGCCCGCCAGGTGCCCCTGGTAGGCGGCCAGCCGCTCCTGCTCGTCCTGCCGCCGGGAGGGAGGGAGGGAGGGAGGGAGGGAGAAAGTGGGAGGGTGAGCAAGGCCAGTGGGGGGGCCCCGGGGGGCCCGGGGGGCAGGGGTGGGGGTGGGGGGGCCCGGGGGGCAGGGGTGGGGGTGGGGGTGGGGGTGGGGCCCAAGAGGGCTGCGCGCTCACCAGGGAGTCTTGGAGCAGGTCCTCCAGGCGCGTCACGGTGACCGAGCGGTCGCAGGCAAACTTCTTCTTCAGCGTCTCCTGGGTCTTGCGCAGAAACTCCTCGGCTTCCTTCACATCCGAGAAGAACTGGGGGAGGAAGAGGCCGCGGAGGAGCTGTGGGTGGCCCAGCCACCGGGGGGGGCAGAGGTGACCTCCCACACTCGGGAGAGGATCAAGACTGTTGGTGTGGGGCGTGGGGCGTGGGGCGTGGGGCGTGGGGCGTGGGGCCCAGGGGGCAGAGTGCAGCACATGCATGTCGCAGACCACCCCCCACTGCTGCCTGGGCACATCTGTGCTCACATGCGCCACGCCCGCGCAAGAAGCTGCCCGGCCCACCCGAGGGGCCCGGCCCAGCCCAGGGTACCTGGAAGTAGGCGGTGTTCTCCTTCAGGTGGGCTTCGATGCAGCAGCACAGCTGAAGCATCCAACTCCACTGGGTCTGCAGGGCAGCCTGGAACGCCTGGAAGCACGGAGGGAAGCTCAGCCGTCATGGGGTGGCATCACCAGGGTGCCCAGGGAAGCTGCTCCCCCTCCCTCCCTCCCTCCCTCCCCCCCTGATGAGAGGAGGCCTGGCCTGGCCCGCCCCTCCAGAGAGGGCCCCCCACGGAGGGGGCTGCAGCGCCAGGATGTGGCCATCTGACAAGGCCTCCTCGTGAGAGGCTGCACCCACGTGGCTGGAGTCAGGAGCTGCCCGTCATGGGACCCACCAGCAGGCCCCGCCCCGGCAGCCCACTGCTGCTGCCGCTGCTCACCTCCACCGTGGGCCGGCCCGGGTGCTCCTCCCGCAGCAGCCGGTCTCCCGTGCTCTGGATCTCCTTGATCTTCCGCTCGCGCTGCTCCAGCTCCCGCATCAGCCCCTGGGGGGGGGGGGAGGGAGGGGGGCAGCAGTGTGAGCCGACACGGCCTCGGCCGGGGCCCCTCCCCTCCCCTCCCCTCCCCAGCAGCGCAGCCCTACCGAGTAGCTCTCCTTCTTGGCGGCCATGTTGCTGTTGCGCTCGCTCCAGTCGTGGCCCACCTCCTCCTCCTCCTTCTCGTTCAGCCACATCAGCTCCTTGGTGGCCGCTGCCACAAAGCCATGGAGGCCCTCCAGGTGGTGCAGCCGGGCCTTGGAGGCGGCCTGCAACACCACAGCCAGGGTGAGGGGCGCCCGGGCCTCCCGCCCTCCCTCCCCCCTCGCGGGGCCCGCCTGCCGTGCCAGTCTCCAGGCGGGGGGGGGGAGGTGGGCCCCGTGCCCACGGCAGAGCCCTCCCCGCTCCCAGAGCCCCCCAGCCCCCCAGGGCCCGGCTCTGCAAGTGTCCCAGAAGCCCCCTTGGGCTGTCCTTCCCAGACCAGCTGCTGTTTCCGATTCCGGCGGCCAGAAGCGCACCAGCAACCCCGGCCTGCCCCCCCCGCCCCGCCCCGCCCCCCCTGCTCACCAGCAGCTTGGCGTACTGCGCATCCAGCTTGCTCAGGCAGTCCCGGTAGGCAGTCCGAGGGCCAGGAGACAGCTGGGCCTGTGGGGGGGGGGGAGCCGTCAGCCCTGCTGTGCCTTGACCGGGGGGGGGATGTCGCAGGGGTCAGGGCAGCCCCCTCTGCTCCCCGTGTCCCCCCCCCCCCCGCCGCTCACCTCGTCCGCCCGGGCCCTCTCGATCTTGGCGCGGAACTCCTCCACGGACTGGTGCAGGCCCCGGTGGCTGCCCAGCTGGGACTCCACGGTGGGCAGGTCGACGCCCCACTCGGCCGCCCCGAGGCGGCGCTGGTTCTCCTCCACCCAGGCCAGCAGGTCCTGCAGGTAGCGCAGCGTCACGTCGTCCAGCTCCTGCCGCGGGCGCTGCTGGGTGGCCGGCAGGGTCACCTGGGCGATGGGGGCTGCTGCGCCCGACTTCAGGCGCAGGTTGTACTCGGTGCGGATCGCCACCAGGCGCTCGTGCAAGCGGTAGACCCTGCGGCGGGCGGGTGGGGAAGAGAGGGAGTGCCACTTCCAATCACCACAGGCAGTGCCCAGCCCTCGCGGCTCTCCCAGCAGATGGGGGAAGGGGGGGCCAGTCGGGGGAAGGGGGGGCCAGTCGGGGAAGGGGGCGCGGTGGTCACCTCAGCTGGGAGACAAAGGAAGGCAGAGCTGGGCCAGGCACGCCTCCCCTTGCTGGAAGAGCAGAGCGCGGTTTCAGGAGGGGGAGCGGGGGGACAGGGCTGGGCAAACGGCAGCCCAGAAAGACCAGACCAATGCATGGACCCCGGGGGGGGGGGCGGGGGGGCTTCCCCAGGGGCCTGCTGACCTGCGGTACATCTGCTCGCCCTGCGGGTGGCGCCCGTCCTTGAGCGCCTGCACGTCGTTGAAGAGCACGCGGATCATGCCGTCGGCCTTGTCCAGGTCCCGCTCAACCTCGGCCGACTTCTGCGGGGCCTTCCCGGCATTCAGCAGCCGGATGTCCTGGCAGGAGGGCGGGAAGCGGGGCGAGGAGCGTCAGTCACAGCCGCCCCCCCCCGGCCAGCCCTGCGGAGCGGAGCGGCCGGCCCCAGCAAACACCCGCCAGCCCCGGGGGGGCGACTCACCGACTGCAGGAGGGTGTCGGCCTGGTTGAGCTGCTCCTCGCAGAGCCCGGACTCCATCTGGAGCTTGCTGACGATGCGCTGCAGCCACTCCAGCCTGGGCAGCCGGAAGGGAGGAAGGAAGCCGGGGGGGGGTGAGGCCAAGCCAGATGCCCACAGCCCTGCCAGGCGGCCTGCCCTGCCCCACCCTGGCACCACCACCACCCCCTCCCTCCCTCCCTCCCTCCCACCTGTGGCTGGGAAGCCTCCAGCGGCCTCCCCTGCTGCCAGGAGAGGAGAGGAGAGGAGAGGAGCGCCCCGGGGGGCCCAGGCACTGCTGCTGCTCGGAGGCTGCCTCGGCCTCACTCTGCGGCTCAGGCGGTGCCATTTCCTGAGGAGGAGGGGCAGCAGGGGCCGGCGTGACTCAACCACCGCGTGTTTCCCATTAGGGCTGGGCTGGGCTGGCAGCCGGGGGGGGGCAGGGAAGGAGGGAGCCACCCCCCTCCCTCCCTCCCTCCCTCCCCAGAAAGGAGGGCGCGGCTCTGGCTGCTCCAAGGCTTCCAAGGGCTTCTGGGATCCCGGCACAGGCGGCAGGCCTGCCCCCCCCCCCACCGCCCCACTCACCTCTCGAACTCGGCCCGCAGCAGCTTCTCCCGCTCCAGGATGGCCACGTGCAGCCTGCCCCACTCCTTCTCCACGTCCAGCGGGTGGCAGCCAGCAGGCACCTTCAGCTGCCCCGACTGCACGGCCGCCTAGCCCGGGGGCAAGAGGGAGGCCCGGGGGCCGTCAGAGCCCAGCCCCAAGGCCCCCCCCCAGCAGCACAGCTTCTCCGGCACGGCTCCTGGGGGGCGGGGCGGATGGGGCCCCAGCGGATGCCGCCCTCCTTCTGCCCCACTGCCGAGCTACGGGGCTCCTCCCAGGGAGTCCTGGGGAAGCCCCTGGCTCAGCACTGGGGAGGAAGGGGGCCCCACTGGACCCCACCCCCATCAGCACAGGCTGGCAGGATGGCCTGGGGCAAGCAGCAGCCATGGAATGCGCCCCCCAAGACAGGGGCTAGGCGGGACTTGGGGCTCTGCCCCACCACGTGGGTCTCACCTCCAGGGACTGGTAGATGGCCTTGGAGCGGTTCTTGTCCGCCTCCTTGGCGGGGAGCTCCGTCTCCTTGAACTTCAGGAACTGGCGCCACAAGATCTGGGGGGAGGGGGGTCAGGCTCAGGTGGGGGGGTCAGGCTGGAGACCTCCATCTTTGCCCAGGGGCCACTCTGTGGGGACCTGGGGCCACTGGCAGCTGGATTCTGGGCCCCCCTTGGGGCTCCCCGCTCTGCCCCCTCCAGCTTGCACCCCAGAAGCAGCCATGTTTGGCCCAGCAGCCCCGATGCTTCCCACTCTGGGGCCTGCCTTGGGCAGACGATCCCACGGCCAGGCCTGGCACACCACTGGTGGAGCCACCTTCGCCTCCCGTCCCGGGCCAGCAGCTAAGGGGGTGGAGGGAGAAGGACCGGGGGGGGGGAGGAACTGGCACAGACTCCCCCCCACTACACTCTGAGCTGCTAGCAGACTGCCCCACGGGCTGGGCCCGGCCCCACCCCCTCTGCTGCTACCCAAGGGAGACGGGATCAGCACTTGGGGGGACTCTGGGGGAGCCCCCCCGTCATATGTCCATGGGGAGAAGTGGAGGGTCGATCGGGGCAAGGAGCGCGCAGAGGGGCACCAGAGCTCCTGGCAGGGGAGGGAGCAAGGAGCCAGCACCTGGGGAGGGGAGGGGGGCCGGGGAGGGGGGCCGGGGAGGGGGCACGGGAGGGGAGGTGGGACCCGGGAAGGGAGGGGAGGGGGGAACGGGAGGGGAGGTGGGACCCAGCAAGGGAGGGGAGGGGGGCCCGGGAGGGGGGGCGGGAGGGGAGGGGGACCGGGAGGGGAGGGGGGACCTGGGAAGGGAGGGGAGGGGGACCTGGGAAGGGAGGGGAGGGGGGCCCAGGAAGGGAGGCGGGGCCCGGGAGGGGAGGCGGGGCCCGGGAGGGGAGGCGGGGCCCGGGAGGGGGGAGGGGGGGCCCGGGAGGGGAGAGGCTCCCGTGTGCATGTGCTTGGCACTCGGGGTGTGTGTGTGTGTGTGTGTGTGTGTGTGTGTGTCTGTGTGTGTTTAGGCGCACCTCAATCTCCTCGTAGCTGGTGGGGAACTTCCGCTCCTCGAAAACCACCGTGTGGTGCTGGATCCACTGCAAGAGCAGCGTCACCACCTCGGAGTACTCCTGCCAGCGCAACTGCAGCTCCTGGGCGGGGGGAGAGGGGGGCAGCCGTGGGTCAGCAGGAGGCCAGCGGGTGCCGCTCGATGGGCGCCGTCTGGGTCCGGAGGAGCCTGCTGGGGCCCAGCACGCCCGCTGGGTCCTCCGCCCGCCCGCCCGCCCCTGCCCTGCCCGGGCGCACTCACGTTGGCCTTGACCCCGTCCTGCACGTCCGGCACGCGGGGCATGGCGTCGTAGAGCGAGGAGACGTAGGTGATGATGGACTTCTCGTCCGGCTGCGGCACGTCGACGTCTGCGGGGGCGGAGGGGAGCGGTCACGGCCCACCCAGCTGCAGCCCGGAGCCGGAGCGCCCCCCACCCTCCCGCCCCCCACCCGAGTACCCCGAGGGGTACCTTCGGGGTCCAGCAGGCGCGTCACCCCCAAGTCGTGCTCGGCCACCGAGAAGGCCTGCTCCAGGTTCTCCACGTTGCTCTGGCGGTAGACCTTGTTCATGTCGATCAGCAGGGGCCTGGCGGGGCGGCAGGAGCGGGCGGCGTGAGGGGGCAGGCCACGCCCCTTCTCAATCACGGGGGGGGCAGCTGGGCAGTGGGGCACCCCCCCGCCCCCTTGGTGGCCCCCCTTGCTGACCTGGCACAGCGGCAGGCAGCCATGTCTGGGCTGGAGCGAGAATTCACCCCACAGCGCCATGGCATCCCCAGCTGCTCACCACCCGGGCCAGGTCCTGGCAGCAAGGAAAAGAGGCCTCCCAGCGGCAGGTGGCGCGAGTGCCACCCAAAGGCAAAAGGTCCTCGCCTGCGGGAGGCTCCTGGCTTTCATTTTAAAAAGAGCACGCTTCTCATAATGGGCAGCAGAGGACACTATGCACAGGCAGGCAGCAATTTGGAGGTTTGAGGCAGGCTGCAAAACACAGCTTTCCTTGGCCCAGATTTCGGATACAGAAACTCGGGTTTCTCTGAGTGGAGAGAACCCTTCAAGATAAGAACATAGGAACATAGCCCTGCTGGATCAGGCCCAAGGAGGCCCATCTAGTCCAGCATCCTGTTTCACACAGTGGCCCACCAGATGCCGCTGGAAACCTACAGGCAGGAGTTGAAAGGGGCCGGCCCTCTCTCCTGCCATGACTCCCCCGTAACTGGTACTCAGAGGCATCCCACCTTTGAGGCTGGAGATGGCCCACAGCCTTCAGACTAGTAGCCATTGACAGACCTCTCCTCCAGGAAGTTATCTAATCCCCTCTTAAAGCTATCCAGGTTGTTGGCTGATACCACATCTTGTGGTAGAGAATTCCATAGGTTAATTATGCGTTGTGTGAAAAAGTACTGCCTTTTGTTGGTCCTAGATTTCCTGGCCTTCAGTTTCATGGGATAAGTCCTGGGCCTAGTGTTATGGGAGAGGGAGAAGAATTTCTCCCTACCCACGTTCTCCACTCCATGAATGATTTTATAGACCTCCATCATGTCTCCCCACAGTCGTCTTTTTTCTAAACTAAAAAGCCTCAGGTGTTGTAGTCTTGCCTCCTAAGGAAGGTGCTCCAGGCCCCTGACCATCTGGGTTGCCCTCTTCTGCACCTTTCCCAGTTCTACAATGTCCTTTTTGAGACGTGGTGACCAGAACTGTACGCAGCAGCCCTCCAGGTGTGGCCGCACCACCGTTTTGTATCAGGGCATCTATTTCCAGTCCCCTCCCTAATGATCCCCAGCCTGGAATTGGCCTTTTCCACCGCAGCAGCAGCAGCAGCCGCCCAGGGACATGCGGGCGGACACGCCACACCCTACCGAGGCGCATCTCCTGGCAGGCAGCCCTGAGCGCCACGTTTTGACAAGTCCCAGAGAGACATCCAGCCCAGCCCCAGGCAGGATCAGCCCAGCTCCATCCCCAGACGGGAAATCCCCACAGACCAAGCCAGACCTCAGGAAGGAGGCACACGGCAGAGGCCCCCCCTCCAAGGAGGACTGCCGAGTGCAGCAAGGAGCTCCACGCAAGGTGACCGCAGGAAGCGAGCCAAGCTGCCGGCCGGCCGGCCAGCCAGAGAGGCACCAAGCCCCCATGGCCCACCTCTCTCGGGGCGGGGGCGGGGGCTGCCCAAACGCAAAAGGGCCTCTGAGGGGAGGCCAGCCCACCACGACCCCCAAGCCCTCTCCAGCTGCCGCCCCTCCCGCCGCTCCACACCCCCAGTCGGGGAGGGGGCTTTCCGGGGCTCAGCAGGCACAGCCAGACCGCCTTCCTCCAGCCTGCCCAGCTCCCGCCCACTCCGAGGGAACATTCAACTTGCTCCAGTCCCCGTCCGGGGAGCGGGGGGGGGGGGCAGTTGGCAGCAGGCAAGAGAAAGCCAAGCAGCAAAGAGGGCAGCGGGAAGCAGGGGCGGGGGGGCGGGGGGGGGAGCCTACATTTCTCGGAGGCGCAGCGTGGAGTGGACGCTGTAGAGGGACCCGCGGAGATTCTGGCCCTCCGGCCCGCTGGACCGCAGCAGCGCCTGTGCCTGCCGGAGGGGGCCCGAGCCGTGCGCAGGGATCTCCTCACACAGCATCACCACCCGGTCCTCGGCTGCCTCCGGGGCCCCGGCAGGCCCCCCCGGGCCCTCCCGCCTGGCCCGCAGGGGGGCCCCATTCATGGCCAGGCTGGGCAGGGTGCAAGGCTGGCCAGGAACCGCCCCAGGAGGCAGGCAGCGTCCAGCCTGGGCGCGCTCCCTGCACGGAGTGGAGCGTGCCAGCGCGGGAGGCCGGATCCCTTTCCCAGCCCCAGACACGTGTGGGGCGGGGCGGGAGGCTCCTGCTCAGACTTGTTGCAGTCTTGCCGTTCCAAGGAGGGGGGGAGCAGCCCCCAGGCCTCTGGCTCCTCCCCCCACCCCGCATCTGGGCCTTCCTACACACCTTTGCCCCCCCCCCCCCGAAGGGGCTTGGAGGGCAAAGAAAAGGCTGTGGGGTGAGGGGAGGCCACGCAAGGCGGGGGGCGGGAGGCAAGAGGGGGCCCACGTGAGCAGCGGCTGCGGCGACGGGTGCCGGCACGCCCCACCCGCTCCCCGCTGTCTTTGTGGAGACAGGCCCGGCCACCACGTGGGCCGCAAGGGAGGGGGGAAGCGGCCCCCCAGCAGGGCGAGGGGGCGGGACAGAGGCCAGGCAGCCCTTTCCCGCGCTGCAGGCAGCCTGGGCTGGGGCTGGGGCTGGGGAGGTGGGCCTTCAGACCCCTTGGCCTGTGGGGAGCTGGAGGCCCAGAAGGGCTCGGGCCGGCTCGGGAGGCTGACGCAGCAGCTCCAGGCGGAGTGTCTGGCAAGCAGCTTCAAAGGGACCCAGCCCAGCCCCATCCCGGAGGAGAGGCGGGAAGCGCAGCCAGGGAAGCCAGGGCCCTCGGCTGCTCACCTGGCCCAGAGGAGGCCGGCGGCCCAGAAGGGGAGCTTGCTCTCCCTCAGCACAGGGGCGGGCCCCGGGGCCCCCTGCGCAGTGGCCCTCTGCCTGGGAGGAAGCCACATCCCGCCACCGGCTCGGCCCCCTCCACCCAGCCCCACTGGGGGCTTCTCCTCCCTCTTGGACTAGCAACGGAACAGGCACGTCAGTCGGCCCCATTGCTCTCTCTCTCTCTCTCCTCTCTCTCTCTGCAGGCGGGAGACGGGGCAAGCCAGCCGCGCCTACAGAAGAAGGAGCCTTGCGGAAGGCGCATCAGACGGCCCTGCAGAAGGAAGCCGGCCTCATCAGTCTTGCAGAGCAAAGGCTCCCAACCGCTGGTCCTCCAGATGCTGCCCAACTACAACTCCCATCATCCCCAGCTACAGTTTATTGTGGGGGGGGTGATGGGAGTTGCGGATCAGGACCACAGGCTGGGAACCTCGGTCTTCGAGTGCTCGGGAAGAACAAGCAAGTATGTGGGCAGAAGCGGTCTGGCTGATCCCGTATCGTCCCAAGCAAGTTGTTCCAGTCAGAACTCTCTGCCCTCCTTCCTTTCACTGGGATTGCAACTGCCTCTAATTTGCTCAGACTGGTTAGAAATCAGGTTTCTCCAACCTGCGGCCCTCCAGAGGTTGCTGAACTACAACTCCCAGCATCCCTAGCCACACTTTATTGTGGAGGGCCGCAGGCAGGGGAAGCCCGAGGGCCCACAGGTTAGACATCTTGCACCTCAAACGTTCATGTGGCCGCCATCTTGGATTGGGGTGGATGACATCATCACAAACCACGCCACTGGGGCATCCCTATGTGTCACTCACTGCAACTGTACCCAATTTGGTTCATATTGGTCCAGGCATTGCAAAGTTGACGGCGGGGGAGACACGCGCACACAGAGCGCCAGGTGATCTCATAAGCCTACTGGAAAGGAGGCTAGAAAAGTGGCTCACCAAAGACTCCAGAGAAAACCATAAAAAGCAGCTGTTTGCAGAGTCAGACCCTTGGTCCATCCAGCTCAGCACTGTCTACTCTGACTGGCAGTGGCTCTCCGTGGTTTCAGGCCAGAGTTGCCAGCCAGACCTGGAGGTGACGCCAGGGAGTGAACACAGGACCTTCTGCAAGCAGAGCGGGGGCTTGGCCACAGAGGCAGCCCCCCCCCCCCCCGAGAAGGAGTCCACTGGAAACTGGCTAAAGCGCACCAGAAGCAGAGAGTCGGGAGAAGGGGATGCTTCTCGAACTGGAGGGAAGTCAGAAGTGGGGCCCCCCAGGGCCCGGTCCTGGGACCAGTGCCCTTTCACATTTATGATCCAGAGGCTGGGGTAAGCAGGGAAGGGGCCCAATTTGCAGATGACACCAAACTATTTAGGGTGGTGAAATCCACAACGGATTGTGAGGAGCTCCAAAAGGATCTCTCCAAACTGGGGTTGGAGTGGGCGACAAAATGGCAAATGCGGTTCAATGCTGGCAAGTGTAGAGTGATGCACACTGGGACGAAAAACCCCAACTTCACATATACGCTGATGGGATCCGAGCTGTGGGTGACAGACCAGGAGGAGGATCTTGGGGTGGTGGTGGACGGCTCCTTGAAAGTGTCGACTCAATGTGCGGCATCTATGAAAAAGGCCAATTCCGTGCTAGGGATCATTAGGAAGGGGACTGAAAATAAAACGGCTCATATCATGATGCCCTTATAAAAAACCATGGTGCGGCCACACCTGGAGGACTGCGTACAATTCTGATCACCACAACTAAAAAAGGACATTGTAGGACTGGAGAAGGTGCAGAAGAGGGCAGCCAAGATGATCAGGGGCCTGGAGCACCTTTCTTATGAGGCAAGGCTAATTTGTCTCTCACTCTCACAACACTAGAATCAGGGGTCATCCCATGAAATTTAGGACAAGCAAAAGGAAGGCCTTTTTCACAGGGTGCAAAATTAGTTTATGGCACTTACTGCCACAGAATGCAGTGACGGCCACTACCTCAGATAGGTCTGAAGGGGAATTAAAACAATTTCTGGAGAACAGGTCTATCGATGGCCACTTATTCTGATGGCTACACAGAACCTCCCCCTTCAGAGGCAAAATATCTCTGAACCTCATTCGCCGAGGAGCCCCCAGCAGGAGCGAGTTCTGGCCTCCGTGCCCTGCTTGTGGGCCCAGGCTGGAAGCATCCGCTTGGCCAAGGCGTGAAAGCGGCTGCTGGACCCCCGAGGCTCTGGCCTGATCCTGCAAGCCTGCTCTTCCAACTCCCTGCAGCCCCTTCCTGTGGGGGTCGCTGGCCTTTCGGGGGCCCCTCACAAGGAGGGCAGGCTAGACCAAAGCGCTTCCCCCGCCCCTCACTTTGTGGTTCCAGGATTTCCCCAGCAGAGCAAAGGGCTGGAATTTAAGCTAAAAATGCTGCGGTCTGTCCTGACAAAACTGTGACCGCACCTGGGAGGAATTACGCCAGCCAGGAGGCCCAGCGAGCCATGCTACGGAACTGGCCTCCTTGGCTGGCTGCAGCCTGGGGTAGAGGGGCAAGCAGAGGGGCAAGTGGGGCAGGGAGCCGGGGTGGCGGGAGGGGGGGGGGAGCACCGAGCGAGCGGGGAGCCCGGCAAGGCCCAGAACGGCTGGCCTACCCGCCTTGGGTGGCGGGGCCCTGGGGGCTCCCCTCGGCTGCCAGCTCTCAGGCCAGGCCATTGAGGGCCCAGCCTGGGGGGGTGGGGAGGAGGAGGGGGGCCCGATTCCCCTCCAGAGGCCGCTTCGGAGCGACCCCTGAAGCTCCCCTGCCCTCTGCCCACTGTAGGGGTGCAGCACAGGCCTTTTGCTTGGTGCCCCACACCTGTGGGCTCCCCCCCACCCCCCGCAGCCTTGGGCAGCCAAGCCAGGAAAAGGCCCTTCCTCCGAGGAGAGGAGGGGCGGGGGGGGCGGGCCAGAGGGCCCCTGCCGCCTCCTCCAGCCCCCCAAGGGCCCTTCCCCACTGGGGCCGGGCCCTCCAGCCCTCCCGCTCCCCCGTACTTGTGCCGGTGGATGATGGCGTTGAAGAGGCGCCCGTCCCGCCAGCTGCTGGTGAAGTTGTCGCAGCGCAGGCTCTGGTAGCCCTCCACCATGCGCTGGGACCAGAGCAGCAGCTTCTCCTTGGCCGTCATGTCCTCCGACTGGCCGCTCACCTGGATGTCGGAGATCTTGGGGGTGGGGGGCAGAGGGGAGGGAGTCAGGGGGGGGCTGGGCCTAGGCGGGGGCACAGAGGAAGCAAAAGCCCCAGCACCGCCCCCCCCCCCGGCCTCTTCTCGGGGCTCTGGGAGGCCAAGACGTTCCTGCACTTTGCCCAGGCAGCAGCTGGGAGGGAGGGAGGGAGGGAGGGAGGGCGGGGGGGGGGATCCATGTAGCCATCCAGAGGAGGCAGGGAGGCCCCTCCCCGCCCGAGCCTTGCCCAGGAGGGAGCTAGCTGGGGCCCGTCCTCCCCCCCCCCCCGCCTCTGAAGAGCCCCGGCTGCCCCCCCTCCCTGGCCTGGGGCGCTCTGGAGGGCTCAGGCGGAGGAGGGAGCGGCATCTGCCTGCCCATGGAAGCTGGTGGGCGGTGAGTCAGCCCCGGCTGCAGGGCACGGGGGGGGGGGGAGCCGCCACAGCCCACATTCCTGCCCGCCTGCTCGGAGCCACACCCCAGCCCTGTGGCGGCTGCTCCTCCCCCTGCAGGGCCACTTCCTCTTCCAGGCTCCCCCCCCCGGCCCCACCCTGCCCTCCTGCCACCTTTGTGCTAGAAAAAGGCTCTTCCTTCCAGCCCCAGAGAGAGAGCTCAGGAAAGGGGGGAGGGGGGAGAGGGGGGCAGCAGGCGAGGGGGGGTCTGGGCCCCAGGCCATGGGGCTGGGGACGCCCCTCCAATCCCTTCCTCTGTGGGAAGGGGAGGTGTGGGGGGGGGTTTCCTGGCCCTGGGCGCACCCTCCCTGCAACCAGGCGGAGGAGAGCAGTGCAGCCAGCGTGCGAGGGGCCTATCCTGCCAGGGCCCAGCCAGGAGGGGGAGGAGGAGAGGAAGGGGGGGGCAGGCAGGCTAGTGCGGCTGGCCGGGACTCCCCAGGGCCCCAAAGGGTGAGGGTGCCCGGAGCAGGTGCGGAGGGCGCGTCTCCTTCCTTCCCGAGCGGCCAAGCTCAGCCCATCTCTGGTGCCCGAGACGCAGGTGATGCACCCTGGACGCCCCCCCCCCCGCTCACCTGGAAGTGGAGGATGATGGTCCAGATGAGGCCCAGCGTCAGCTTGGGGTTGCCGTCGGCAATGTCATCGTTCCGGATATTGACCAGCTTCACCTGGCGGGGGGCATCCCTACGGTTACAGGGAGGGCGGGGCACAGCAGCCCCCCAGCCCCTCAAGGGCCAAGCCCCCCCCCCACTGCTCAGCTCAACTCACCTGCCGGTGCTTCAAGTAATCCAAGGCGATCTGCACATTCTGCAGCTTGTGGAAGCGCATCCGGCCCTTTTCGCGGGGCTGGGGGGGGGGAAGAGGGTGCTTAAGATCGGAGAGGAGCAGGAAGGTGGGCAGGAAGGCGGGCGGGGGGGGGCAGCGGAAAGCCCTCTGGCCAGGAAGGAGCCCGAGGACAATGGCCAGGAAGTGTGCGCGTGCGGGTGTGGGTCCCAGGCAGGGGGTTTCCACACTCCTCCCTCCCAGCCCCCAAAGTGCCTGTGAAGCCTGGTCACCGGCCCAAGGGGCAAGCCCCCAGCCATGGGCCCACCCAACTCCCAAACCAGAGGGGGGGCACTTTGCCGGTCCTGGATCCTCAACTCCCACTGCCGCCCCCCCACTTCTCCCAAGGTGTGCCCCCGCCCACTCCCAAGCCCGCGATTTGCCCATCTTGTGAGGGGTCCCCCCACAGAAGGCAGAGGGGGCCAGTGGAGAGCAAGCAGGCCCAGCAGGCAAACTCCAGAGCTTCTCAGCACAAGGGGCCAATCCAGCAGTTGGGGGGGGCGCACATGGCCCTTCCTGGCCCCCTCGACCCCCCCCCCACCCCGCGAGCCTCTGCAGGTAAAGCCGAGGCTTTGGCCAGAACACCCCTCGGCACAGGCAGGCACAAACAGGCAGCATCTCCCTGGCCCACTCTCCTGTGAGCAGAGAGCCAGAGGGGCAGGCGGGCAGCTGCGGACGCAGGGAAGGCCATGCAGAAAGCCAAGAGGGGCGGGGGCAGGGGCGGGGGCGGGGGCGGGGTGGAGGGACCACTCACCAGCCGCAAGTTCCTGATCACGTTGCGCTCTCTGGGCTGAGTGGCCGGCCAGAGCCGAGCAAAGGAGGGAGCAGAATCCGCACACAGGCCAGACAGACAGAGCGAGCGAGAGAGAAAGAGAGAGAGAGAGAGAGAGAGAGAAAGGGGGGAGGAGGAGGAGGAAGAAAAGGAGGAAGAGGAGGAGAGAGTGTCCAGGCAGCACAGGAGAGTTACTGTGTTAGAGCGCGCAGCAGGCAGGCCGAGTCCAGAGCACCGCGGGGGGGGGGGGTGTCAGGTGAGCAGCAGGGGAGCAGCCGTGGGCACTCGGACGGCTGGGGGGGCCAGTGGGCTGCCCAGGGAGCTCAGCCGGCACGCTTCCTTCCCCAGACCCACGTGCGAGAGGGCGGCCAAGGGCCGCGGGGGGCCTCCGCAGGCCTCCTTATCCCAGATGCCCCCCCCCTGCCCACGAGGCTCCTCCCACCCTGAATCAGCAGCAGGCTGGACCGGGAATCCCAGGGCAGGCCTGCCAGGCTCTCAGCTCCCCTCCAAAAACCCAGGGGCGGCGGGGGAGGAGTTGCAGCCCCCAAGACCAAGGCCCCCCCCCCGCTCCAGCAGCTCATACCAAGGACTGCCAGGGGGGCTTCTGTGGGGCAAAGAGCCAAGTGATGGAGGGCAGTCCTCGGGGTGGAAAGGAGGGCCCGATCCAAGAGAGGGAGGCCCCCAAGGGTCAAGGTCAGGGGAGGGAGAGGCTCAGACCGACCCACTGGGGAAGGGGCGGCCGTGAGGCGCCCCCCCCCAGGCAAGGGAGGAGAGCTGAGGGCCAAGGGGCAAGCAGGGGCCTACAAGCCTGAAGACAGAGGGGGCAGTAGCAGCAGAAGCACGGGCGGGGTGGGCGGGGAGGCAGAGGCCAACCCTTGGCCTGGCCCCCACCAAGATGACGGGCAGGCCCGGCCCTCCCCTCCCCTCCCCTCCTGCAGGCAGCTGAGGTGGGGTGCTGCCCAAGGACAGCAAGATGCTGCTGGGTGGGGAGAGCTGGCCCCCCCACCCCCGGGAGGGGCTCCATACCAGGGTGTCTCCCGACAGGACCTCCAGCAGGGAGATGAGGTTGTGTCCGTCGCGCAGGTCCTCGTAGAGGTCGTTGACGTGGCGCTGGGCCTGCGGGATGCAAGGAGACCGTCAAAGGGGGCCCGGGAGGGGCCACGGGCCAGTACCCCCACCCCCCACCAAGGGGGGCTGCATGTCCATACGCAGCGGGACCCACCCCCCATGCCCCCTGCTTCCCAAGGAACCCTCTCCAACAGTCAGGGCACACCAACCCTGGAAACCTCCCCCGCTCCCCCCAGTCCATAGGGCTGTCTGAAGGGGGCGTGGGAGGCCTGGCCTGGACTGCAGGCCCCTGCCCCATTTGTGGGGGGGGGATAAGTGCCCCTCCTCCCACTAGACGCAGCCAAGACCCCTGGCGAGGCTGGGCTCCCCACGCTAAGAGCAGCCCAGGCCCAGAGAGCTCGGCCAGCCAGAGCAAGCAGGAGAAGGGAGCGAGGGAGGGGAGAGGAGAGGAGAGGCATGTGCCCCGCTGGCCCTCCCCAGCCCGTGGGCCTCGCCACCTACCTCTGCTCGCCAGTGCTGTTGCCAGGGAGGGGAGAGCCAGAGAGGCAGGAAGAGAAAGACAGGCAGGTTAGAGAGAGCGAGAGAGCCAGAGGGGGGGGGGATTGCCTTCGGTGCCCCCTGGCTTGGGGTCTGGAGGGGCCGGCCCGCCCAACCACCGAGCTCTTTCCTGCAGGATGCCTCTCCAGACCAAGGCAGCAGCGGGAGACTCTGCAGGAGCTGCGCCCGGAGTGGCTGTCCCCCCCCCCCCCACCGCAGCCCCACCCTCACCTGAAGTGCCCCCCCTGCCGGGAACAGACTCCTCCCAGAGGGAGCATCCCAGCAGCAGCTGCTGCCGCCTGAAGGGGCCCCTGGCAGGGCCCCTGCAGACAGTCCCTCCAGGGGAGCTGCCCCCACGGCTGTCTGTGGGGCTGGCAGAGAGAAAGAGAGAGAGAGCAAGAGAGAGAGCAAGACCACAGCAGAGAAGGCACAAGGGATGTGACGGGGTGGGGGGGGGAGCCCGATGGGCGGCCCCAGAGACAAGGGCAGCCCGTCCCCTCGCGGCTGCAGCCACAGGAATCACTGGGCAGGGGCTATGGGGAGGGGAGTGCGGAAACCCCACTGGGGAAACCAGCACTTGCCTTGATAAGGTGCTTGTTGACCCATTTGGTGAAGGTCTTCTTCTGGACCCGATCCCGTTCATCTGCAAGAGAGGAGAGGCAGGTGTGAGCAGGAGGGCTGAGAGCCGGGGGGGGGGGGAGCCCCCCCCTGCAAAGGAAAGCGAGAGGAGGAGGAGGAGGAGGCCGCCGCTGCCGCCGTGCCCAGGAAAGCCCAGGGTGACTCACCCAGCGGGACAGGAAGGAAGCGCCAGGGTGAGTCAGGCACCCAGTGGCAGCGTGGCTCCCTCTCAGGCGGGCGCATGATGCACGCGCTCACAAGTGTTTGGATGTCTGCGCAGTTAATTTTAGATCCCGCTCAGGTGGGACCCGGAAGGCCCCCCTCGGAATGCCCCTCTGCGCGCACACCCGGCCTTGATGCTGCCGCCGCCGCCGCCACCGCCCAGGACAGAGCTCATTCCGCCCAGAGATGAGAAGGACGAGAGAAGGCCCACGGCTGGCAGCACCTCCACAGAGCCCACCCGCTGGGAAGGCTGCCACACGGCACCAGCAGCAGCTCCCACCTCTGCCAGCCCTGCTGCCCCAGACCGGGGGGGGGGTCAGCTGCCCCCAACCCCTCTGCATGGAGCTGGCCAGGTGTGGGTCTTGGCCTGCGCCCTCCCTCAAGATTTGGCGAAGGAGCTGCAGAGAGACACCCCCACCCCGACGGATGGAGGGGGTGGATGGCAGGACACATGGCTGCCCCCCTGGATGTGCCCCACCCCAGGCCAAGCCTCTCAAAGCAAAGAGGGAGGCGCAGGAGCCCGGACGCCTGGGTCCCAAGCCTACTCTCCGACATGGCCACAGGCAAAGGGCAGGACGCCCGTGACCCCACCTTCCCTGGCAGGGCAGCAGGCCCCAACCCGCCTCCACAGCATCCCAGGGCTGACCCAGCTTGTTGGGGGGGGGGAATCTGGCCCTTCACCCCCCTGCCCCCCCCGGCTGGGAAAGGGTTGCCCCGGGCGGCAGCCGGAACAACGCCCCTCTGCTGCCGCGCCCCTCCAGGCACTGCCCCAAGAGATGGGGGGCTCTCTGGCCCGGCGGGGGCCCAGGACTTGGTGGCTGGCCAAGGGCGCCTGGGCTGCTCTGAGCCCGCAAGGCCGGCCCTGAGGGGGGCTCCTGGCTACCCAGCCTGGGCCCTGGGGCAAGGGCTGCCCAACCACGTGCTGCCCCGGCTCCAGGCTGGGACTGCCCGTCGGGGGAGCCGGAGGGTAGCCCTGCCCCCCACCCCTCCAGGGCGCCAGCCGCCACAACCCTGGCAGGGGGCTGGGGAGGAGACCCCGCAGCAGCTGCCCCCTCCTCCCGCCCTCGGCCTTGCCCCATGGCCCCGGGCGAGGGCGGGGGGCTGCTCCCACACACCCCAGCCCCCACACTGGATTTGGGGAGGCTGAAGAAGCAGGGCAATCAGAGCGGCCAGCTTTCTTCTGGCGGGACTGCTGTGCCTGCGACAGGCAGAAATTCAGCAGGTGGCCGCTTTTTACAGCACAGAGGTGCAAAGAGGAGAAAACGTTTTGGCCTCCAGGCAGCTGTGAAAAGCACTGGGGCCTGTGAGGAGAACGAAAGGGGGCAGCCCCAGAGCAGAGGGGCAGGGAAGGAGCCCTGAGGCCTTCCACAGCCAGGCCTCCCTGGGAGGAGGAGGAGCGCACACCGCCCCGCGGCCGCAGTCTAGGAGGAGAGTGGGGCCCAGGAGTGGCCTCCCCACAGGGAGCTCAGAGCAGAGCCTCTCCAGCGAGGGGGGCTGGGAGAGACTCCTGCCCGAGACCTGGGGGGCCGCTGCCAGTCAGAGCGGACCATCCTGCGCGGGAGGGACCCAGGCTCTGACTCAGGAGGAGGTCTGCCAGCCCCACAGAGCTGCCGCCAGCACTCCTGGCCACACAAGCCAGCCCCCAATCCCACCCCCTGCCAAGGCCACAAGAGCTCGCTCTGAGCCCCACCCACCCCGCCTGGGTGGGTGTGGGGGTCTGTGCATGGAAGCCCCACAAAGCAACCCCTGCCCCTCCCCAGCCGACACCAGGGAGGGGGAATTGAGCAAATGGGGTCAGAGAATCCGGGGCCCCCAGATCCCCCTCCCTCCGAGGGGCCCCCTCTCCCCTGGCTGGGCCCCTGACTGGCACAACCCCTCCTGGGGGCTTCCCACTGGGCACAGTGCAGAGGGGCCGGGGCCAAAGGGGGCCGCTCCACCCCCCCCGCCATCCAGCAAGCTCCCCCCACCCCACCCCAGGGCCCAGCAGAGAGCGGGTCCTGGCCGGCCCCAGTACCTTTCTTGCCCTCGGAGGCTCGGAGCACGGCCAGGTACAGGTTGTCGGTCTCCTCCGAGCTGGCCCTCTCCCTCCCTGGGGTGGGGGCCGCCCCACTGCCCCCCTCACGGCTTCGCAGCCTCTGCCGGGACATGGCCCAGGAGCGGCTCTCTCGGCAGGCAGGCAGGCAGGCAGGCAGGCGCGCACTCTCTGCACACCGTCGGCGGCGTCTGGCGCTAGCTGCTGCCCCCTGAGCCCTGCCCGTGCCACCGCCGCCGGCCTCGCCTCCTCTGGGCCCTCCCCTCCTGGAGGTGGTGTGGGCGGCCAGGCTGCCTTGGGGAGGGGCCGGGCTTCCCCTGCCTGCTCCCTCCTCCCCGCCCCAGACAAGGCAGGAAACCTTGTGGTCGGCCCGCCTGCCCGCCTGCCTGCCCGGAGGGCTTCCTGTTTCCAGCTTAACTGCTTCCTTGCCAGCCCTGGCAGGCAGGAAGGCAGGAATCCGGCAGCCCCCCGCCCCCCCCGCCAGCAAAAACGCCTCCAGCCCTAGGCAGCAGACCTGACAGAGCACAGCAAAGCTGCCCCCCCCCGTCACTGTCCAAGCCCAGGACCCCCAGCTCCATTTGGGGTCAGGCAGGAGCAGGACCACCAGGTCCCCTGCCCCCTGCCCCACCCCCAGCCCTTCACCATCAGTCACAGACATGGGTTTGAAGCCAGTCCCCTCTCCTCAAGGGGAGCCTCAACGGATCTGCACCCTACAGGAATGCCCCCCCCCGCCGCCAGTTTCTTGGCACAAGGGGGCTGGCAGAGCGGGCTCCTTGGGCAAGCTTCATAGCTCAGCCAAGGCCACCTCGCAAGGCTGTTGTGAAGGGGAAACAGGGCCCAGCTGAGACGGGGCAGCCGGCCTTGCTGCAGGGTTGGTGCCAGCAGCTCCTGCACTGTGGCCACCCTCTCCCCCCCGCCCCGCCGGCCAGGGGCTTTCAGAACGCAGCCAGGCAAGGCCTGCTTTGTCCATGCGGAGTCCCCTCTCTCCGCCTCCATAAGGGTCACGTTCAAGCAGGATGCCCCCACCTGCCCGCCCTCGCCTCCAGCCACAGGAGCCAGACTTCTGGGGCAGGGGCACATCCCCTCCCCTCCCCTCCTGGCAAGGCTGGGGGCAGCACGGACCTTGCACAGGCGCCTGGAGAGACGGAGGAGGAGGAAGGCTGTGGCTCACGCCCTGCCAGGCCTGGGCACCAAAGAGGGGCCGCTCAGCAGCCTTGGACTTGTGGGGTTGCTCTTGAGAGCCCACCCCCAAGCCAGAGGGCCACAGTTGGGCCTGCAGGGGGGGCAGGCCAGGCCAGGCCAGGGCAGAGCCCCCCCCCCGCTGCTGCTGCTGCTCCCCGCCCCCCCCTCGGGCAGCACATTCCAGAGCGGAGGCAGCAGCAGCAGCCACAGCCGCGCCCAGCCCAGCCCGGCTCTCCAGGAGCAGAACTGGGCTGGGTCCCAGCAACCCCCCAGAGGAATGTGCCGCAGCCGCCGCCACATCTGGCCGCAGCGCAAGTCAGCGCAAGGGTGGGGCGCCCGACTCACGTCCTGCCTGGGCCCACTGAGTCACAGCCCCACCAGGGGGCACCAGCTCTGAGGCAGCTCCCCAGGCTGCAAAGGGGGCAGGGCCCCCCCTCATTCTGGGAGAGGAGGAGCCACCCCACCCCAGTCTGGCTGGGGCCCCCCTTCCTGCCCCCCCTTGCTCAAGCACCACTCCCCCCTGCAGCCAGACCAGACAGAAGCCCCGCCCTCACGGGTTGCCTCCCCCCCCCCGAGGAACACGCTTCTGCTCAGCAGCCTGCCCTCCCCACAGCAACAGACACAGCGGGGATCAGGTCTGCGCAGGGCTCAGCCGCAGCCCCCCCCCCCGGCCCGTGTGCAGTGCCGCCAGGCCCGGCTCCCGCGAGGAGGGCCAAGCTCTGCACAAACTCACCCCGCCCTGGGCCAAAGCCCTGCTTCCAGGCGGCCATTCTGCCAGGGCCTGACAGGCAGCAGGCACACGGAAGAGGGCCAGGTGCGGGAGGCCGGGGTGTGTGTGCACAACTGCCCCCCCCCTTCGGCATGGCACAAGCGCCCCTGGAGCTTTGCCAGCTGGCAACTTTACTGAGCCTTTGCTTTGGGAGGGGCCGTGCGTGTGTGTTCACATATTGGCCGGATTTACCCCCAAGCCCGTGCAAGATTTCAGAGAGCAATTCCCACACAGTTCGGGGGTTTCTCTAGGGCCGAGTACTGGAAGCCAGCCCAATTATGTCTGGGGTTTTGGAAAACCCTCTTTTTGCCTCCAACTCACAGCGAAGCCGGCTGTCTGAGACGCCTCTTGGAGACGGTGCCCAGAGCAGCTCCGTGGTCCTTGCCCAAGAACCGGGCGGGGGGGGCGGGGGGGCATGCCAGGGTCGAGGGAGAGGAGCAGCCCCTGCAGTTGGGAGCCCTGGAAGCTGGGGAGGAAACTCTCGGCTGCCCGAGCCCCTCAGCAGCCACTACCAGCCAGAGCAGGCAGAGACGACGCTTGCCGGGGAGGGCGCCGGGCGCGATGGGAGCAGGAGGGCTGCCTGCCGGGCCCTTCGCCGAGGCGCCACGATTCCCTCGCCGCCCGCCAGTGAGTCCGCGCAGCTGGGGAGGGAGTCGGCCTCTTGGGGGCGGAGCCGCAGCCGAAGCCCCGCCCCTCCGCCCGGCGGGCTGCCTGCGCGTCGGGACTGGCCGCCGAGGCCCCGCCGCCCGCCCCCCCCGGGCACCCACCTACACAGCAGAGCTGGCCGTAGAGGTGGCGCTGGCGGAGGCTCTCGGGCGCGCTGAGCCACTCGGAGCCGCCCAGCAGCACCTGCCGCTTGTAGGCGAAGTAGGCGCCGGGCGCCGAGGGCTCCGCGCTGACGCCGCCGCCGCCGCTGCTGCTGCTGGCCATGGCAACCCCGCTTCGCTGCCTGGCCCGACGCGCGCAGCGACAGCACTCGACTCGCAGCAAGCCAGCCAGCCAGCCGGCCCCGCCTCGCCCCGCCCCTCGCCGTCCCCGCCCGCCCCCCTGGCAGCCTCGCTGCGTCCGGCGGCGGGGCAGCGCAGCACCCCAGAAGCGCCCAGCCTTGCCCTCGGCTCCGCGCGCGCAGGCAGGCTGGCTGGCTCTCCCGGGTGGCTGCAGGGCGTGGAAGGGGCTGACAGGAAAGACCGGCCAGGCGAGCACGATCGGCTCCGTGGCCTCCGCCAGGTCGGGACTCCGAGCAGATGGCGGCGGGGCGGGGGAGAGGCAGGCGCACGCGGGGCGGCGGCAGGTATCATTCGTGTATTTCTTTCTTGTTGCATTTATATGCCGCCGCCACCGCCGCCTCCCTCCGCGGAGCAGCGGCGTCTCTGGCCCCAGTGGCTCGCAGCCCGCCCGCAACCCCCCCCGCGGCGGCAACTCGACCTGTCCCACAGGGAGCCCCCGCCGGCCTGAAGACGCTGGCCAGGGTGCTGCGGGAGCCGGGCCAGGCAGAGAAGGCGGCGGGGAGCCCTTCTTGGCACCGGCCGCCTCGGGATGCCCTCCCTCCGTGCAGCCAAGGGCAGGCTGGCCGGGCGCCTCGGGAGAGCGGACTCCGACGCGGGCGGGGGTCTCGTCGCCCGCGCCCCTCCGGCCCAAGCAGCACAGCAGACTCCCCCCCCCCCCCAGGCCAGCCGCAGCACCGCTTCCCACCTCGCCCGCCCGCCCCTGCAAGACGGGTCGGAGACAAACGGGAGGTGCCGGGCCCCCAGGAAAGGAGGGGGGCTCCACGGAAGGCCGCAGGAAAAGGAGGGCGCAGCACTTGAGAGGGCCTCTTCCCCCCCCCCACTGAGAGGGCCCAGCCCGAAGACACCCCCCGGAGTGGGGGGGGAAGAGCCCCCTCCCCAGTCCTTACAGTTATTTCCCCCCTCCCCTTCGCACTGGCAGTTGCCGGTTCTGTGCCCACCCCGGCCCTCCACTGGCTGTTTGTTGCTGGCCTCCCTGCCTGGTGCTTCTTTTCAGATTGTCCTCTGCGGACAGAGACTCGTCTCCCCCTTGGCACTCTTTTTCTATGCAAAGGGCTTTGAAAACTCCCTGTTCGAGATCACTCTAGAACTAGCAGCAGCAGCAGGGGTGCCATCCAAGCTGGTGGCGGCCATCCCCATCCCCTGTGGCCATGCACTGCCTGAAAAAGAACTTCCTTCTGTCGGCCCCAAAATTCCTGAAAACCAGTTCCATGGGATGACCCTAGTCTTGGGGGGGGGGGAGGAGACAGATCTCTCTCCATCCACTCACTCCACACCACACCGCCGATTATCAACTTGTATCACATCTGCCTTTTGTCGCCTTTTTCCTAAGCGAAACAAGCCCAGAAGTGGTCGCCTGGCTTCGTCAGGAAGATGCGAGTCCAGAAGACCCCGGATCATTCTGCTCACCCTCCAACTTCTGCACCTTTCCCCATTCTAGAATATCCTTGTAGGTAGCCGGTGACCAAAAGAGAACACAACATTCCAGATGTGGACACATCCTCATAGATCTGCATAAAGGCATTATAACATTAGCCAATTTATTGTCAGTCCCCTTCCTAATGACCCTGAGCACGGAATTGGCCTTTTTCACAGCTACTGCACTTTCCCAGCGTGGCCCCCAGATCCCTCCCCTGTTCAGTCACCAGCAGCACAGGCCCCACCCATCAGTGGTGTATATCTGAAGGGGGGGTTGCCCCAAGAGGCACCCCGTGACACGAAACGGCACTGGGCATGGGGCTGCCCATTCCCCCCCCCCGGAGAGATCCTTTCCGTGCTCCTCCCCTACCCTGAAGAGTTGGGCGTCATCTCTGGCACCCCCGACTTCTGGGCCATCCCTGGACAAACGGGAAGGTGGCAGTACAAAGCCACAGCAAGGGAGGGAGGGAGGAGAGATGGGGCTGGCTGTCAGGGCATCTGGCCTCTCCCCCCTCCCCGGGTGGCTGCCTGCCTGCCTGTACAGGAGAGATAAAGCCATGGCAGGGAGCTGCAAAGCAAGCCCCACCGCCCTGCCCCACACACAGCTGTTTGACATGAAGGACCACTGGGCTAGCCACGGTGGGAGGGGGTCTCTGCAGGGCCCTAGCCCAGCCTTCCTGCTCTCTCCTCCAGCTGCGTCAGGCTGCTGCTAGCAAGGGAGGGCGGGAGGGAGGGCGGGCGAGCTGGGAAGCTGCAGCCAGCCCAGTTCCCAGGGATCCAGCAGGGTCCGGCCTGGCCCAGTTGCCTCTCTTCAGCCTGGCGGGGGGGGGGAGCGAGGCTGCAGCCCAGACACCCCCCCCCGCTCGGAGGGACCAGTGAGTCACCCCACCTCAGCCAGAGGCGGCTTCCGGCAGTGGCAGCAGCCCAGCCCTCTCCACCCCCTGCTCTGGCAAAGCTGCTCTCTGGCGGGGAGCTGGAAAAAGTGAGTCCTGCGGGGAGAGAGAGAGAGAGAGAGAGCGCCAGCCCAGGCTGCCGCCCAGGCAAGAGGCAGCTTTCCTTCCGCCGCCAGGCCTCAGAAGAACCGGGAAGGAGCCCTGCTGCTGGGCCAGGCCCGAGGCGGCCCACGGAGTCCAGCCTCCTGCTGCCCCCAGGGGCCCACCAGATGCCCCAAGAAGCCCACAGGCAGGAGCTGAAAGGGGCACGGACAGAAGGACAGCCCTGCTGCTGGGACAGGCCCGAGGCGGCCCATCGAGTCCCACGCCCTGTGGCCCCCAGGGGCCTGCTTGCTCCCCCTCCTGCAAGTGCGAGGCAGAGGCCTCCTCGGGAGCTGGCGGTGGGCTCCTTCTGCCCACGACTCTGCCCGGCCAGCCTGGCACTCCACCAGCTCCCCTTGCCCCCTGTGCCAAAGCTGGCCACCTCCTCTTCTCCACCAGGACTTCCTTTCTGAAGAGAGGAGGGGTTGCTGGAGCCCCCCCCAAAAAAAACCCCAGTCAGTATGCAGATTGCCAGTGCTCAGGGGAGAGGAGGAATGCCCTCGGCAGGTATTCAGAGACACGCCAAATGCTCCCCATATCCCAGCACTGAGCCCTGGCACTACCCCCACTTCCAGGGTGGGGTGTGGCCAGCCCCTGTGCCCACTAAGCCTGGAAAAAGGGGAGGGGGCACTTAGGAACAGAGGAGGCTGCCATCTACTGAGTCAGACCACAGGTCCATCTCGCTCAGTCTTGTCTACACAGACTGGCAGCGGCTTCTCCCAGGTTGCAGGCAGGAGTCTCTCTCAGCCCCACTATCTTGGAGATGCTGCCGGGGAGGGAACCGGGAACCTCCTTCTGCTCTTCCCAGAGCGGCTCCATCCCCTGCTGAGGGGAATCTCTTACAGTTCTGCGCACACATCAAGTCTCCCATTCAGATGCAACCAGGGCAGACCCTGCTTAGCAAAGGGGACAAGCCATGCTTGCTGCCACAAGACCAGCTCTCTTCTGCACGTCTCTCACTTCCTTCAGAGAGTATGGAACCAACCCCAAGGAAGGGGCAGGAGAATGTCCCACGCCCAGATGGAATGTCCCCCACAGAGAGCAAGCTCCCTGGGCAGCAGACCCTCAAGCAGGCTATCCTCAGAGTGTCCACTGGGAGGCCCCATAAGAAGAGCCCTGCTGGATCAGCCCTAAGGAAGCCCGTCTAGTCCAACATCCTGTTTCACACAGTGGCCCACCGCATGCCTCTGAGAAGCCCACAGGCCACAGGTGGGGGCCTGCCCTCTCTCTCCTGCTGCTGTGGCTCCCCTGCAACCAGTATTGAGAGGCCTCTTGCCTCTGAGGCTGGAGATGGCCCACAGCCACCAGACTAGTAGCCAGTGATAGACCTGTCCACCATGAATCTGTCTAAGCCCCTTTTAAAACCATCCAAGCTGGTGGCCATCACCACATCCCATGGCAGAGAATTCCACAGATTAATAATGCGCTGTGTGAAAAAGGACTTCCTCTTGTCGGTCCTAAATGTCCCAACCTTCAGTTTCATGGGGTGACCCCTGGTTCGAGTGAGGGAGAGGGAGAAAAATTTCTGTCTACCCTCTCCACTCCATGTATATAATTGTATACACCATGATCATGTCTCCTCTTAGTTGCCTCTTTTCAAAAGTAAAGAGCCCCAGTTGCTGCAGCCTTGCCTCATAAGGAAGGTGCTCCAGGCCCCTGGTCATCTCAGCTGCCCTCTTCTGCACCTTTCCCAGTTCTACAATATCCTTCTTAAGATACAGTGACCAAAGCTGGATGCAGTACTCCAGATGTGGCCACACCACAGATTTGTATAAGGGCATTATAATATTATTAGCATTTTTATTTTCAGCCCCTTCCTAATGATCCCTAGCATGGAATTGGCTTTTTTCACAGCTGCCGCGCACTGAGATGACACCTTCCATGAGCTGCCCACCACGACCCCAAGATCCCTCTCCTGGTCAGTTACCAGCAGCTCAGATCCCATCAGAGTATACCTGAAGTTGGGGTTTTTCGTCCCAATGTGCATCACTTTACACTTGCCAACATTGAACCGCATTTGCCATTTTGTCGCCCACTCCCCCAGTTTGGAGAGATCCTTTTGGAGTTCCTCACAATCCATTGTGGATTTCACTACACTAAATAGTTTAGTGTCATCTGCAAATCTGGCCACCTCGCTGGTCATAACTTCTAGATTGTTTATGAACAAGTTAAGGAGCACGTGTCCCAGCACCGATCCCTGGGGGAAGCCAATTGCTTTCCCACAAAGCAGGAGCGGATAGGGTGGGCGATCTCCCTTTGCCAGCATGGGGGGAGATGGGCTCTTCCTGCTGCTGCAGATTAGGGGGCATACGCAATGCCCCCAGGACCCCCATGTGCCTGTTGCGACAAGGGCCCCAGCCCAAGGAGGAGCCCCCCCAATACTCTTGGGGCAAATGCCGGTGGCCCAGCAGGAGGTGAAGGCAGGCTGCATGGGAGAGCCCAATGCATGTGTGGTGGTGGTGGTGGTGTGTTTGTGTGGGGGAGAAAACAAGCTCCCCCCCCCACCGCTGCAGCCACAGGAGGGGGAGGAACCACAGCCAGAAACCAAAACTGTGCTTTGGCTTCCAGGCTCAACAGCCTCTCCACCACCACGGCAGAGAGAAGCTGGCTGGGGCTAAGAAGAGGCCAAGGCCAGCGTGGGGTGCGGCTGCCCCTCCCCTGCGCCCCCTGCAGGCCGCCCTGCCGCCCACAAGGGAGCCGTCCTGGAAGGGACGGAGCAGCCAGCACGGCCCCCTGCGCAGCAGGCCGGAGCAGAGAGGTGACCTCCACACCAGCCAAGAATCTGGGCACACCCTGGGGCTGACGGGCCGTAGCAGGTGCGACCTTGGGGGGCGACAGCAGCCCAGCCTGGCAGGGGGCCAGGGGCAGAAAACCAGCAGCAGGCGGCGGCGGCGGCAGCCCAGCAGGGACCCGCTCTCTGGCAGGAGGCTTGTTGGAGAGGCAACAGCAACCCTGCCGGATCGTCCTGCCCGCCCCCCACCCCACCCCACCCCACCCCACCCCACCCCACCCGTGCTGAGAGCTGGAGCAGAGGGGGGGCTCTGCTGCTGCCCCACGGGCCACTTGCTGCCTCCCCACAGCAGCCCCCCATCTCAGAGCTGCTTCCTCTCCCCCCCCTCCGTGCAGCCCCAGCCTGTGGTTTCCTGATTCTTCTAAGGCATCTGTGTGTGTGGTGGTGGGGGGGGACAGCAACTCTAGCAGCATCTGGGGGTGGCTACATCTCCAGATGAGCTGGCACACGGATACCCGGAATGGGTGGCAGAGATTCTGAGAAAACCGCAGAGCCCGACCGTGTCTGGAAACAGCCCTCTGGGGGTGGGGGGAGGAGGACCAGGCAGCCGGCAAGAGCTCCTCAGATGTGCCACAACAGCAGATGTGCCACAACATACCCCCCCCCGCCACAGACCGAAAGGTCCAGCAGCTCTGAGGAGCAGCCTTTTCTGAGTGGAAAACCTCAACCCCCAATTCCAGCTGGGGGGTGGCCTGTGCCTCCTCGGTAGTGGAGGGCACGCACTCTGCATGTGCCAAAGCAAGCCATGTCCTTGGGCCGAGCCCTAGAGCTAAGCTTTCCACAACCGCTGAGGACTACCCAAGGACCCCCCAGCACGACAGCCAGCAGGAGCCCAAGACCTGAGCCCAACGCAGAGGGTGGCTGGACTGGGCCTACAGGGGCAGGCTGGGACCCACCCTGGGCTCCATTCTGAGGGCCCAGGGCCCCTGTGGTGGGGAGGGGCACCACAAGCACCAAGCTCTCTGCCAAAGGTCCCTCCAAGCAGCAGGAGGATTGTGGGCTGGAGCCCCCTCCCTGCAGTGGAGGTAGCCCTGTCATTACCAGAAGCAGCAGCCTCTGCCCCCCCCACCTGTGCATGCACGCACACACACACAGAGGTGCCACCTGTGCTCAGCACAGCCCCACCCAGCTGGGTGCAGAGCGGCTCCTAACAGCCAAATAAGCCCCGCCCAGCTTCAAGGGGCGGGGGGGGGGGCACAGCTGCCCCAGGAGCAGCAGGAGGGCTGGGGCCGGCCATTCTGCAGGGTCCCAATCCCTCGGCTTCCCACTCTGCAGTTGCACCTGCACCTGACAGCAGGGCCGGGGCTGCCCTCTGGAGACCAAGGCAGACACCCCACACACCCCAGCTCCCATCTCATCTCCTGCCGAAAGCAGCAGCAGCAGCTCTGGCAAGGAGCCTGTTTCCAGCAGAGAAGCCACGGGGGGGGGGGGGGCGTGCTTAGCTCTTCCCCCCCAGCTGCTCCAGGGGTCGTTCTCCCCCCAGCCCGCCTGCCCCATGGTCACAAGAGCTGCAGTCCATTCCTCTGCACGGTTACTCGGAAGGAGCCCCACTGAGCCCTCCAAAGCAGGCGGACACACCCGGAAGGGGGACGCCTTTGCTCCTCCCCTCCCTGGAAGAGACTTTGCTGTGGGGCTGGCTGCCCTTGGGCGCATCTGGGCAGGGCTGAGCCACAGGCGCCCTCCAGCCAGGGTGGCGGCAGCACCCCAGGGGCCCCGCAGCTACAAGGGCCACCCGGCCCGGGAAGGGGGCTGCTCGCTCCCCACATGGTGCAGGAGCGCCACCCCCCACGGCGGCCACATTCCCTGCCGGCCTCGGCAATGGAGAACGAAAGCAGCAGCAGCAGCAGCAGCCACCCCGCCGCGGAGGCTGCGGGGCGGGGCGGGGCGCCTGTGCCCGTAGTGAGGAGCTGGAGCATCACCCAACCCAGCCCCAGGAACTCGATCCCTGGCCGGCCCGCATGGGCTCGCCCGCCCCGCCCCCCCCGCCGGCCCCACTTGTCCTTTCCTCCTACAGAAATCCTAAGCAGCTGATCTTTAGCGAGAGCTTTGCTGCTCCGGTTCACGGCCGCCGCCACCACGCCTGCCTGCCAACACACCTGCTGCTGCCCGCCGCACCCGCCCGGGCCCGGGCCCTGCCCCCTGCCCGCCCCGCCTCATCATCCCGGCGAAGAACGGCCAAGCAGCCCCGAGAGGGGGAGGCCCGCAGCCTGATCCTGCCCAGCCAGGGATGGCGGCTCCGCCCGGTGCCTTCCACCAACGCTGCGGCCCCAGGAGGTGCCCCTGCCAGGGCCGGAGAGCCTCCCTCCAGCCACCTCGCCCAACTGCGGGCAGCGAGTCGGGGTCCCATCGGGAGGGCGCTGCCAGAGAGGAGGCCCAGCAGACGCGCCTTCGCCCCGCGCTGCCCCTAGAAGATGCGGAGGCCGGGCCTGTGCAGCCAAGCGCAGAGGGGTGGGGGCGCTGGAGGGACCGGCCCCTCCCAGGCCTCGCCTCCCCACGATGCAGCCCCGCTCTGCGCTCCCGGAGCTGCTGCAAAGGCCTCTCGCCGCTCGGCCCTCTCCGGAGGAAGCCCCGCTCCCTTGTTGCTCACAACACCACCCCGGCGAGGTAGGCCAGGCTGGGAGAGCGCGCCGCGCGGCCTCACGTCTCCTGAGCAGAGCAGCCGGGCTTCGCGGGCGGCGGGCTGGCCTTTGCGCGCCCCCTCCTCTGACTCAAGCCTAGCCAGGGTTAATCGGCGCGGCCACGTGCCAGTGTTTGGCTGCGGGGAGGGGAGCCGGCAGCTCCGCCCTCCTCCTCCTCCCTCGCCATCCCGCGGGGCCCCAGCGCCGCCGAAGCTCCCGCCCCCGCCCGTGGCCACTCACCGTCGGCGGCGCCCGGGCCAGGACTCCCCGCGCGGCGCCAGTACCAGACGAGCGCCAGCGTGAGCGCGTGGCCGGCCACCACCAAGGAGGGGAAGAGGCCGCCCCCGCCGGGGTCCATCGCGGCGGCTGCCAAGGCCGGGCGAGGCGCTCCGACGGAAGCCGCGGCTACTCCGAGCGAGCTAGAGGGAGGCGGCGGCGGCGGCAGCGGCCCCTCCTCTCCAGCTGCCAGCCCAGGATCCTCCTCCTCCTCCTCCTCCTCCCGGGGCAGCCCGCAGGCCCGGCCCTCTGGGCCCGCCGCCCGCAATGCAGAGGAGGTCTCTTTTCTTCGACCGGCCGGCCCAGCGCAGCGATGGCGACGGAACAAAGGCGCTGCTGGAGCCCGGCTGGACTCAAGGTTACCGGCGGCGGCTGCTGCTGAAGCCCTCCCCCGGAGCAGAGCGGAACCCGCGACAGAGACACACCCTCCGGCCACTAGGCAGCCCTGCCCAGCTAGCGGGAGGCTGACGCAGCCACCACCGGGCACCCAGGCCAGCCCAAGACGCAGGCAGGGAGGACAGGTGACACCCCCCAGCACACACACACACAAGCAGCTGCCCCGGCCCTGCCAGCGTCGGCTCTGCCCCTGGGTGCCCCTGGTCAGCAGAGGAGACGCCCGCCCGCCCGCCCGCCCCAGTCTCCGTGCCCTGGAAGGCGCCCCCGCGGCGCCAAACGCCCCCCCCCCGCCCCCGCGCGCCTACCGGGCACGATCTTCATGGCGGGCGGCTCTCTGGGCTCCGCAGCACCGACAGCAGCCGCCGAGCGCAGTCCGGAGCCACTGGCTGCCAAACACCGCTCGCCCCCGCGGGTCCCCCCTGGCCGGAGGGGGGAGGGGAGGGAGCGGGCAGCCTATAAATAGCCCGCGCCCGCCTGGTCATGGCTCCAGAGTTAGAACATTACGGGAGGCTGAGGAGGAGCCTGCCTGCCGGGCCGCCAGGGAGGGGGACACGCCGGCAGCACCTGTGCGCGCCCCCTCGAACAAAGCCGCGCGCGCCTCGCAGCCCCCCGCCTGCGCAGGGGCAGGGACAGCTGGCACGCCGGCCGATGCGCGCCCGCAACCGCGGCCTCGGCAGCGCGGCCCCCTCGCTCGGGGTGTTGCTATGTAAGCCGCCTGGAGCAGCAGCCGGCTAGGCGGAGCGCGTCCCGCGGATACAGGGCGCTCTTCCCCTGGCAGCCCCCTGGGCCTCGCAGCCTGCGAAGGGAGCTGGGGCTGGTCGGGCGGCGGGGGGCTAAAGAGAAACAGCCCTCCCCAACCAATAGCGCGGCCCAACTCCGGCTGGGGAGTGTGTGTGTGTGGGGGGGGGGCAGATGACCCAAAGGAGCCTGACTGAGGAGGATGCGCTTCTGTCAGTAGTGCCAGCTCGGTCTGGCAGCAGCCGCTCTTCACGTTCTCTGGCTCTTTCTTCCCCCAGCCCGAGGACCTGGAGATGCTGCCCAGGAAGGATCCGCCCAGGAAGCGGCCTCCCGCCGAGTCAGACCTTTGGTCCATCTAGCTTAGTGCTGCTGCACGGACTAGCAGCAGCACACTCTCTCCCCCTCCAGCTGCCGCCATGGGCTAGACCTGCAACCATCTGCGTGCCAAACAGGGCCTTTGCCACGGAGGGACAGCCCCTCCCCTGCAAAAAGGTGCAATTCTGCGCGGAGCTGGCGGCACAGATCTGCACATGCACAAACATCTGGAATTTCACCACCAGAAGCCACAAATGGTGGTGCTGGAATAAACAATGGAAATTAGAGGCAGCCGCAGCACCGGGGCCTTTGTTCTGGTTGGAAAATGCAGAGCTGCGGAGAGGGGAGCCGGAGAGGGAGGCCAGAGGCCACGCTCCGTGCCCATGAGCCCCACTCCGCTCAGCAGGGGGAAGCCCCACACTTGGCCCTTGTCAGCCAGGCTGGGCTCGATCCCTGTGCCAAAGCCATGGGGGGCGGAGGGGGCGAGGCAGGAGAGAGAGACCCTCCTCCCAAGCCCCTTGAAAGGAGAGCAGTCATCCCCGGGGGGGGGGGCAGGCAGCACTACCCCGGCAATGAGTGGGGCCCAGGGAGGTGGCCTGTAGGCCTGGCACGGCGGCAGCAGCCCCCCCTTTCAGGGTTCACGTGGCCCACAGCCCGCCTGCCGAGTGGCCACGCTATGCCCGCCTGTGCGCACACATTCCTGGTAGTCCCCTCCGTTGATTTTAGAGCCCGCTCGGAAGGCACATGTGCGCACACGGACAGCGCCTGGATGCTGCCGCCCAGAAGAAAACTCACTCCACGCACAGAGGGACAGAATCTCTGCCGAGCTCCCAAGGTCTGGCCTTTCCGCCCAGAGCCACAGCACATCCAGGAGGTCCCCAGGACAAGCGGGGCGGGGGGGGGGTTTCTGACTCCCAGCCACCTGCCGCTCAGCTGGCAGCCTGCAGGGATGCCCAGCCAGGCCCCCTCCCTGCCTGTCCGCTGTCCCTTTCCTGCCTCCAAGTGCTGCTGCTGCGGGTCCCTCAAGCAGCGGCCAGGCCCTCCAGCTTCTCCTGGCGGTGTGCAGCTGGGCGGCTGCCTCTCCGGGAGCACCGCCAGACTCGCTTCGGCAGCAGGGTGCTCGGGACTGCTGTGCGCGGAAGCAAGAGCCACCCAGTCGAGGGGTCCCTCCTCCTGAGTAGACGTGCCTGGAATCTAGGCCCACACGGCACAACTGCAGCAGCCCTCCCCCTGTGGTTGGGCTACAGCTCCCATCGTCCCCAGTCTCCGTGGCCAATAGTCAGGGATGATGGGAGTTGTAGTCAAGAGCAGGCTGGCATTTTGCAGCCCTGACCTGAGTTCTAGTCTTGCGCTTGGCTGGCATTGGCCACGCAGTCCTGCCCACTGCCGCCTCCGAAGGCTTCCAAAGCCAGGGGAGGTCCCAGCCAAAAGTTGACTGTGAGCCGCCCAGAAATGGGAGGGAAAGATTTCAAATGAATAACTCAGAGCCCAGTGGGTCTCCAACGGGCCAGGCTGCGTCTGCCCCACACACGGGAACTCGGAGCTCACAAACAAGCGGCCCAGAAGGGGGGAGCCCTGAAGGTGTCCTTGCCTCGTTCCTTAGAAGGGGGGGCCACCTTGGAGCCCCCAGCTGACTGCTCCCAAAGGCCGCTGGGGCTGACCAACCACGCCCCACCTGTGTCCCTGGGGGTTCACAGGAAGCTGCCATCCACTGAGTCAGACCCTGGGTCCATCTAGCTCAGTATTATCTTCACAGACTGGCAGCAGCTTCTCCCGGGTTGCAGGCAGGAGTCCCCACTATCTTGGAGATGCTGCCGGGGAGGGAACCGGGAACCTCCTCCTGCTCTCCCCAGAGCGGCTCCATCCCCTGCTGAGGGGAATCTCTTCCAGTGCAGCTCACACACCAAGTCTCCCATTCAGATGCAACCAGGGCGGACCCTGCTTAGCTTAGGGGACCAGTCCTGCTTGCTGCCACAGCCTTGAAAGGGGTGCAGGCCGCACCTCAGGGTGGGGGCACCAGAGGGAATCCGAGGCTGAAGGGCCGGCTCCAGGCCTACCCACGGGCGATGGGGCACTGGCCAATTTCGGGGGGGGGGGGGCGCTGGTGCCTGCTGGGCGCCAAGAGCCTTGCCCAGAATGCTGGGGCCGGTGCTGCTGGGCCTCATCCAGAGGGGCACCGCTGGTGGTCTTCCGCACCTGCCGCCATTCCGACGGGGGCGGCTCTTGCTCCAGCCTGCCACGGACCTCCCTGGAAAGGCTGGACGGGGGTGGGGGGGCACCGTGGCTGGAGGGGGCCCTGGGGTGGCACGCCCACCAGGGCCCAGATCCCAGGAAGGGCCAAGGTCTGGCCAGGCTGGCACTGCTGGCTGCCTCCCACCCAGCGTCCTGCCCTCCGTCTGCAGGCTTGGGGGGCTCAGCCCCATTTGGGTTCCCACCCATTCCCCCCCCAACCCCCAGCCTGGGACCCCCCAGGGCTACCTGCACCAGCCTTTCTCAAGGCGCCAGGCCTGCCTGGAGGGGGGGGGGCTCCCCAAGGCCAGCTCCAGGCTGAGGAGGGCAGGGAAGTGGGCACGCGGGGGGGGGAGGCCAGCCCAGGAGCGGCAGCCCTCTTGTCCTGGCTGCATTGCATCCTGGGGGAGCAGGCAGCAGCGTTGCCCGGGGGGGGGATCTCCGTGGTGGGCGGGCCTGAGGAGGGCGACTTGCGAAGCAGACGTGAAAGCACAGCGGCAGCCAGGAGAGGCTGCACCTACACACGAGTAGCTCCAGTCATGGTATCAGCTGCTGGGTGGGGGGCAAGGTAGTTTGGGTAGTTTGCTGGTTCCATTCAAAAGAATGGTCTCCTCAAATCTGTCTCCCCCCCCCTCAAAAAAATGTCTCCCAGTCCTGGGACTCCTGCCGCTCTGCCCTGCCCTGCCCAGTCCTTCAGCCCCCCCCCGGAGAACTCCCGCAGCAGCCCTGGGCAAGCCCCAACACACCTCCCCCGCCCCACACAGGCACCCTCCTCATTCTTGCCCCAGAGATGGCAGGGCTGGGGCTGGAGGAGGAGGAGGGCAGGCAGGCAGGCAGGCAGGCAGGGGGCTCTTGCATCTGCCCCCCACCCCCACCCCCACAGCACCTGGAGACAGAGAACCAGGAAGGGGCTGCCCATCATGGCCCAGCTTGGAAGCAGCTGCCAGCAGATTCCAACGCAATGGGGACCCCCCACCCCACCCCCCACACACCTGCAGCAGGCTGGGCACAGAGACATGGTCAAGGGAAGGCTGTGTCTTGTGGGGGGGGGATCTCTGCTCCCCCCCATCTGTGGCTGCAGGCCCCTCTGGGAGCAGGAGAGATCCCTGCCCGAGATATACCCCCCCACACACACAACGCACACCTGCCCCTAATGCGGGGGGGGGGAGAGGCATCACTCAAGCGGGCCTCTGCAGAGAACTGGCTTCCTTCTCCTCCCAGACACGCAGCAAAAGGAATCCGGCTGCAAGATGCACCACTTGCAGCCCCTGGAAGGAGGCGGAGCCCCCCCTGCTCTTCCTGGGAGTGGAGGTGGGGGCCAGAGGGCAGACCCTGCGCCCACCTGTCCGGCCTGGGGTGGGGGAGTCCAGCCCAGAGCTCCCTGGAGCCCTGCTCCCCACCCCACAGGAGACCGTGGACCCCCTACAGGGGCCCCACTCGGGGGCTCGAGGAGAGCGGCCCCATTTGCCCTGGGAACCCCAGCAGTCCCGCTGGGCCAGCTGGGTCCCCCGGAGCGGGGCGGGGCGGGGGGGCATCCCCTCCTCCTGCTCGCAACCCCCCCCCCCCGGTCCCAGCCGTGGCTAACGTGGCTGGGCCCCTCTCTGGAATCTGGGGGTGGGGGGGGCAGCCAGCCAAGCAGGCCCCCAGGACCTACCCCCCCGCCCCCCCTACCTTGCCCCTGCTGGATCAGGTCTTCCATGAAGTAGCGGCCGTCCTCCCAGTCCAAGGCTGCAGCTGCTGCCATGCTGGGCTCCCGCTCCACACTCCCCGCCTGGCCTGGCCTTCCCTTCCCGCCAGACTCCCAGGCAGGCCTCCTCCTCCCTCCCTCTCGGCCCGCCCGCCCGGGCAGGCCTGCACACACAGGAGCCCTCCAGCCCCTCTCCCCCCTCTCCCCCCCCCGCCACACCCTGGAGGTCCCTCCTTCCTGCTCCAGCAGCAGCAGCAGCAGCAGCAGCAGCAGCGCCCCAAATGCGCTCCAGCTGCCATCCGGGAACTGCCAGGATTCCTGCGGGATCCTCCTCCTCCTCCTCCTCCTCCTGGAAAATGGCATGCCAGGCGCCAGAGAGCGGGGCGGGGGCGGGGGGGAGGGAGGGAGGGGGGTCCCACAGCCCCCCTAGACTATTTCCCCAGAGGTCTCCAGCCAGCAAAGAGGAGAGGTGGGCCCTGCCCGGCTTGGGCCCCCCAGAGAACAGCCTCTCTCTCCCCGGGAACCCCAGCCACAGGGCGTGGGCCCCCGTTGCAGCAGCCCCCCCTCCCCTCTTGGGCCTCCAATAAGCAGGGTGGCCCCCTCCCTTCCCTCTCCCAAGCAAGAGGGCCTGGCAGCTTCCGAAAGGCGAGTTGCACAGGGAGACCCCCCCCCCCCCCGCAGCTGGCAATGCTGAAGAGGCAGCCGCACTTGAGCCGCTGAAGCAGAGACTGCGGGGGGGGGGGGGAGGGTGGCACAGGCCAGGACTGGGTGCGGTGGGGGCGGGACGTGTGTTTGGGAGGCTGGAGGCCCCTTGGCAGAGTGGGGGGGGGGCACAGGGACTCTTCCAGCCTAGCCCACCCCCCAACCCCAACTGGATTCCCAGCACTGCCAGTTCCGGCACTGGGAGCAGAGCAGCCCCCCCCCCCCCCGCCACCAGAGCCCAGCCTGCCCCCCCCCGTCCAGCTGTGCCAGGGTAGGAGCTGCTGCTGTGGCTGACTCACTCCCCTCCCCAGAGCGAGCAGCCTTTCCTTTCCGCTTGGAAACTTGCAGCCCCACAGGACTGGCCGGGCAGCTGCTGCCAGGGCCCCAGGCTCGCCACCTCCCTGCCCAGGCAGGTTCCCCCCCCGCCCCCTCCCACCCCAGACGCAGCAGAGCAGGAAGGAGAGGCCGGGCCAGGAGCCAGGAGGGCCAGGGCAGGGGACGGGCCACCCAGGGCTTCGGCAGCTCTTTCGCGCCCATCTCCACCGGAATGCCCCCAAGCCCCCGCCCCCCCCCCGGTAATCAAATCCACGTCTTGCCTCTGTTTTTTGGAACAACTTTAAGCCTCGCAGAAAAGCCACGGCCCAGCCTGCTGTGGGAAGAACGCCCTGCGGGCAGCCCCCTTCTAGGGGGGTGCAACTCCCCCCCATTGCAAAGGTCACCAAGGGGGCCGAGGAGAGGAGAGGAGAGGGGGTCCACCAGCAAGTCCCCGAAGCCCTCCCAGAGCAGCAGCCGGCAAAAGACAGAGCCCCCCCCCCCCGCAGGCCAGAGGCCAGGGGATGGGCAGCTGTACAGGTCAAGCCCCCCACCCCCCCCCCGGTCCCCTGTCCAGGAGCAGCAGGTCTCCAGCAGCCGCCCAGAGGTGCCTTCTGGGGAGCCCTCCCACCAGGGCAGGATATGCACCACCTCCCCCCCCCCACCCGACACACACACAGAGAGTATTTTCAAGACGTGGGTCCTTGAGGGCACAAACTCAACGCACAAGAATGTGAGAATATCAAAGGGGAATATTGATGCAAATATGCAGAAGCAGAAACATTTCAACACGCAACTTAACCCCTTCCCCCCTGACTCCCCCCCCCCCGGCACAGGTCACACTCACCCACAGCACCCAGGACAGGCCACAGAAGATTGGGGGGGCCCAGGGGGTGGGGGGCCCCAAAGCCCAGGGGGAAGAGTGCCGCTCCATCCCCAAAGGGAGCCAGCCCAGCTGGCACCTGGCAAGCCGGCTGGCTGGCGAGGAGGAGCAGGAGAGACTGCTGGGGCGGTTCTGCCCGCCGCCCCCCCGCCCAGCAGCTGATACCTCCGGCCGGCGGGGCCCCTTTCCTCCTGCGTCGTGGCCCCCGGCGCTGCCTCTTCTGGGGCTCTCCCCGAGGGGGGGCATCCAGGCTCACCGCCTCCATGTGGCCGCCCAGCCCAGCCCAGCCCAGCCGCCTCTGACCTTGGCCGAGAGAGAGCGGCCAGGAAGGCGCCCGCGGCGGCCAGGAGGGGCTGGCTAAGGATAGCACGGCTGAGGAGAGCAGCTGCCGCCCACCTGTCAGCAGAGGAGCCCCCCCCCATCCCCGGGCCAGGCTGCCCCACAGGGCAGGGGCTTGGCTGGGCAGACCACGTGGAGGCAGGAGGGCTGGCCAGGAAGACTCCCGGGCGGGGCCAGCCCCTTGGGAAGGGGGGCAGTGCTCCTTACAGAGACTGGGAATTATTGGGGGGGGGCAAGAGGCCTCCCTGCCCCAGCCCAGGACGAGGGAGCGCACCCCCAGCCCGCCCACCCCCCAGCAGCCCCGTCCCCACCTCCTCCTCCTCCTCTTCGGAGCCCCAGCAAGAGTCACAAGCCCAGCTGCCCCCCCCCCCGCCAGGCAGCCAGCGCACAGAGGGCAGCAGGCCCCTGGGGAGTGCCCAGGAGGTGCCCGGGTGCCCGCCTGCGCCCTCGGCCCTCCCGGCCCCCGCCCCGCCCGCGCCCACCTGGGGTCTGACCTTGTGCAGCAGGACTGCCATCCGAGGAGGCCCCCGAGGGGGGCGCTGCCCGCCTGCCCACGCCAGCCGGCTCCTCCGCCACCAGCACCACCACGTGCCCGGCAGTGGCGGGAGGCGCCTCTTTCCGGCGATAGGCCTGCCGCGAGCCCTCCTGCGGCTTCGGGGGGCAGGCCAGCGGCCCCGCCACGCTCTGGACGCAAGGCGGGCGCGAGGCCACGGGCCGCGGCGTGGCCACGGGCCGGCGGCCCCGCTGCAGGGTGCTGGGCACGATCTCCGGGGGCAGGCGCAGGTACTGGCGCAGGTGCGCGACGCCCTCGTCCGTCAGGTACCAGTAGCAGTGGCGCCAGGCGAAGGTCTGCCGGGCCAGGCCGCGGGAGCGCAGGGAGCCCAGGGCCCGCTGGACCTGCAGGTGGCTGACCCCGGGCAGCTGCGGGTGGAAGCTGTGCGGGCGCCGGTCCTTCTGGGCCACCAGCACCCCGTCGCGGAAGAGCAGCTCGTAGATGGCCCGCAGCTGCTCCAGGGGCATCCGCATGCCGGCCACCATGGCGCTGCCGGCAGGAGGAGGAGGAGGAGGAGGAGGGCCGGGCTCGACACAAGCGGCAGGGAAGCCGCCGCCGCCACCGCCACAGAAGCAGCAGCAGCCGCCGGCCGGCTGGAACAGGAAGGAGGAGAGCCTCGGGCCCCCCCTCCCCAAGGAGCCTCCGCCTGGCAGGCTCGCAGCAGGCAGCTGCCCGCCTCCAACTCCGCCTCGACTGGGGGGGGCACAGCTCCTGCTCCCTCCCTCTCCCTCTCGCCCGGCCAGTCCTTGAGCTGCCCCCACCCCGCGAAGGCCTGCATCAGCAGAGGAGGGGAGGCCACGCCTTGCCCCCGCAGGCCCCAGCAGTTTCCATCCAAGCTTCCTCCAACTTGGCCGGCGAGCGGGGGGGGGGGGAGGCAGCTCCTTGCCCACAGGGCTGGGCTCCAATGGTGGCGGGCGGGGGGGGGGGCGGCCTTGCTGCATGTGTGCCCAGCCAGGCCAGCATGCCCCCCATTCCCAGGAGTGGAGACTGAGGAGACTGAGGCACGGCGGGCAGGGGAGCTGCACGGCTCAACAGCGGCCACTGGCCACAGCCCGCCCCCCCCCCACATGTCTGGACAGAGATTCCCAGAGCAAAGCCCTTGTGTGGCGGCCACCACAAGACGGCTCCTCTGGCAGCAGCATCACACCATGGGGCAGCCCCCAACCAGGCAGGATTCCACCCCCACAGCTCACATACTCCACCAGCTCAGGGCTCCGCGGGCTATTTCTGGCAGGGACCTTCAGGCTATTTCTGTGGCCCGGTGGGGGCTGCATGCCCCCCCTGCCCGGGTGCCACCAATTATAGCCCCAGGCCCAGGACACACACACCCCACCCCGCTGCACCCAGCAGGGGAATGCCCAAGGCCTCCGAGGCCCTCCCCATTGTGTGGGGCTCTGCCCCCTCCTACTGGGGCCTGCAGCCAAGCCTGTTACCCACAGCCAGGAGGGCTTGCCGCCTGCCCCCCCCCACCCGGCAAGGGCTCAGAGTGACCACCACAGGCGCCTGGGGGCAGAGCTCAGGGCCACCTGCCCGCCAAGGGCCTGCTCTGGGCATGGCTGGACCTCCCCAGAAGTGCCCCCCCCGCCATTATCTGCCATTGCAGAGAGACTTCCCAACGCACCTGACTGTGTTCCTCTTCCTGACACTGGGCCGGGGGGGGGGGGGGTCTGGTTTATTCCCATTCCACGTACAAGTAACTGAGCGGGGGGGGGGGGCTGCACACCATTCACTCACGGCCATGCACAGAACCCGCGGCAGTGGCGGGCCTGGAACCACGTGCGCGCGCACACACACAGGCCTCCCAGCTGTGCTCCCACCCTCCCCCCCCCGCCACGACTCGCCCTGCCCTGGGCCCGCTTACTCACCCACCCCCACCCCTAGCAGCCAGCACTGCCCTCCCTGCAAAGTCACAGGATGTGGGGTGGGGGCGGATCTGACAGCAGGGAGCTCCTCTCCCAGGAGGCAGCAGGGCTGGGGAGGGGCAGGTTCCTGAGCTGCCGGCCAATGTCAACATTTGCAGCCTGGGGCTGCTGCTCCCCGCCCCGCCCACCCCACACCCAGCCCCACCCCAAATAAAAGGCAACTGCCCCTTGAGCTCACCAGCCGTCCTCAGCCTCCAGAGAGAGGGAGGGGCTGGGGCTCAAGCTGGCCCCACAAATCCGTGCCTTTCTTCCCAGATATGGGGAGGCTGGCTGAGGTCACTTCAGTGGTGAGGAGGAAAAGCGCTCTGCGCATGCTCAAGGAGACCCCGCGAGCTACTCTTGCAAATGTTGCAGAGCTAACCCCTGGCTCAGTCCCCCTACGGTGGTTCCGCACCATACGCCTGTCGTGGGGGAGAACCAGTCAGGATTTGGCCCGCAAGGGGGTTCCTTTCAAGGTGGGGCAGGCATTCCAGAGCGGGTGGCGGGTGGCTGGGCCGAGGAGCTGCCCCACTGGGGGAGGGAGAGCGGCCAGGGACCCACAGCGGAGGAAGCGCCCTTGTTTAGACCAAGGTGAGTCATTAGCCAGGCACTTCTCAGGGAGGAAGCACACAGGCAGCCAGCAGGATGTGTGCCCAGCCGGGCCAAACCCACCGACCAGGAGGAGGGAAACACTTCCAGGGCCAGAGGGGGGAACCGAAGCAGCCCTGCAGCCGAAGGCCTCGGAGGGAGGCGGAAAGGAAAGCCTTCCACACCGGGGCCAGTGGGGGGGGGGGGCAGCAGCCTAGCCTCCGCCCACCGGCCCCAGCCCCAGCCGGAAGGCAAAACTGGCCAGGAGCAGGAGGGTGGACTCCTTTGTGGCACAGGTCAACATGCCAGCCACCCCGCCCCCCAGCCCCTGGCAGGTTTGCTCTGGTCCTGGGAAAGTTCACCTAGTTGGTGCTCAGGACGGAGATCCCACGAGAGCAGCAGCAGCAGCAGCACAAGCAGGCAGCCCCACTGCAGAAGAGGCCGCCTCCGTGCCAGGCAGAGGGGCAGAAAGCAAGATGGGCGGCAGCAACTCCGGCTGCAGCTAGAAGACGGGAGCGTCCTTGGGCCGGCCTCCGAAAGGAAGCTGCCCAGGACAGCGGAGGGCAACCCCAGTGATCTGGAGGCTGGAGGACCTTCCTTACTGCCAAAGCCCACAGCGTTGGGGGCAGTGTTCCCTCTCACCGGGATTCCCAGATGTCGCTGACTCCAACTCCCAGAATCCCCGGCTGCCATGGCTTTTGCTTGGGCATTCTGGGAGTTGTAGTCAACGACATCTGGGAATCCCTGTGAGAGGAGACACTGGCGGGCGGGCGGGCAGGCGGGGGGGGGGGGGCGCTCAGCAAGGAAGTGACTGAGTGGAGGGAAAGAGCTCTGTGCAATTACGTGTGACATGGAGAAAGCGGAGGGGGGGGGGAAAGTTTCTCCCACTCTCAATGTGCTGGAACCGTTGAGTCACCGGTTGGCAGGAAGCCCGGGCCTGAGCTGGCTCTTAAAGGAGCTAGACAAATTCACAGAAGAGGAGGGGGCTGCTGCTGGTGGCCAAGAGACAAGACTTCCGGATCCAGAGGCAGTCTACCTGCAAGTACCAGCTGCAGGTGGGGTGGGGTGGGGTGGGCTCCCTGCCCACAGAAACCAGATGCTGGACTAGAGACCCACCTTGGCCTGACCCAGCAGCTGCACGCTTCATGTTCCGACTGTCTGCTAACAGAGGAAGCTGCCATATACTGAGTCAGACCCTTGGTCTATCTTGCCCAGTACTGTCTTCACAGGCTGGCAGCGGCTTCTCCAAGGTTGCAGGCAGGAAGAATCTCTCTCTGCCCTCTCTTGGAGATGCTGCCAGGGAGGGAACTGGGAACCTTCTGCTCTTCCCAGAGCGACTCTATCCTCTGAGGGGAATCTCTGACAGTGCTCACACATGTAGTCTCCCATTCATGTGCAACCAGGGCAGACCCTGCTTAGCTAAGGGGACAAGTCATGCTTGCGACCACAAGACCAGCTCTCCTCTCATGAACAAGCCCATTCCTGCTGCAGCTCCCCCACCCCACCCCAACTCTGGGAATGGTAACCCACTGTAACACACACACACCCGTACCCCCCCAACCCCCACACACACAGGCAAGCAGAGGCTTTCGGTATGGGGAGAGAACATAAGAACAGCCCTGCTGGATCAGGCCCAAGGAAGCTCATCTAGTCCAGAATCCTGTTTCGCACAGTGGCCCACAAGATGCCACTGGAAGCCTACTGGCAGGAGTTGAGGGCGTGCCCTCTCACCTGTCATTACTCCCCTGCAACTGGTACTCAGAGGCATCCCGCCTTTGAGGCTGGAGGTGGCCCACAGCCCTCCGAATGGCAGCCATTGACAGACCTCTCCTCCATGAAGTCATCCAAACCCCTTTTAAAGCCATCCAGGCTGTTGGCTGTCACCACGTCCTGTGGCAGAGAGTTCCACAAGTGGATCACACGTTGTGTGAAAACGACCGAGGCCAGACGAAGTGGTGTAAGGGAGATGGAAGAGTTAACATCCGCTTCTCTCCAGTACCCGGGACCCAGTCCAAATTAGCCCTGGTGGATCAGGCCCAAGACTCCTCTAGTCTAGCACCCTGTTTCACACAGTGGCCCACCAGATGCCTCTGAGAAGCCCACAGGCAAGAGGTCAGGGGGTCAGGCCCTTCCTGCTGTTGCTCCCCTGCAACTGGTACTCAGAGGCACCCTGCCTTGGAGACTGCAGGTGGCCTACAGCCTTCAGACTAGTAGCCATTGATAGACCTCTTCTCCAGGAAGTTATCTAATCCCCTCTTAAAGCTATCCAGGTTGTTGGCTGATACCACATCTTGTGGTAGAGAATTCCATAGGTTAATTATGCATTGTGTGAAAAAGTACTGCCATTTGTTGGTCTTAGATTTCCTGGCAATCAGTTTCATGGGATGACCCCCTGGTTCTAGTGTTATGGGAGAGGGAGAAGATTTTCTCTCTGTCCACTTTCTCCACACCATGCATGATTTTATAGATCCCTATCACTTCTCCCCACAGTCGTCTTTTTTGTAAACTAAAACCCCCCCGGTGTTGGAGCCTGGCCTCCTAAGGAAGGTGCTCCAGGCCCCTGATCATCTCGGCTGCCCTCTTCTGCACCTTCCCCAGTTCTACCATGAGCTTCTTAAGATAACGGTGACCAGAACTGTACGCAGCTGTACTCCAGGTGTGGCCGCACCATCGTTATGGGATGAGCGTTTCCATTTCCAGCCCCCTTCCTCATGACCCCCCGCCTGGAATTCGGGGTCCGGCCCTGCAGCCGCGTCACCCTCAACCCCAGAGGGGAGCTGCGATCTCAGGCCTCTCAGGCCACAGGCCAAGCCGGCCCTCATCATCCTGAAGGACCAGGCGGTGGCCAGCTCCGCCCCAGCAGGGGCCAAGCCGCCCCTTCCAGGGGAGAAGCAGCCGGAGAACCCCACAGCCACGTGCCGCCGGGGTGGGGCGAGATGCCCTGGGGGGCCACGATGGGAGCCCTTCTCTCCAGAGGCCCCAGGCACCTGGGAAGGGCTCCTCCTGCCACGGACCCCTTTCCTTTCCCGGCGGCGGCAACCTACTCGGGGACTCCAATGGAGAGGCAACCCTCCTCGCCCTCGTTCTCCTGGTACACCTCAAAGGGCCTGGGGGGGGGGGTCAGAGCAAGTGGCCCAGCTGCCCGTGCTCTGCTTTCCGCCCTCCTCCCCAGGCAGTGCCCGGCAGGCCAGAGAGCGGAGGGGTCTCCCTCTGTGGATGAGAAGAGGGGTTTGCACAAGGGGCAGGGAGATGGAAACAGACTCTGGGCACCGCAGAGCAGCTTCCCAAATGATGCCTGCAGGACAGCTGGCAGGAGCGAGGCAGTCCCCACTCGGACAAACAGAGCGCCCCAATATTTCAGATAATCCAGAAGGGGGCAGAGAAGAACCAGGAAGAGCGGGGGGGGGAGATATGTTGCCGGGGTTCCCCTGGGGGCCCACCGTTTGCCACCTCTGCCCACTAGTGATATGCACGGAACCGCGGAGGTGTGGTTCGACGCGGGGTGTGTGTGTGTTTGCCTCTTTAAGGGCAGGGGAGGGTGCACCTACCCCTCCCGCCGCTTTTCCCCTGCCGGCAATCCATGGGGTGGCAGCATAACTCCCTGCTGCCCCTTCCCCCGTTCTTGGCCACAAGTGGCAGGAAGTATCGCCTGCGCATGCGCCCCGCCCGCTGCGTGTTCACGCGCAATGTGCATGACAGGCGTATGTGCATGCGATACTTCTGGCCAAGAACAGGGAAGGGGCGGCAGGGAGGTACGCTGCCACCCCGTGGATTTCGCTAAACACTCGCCCTTAAAGAGGCAACCCCGCCGCCCGCGCACATCGAACCTTCGAGCCGGAGCCGCCTTCAAACCAGTTTGGAGACCTTTAGAATGGCCTCCAGACTGCTTCATGCACAGCCCTAGCGCCCACCCCGCCATTTGCGGTTGCTACAGCCGCTGTCGGCCCGGCACCTGCCCGGTCTCCGCCACAGCCCCCCTGCACGCTGCTGCTGTCTCGGGCTGCAATGCCGCTGGGTGTCGGCGCCCGCAGCAGGGGCCAAGTGGGGACACCCCTATACTGCGCCATGGCCAGTGACAGCCCCACTGAGCGGGGCCACGAGGGCCCGGTGGGGGCCAGCTGCAGCAGTGTCAGCAGCAGCAGCAGGGGTGTCCAGGCCAGAGGCAGCCAGCAGCAGGGACCTGGCCCAAAAGCGCGGACCGACCGGGGCTGCTGCCTGCCTGCGCCACTGAAAAGAGCAGAGGGAAGGAGACGAGGATCATCACTGGTCCAACACCTCAAACAGCCCCCGTAAGGGGGACAGTGCCCAGAGAGACCGGGAAAGGGGCACCACCGCGAGGGGTCTCTATGCCAGGGCCAGGAGCCTCCGAGCCAAGACGGGTGAGCGCGCGTGCTTGCTGGCTTGCTTGCAGGCGAAAAGGGATCTCACAGGCAGGCAGGAAACCTGGCGGGAGACGGTCAGGGAGGGGCGGAGAGGCAGGCTGGAGGAGGGATGCACTCCAACAAGACCGAGGAGGACCAAACTCCTCCGCAGCCGCAGCATTCCGGGTGACAATACATGGCCTGAAAGGAAATGTGCTGTTAGGGGCATGCTATCACCCCCCTGATCAAAACTCTGAGGGTCACATCTGGAGCTGGAGAAGAACATCAGGGAGGCACCGGAGAGAGGCAGAGCTGTGACACGGGGTGACTTCAGTTACCCTCACATAGGCCAGGTGAACTCGCATTCAGGCAAGGACAAAGCGGCCATATTTCTAGATCCGCTAAATAACTGTGCCTTAGAACAGCTGCGGATGGAACTGAGCACAGAGAAGGTGACCGTGGACGTAATCCTGAGGGGCGCCCAGGACCTGGTGCAAGATGTCAGCGTGGAGCCAACCGAGAACAGTGACCGCAGTGGAATCAAATCCAGCCTAGAGGTGAGTGGAGAACTGCCAAGGAAGTCAACATAAGAAGAGCAGAATCAGGCCAAAGGCCCATCTACTCCAGCATCCAGTTTAACGGCTGACCAGGTGCATCTGGAGGATGACCAGGAACCAGCGTGGGGTAGTGGTTAGAGTGCTGGACTAGGACCGGGGAGACCCGAGTTCAAATCCCCATTCAGCCATGAGACTTGCTGGGTGACTCTGGGCCAGTCCCTTCTCTCTCAGCCTAGTCTACTTCACAGGGTTGTTGTGAAAGAGAAACTCAAGTATGTAGTGCACCACTCTGGGCTCCTTGGAGGAAGAGCGGGATATAAATGTAAATAAATAAATAAATAAATAAATAAATAAATAAATAAATAATCTGGGAAGCCCCCAAGAGGGGAAGGAGGGCAACTGCCCCCCCCCCACAGTCTTCCCTTGTCCAAGGCCATGATACCTCGAAAGCCCAACACGGTTGCTTTTGACATCAGAAGAGGAAACTTTTCAAAAATGAGGAGACTAGTGAAAAGAAAGCAGAAAGGGAAGGTCAGAAGGGCAAATAACTCCAGAGCACACAGGGAGCTTATTTAGAACCAGAACAACAGAAACTCAACAGCGACTTGCATTTGGGGCAGTATACAAATATATTAAATCAATCAATCAATCAATCAATCCAGCATGCCTAATGCGTAGAACACTATGGTGCAGCCACACCTGGAGGACTGCGTACAATTCTGGTCACCACGTCTCAAAAAGGACATTGTTGAACTGGAGAAGAGGACAACCAAGTTGATCAGGGGCCTAGAGCACCTTTCTTATGAGGCAAGGCTACAACACGGGGCTTTTTAGTTTAGAAAAAAAGATGACTGCGGGGAGACATGATCGAGGTCTATAAAATCATGCATGGTGTGGAGAAAGTGGAGAGAGAGAAATTCTTCTCCCTCTCACATAACACTAGAACCAGGGGTCATCCCATGAAATTGATTGCTGGGAAATCTAGGACCCACAAACGGTACTTTTTCACACAACGCTTAATCAACTTGTGGAATTCTTTGCCACAAGATGTGGTGACAGCCAACAACCTGGATGGCTTTAAGAAGGGTTTGGATAACTTCATGGAGGAGAGGTCTATCAATGGCTACTAGTTGGAGGGCTAAAGGCCACCTCCACCCCTGCTAACTTGGCAAAGAGGCACCTTTTAACGTGGTGATTCTCTTTGTTTAGCAGGGGGAGAGTAACTGGCCCTATCCACCCGCAGCACAGGACCTCCAGTGACTGTTGCTGGTAGGTATCTTATGTTTCTTTTAGATTGTGAGCTCTTTGGGGACAGGGATCCATTTTATTTATTATTTCTCTGTGTAAACTGCTCTGAGCCATTTTTGGAAGGGTGGTATTGAAATTAAATAAATACATACATACATACATACATACATAAAGGCAGGATGCCTAGGGGGTTCCAGCAGGAGAGAGGGCATGCCCTCAACTCCTGCCTATAGGCTTCCAGCAGCATCTGGTGGGCCACTGTGCAAAACAGGACACTGGACTAGATGGGCTTCCTTGGGCCTGATCCAGCAGGGCTGTTCTTATAGCAATAGCAATAGCACTTACATTTATATACCGCTCTATAGCTGGAGCTCTCTAAGCGGTTTACAATGATTTTAGCATATTGCCCCCAACATTCTGGGTACTCATTTTACCGACCTCGGAAGGATGGAAGGCTGAGTCAACCTTGAGCCCCTGGTCAGGATCGAACTTGTAACCTTCTGGTTACAGGGCGGCAGTTTTACCACTGCGCCACCAGGGGCTCATGAGTCAAGGAAGCTACAAAAGGCAAGAAGGTGTCCTTCAGAAATTGGAAGTCCTGCCCCAATGAAGAGAACAGAAAGGAAAGAAATGCAAGGACACAATAAGAGATGCGAAAAGGGAGTTAGAGTATAAGAACAGCCCTGCTGCATCAGGCCTAAGGCCCATCTAGTCCAGCATCCTGCTTCACACAGTGGCCCACCAGATGCCTCTGAGGAGCCTGCAGGCAGGAGCTGAGGACATGCTCTGCTGTTGCTCTCCTGCAACTGATACTTAGAGGTATCTTACCTCAGAGGCTGGAGCCATCAGAACAGTAGCCAGTTCCTCCATATGGCCATTGAGGAACATATGACCAAAAACATCAAGGGGAATAATAATAAACTTCTTTAAGTACATCAGAAGCAGGAAACTTGCCAGGGAGGCGGTTGGACAATTAGATGGGAAACGGATAATATTAAGGGGTGTATGGAGATTGCAGAGAAGCTGAATGTGTTATTTGCATCTGTCTTCACAGCAGGGGATACCGAGCATATACCTGCACCTGAACTGAACTTCTTAGGGACAGAGCCTGAAAAACGGGTGGAGCCTGGTGCTCAGGAACTGGTGCCAGATGTAGGTGCTGTGGAACCATCAGAGAAATGACAAGAGATGATGTTATCGGGGCGGATTAAGCTTTTTGCTGCCCTTTCACCTTTTAAAAAAGCCCGCTGCTGTGCAGAGGAATGGGGCACAGCAGCAGTCCAAGTGGCTGCAGGAAGGGGGGGGGCATGGGGCAAGTTCCGCTTTTAAACTTCTAAAAGATGCCACTGCATGGTGGGATGGAGGGGGCGGTGGTGGGAAGGGTGGGGGGACAAAGGGAAGGTTCCCCCTTCTACCTTTTAAAACACCACTGCACGGTAGGATGGAGGTGACGAGCTCCTCCCAGCTCCCCAATGACTGCACAGGCCTCTCTGAAGCAGATCTGGGGCCTTCCTCTGCATGCGTGTGCGAAGGAAGGCCCAAAATCTGCTCCAGAGAGGCCCGTGCAGTCATATGGGAGGAGGGGAGCTGGCCTGCCACCCTCGCTGCCCCCATCCCACCACGCAGCGGTGCTTTTTAGAAGGCAAAAGGGGAACTTTCCCCTCGCGGCAGCCCCCGCCACCCCACCCCACCCCACCCTCCCGATCCCGCTGCTCAAATTTGCCGCCTTAGGCAAGTGCCTCCTACGCCGATGCCTTAAGCTGCCCCGGATGTTCTAAACCAGCTTCAAAAACGGTAGTTTAACAGAGATTAATTCCCGGGACCAGATGGCACCCGCCCAAGGGCTCTTAAAGAACTCAGATAGGAACGTGCTGATCTTCTAGCAAAAAATATCTAACTTCTTCCTGCAATCAGGCTTTGTGCCAGAGGAGAGGAGAGTAGCGAGTGTAACAGGGTGGAGGCCTGAGGCCGGAACCTCCTCCTGTTGTGTTACCGATTTCTATACGGCAAATGTATCTGTTTGCTCCCAATGTTCGGTGTTAAAAAGCTGGGCGGGGTCAAAATTGTTTTCAATAGTTTAATGGTTTTAATCTGTTTATTTTGTTTTGTATTGACTGTTTTTAAATGATCGAGTCACAGGTTTTGTCTTGTCCTTGTGCACTGCCCAGAGCCTTTTCAACGGGGCGGTATAAAAATATAATAAATAAATAGATAAATGTTCACAGATCCTGTTCTACAGTTGATTTGGGAGGGGAAAAAGCTTTACTGGTTACTCTGTAGGGAAGAGAGGGTTTGATTTGATGGGGTATGTTTTAAAACAATGGAGGGAACTTGAGTTGTCCCGATTGGTTTGTTTAGAAAGATCCGGAGAGGGGGAAAGAGAATAAAAGGAGGCTTTCAAGTTAGGATTGGAGTCTTGGAGAGCCAGGAAAGAAGAGTTGCTAACTTAAGAGCTCAGAGATCACTGGGGAAGTTAAGCTGAAAACTCTCTTGAGATCTAAATCACCCTCAATGCAGCTGAAGGACCAGTCTGGAATTGAACCTCCAGTACTGGAAAGGAAGAGCCAGACCCGAAGCTGAGCAAGGGCGAAAGCCAGGCTTGCTGCAGAAGCAGATTTTATTTATTTACTCTATTTCTATTTTGCCCTTCCTAAACTGGCTTGGGGCAGTTTACACTAAAACCAAACACATATTGTATGTATGTATTTATTTATTTATTTATTTATTTAAATTTTCTCATACCACCTCCTCCAAAGACTCTAGGTGGTGGACAACAACAATACCAATAACAATTTTCAAAAATAATAAAATAAAATAAAATAAAGGGCAAACGCCTGGTGAAACAGGTGTGTCTTAAGAAGGGCCTTAAAAGCAGCCAGGGAGGGGGTCGAATCAATCTGGGGGGGAAGAGTGTTCCAAAGAAGAGGGGCAGCCACAGAGAAAGCCCTCCTATGTGCCCAGGCGCCACGCACTACACCAGGGCCCGGGACACTAAGGAGGGCCAACTGAGAAGACCTCACAGGACGGGATACAACCGGCCGAGAGAGGCGATCCCAGAGATATACAAGTGCTAAGCCCATAAGGGTTTTGTAAAACAATTAAAATCAGAAAACATTTAAACCAGATTATTATTAAAATTAAAACTAGATACCATTAAAAGCCAGGCTAAAAAGATGAGTCTTTAAGGCTCTCCTGAAGGCCTCCAAGGAAGAAAATCCTCCAGTATCCATGGGGAACACGTCCCACAACCCAGGGGTAACAACCCCAAAGGCCCGATCCCAGGTCGCCCCCAGATGAATTGGTGGCACCTGAAGATGGCCCCCTCCTGATGATCTCAGTGAGTGGTGGAGATCTTGTAGAGAGAGGCACTCTCTCAGATAACCTAAGTCATTCAGGGATTTAAAAGGTAATAACCAGCACTTTGTACCTTGCACAGAAACATATCGGCTGCCAGTGCAACTGTTTAAGAATAGGCATAATGCGGTCTCCACATTATACCCCAGAGACCTATCTGGCTGCCAATCTTGAACTAACTGAAGTTTCCAAACTATGTACAAAGGCAGCCCTACATACAGCGCATTGTAGTAGTCCAACCTGGAGGTTACCAATTGCTGTACCATTGTTTTCAGGTCATTCTCCTCAAGGAATGGGCAGAGTTGTCAAATCAATCACAGCTGGTAAAAAGTGCTCCTGCCACAACCTCAACCTGAGGCACCAGGGCAAGACCCGGGTCCAAGAGCACTCCCAAGCTATGGACCTGTTCTTTCTGGGGGAGTGTAACCTCATCCAGAACAGGAAGTTCTATCCCATCTTGCAGATTATGATGCCCTACAATGAGCACCTCCGTCTTTCTTGGATTCAGCTTCAGTTTATTATCCTTCATCCAGCCCATTACTGCCTGTAGGGCAGGCATTTAAGGGGCTAATGCCATTTCCTGATATTGATGACAAGGAGAAATAGATGTGGGTGTCACAGCATATTGTCACAGCATCAAATCCCCTGATGACCTCACCCAGCAGTTTCATGTAGCTGTTAAAAAGCATCGGTGACAGAATGGAGTCCTGAGGGACTCCATATAATAGCTCCCACTTTGAAGAGCAACTGTCATCAAGCACCACTATCTGAAATCTACCCGAGAGATAGGAGTGGAACCACTGCAAAGCAGTGACTCCTATACCCAGATCCCTCAGATGTTCCAGGATACCATAGTCGATGGTATTGAAAGCTGCTGAGAGATCCAAAAGAACCAGCAGAGTCACACTCCCTCTGTCCATTCCCTGATGAAGGTCATCAATCAGGCTGACCAAGGCAGTCTCCACCCCATAGCCCACCCTAAAGCCAGTTTGAAATGGGTCTAGATAACCAGTTTCCTCCAAGACCTCTTGCAGCTGGTCAGCCACAACCCTCTCGATCATCTTCCCCAACCATGGGAGGTTGGAGCCTGGCCTATAATTATCCATCATCAGGGGATCCAGGGTGGGCTTCTTGAGAAGGGGTCTAACCACTGCCTCCTTCAGACAAGGTGGCATCCTGCCCTCCCTCAGTGAGGTATTAATGAGATCAACTAGGTCAGCTCCAACAACCTCCCTGCAATTTGCAATCAGCCATGTTGGGCAAGGATCCGAAGAACAGGAGGTGGGCCGTAGCACTCCTAGAAGCTTGGCCACATCCTCAGGAGTCACAAACTGATCCTGATCCAATCTAATATTGCAAGAGGGATTGCTGGACACCTCCCTGATTGGCCCTGCAGAAATACTGGAGTCCAGATCAGTCCGAATGCGCAAGATTTTATCTGCAAAGAACTCGCTGAATGCGTCACAGTGAGCCATTGTTTCCAGAAACAGATTTGAAACCGAAGGGGCTGGAGTTAAACCCCTAACAATCTGGAACAGCTCTGCTGGACGAGAACTTGCAGGTGCAATACTTGCAGAATTAAACTGGTTCCTTGCTGCACGTATTGCCACAGCAGAGGCTTTCAAATGGGCATTGGATTCAAGTCGAGTCTTCCTCCACTTGTGCTCCAGTCGTCTGCCTTGCCACTTCAGCTCCTGTGGCTTTTCTGTATACCATGGAGCTAATTTTGAAGCAGCATGGAGAGGACGCTGAGGAGCGAGCGTGTCTACTGCCCTGGCAAGTTCTCTGTTCCAGGCATCTGTCAGGGCAACGACAGAATCACCGGCAGAACCAAAGACCCAACTCCCAAACCCTCCAAAGCCCTTTGGAATTCTACTGGATCCAATAGCCTTCTCGGGCGGACCATTCTAATAGGTCCACCACCCCTGTAGGGGTGAGACGTGACTGTGAAACCAACCTTAACCAAGAAGTGGTCTGTTCATGATAAGGGGGAAACGACAGGAGACCCCACCCACAGAACAGCTGCCTGATCCAAGCAAAAAACTGAATCCAGCGTGTGACCATCAACATGCGTAGGTCCTCGAACTAATTGGGATAGGCCCATGGTTGTCATGGCCGCTATGAACTCCTGAGCAGTACCAGAAAAGCCAGACCCCAAGTGGACGCTGAAATCACCCAGCACCAAAAGCCTGGGCGACTCCAAGACCAACAAAAGCCACCAGCTCTGTCAGCTCACTTAGAGAGTCTGTGAGGCAGCAGGGCGGGCAGCACACCCACAGAATCCCCCGTCTATCCCGGGTCCCCAACCTCAGGTACACACACTCAGCAGAAGTCCATTCTCTCACAGGGACCCTGGCAAGTGAGATGCTCTTCTCATGGACCACAGCCATTCCACCACACTCCCCCGCCTACTCCCCCCAACCTGCTCAACAACAGAGTGCCCTGAGGGTAGAGGTTGGGCCCACACAGCCTGGGAGAAGCCGCTGCCAGTCTGTGTAGACAATACTGAGCTAGATGGACCAAGGGTCTGACTCGGTAGAAGGCAGCTTCCTGTGTTCCGAAAGTGGCCAAATTGCAGATGTTTGGGTAGTAAAATCCAAAACAGAACGTGATGACCTCCAGAAGGATCTCTCCAAACTGGGTGAGTGAGCAGCAAAATGGCAAATGCCATATTGGGGGTCATTAGGAAGGGGGCCGACAATAAAACGGCTAATAATACAACACAAATCCACAGAGCCAACACATTTAGAATACTGTGTTCAGTTGGGGTCACCAGATCTCAAAAAGGGCTTGACAGAACCAGAAAAGGAGCAGAAGAGGGCACCCAAGATGATCGGGGCCTGGAGCACCTTCCTTACGAGGCAAGGGTACCACCCCTGTGGCGTTTCAGCTTAGAAAAGGAGACCATAAGGGGACACATGACAGAGGTCTATAAAATCATGCATGGGGTGGAGAAAGTGGAGAGAGATAACATGTCCTTCCTTTTCTACAACACTAGAACCAGGGTTGGGCACCAAGCCATGAAACTATTACCAGAGAATATAGGGCCAACAAAAGGAAGCCCTTTTCCACACCGCGTATAATTAATCCCAAGGAATCCTCTGCTGCCACGGGATGTGCTGATGACGGCCACCAGCCTGGGTTAGCTCTGAAAGGGGCTTAGACCACTCCCTGGAGGCCAGGCCTAGCCATGGCTACTGGTCTGGAGGGCTCCCGGCTCAGAGGCAGAGCAGCAGTGCCCGGGGAGGGGGGCGGGGTCCCCCCTCCGTCTCCTGGCTGCCTCTGGGGGGTCACTGCGACACTGCGAGGAGGATGCCGGGCTGGAGGGACCTCCTTGGGCCTGACCCAGCAGGGCTGTTCTGATGCCCCTCCGGGCAGCCTGTGGGAGACTGGGCAGCCCCCGCCCTCCCCAGAGGAGTCTGTCTGGCCTGCACATCCCGGACGCATCAGCCACGGAGGAGGAGGAGGAGGAGTGCAGCGTCAGCGAGGAGGCTGGACGGCTGGAGCCCAGCTCGACTCCAGTGCTGGCAGGCAGGCAGGCGCCCAGATCCCGGCCTCTGCACCACTCCTCCCGCCTGCCAGGGCCTCGCTCACGCCACAGAGCTTCTTCTGAGCGGCTTTCGTCGCCCGCAGACGGGAGGCAGAAGCAAGGCAAGGGGTGGCACCCCCTGGCTTTGGGCCCGGCTGGGAACCCTTCTGCCCCCCAACACACTGCCAAGATGTGGGCCCCGCACTGCCCTCTTGGCAGGCCGCGAAATCCCTCACGGGCCACCTGGGAGTTTTTTACACCCGTAGTCCGCATCTCCTCCAGGGTGGAGGGTGTGTGTGTGTGTGTGTGTGTACATATCCGGTAGAGAGGAGCCTTCCACACACAATGTGGGTTTTTCGCTGCGCGTGATGAGAGCAGCCTGATTTATATCGGGGTAAAAAATCCACTTTTTGTGTCGGGTTTGGGAAGCAACTTTGAACTTGCGGTGAAGCTGCTGTCTGGGAAAACTCCTGGGGAATTTGCTCCCTCCCCCTCAGCTGTTCTGAGAGGCAAAACACCTTTCCAGTCCCCAGAGGGGGGCAGGCAGGTAGGGGCTGAGGCTCTCTGGGTCTGCTGCAGGCAGCTCCCCTTCTCAGAGCAGAGTGCACCCCCCCCCACACACACACTCAGGACACTTTGAGTTCAGAAAAGCAGCTACAATTCTGAGGGGGGGGGGTTGCGCCTGATCCTTTCTCTGCCCTCCTCCACCCTGCTCCAAAGGGGCTCCCCCCAAATATCCCACCGAAATCTTGTGGGAGGGGGCAGAAACAGCCCCAGGGGTGATCTGCAGCAGGGCAACGACCGGCAGGGAAAGGGTTACAGCCAGTCTCCCCCCAACGCCCCCCCCCAGCTGCCTTCTAACAAAAAAGCTTGGCATCTGGGCTCCCTGGGAAGGTGCCCCCCTCGGAGCAAGACTGGGGGGGGCACAGCCAGCGGGAGGCTTCTGTGCCTACCTAGAGCCCCCCCCCCACGGGGTGCCCCGAGGTCTGGCCCTGCAGCTGAGCACGCAGTCCATGGAGGAGGAGGCAGGCCAGAGGCTTTGGCCCACTGCTCCCACACAAACACCGCCCGCCCCTCCAAAGGGATTTGCACACTGAGCCAGGAACAAAGGCTGGCTGTTTGCAGGGGAGCCGGGCCTGGAGGGGGCAGGGGCCGGGCTACTCAGCGGGCCATGTGCGGGGGGGGGGGCAGCAGAGCGCTGGTTCTCACGGTAAATCAAGCTGGCTGGCACAGAAGTGTCTCCCCGGCGCCCGACAGCCAAGGGGCAGCCCCAGACCCCACAACCTTGCCAAAAGACGCCTCCAAACGGCCCCCTCCTCCCAGGGACAGACTCCTGCATGACCCACCTCCAGAGCCAAGGCTGCCCCAGATGCCCCCCCGCCCCCCACTCCCAAGAGGCTCCAGCCAGCCCTCCTCCGTGCAGCCATCCAGCCTCACTGACCTGGACACAGCAGGGGGGGGGACACACACACACGCCTGCCCAGTGCTCAGGGGCACCTTTGGCCAGCGACCGCCCCCACCCCGAATCCCTGCTGGGCTTCACTATGGACTAGCGTGCCGCTACGTCTCCTGCTGACTCCCAACCCGCAGCTGAGCCCCTCCTGGCGCCCCCAACTGTGGATGAAGAGCCAGCCTGGCTGCCCCAGGGCTGAGGGGCCCCTCCTCCTGCCCTACCAGGGTGGGGCACAGCTGCTACCACTGGGGCAACTCCCCAAACGCCAGGCACCAAGCAGGGCTGGCCCAGCAGCCCAAGCGGCCATTGGGGGTGGCAGCTCCTCAAAGAAAGCAGCACCAATGCTGCACAGCGCCCATGTGCAAGGATAGACTGCCTTCCAGTAAGGAGGCTCCACAGATCTCTCTGTTAAAACAGCCTAAAAGTGTAGATCAAACAACCCCTGTTCTCCTCTACCCCTTCTTCTCCCCCCACCTCCTTTCTGTCATACTCAAATTGTGAGCCGCCCCCGCCCCCCCCCGCACCACAAATCCACCTTCCAGGTCTCTGCAAAGCACCACACACAAAGATGGGGTGACATCCACAGAAGCAGCGCCCACACCTGGGACCCAACCAGTGCTGCCTGTAAGAGGGATTCCCAGATGTTGTGGACTACAACTCCCACAATCCCCAGCCAAAGGCCATTGCAACTGGGGGTGATGGGAGCTGTAGTCACCAAGACCGGGAAATCCCTGGTCGAGGGAGCCCTGCACCCAGCTCCACGGACGCCAGGACACCTTCTCCCAGCCCAGCTAGGAAGTGCAGAGGGGATGTAGCCCTCGTTGCTGGACCCCCATCTCTCCCCCCGCTCCTGCCCCAAATCTGCCTCCATCCATGCTTCCCCCTTCACTCTCCCCGCCGCACTTTCTGCCCTACTGCCCCTTGGCTTGGAATGGGTCCCCCCCCTCAAGATGCTGACGCCTCTGGCAACCTTCAGCTCCCTCCCCAGAGCCACCTCCCCTCCTGGGGCCTTGGGTGGGGGCAGCCGCCTGCCCCCTCCCCCATACCAAGGTTTTGGACTGCAAGGTCTTTGGGGCAAGGACTTGTCTTCCGGTTCTTCTGCAAAGCGCCATCCCGACTACTGGCGCACAATCAGGCCACCAACCAGAGGGGGAGGGGCTCAGCACCCCAGTCCCAAGGGAGGGCTCAGACCAGTGGGGGCGCAGGGTGGCTGACTGACTGGCAGCAGCTACTGCTCTCCAGAGCTCCGGAGGAGGCCTTTCCCAGCCCTCCCTGGAGATGCGGGGGGGGGGGAAGGCGGGGGTTGAGCCTGGGACTTCCTACAGGCAAAGCAGCGGACGCGCTCCCACTGAGCAACAGCCGCAATCCCCCCCCTTCCTATGCCCCTGGGAGCCCCCGAGGAACCATAAGACCCCTCCCCCGCCCCGGCAGCCTCAGACCCCAAACGCCCCAAGTCAAAGGTGGCTGCTGTCCCTCCCCCCCAACACACACACGTCACTCAAGCCGACGGGGCAGTGAAATGGCAGCAGGACGCCCGGGGGGGGGGCTGCAGACCCCCTCCTCGCCGACTCGAGGCAGGACCCAGCCCCGCGCAGGCAGCTGGGACGACGCGGGCGGGGGGGGGCCTGATGGCCCTGCCTGACCCGCACCACCTGGCGGGGAGCGGCCAGCCCTTGGCGCCCCTTCTCCCGCCCTGGCTTGCTTGCCCTCCCCGGCGGCGGGTACCTTTGAGCGAGCTGATCTCCAGCTGGATGGAGCGCGCCGAGTCCATGGCGGCAGCCGCGTTGGTCCAGCCCGGGATGGACCTGCGGTGCCGGGGGTGTGGGATGGATGGGCTGAGCCCCGCCCCCTGGCACTGCCGCAGCCAATGAGCGCGCGGCCCGGCCGGTCTTTTCTCCGTGGGCCTGGAAGCGGCTCGGTCCTGCGCGGGGCACTGCGGAACACCCCCGCCCCCGCCCCCTGGCACGTGCGCCCCAGATCCGCCGCAGCCGCCGAGAGCAGCCTCCGTCTCCGCTCCCTCCGCCTAGTGCTCACCGCCAAGGGCAACGCCCGCCCCGCCACTGCTCCTCCTCCCCTAGCCGGCCAGAGCCTTGCCGAAGCCGCCCCCGCCCCCTCCCCTCCCGGTGGGGACCGAGCCGCAGCAAGGGCGGGCCAGGAGCCTGCCCCGAGGGCTGAACGCCGGCCCTGCTGCCCGCTCCCGCCAAGGGGCACAACGGGGCGCTTGCTGTGGACCTCGGCCCCCGGGCTGCTGCATGCAGGGCTGGCGGGGGGGGGGGGGCGCACTGGACAGACCTCACCCCTGCGCCAGCCCCGCTTCCCGTGGCGGCGGCGGCGGCGGAGGCAGCTCTGCGGAAGAGGCAGGCCCGGCCCAGGAGCTGCAGCTTGACTGACACCGCAAGATGAGAAGGGGGTTCATAGCGGGGGGGGGGAACCAAAGGCAGGATTGTGGGGAGCAAGCCGGAGGGGCCTGCCTGTGCCTCCCCCTGGCCTTCCCTCACCACTCCTCCTGCCCTCTGCCGCCTGGGCCTGCTGATGGGCAGAAGGGCCCTGGCTGCAGCCGCGGGTGGGAAGCCCCCACACAGCCACCCCAGGGCGGGGGCCCCCTCTCGGTTAAGAGGGGTTATGCCACAGGTCTGAGCTGGCACACAAGGGCGCCTGCTTTGGGCCACTCCTGCCTACCACCAAGGAGGAAGCATAACGGGGGGGGATCCCTGAGGGGAGTGAGAGGCGTTTCCGGGCCCTTTTGAAAGCCCCCCAATCTGCTGGCCATCACCCCACCCCACGGCAGAGAATCCCGCCATGTGCTGCGTGGAGAAGGCCTTCCTCTGCCGCCCCCCCCCGTTTCATGGGATGACCCCTCGCCCCAGAGTGGCGGCACCCCAGGCAGAATTGCAGAGACTTCTGCCCTGCCTCCGGCCCGTGTGCCTGTGTGCAGATGCCGCCCCAGAGACGCCACCCGCCGCTGCCTCCTCAGCCGAGGGTCCTCAGGCAGAGGCCCAGAGAAGGCGGCGCGCGAGTCCAAGTGGCTCAGCTCCTGGGAGCCGCCCGAGGAGGCAGCCCAGGTGGCTCCTCTCCCTCCTCAAGAGCTGCACAGCTGCCCTGCCTGACAAGTGGCAGCCTGCAGGCAGGCAGTGGGGATCCTGGATGGGGAGGGGGAGAGGGGGCACCCCCACCCCGCCCCCCCTGCACGGAGCCCGCCTTTATTCTGTTGCTTTGATACTTCCGAAGTCCTGGAAAGGGCAACAAAAGTGCCCGCCAGGAGTGGGCTGCTGGGAAAGAGCTTCCTGGAGGGGGGGGCCTCTCTCAGAGAAGAGCAACAGCCCCGCTGGGAGGCTGGCCGGCTGGGAACCCCCACTCTTCCCCAGGCCCCCCCCCCCCGCCACAAGGCTCTCTCCTCTGCAAGGCCCTGGAAGAAACCCTTCCACTTCTCTCTCGCGCGCGCATGTGCGCGCGCACGCGCAACCCAACAGACCGCACCCCACCCACTCAAAAAGGCTGGCTCCTGGGAGACTTCACCGGCAAGATGTCAGAAGCAGAGGGGGCAGAGGGGGCTGGCCTCCAGATCAACCGAGGGGGCAGGATGCGGCCTTCCACAGGCCCTTGGTCCATCTCGCTCAGCCGGGACTCCTCCAGATGGAGGGGCAGTAGCCACTCAGTGGTTCTGCCCCTGCTTGGCACACAGAGGGCCACCCCCCCCCCACGGCAGCCCACCCCTGGTGGCCGCATATTTCTCAAGGAGGGAGGGCGAGGAGAGAGGCCGGCCAGAGCCCTTGGGGTGCTGCTGCCAGCACAGAATACGGAGCAAGGAGCTGAGCCTGGGCAGAAAGCTGCTTCCGCAGCTGCTCTAACTTCTGGGGGGGGGGTCCTCCTCAACTAGCCCCAGCAGAGAGCGGCAGACAAGCCAGAATGGAAAGCTGGGAGGCCCTGGGAGTGTTCCCCCAAAACCCAAGGGAGCGAGAAGGGTGAGACCCAAGGAGGCCTTCCGGAAAGCCTGCCCTGCAAGGGCACCGCTCTGCCCGCCTGACCCTGCAGGAGGTGGGGAGGGCAGGGCAGCGGCAGCCAGGCCGGGCCTGGCCCCCCGGCAGAGCTCAAGAGGCCGCCCCCAGCAGCACCCCGAGGAGCCCCTTCCTTGCTGCAGGCGGGAGACTTCCCAAAGGCGGGCCGAGAGGGGCAAGCAAAGCGCCCCGAGGAGGAGGACTGAGTGCAGAAGGCCCAGGCCCCTGGTGCGGGGGTGGGGGCAGGGCAGAGTGCCCCCACCCGGCTCCCTTCCTGGGCCACTGGGGTCCTTCGGGTGGCAGGAGCCCAGAGCCACCCTGCCCATCCTCTGGCCACTGCAGGCAGATCGGCCTGGTGCCGGCCACAAGAGGTGGAGACAGCCAAGAGCCTGGAAGACCGCAAGGGGGGGTTGGACAACTTCCCGGAGGGGAGGCCTGTCAAGGGCTACTAGCTGGCTACAGGCCACCTCCAGCCTCCAAGGCAGCAGGAGGCCTCGGAGTCCCAGTGGCAGGGGAGCAGGCTGGCCCCTTTCCACTCCTGCCTGTGGGCTGCTCCCCAGAGGCATCTGGTGGGCCACTGTGTGGAACAGGATATGCTGGAGGAGATGGGCCTCCTTGGGGGGCCTGGCCTTGGGGTGGGGAGGAGCCCCACAGCCTCCGCTCTGGCTCCACCCATTGCCCCAGTGCAAGGATGTGGTGGCGGCGGAGATGCAGGGCACTGCCCCCTCCCCTCCCCCCCCCCCGCATCAGGCCCTCTCAGCAGGCCTCAAGAGCGCTGCTGCTGCTGCCACACTTTCACGCGCCTCCCCCCCCCCACTCCTCTCCCCTCACCAGCCAGGAGGGCTCCAGGCTGGACTTGGGAAAGCACAGCCTGCAGGTGCAGCGTGAAGCGTGTGCTGTGCTGCGTGCCCCCCCCTGCTTTGGCAACCTCCCCTCCCCCTCCCCCTCTGCCCCATCCAGCAGCAGACTGTCAGGCGCTTGTGGGGAAAGCAATGGGGGGGCACGCAGAGACACACAGCAGCCCCCGCCAGCCCTCCCTGGGAACGGGCCCCAGCTGGAGAGTGTGGTCTCTCACCCACCCAGCAGCCGCTGCAGGCCTGGGTAGGGGCACAAGAAGGGGCTCCCTCACCCACCCAGCCCCCTAATTCCTCCCCCAGACACAGCCTCTCACGCCAGTGGCCACCCAAGTTGCTGCCTACTGAGTAGATCCTCGGTCCCTCTAGCTTAGTACTGGCTGCGCTGACTGGCAGCAGCTCCCCCTAGTTTCCGGCGAGGGTCTTGTTCACAGGGGGTCCCCACGTGAGCCCCACATGGAGATGCTGCTGAGGACTGAAGCTGGGACCTTCTGCCCCACTGGGCTATGGGCCTTCTCCAAACAGGGGTTCCTTCTGAACACCTGTCAAGCATGCTGGCGGGGGGAGCAGTTTCAAGTGGAAAAGCAGCAGGTTAGTGACGGGGGGGGGGGCTAAGGGGGCCGATTTCTCTCTCCGCTTGCCGCTTCCTTTGCCTGCCATTTAATTCAGGTCCCCATACTGGAGGGAGGGAAGCCTGGCTGGGAGAACAGTGGACGGGGGCAGGGTTGGGCCAAGGAAGGCCCTGCACCCCCTCCCTCCCACGTGCTTCCAACCCCCCCCCCGCAACTGAAGCAATGGGTCTGCTGCTGCCCTCACAGACACTCCCACCCGCGGACAGGTCTCATACAAAGTGGGGGGGGGCACTTGTCAGCCCCACCCCTCCACGCCCAGCTGCTGGGGGGATGAGAGGCACAGGCTAGAAGGCCTGGAATGCGCCCCCCCGCCTGCTCTGGGCCTTGCCTTGTCCTGTATTCGGGGGGGGGCACTGCCTCCCTCCCAGGCTCCCCAGGAACCTTCCCAGACCCCAGGAGATCCCATGCAGACCTTGCCCCCAGGCTCCCCCCACGGACTCCCCACCCCCACACAAAACACCGACGGGGTTCGAGAGTAAGAAGGGTTCCTCTAGGCATATGCAGGAAGTGGGTCTCTGGGTGTCCACATCCAGGCCCCGAGAGCTGCCCTCTCTTTAGAATCCAAGCCCTGGCAGAAAGACGTGGGGGGGAACATTTTCCGGAAGTTTTTCCCATACTTTCTTCCATTTCTAAGATTTCTACTTGGCTACTTGAAAAACTCCAAAGATGCAGTGAGGGGATATTAGTATGGTGGAGTTTTGTGGGTTGAGTGTATGTTTTTTAACTGTGTAAATAAGTCAAACAACATCCCTAATCAGATCACAATCTACTTTGAGCATCAATAAGATTGGTATAGTAACTTTGAGGGGGGGGGAATAATGCAAATGAGGGGGAAATTTGCATGGGAATTCCCCCCCATTTTTTTCTGGAAAAAGCACACCTTGGCAGCACACCAGGAGCAAGCTGGGCCTCTCCAGAGGGGGCTCCGGAAGAGAGAACCGCGCCCCCCCCCCCCCCCCGTGTTGTAGCCTTGCCTCATCAGGAAGGTGCTGCAGGCCCCTGACCATCCGGGCTGCCCTCTTCTGCAGTCCGCACCTTCTCCAGACCTGCAATGTCCTCCTGAAGATACGGTGACCAGAACTGCAGGCAGCACTCCAGAGGTGACCACACCACAGACTGGGATAAAGGCAGGATCATAGTAGCAGTTTTATGGAACTGGCCTTTTTCACAGCTGCCGTGCACGGAGTCCACACTTCCAAGGCGCTGTCCACCGCGAGATCCCAAGATCCCTCTCCTGGTCAAGCAGCCAGACTTGACAGCTCCACTCAGACTTCATCAGCGTATATACGTGGTGAAGTTGGGGTTGTGGAGCTGGGGTTTTCCGTCCCACTGTGCACCACCTTACACTTGCCAACACTGAACCGCATTTGCCACTTTGTCTCCCACTCTTTCAGATTGGAGAGATCCTTTTGGAGCGCCTCACAATCTGTTTTGGATTTCACTACCCAAAAGAGTTTGGTATCATCTGCAGACTTCGCTGCTTAGCCCAACTTCTAGATCATTTATGGACAAGTTAGAGCCCTGGTGCCCGTACCTGGGGGCTTCCCAGAGGCATCTGGTGGGCCACTGTGCGAAACAGGATTCTGGACGAGATGGGCTTCCTTTGGGCCTGTTCTTATGACAGGAAGGCACCATCGCCCAGGAAGTTCCCCATGGGAGGGGCTGAGCAGGGGCAGCACTGCCAGAAGAGTCCTGGGGAGGTGCGGTTCAGCCAGAGCATCTGGGCCTCTCACTCACCAGGAGCTGAATGCAGACCTATTTCAGTCACCTACCCCCCACCCAACAGACCCCAGCTATGGGGCCCATTCCAGGCAGCAAACAGTGACCTCTCCCATATGCACGCGCGCACACCCCCCCCCTTCCTATAGCACCTGGCTGCCCACAGGGACCACCAAGTGTGCCACGCCCCAAAGGAGGCCTGTGACAACTGCAAGCCCTGGACTGGGCACAAGCCCCCCCTCCCTCCCTGGGGGGGAGAAGGCCAGGCTCCTGCAGTCCTTCTAAGGGCAGGTGAGGAGCAGATTAGGGAGGAGGCAGAGGAGGAGATCCCTCCGGCTGGCCCCACAGCCAGGCAGGCAGTGCCAAGCCAAGCCAGAGGCTGGCATCAAGGCCAGCCGGGGGGGGGGGGGCAAGGGCTCTTCACTAGCTCCAGGCAGGCCTTCCCCCCCCCCCCGGCCCAGCTGGCTCTCTGCACAGGGTCACCCTTCTCTGCTCCAGCCACCCCAAAGCAACACCAGGGATTGGCTAAAAAAGCAGGCCTCAAAGGTAACAGGTAAGGAAAGACAAGAGACTCTCTAAGCGCGTGCAGAGGACCATTCCCTACAAACGGCGGGGGAGGCTTCCGGTCAGAAGACACCCTGTCTTCCAAGCCCCACATGCATCTCCTGGCCTCCTTCAGAGTAGAGGCTTCCTCAAATTCCCAGGGAGGCAAACCTGAGGAGGAGCAGGAGACCCTTTCACGCCAGCAGGCACGGGCCCCCCTCGCTCCCCCAGCGACCCTGCCTTGCCCACCCCCGTCAGACGGTAGTCAGCGGGCGACGGGCCGAACAATCCCCCCAAGGGGGCCGCCCTCCCCTCCTCACACAGCCTGGCACCCCGCTCTCCCTGCCACGCCCCCTCCCGCTCCCCACACAGCCGCGGGGGGGGGGGCACGAGCCGCCTGCTAGCAAAGCGCGTGGAAGCAGGCTCCCCCCTCGAGGGGCCTCCAGAGGCCGCCGCCGCCACAAGCCCCGCGCGGTCTCTCCCTGCCCTTTGCCGCCGCCAGCGAGCCCGACGGGCGGACGCCAGGCCCGGCCCGGCCCAGCCCAGCCCAGCCCAGCCCAGCCCGTGGGCCCCGCCGCCACCGCTCCAGGAAGGACGCGCCGGTCTTGCTGCCGAGCCCCGCGCGCAGCTCAGCCACCTGCAGGGAGAGGCTCGGGCGGGCAGCGGCTTCCTCCCTCCCTCCCTCCCTCCCGCCCGGCAGCAACACACACCTCCACACGTGCTGCCAGTGCCCGCCAGGCCGCCCTCCAGCCCAGCCCGGCCCGGCCCCGCGGCTCAGCAGCGACGGCGCGACCCAGCGCCCCTCTCCCCGGCCGCCCCGCGGGCAGCAGCCGGAGGGAGAGGGGCGCTGCCTCCTGCCTCGGGGGCCGCGGGGCGGCCAGGCATGCGCTTGCCCTATTAAGGCAAAGCCGAGCGGCAGGCGCGCTCCCCGCCGGGACGGACAGGGGCACGAGGGGCGGCGGGCGCCTTCCTACCTTTGTACCTCTCGCGCACGTCCTCGTAGGCCTGGACGAAGTCCTTCTCCTCGGGGTTGGGGGGCAGCAGGCTCAGGTTGAAGGTGGCCATGAGGGCTCCAGTCGGGGCCAGCCGGGGGCGGCGGCAGCGGCGGCGGCGGGGCGCGGAGCGGAGGCAGCCCAGCCCTGGAATGCCATTCCAGCCCCAGCTGCCGCCTGGCCCTACCCCTTAAAGGCGCCGCCGCCGCCGCCGCCGCCCACCGCTCCCTGCCCTGGCCTGGGCGGAGGGAGGGAGGAGGCGGAGGGAGCCGGACCTCATTCCCCCCCCCGGGAGACGGGCCTGCCACAGCGCCCCCCCTTCCCTCTCTCGCTCGGCCGCGCTGCCCGAGGGGCCCGATCCACCGGCACAGTCTCCTGCAACAGTCCCACTGAAAGACGGGGCTGCCCGCCTCTGCCTGGAAGGGCTCCCGTCACAGTTGGGCCCCTCGGAGCCCCGCTGCAGGCAGCAGCACAGCCCCCCCCCCCCGCCCAGGAGCGGCGCTCCCAAGAGGGGGGGGGGGCTCAGGCCGGCAGCGGCAGTGCCCGAGGCGCCCCGCGACGGCCCTGCTCCCCGAGGCCCTTCCCGGGCTACTAGCCTGCCCAGCCTGCCCAGCACGGAACCAGGCAGCCGGCAGACAGAGGCCTGCCTTCCCCCACAGCCGGGACTCGCTGCAGCTCTGAAGCGGGGCTGCCCAGCCAGAATCAGCCAGCCCTGGCTCCCCCTCCTCAAGCCCGCCCCCCTTCTCTGGGGCAGGGTGGGGTGGGGGGCTTCCCCCGTGGAAACTGTGCAGGGGCACTAGGAACCCCCGGGGGGGGCCCCCCAACCTGAGCCAGCCGCTGCATCCTGGCATAACACAGCTGCTGAGGAAGAGGGGCTGGGCGGGGGGGGGGCAGGGGGGACACACTGAGAAGGACCCATGTCTTCCTGACCCCCTGCAAGTGCGGGGGGGGGGATGGGAGTCACTCTGCTGCCCATGCTCAGGCGGTTCCCCCCTCCCTCCTCCTCCTCCTCTTTGTAGGTCCTCAGACTGAGCTTGGCGCTGGGGTGGGTTGCTCAGCCCTGGCCAGCCTAGGGGCCGGGCAGGGGGCAGGTGCCAGGGCGAGTTCTGGGCCTCTCAGCCCCAGGACTGGCACAAGGCCAGGTGGAGAGGAGAGCAGCGGGGGCAGCAGTTTTGGGCCTGCGCCACCCCTGGGACCCCGCTCGGCCCAGCCACGGAACAGCCGAGGCCATCACTGCAGGGGCGGGGGTGGTTGGTGCAGACAAGCAGCCCCAGGGGGTGGCAGCCGACCACTTACTACTACAACTCATTTATATACCACTTTTCAACAAATGTTTCCAAAGCAGTCTCTCTTAGGTAGGAAGCTGCTGTATACTGAGTCAGGCCATTGGTCTGTCGAGCTCAGTATTGTCTTCACAGACTGGCAGCGGCTTCTCCCAGGTTGCAGGCAGGACTCTCTCTCAGGCCCCCCCATCTTGGAGATGCTGCCAGGGAGGGAACTGGGAGTACCAACAGAGGCGGGGCAGTGGCTGACCCCCAACCTCCCCAGGGCAACGCAGAGAGCAGCATCTTCCCCATCCACAGAAGTCCAGAGACTGTGCCCCCCTGCTCCCTATGGAGCCTCCCAGGGCTGCACAAGGTCCCTGGAGTGGGCCTCCTCCTCCTCCTCCTCTCCCCCCTGCTCTGCCCAGGCCTGTGGCCTGCCCTCTAGTGCAGCCTCCCTGACCATCTGCCGAAGGTAGCGCCAGTGTCACTGGAGTGGGTGGGTGGGCCGGCGACTGGTTCTCCCCCGCCTCCGCCGAGGCGACATGAGCTTCTCTTCCCTGCAGCCCAGAGAGAGACGGGGACATGTGGGGCTTTCCTGTGCCAAGCAGCCTGGCCTGCCCCCTGCAAGCAATGAGAGCAGCCGGTATTTATAAAGGGCTCTCTCTGGCAGCTTCCAGGGCTGTTTCCAGACGGAGGCCAGCCACGCCAGGCCCCCACCGCCCGCCCGCCCGGCCATCCTTCCTCCTCCTCCTCCTCCTCTTCCTCCTGCACTCAGCACAGCTGCCCCAGCACTGACGCAAGCGGCCACCCAATCGCCCCACCCACCGCCGGTCCTGGCCTCCCAGGAAGAGGAGTCCTGCACGCACACCGGGCGGGCAGCGAGAGGGGTCATTCTGTGCTGCTGCTTGACCAGCCTGCACCAAGCCAGCTGCTCAGCTGCCTCTCGACCACAGCCCTTCCCCGGAGCCCAGCTGGCATGGCTGGGGCAAAGCAGCGAGTGGGCACAGGGCAGCCCCGGCCCTGAGCTGGCCCCGAGGTCCCCCTCTGGGCCCCAGGCAGCGGGCACCGAGGTCAGTCTCGCCCTGCAGCCAGGCAGGCAGAGCCAGGCCAGGCCCCAGCGCCACGCCACGCCACGCCACGCTCCCAAGGGAGGACGCTGAGCCACAGCCCTGTCCCAGAAGCTCCTCTGGGGACTCACGCCTGGGGCAGAAGCGGGGGCAGGCGGAGGCCACGCAAGGCCCCATCCGCCCCAGCCTCAGCCCCAGCTGCCCAGTGGCGGGGGGGGGGCAAAGCTCAGCCCAGCCCAGCCCAGCCCAGCCCGAGCACGTCTGGAAGAAGTTGCTGACGCAGCCATGGGGGCAGCAGAACACCCCAGCCGGCGCCAGGGCGAGGGCAGGGCGGAGGTGGGTCAAAGTCTCCGCTGCCAGCGCCTCCTCCCAGGAGGCACCGCCACACCCAGCCGTGCTGCCCCCAAAGGCGCCAGCCAGGCCAGCCTCCCCAGCCCCAGCGGAAAGCAGAGCTGGGGGGCAGCCAAGGCTCTTCCTCCAAGGAGCCCCAAAGAGGCCTCCAAAAGCAGCTCCCAGACCGACCCCTTCCCACACACAAGGACAGGAGCAGGTTGACCCGCCGCGCCACACTGCGGGAGCTGAAGGCAGGGATGTGCCCCCACCTGACCACCGGAGACCAGGGAGGCAAAAGGCTGGCGAGCCCGCAGGGAGGAGGCGGGCCCCGGAGCCCAGTTGTGGGTTGCTCTGGGTTTGTGCAAAACCCCTCACCTCCCAGCACCCTCCAGGGACAGAGTCACCACGCGACCAGATCCCGCCTTCCTCTCCTTCTGTGTCAGCCCAGGACACCCCCCGCGGGGAGCAGCGCCCGAGTCTCCCACGGAGGGGAGGGGAGAGGAGGGGAGCCCCCACCCCCGTCCCCCCAGAGAACAAAATAGTGAAGAGCAAGCCGGAGGAAGACAACAGGAGGAAAAGCAAAGCTTCTGTCCGGCTTCCTCTTCCAGCCTCCTCGGCAGGCCTGATCCTGACACACACACACACGCCCGCCCACCCCAACCGGCTGCCCTCCGGAGCACCCCCCCCGGCCCCTCCCAGAGCCTGCCCATCACAGAGCCCGCCCTGGACCCGGGCTGGTGGCAGAGCTCTGGCATTACCCCAAAGACCTCAAGGGCCACCTGTCGGGCCCAGGAGGAGACCCTAGCTTGGGGGCTTGAAGGCTGGCAGGGGGACTTGTGAGTAGAGGCACTGCTAGCGGTCATCGAGGAGGAGGAGGATCCATGCCCGAGAAGCACAGCCTCCCTTCAAGGAGGTTGCCAGCTCCAGGCCCAGAAAGGGCTCCTGTGCAGCAAAGGCAGCATGGCAGCTGGGTGGCCTCTGCCCACGCGCAGAGATGCTGCCCCAGCCCCACACGATGCTGGAGTCTCTCCCAAGGGCTCAGCTCGGGCTGGATTCTACCCTCGGGCAGTTATGAGCTGTGGAGGGGACACCCACCCGTGCAGGAAGCAAAAGGAGAGCCCGCCCGCCCGCCCTGGGGTTGCCAGGGAGACCCTGCCAGGGAAACCGGGGCCTCGGAGCCCGTGGCAAGGTCTCGCCGCCATGGGTCGCGCACGGGATGCCAACGCAACTGGCCAAGCAGAGTTGGGTCCCCGCCAGGGGCGAGGAGGAGGAGGAGGAGGAGGAAGAAGGAGGACTTGTTGGCACCCACATCACGCTGGACTCTGAGGAGGATCAAAGGGCTCGGCCGGAAAGGCCCCTGTTGGCATTCCAGAGGCATGATCAGCTCCTAACCTTTGGCCCCAGGCGAGGAGGGAGCAAGTGGGGAGGCTGGCTGGGAGGAGGGGAAGGCACCTTCCTTCCCCACCAGAAGATGCACAGCAGGAGGAGGAGGAAGAGGGGGAAGCCCCTGCCACAGCTGCCCCGCCTTGGCACCCAGCCCCACGGCTGCCCTCCCTCTCAAGCACACCCCTGGATGGCCACTTGGCTGCAGTTCAGCTGCCCGCTTCCTCTCCTCTCCTCCTCCTCCTCCTCCTCGGGGGAAGGCACAGCCAAGGGCAACTGCAGGGATCCGCAGGCCTGCCTGCTTCCTCACAAGGCCCTCAGAAGAGCCCAGCCTCTGGGGAGCCCACAGGCAAGAGGGGGGGGAGGCAGGGAGGGAGGGAGGGAGGGAGGCAGGCCCCCCCCTGCTCCTGCTGCTGCTGCTCCCCTGCGGCTGCAACTGGGGGGATTCGGAGGCATCTATCTTGCCCTGGAGCCACCCAGAGCAGTAGCCAAGAACTCCGGATCAAATATCCCCTGGAAGTGTGGCTGCCCTTGTCCCCTTGCAGGGTTCCTCCCTCACCCACTGGGAAGCAGCTGGAGGCAGGAGACCCTCGGGGTCCGGGTCGGCCCACCTCTTCCTGGAGGCTGCTTTGTCCTGCCAGAGCCCCCCCCGCTCAAGACGCCTCCAGCTGCTCCAGCAGTGAGCAGAAGAGTCCTGAGCCAGCAGCCCCCCCCCCGCGTCCTCCCGGCTGCCCTCCAGCCCCCCCCCCGTGTGCCCCTGCTAGTCGCCCCCTGCAGATCCCAGGAGCAGGAGTGCTGGGCCCAGAGCCAGAGCCGCGGTTGGGGTCTCTCTCTGCCTGCGCCCGCCATGTCCCTCCGAGATGCCAGCCGGGCTTGCAAGGTGACCCAGAGCCCAACAGGAACAGCACGCACAGCAGCCCTTGCCAGGCGCGGCCCCCCCTCCAAGGGCACTGAGCGGGGAGCCAGGCCAGCTCAGGCTCCCCGCACCGCTCCCACCGGCCCCCTCTCAGCTCCTCCTCCAGAGAAGGGGGCTCCCCTCCTCCCTGCCAGTGGCGGCCCAGGCTGTGGGGACTCTGCAGTGCCTCTCCTGGGGCTCGCTCGCTCGCTCGGGGGGGGGGGGTCTGGAGGGAAAAGACGGCTGCTCTTTATGCGGGGAGCGCCCACCAAGATGGCCACGGGGGGGGGGGGATTTCCCAGACCCACAGGAGGAGGAGACCGCTGAGTCTGGGGGCTGGGCCTGCCCCAGAGCACCAAGTGCCCCTTTCCTTTCCCCACTTCAGCTCTGCCTCAGGGTCAGTCATATGGGGAGCTGTGAGAGAAACCCCCTGCCTGCCCCCCAGGAATGCAGGAGGAGCCTGGCAGCTGGGTCAGGCCAGAAGCCTCCGAGCCAAAATGGGGGAGCTGGAGTGCTTGGCTGCTAATGAAAACACAGATACAGCGGGCAGAATGGAGACCTGGTGGGACGGGGAGAACCTCTGGGACACGGGTATGCCTGGAGACGCTCTACAGAAAGGGCGGGGAGGGGCGGATTGCGGGTGGAGCAGGGATACAACCCAACAAACTAGAAAACCCAGGAGGACCAGAGTCCTCCGCAGAATCATTATGGGTGACAATACGAGGACTGGAAGGAAACGTGTTACGAGGGACGTGCTATCAGCCTCCAGATCAAACGCTGAGAGTGGCCTGGAGTTGGCGAAGCAAATCAGAGAGGCGTCAAAGAGAGACAGAGCGGTAATGATGGGCGGCGTCAATTCCCCTCACACAGACAAATGCACGTGCGGGGATTGTCGGAGGATGCTCCAGACCAGGGATTCTCAACGCTGGGTCTCCAGCTGTTATTGGACTTCAACTCCCATAATCCCCAACCAAAGACCACGGGGGCTGGGGATCATGGGAGTTGAGGTCCAATACCCTCTGGGGACCCAACGTTGAGAATCCCTGTTCTAGACATGCTGAATGACTCTGCCTTAGAACAGTTGGCCATGGAACCAACCAGAGACAAGGCAACCTGGGACTTAATCCTGAGTGGTGCCCAGGACCTGGTGCAAGATGTCTGAGTTGCAGACACACTGGGGAGCAATGACCATCGTATGATCCAATTCTGCTTATATGCGAGTGGAGCACTGACAAAGGAGTCCAGCACAGATGCATTGGACTTCAGAAGAGGAAACTCAAAAACGAGGGGACTGGAAAGAAGGAAGCGGAAAGGGAAAGTCAGGAGGGTCAAGTCACTTCAGAAAGCAGGGGACTTATTCACGCCCACAACACTAGAAGCTCAGTTGGAATGTCTACCAGGAAGGAGGCCGGTTAGCTTCACTTCTGTGTTGGGTAAGTTGATGGAAAGCCTACTTAAGGGCAAAACTGTTAAACATACAGAAGAACAGGCCCTGATGAAGGAGAACCAGCCTGGCTTCTGCAAGGGCAAGTCTTGCCTCACTAACCTTTTGGAATTCTTTGAGAGTATCAACAGGCATTTTATTTATTTATTTAGTAAGTATATTTATATACCCCATACAAAAAAGTCCCTGGGAGGTTTGCAATATAAAACCAATTAAAACATTAACATAATTAAAACAATTTAAAACACAAAAACTCTAAAACTGAGGCTTTAAATCTATAATCTAAAAGCCTGACTAAACAAGTATGTTTTTAGGTTCTTCTTAAAAACATTCAGCGAAGGGGAAACTCTAATTTTGTTAGGAAGCGCGTTCCACATGGATATAGGTGATCCAGTCAACAAAATATACTTGGACTTCCAAAAAGCTTTTGACAAAGTTCCTCATCAAAGACTCCTGAGCAAACTTAGCAGTCATGGGATAAGGGGACAGGTTCATTCATGTGTGGACTGATAACTGGTTGAAGGACAGGAAACAGAGGGTAGGTATAAATGGAGAGTTTTCACCATGGAGGGAAGTAAGAAGTGGGGTCCCCCAGGGATCTGTACTGGGACCAGTGCTTTTTAATTTATTCATAAATGATCTAGAAGCAGGAGTAAGTAGCGATGTGGCCAAATATGCAGATGATACCAAACTCTTTCGCGTAGTGAAATCCAAAACAGATTGTGAGGAGCTCCAAAAAGATCTCTCCAAACTGGGTGAGTGGGCAACAAAACGGCAAATGCAGTTCAATGTTGGCAAGCGTAAAGTGATGACACTGGGGCAAAAAAAACCACCCAACTTCACATATACAGATATATGCTGATGGGATCTGAGCTGTCAGTGACTGAGCAGGAGAGGGATCTTGGGGTCGTGGTGAACAGCTCGTTGAAAGTGTCAACTCAATGTGCAGCAACTGTGAAAAGGGCACATTCATGCTAGGGATCAGTAGGAAGGGGATTGGAGATAAAACTGCTAATATTATAATGCCCTTGTACAAATCTATGGTGCGGCCACATTTAGAGTACTGTGTGCAGTTCTGGTAACTAAATCTGACATGTAGAGAGCTAGCATAGCATAGTGGTTAGAGTGTCGAACTAGGACCAGGAAGACCCCGAGTTCGAATCTCCACTCAACCATGAAACTCGCTGGGTGACTCTGGGCCAGTCATGTATCTCTCAGCCTAACTTACCTCACAGGGTTGTTGTGAGAATAAAAATAACCATGTACACCATTCTGAGCTCCTTGGAGGAAGAGCGGTATATAAATGTAACACATAAATAAATATCTCAAAAGGGATATTGAAGAACTGGAAAAGGTGCAGAAGGGGGCAACGAAGATGATAGGAACATAGGAAGCTGCCCTATACTGAGTCAGACCATTGGTCCATTTAGCTCAGTATTGTCTTCACAGACTGGCAGCGGCTTCTCCAAGGCTGCAGGCTGGAATCTCTCTCTCAGCCCGAGCTTGGAGATGCTGCCAGGGAGGGAACTTGGGGCCTTCAGAGGCTCTTCCCAGGGTGGCTCCATCCCCTGTGGGGAATCTCTTGCAGTGCTCACACATCAAGTCTCCCATTCATATGCAACCAGGACAGACCCTGCTTAGGGGTCAAGTCATGCTTGCTCTCCTCTCCATGATCAGGGGTCATCCCATGCAGCAGATGGCTAGGAAATTTAGGACTGACAGAAGGAAGTGCTTTTTCACACAGTACACAATTAATCTATGGAATTCTCTGCCACAGGACATGGTGACGGCCACTAGTTTGGATGGCTTTGAAAGGGGCTTGGACAGATTCATGGAGGACAGGGCTATCATCAGTGGCTACTAGTCTGGTGGCTACAGGCCACCTCCAGCCTCAGAGGCAGGATGCCTCTCAATACCAGCTGCAGGGGAGGGGGCCTGCCTTCTTCACCTCTTGCCTGTGGGCTGCTCCCCAGAAGCACCTGGTGGGCCACTGTGTGAAACGGACGTTGGGCTGGATGGGCTTCCTTGAGGGGCCTGATCCAGCTGGGATGTTCTTAGGTTCCCCATGACTAGGAGCCACGGAGGCACCACTCTCTCCTCTGCACCCAATTGCCATTTCCTTTGGGAAAGCCAGTGGCCATGCCCACGTTTTGTGGCAGCTAATTACATGTGTTAATTACAGACTAATGAGATAGCAGTAAGCCCAGGCGGGCAAGCTGTATTGCCTTTGTAACAATACTGTCAAGCCTAACCTGCGGGGAAGTGGTGAATGAGCCACCCCACGCCCGGTCCTCCCAGGAATGCCCCCACACCGCACAGATGCATCCAGACAGAAGCAGGTGGCGGGGAGTCCAGCAGCCATGCGCTGCCAGTCTGGGCTCCCCCTCAGCCTGCCCCCCCCCCTCCCCGCACAGTGCCCTGGTGGATGTTTCCCACATGAGGACCGGAGGGTGCATTTTGCTCACAGAAGCCTTCCTGCCGCCCAGGCCAGTGACGAAGACGGCCATTCCCAGCGCAGGAGGCAGGCAGCTTTTCTCCTGAGGCACAGCGACCCCTGACTTGCACCACAGCCCAGGGATGAGCCTTCCCCGCCGGACCCACCCCATCTGCTCCCCACGATCACCTCCAGCCATCAGCAGGGGAGGCGGTCCGGGTCCCAGCCCCCATTCAAAGCACCCTCAACTCTGCCCTCACACCGGACCCAAGCGGCCACCTTGGCACCGGCAGCAGAATCAAAGGGGAAAAGCTGTTTCTCAAGGGCAGCCTGCAAGTCTGGACGCTGCTGTGAAAGGGCTGCCCAACCCTCTTATGCCCGGGAGGAGAGGGGCCACTGAGCCATCCAGCTTCCCCATGTCTGCTCGAAGGGCAACAACTCCCCAGGGAGAGGGCCAGGCTTTCTTTCCCAGCCCTGACCCCCAAGGCCAGGCTCTGCAGGACACAGCTGGAGGGCACCAAACTGAAAAGGAGCTGAGCGGGTGGGGCAAAGTGGACTGAAGCCCTGGCACTGGGGGCGGGGGTTTCACCTTCCCCCTCGAGCTTCTCCCAATCTAAATTGCCCCCCAGATGAGCCCCACAGCAGAAAAATGCAAGGACCTTCCTTGTTGAACCAGATCAACCGCAGCTTGGGGGAGAGATGGAGGTTGGGGAAATGTTAGGGGGGGGGCAGACACAGAGGAGCGCAGCCCCCTCAGACCTCCTGAGGAAAGCCGAGCCCCCTTGCTCCCCCAGGGGAGCTGCAGCCCCTGCAGGAGGGAACTGGTGCTCTGCACCCCCCCATCTCTTCTGCACTAAGCAGCCCGCCAGCCCCACCCAAAGGTCCTTGCATACAAAACAGACATGCAGTGGGGTGGGGGCTAAGCAGCCCGCTTTCCAGGGCAGAGAGCCCTCCTTCGATGGGAGAGCCTCCCTCCCCAGGTGAACGGGCCCCCCCCCCCATCCTGGGAAAGCGCTGAAGGCACAGACAGCTTCACCACTTGAGAGCCCAGAGTGTGGTGGGACTACAGCTCCCAGCAACCACTGGGACATTTCCCGGAATGTGGGGGGGGGGAGAGGGCTGGTTGTGGGGGGACGGAGCAGGGTCCAGCCTGCCCTCCGCAGAGCAGCTCTTCTAGGCTCTAGCTAGCTGGAGGCGGCAGGGGTTAAAGGCTAAGCCCCCCCCCCCGCATCCCAACCACTTTTCCTCCCTGCAGGGGCTAAAGGACGCCCCGAGGACTGGAGTGGAGCACACAGGAGCACACAGGCGGGAGGCATTTTGTGCCCCCCCGCCCCCCTCCCCAAACACACTGACTGACCACGGGCAGGCATGAGAGGGCTGGGCTGAGGAGGCCAGAGGGCTGCCCCCCCTGCGCCCCCCCCGCGACCTCAGGGCAGCTCAGCATGGGCCACAAGCAGAAAGCCTAACTCTGCAGGAGGACCAGAGGGAGAGCCCCACCCCCTGCCCCTGGGGAAGGCACGAGGAGGCCCCCCCCTAGCCTGGACGGGGAGAGGCCCAGCAGAGACGGGGAAGGAGGAGGAGGAGGAGGAGGGGGGGGACGCCCCCATTACAGGACACCCCAAAGAGCAATTGGCCCTTGATTCAGTCACTGCAGAGTCCCCAGCAGGCAAAGCCCTCCCTCCACTCCAAACCCGCCAGGCAAGGACTGATAGTCATCCCGCATCCTTGGGAACTCCCCCCTACTCCCTACCTTGGGGTTTGGGTGGTGCGTCTTCTTCCTCCCCCTTCTTCCTTCCTTCCTTCCTTTTCCTGGGGGCGGGGGGAGGGGGGGCTGGGCACAACAATAAGAATTCGCCTGCTGCACCAGGCTGCACAGCCCAGGATCCAGGATCCGAGATGGGTCCTCCCAAGGACCCCCCCCCAGGCGTGCTGCTCTGACCCAAAGGGTCGCACCCTCTTCTGCAGAACAGACTCCCCCCCCCCCGCGAGGGTGCCCCCTGCCCCACTGCACTCCTGCCCTGTTTGCTAACAGGTCCACCTTTTGCCTTCAGGACCCATTAAGTCCCTTGGAAATGGCAGGGCGTTGCATTGCAGGCGCCCCCTCCTGGAGGCTGCTGTCACTGCAGGGTAGCACCCACAGCCAAGGGCCAAGCGTCTGCCCCACGTAGAGGGGCCCTCCAGACTCACAAGCCCTCCAGCCCCCCCTGGTGAGCCCGAGAGCTGTTCTGCCTGCAGGCGAGCCATTCATCAGGTAGAGCTGCTTGGGCCACTGTGCAGCTCTCCCTGATGAATAGCCAGCCCACAGGCAGTGGGGTTCTTGGGAGAGAAAGGAGCAACCTGAGCTGCTGGTGGGAATCAGAAGGAGCTGCGCCTCCTCTGGCACTGCCACACACACACACACCCCACCGGCTTGTTAGGAGGAGACGCTGCTGCTGCTGCTGCTGCTGCCGCCCCCGCCGGGTGTGTGTGTATGTGTGTGTGCGCATGCGCGCAGGGATGCAGCTGAGCCGCTGTGCCTGGAAAGCAGCCAGACTCCCCAGGCCTGGCCCCACCGGCACCTCTGCCCAAGACAAGCAGCCCCAGGCAGGCAGGCAGGCAGGCAGGCAGAGCCGTGACTGGGCAGCAGCTGGAGGATCTGGAGACAGCGCCATCTCCACCAAACGCACACACACACACACACCCCGACAGCAAACAGTTCCACATGCACAAGGCCTGCACACGCCTGCCCCCCACCCCGGGACAAAGTCTTAGGCCAGAGACAAGCAGCTTTGCAGGCCACACAGGAGCCAGGTCAGGCACAGGCTGGCAGCAGAAGGAGCCTTTGGGAAGCACTTCTGCAGCCTAACACGCCCCCCCCCCGGCCCAAAGCAGCAGCTCGCAGGGTCCCAGAGTGGGCGGCAGCGAGAGCTCTCTGGGCCCCTTGCCTCACCAGCCAGCCACAAGGGGCTCCTCAGCCAAGAGTCATTTGCCGTTTCACGAGCCCCCACTCTGGTTTTATTGTATCGTAGTGTTGTGTTTGTAAGCTGCTTTGGAAATGCATAGAATGGACAGAGAGCAGCACACACACACACACACACACACACACACACACACACACAGGCAGAGCGGACGCTGTGCAGAAAGGCAGCAGCCAAACACGGGAGGCCGGGAGATCCTCTGACAGGGCTTGGAAGCCTCGGACTACAGCTCCCATCATCCCCGGCTCCAGTCCAACATCCTCCCGTCGTGTCCATCACTCCTGCTGGAGCCACCGGCTTTCCCACCGGCCCCACTCTCCGCAAGCGCCCTGCACAACCCGCTCCACGCCCCGCCCCTTCTGCTGTCCGGCTGCCACCTGCCCCTCCCCTGAGCCACGGCCCCTGAGCCACGGCACTGGAGACCACCTGCCCTCCTGCTGCCGGAGCAGAAACAGGAACGGACACTCGTGAATGGCTGCATCCTCCAGAGGTCCTTTGGCCACAGAGAGGGAGCCCTCTGGGAGATGCCTCGGCCTGCACGAGGGAGAGGAGCGTGCCGCCCCCCCCATCCTTAAGGCAGGGCTCCTCAACCTGGGGTCTCCAGCTGATGCTGGACTCCAGCTCCCATCATCCCCTTCAGCCCACGGCTGAGAAGGCCTGCCGGAAGCGCTGTGGGATCGAGACGCGTCTCCAGAACCTCCTCCAAACATCGGCCCGGATTTGGCCTCTGAATTTAATAAATCAAGCCACGTCCTCGGAAGCGGGAGGCAGCTTTCTGTTTCGGTTCTTCTCTCCTCCGCTTGGCTTCACAGGCTTCAGGGTCCCGGCCGGGCATGCCCAAGATGGAGCCCAGGCCCCCCCCGCCCCCGCCTGGCACCCGCTGGCAGCTCCGCGGCTGGCTCTGGGGCAGGCTCACTCCGGCGCAAGGAGACAAATCCTGCTTGGGCCGGGCTGCTCTTGACAGCACTGTAGCTCAGCTCTGCTGCAGAAAGCTCAGGGTCACCTGGGCGGCTACCTGGAGCCAGGTAAGGAGCGGGGCAGAAAGAAACCACTTTGGGCAGAAAAGGAAATGCCTTCCCCGCTTCTCCTAACTGCCCCCCCCCGGCGCCTTCACCAGCACTCAGCCGGCCACTCAGCGGCTTGCCCTGAAGCCCACCCTGGCCTGATGCTGGAGGGCTTCAGGACACGCCCCCAGCCGCCCCGGCTGCGGAATCTCCCCCTTCCCCAAATGCCCATCGGGCAGGGGCAGCTCATGGCCTCTGGGCACCTGAAGGGCCCGCACTGAATGCCACCACCAGCCCAGCCCAGCCCAGCCCAGCCCCACCCCCAGCATGTAGGGTTGCCAACTGTCCCTCATTTCAGGGATGAAGTGTCGGTCCCTCATTTTGGTGGTGGGGCGAGCAGCTTCTTATTTTGAGACGTTTCTGGTTGAAAAGTGCCATAACTTGAATATGTCCTAAATGATAACAATGCTGGCATTATTCAAGAGCATAGAATTCAGTTACATCAATGATACGCAGGCGCTTGAGTACCACTGCAGACACCCCCAGCCAGCCCCCTCCCCAACTTGTGTCCCTCATTCTGGCAATGCAACGTAGGCAACCCCCCTCATGCCAAATCCCCGGGGTGGCGCTATTCCCCCACCCCGGGCACCAAATGCCCCCAAGCATGGCCCCCCTCCTCCCCCCCTCCAGGGGAAGCGGAAAAGAGGCCAGAGAGTGTCCTCCCCCTTCCTCTTCTGCTCTGCCTTGGCAAGAGCAAGGGGAAGAGACAGCACAGGCGGCTGGCGGGGGGGGGGGGGCGGATCTGGTGCAGCAGCAGCATCCTGAAATCTGCCACCTGAGGAAACGGCCTCTGTGAGCTTGATGCCCCCGTCATGCAACCGTATATGTGGCCCTCATTTCAGAAGGAGAGGGGCGCTTTAATGCACAGGATTCTTGGAAGACGAAGGACACAAGCTTTTAGAGGCAAGGACCATCCTCCTCACCCCCCCCCCCCCATGCAAGACTCCCTCGCTCAGACAGCAAAAAGGAAGTGGGTCTGTGCCGGCCGGGGGGGGGAGCAGGGGGGTCCCCAACTGCTTCTGGCAACCCAGAATGGCCTCTGGGCTCAGGCAGGGGTGGCGGCAACCCCTTGGCGCCAGAAAGGCTTTGCAGCTGCGCTCCAGACAGAGGCAAGTGCCCAGACGGGTCCACCAAGGAGGAGGCCTCCCCCCAGCCCACAAACCCAGCCCAGCTGGAGGACTCCACGTCTCTGCCGAGCACGCGCAACTGTGGCAGCAGAGAAGACGACAGAAATGCCTCCGTGAAGAGGGCAACGACGGCTAGGGCAGCAGCGCCATCCATGCGCACGCACTCTACAAAGCATGAGAAGACAGGTCCCTGCCCTGAGAGGCTTACAGTGCGGATACGGCACAAGGGGAGGGGAGCAGAGGCAGGAGGCCATGCCCTCATTCCAGCTCCTCCCTCTTACAGCGGGGGGGGGCAGGGGCAGCTCCTGGGGCCCTCACAAGGAGGAGAGGGTGGAAACCAGGGCCAAGGGCGGCCAGCCACGGCCCCCCTGCCCACCCCCAAATCCGAGCACAGACACCAGCGCAAGAGCCAACCACTGGCACCCGCCCAGCAGCCCCCGCCTGCCCCCGGCGCCCGAGAGGGAGGCCCCCCCGCAGCTGCTCCCCCCTACCTGCGATGCGGATGACGGCCCTCTCGGCGGGGTCCAGCACCGTGCCGTTGTTGCTGGAGGCTGCCTTGGTCCTCTTGCTGCGCTGGTGCTTGGGCAGGTTCCAGGGCAGGGTGTCCCCGGGGCTGGGGGAGCCGCTGCTGCCCCCGCTGGAGCTCTCCTCAGCCATCCGAGGCGGCTTCTCCTTCCGCCGGGCAGACATCACCTCCTGAGGAGACACCACCCCAGACGTCACTGCAGACCCAGGCCCCAGGCAGGCTCCAGGAGAGCAGGGGGCCCCCACCCTGTGCTCACCCCTCTCCCTGTGGCCCCTTGGAGGGAGGGTGGAGCTGGGGGCCCGGGTTCTTGGGACCCATCTGCGCAATTACAGCGACGCCCCTGCGCTCGACCAAGAAGACAAGTGAAGACATTCAAAACTGCACACGAGACACAGCAGCAAGGAGATCCATCAGAGAGCCAGCGTGGTGCAGTGGTCAGAGAGCTGGACTAGGACCAGGGAGACCCGAGTTCAAATCCCCACTCAGCCATGAGCCTTGCTGCCACCTCGCTCTCAGCCTAACCTACTGTTTACACTGCTCTGGGCTCCTTGGAGGAAGAGCAGGAGATAAAATCTAATAAATAAATAATAAAAATACAAAATACAAGGGCAGAGGAGGAGGAGGAGCAGCAGCCGCCGCCGCCGAGTCTCTTCACGCTGTATTCTGGCAAACCAAAGACACACACAAGGAGAACGGCAGAAGAAGCCCAGTCCCTCCACGCTTGACCCGCAGGCTGCTGTGTGGGTCAAGAGTGGAGCCCCGATTCCCATCCGTCCATCCTTGCTGGTGGCTGTGAGGAAGAGAACCAGAAGCGGGCAGGCCCAGAGCTCCTGCCAGGCCCTGGGAGACACTGCCGCCGCCGCCCCCTCCGCTGCCCACACCCCAGCGGGCCCATTGATCCCAGAGACTGTCTGGGCACACCGGTCTGGAGCCAGGGCACCCCAGTGGCCAGAGCAGGAGGTCTGTGCCTGCCCTCTCTCTCCTGCTGCGTTGCTCCCCTGCAACGGGTATTGAGAGGCATCCTGCCTCTGAGGCTGGAGATGGCCCACAGCCACCAGACTAGTAGCCAGTGATGAACCTGTCCACCATGAATCTATCTAAGACCCTATTAAAGCCATCCAAGCTGGTGGCCATCACCACATCCCATGCACTATGTGGGAAAAGGACTTCCTCTTGTCGGTCCTGAATTTCCTAACCTTCAGTTTCATGGGGAGACCCCTGGTGCTAGTGTAGTGAGAGAGGGAGAAGAATTTCCCTCTGTCCACCGTCACCACTCCATGCATCATTTTATACACTTCGATCCTAGTCGCCTCTTCTCCAAGGTAAAGAGCCCCAGGTGTTGTAGCCTAGCCTCAGAAGGGAGGTGCTCCAGGCCCCTGGTCATCTGGGTTGCCCTCTTCTGCACCTTTCCCAGTTCTACAATGTTCTTCTTAAGATGTGGTGACCAAAGCTCTATGCAGTACTCCAGATGTGGCCACACTATAGATTTGTATAAGGAGATTGGTATTCTCTCCCTGGAGAATCCAAGAGACAGAAGAGGCCTGGTTAAGGCCAGGCCCCATTGCCCGGCCAGCCCCATAGCAGGCCAACCAATACCCCCAAAGGGAGCATGGCTGCCATCTTGGAAGAGCTGCCCCTGCAACCACTTGAGCAAAGAGCCCCAGAAGAGCTCCAGGAAGTGAGCCAAGCCCCTGGGTGGCCCGGAAGGTCTTCTTTTAGAGAGTTTCTCTCCTGCTTTAACTTTCGGTTGACTGCACAAGGAGAAGCTCACAGTGAAAAACAACAGCACAACTAAGACCCCATTAGCAACACAATAAAAAAGATGGAAATTAAGCTAGCAGCAGAGAGAGAGAGAGAGAGAGAGAGAGAGAGAGAGAGAGAGAGAGTTGCCCAACCTTCTGCTCCCAATGTGGGAAGGAAGGTATCCCACAGTTTGCTATGGAGGGTGGGGGTGGGAGGGAGAAGAGAAGGTCAGCACAAACAAAGAGAGTGCCGCCTGAACAGTTGGGGGCTGAGGAAAGATCACTTCCCAGCCCTAAATATTTCAGACAGTCAGAGCCCAGGAGCAGCAAAACCACTGGCCAGGTCTTCCCACAAGGAAGAGGCCAGGATGGGCTCAACAGGGCACACAAACACACACACACACACACACTGGTAGCCATGCCCCCCCCACCTCTGGGTGCCACCAGACACCACCCGGCTCAAAGCAGCAGCCCCGCCGTGGCCAAGAGTCAGGCCCCCGACGGCCCCACCAAGCCCCCTTCCCACAGCCTGCCTGACCCCCTCTTGGCCTGGGAGGTCTCCACTCGGGCTCCACGGAGGGACAGAAACCGCTCCCAGACTCCTGGCCGACAGCGCCTGAGGCTGGGAGAAGCTCTGACTTCTAAGGCACACACACAGCTGCATGCCTTTCAGGGGTGTGTGTGTGTGGGGGGGGGCTTCCAAAGACCGTGAGGTTCACGTGAAGTATTTATAGGCTGCTTTTCCAGAAACAAGTTCACCCAGCAGTTTACAGAGCGGTGGGGGTGGGGGGAGACGTTCGCCCCTCCCTGCCCCCAAGGAGTCACCCTCTAGATTAGCTCCCCATCTAGAAAGAAGCCCAAGAGGACCACCAGCAGCCCTGGTCTGCCTGAGCAGGGGGTGGGGTGGGGGCAGGACCAGGTGGGGGGGGGGGGCGGCTGCATGGGCTTCAGAGACCTCCCTTGCCCAGGACACCCACCTCTGGGGGGCCTCCCCCCCCGTCCATGCCCAGCAGCGCACCCAGCACAGCTGCCTCGGGGGCTCCCGGCCTGGCCTCCATCTCTGCAGCCGCCGGGCCCCAGGCAGGGCACATCACGAGAGAAGAGACCCTGAGGCACGCAGGAGGTGCCTGTCCGGAGCCAGGAGCCGAGGCAGCGGCTGGGACACAGGAGTCCAGGCCGGGCGGCGGGGAGGGACACGACAGACCCACAAAGAGCAGCACTTGGACAAGCTCCACTTCCCTCCAGGTTGGAGGGGAGGAAATGCTGCAGCACAGGGAACAAACCTGTGAGCCTCCTCAGCTCTCTTTAGCAAGCGAGCCAAGCCATCCTGGGTCTCATAGAAGCTCACGGAAGTGGGACTCCCAACCAAACCACAAAAGAAAGAAAGAAAGAAAGAAAGACACCATTTTTGCAGGTGGGCCCCAGACCTTGCCCAGACTACCAAAAAAAAAACCCAAACCCCAGGAAAAAACCATGACCTCCCTGGAAAACCTGGAGAAACTCTCCCATTGGAAAGCATGAGACCTCATAGAGCGAGAAAAAACTAGACTCACAGAGAGATAAGCCTTCCATGTGCTTGTAAAGGGCTCTCCTGCACTCGAGGTTTGCAAACAGAGGCTGGGCAGCCACCTCTCCGGGATGGTGTAGTCACTTCCTGCTCTGATAGAGGGGGTGGACTAGAAGACCTCCAAGGTCCCTTCCAGCACAGGGAAGAGGGAATTGGGGGTGGAGTAGCACTCTGTGTTAAAGAGGGGATACAATCTCACAAGCTAGAAAACATAGGAAGACCAGAGTCCTCCACAGAAACCCTGTGGGTGACAATACAAGGACTGAAAGGACATGTGCTACTAGGAATGTCCTCTCACCCTCCAGATCAAAACGCCAACAGTGACTGGGAGTTGCAAAAAGAAATAAACTATCTCTAAATACTGTAAAGAGCCAACTAAAACAGTATGAAGACAGAAGGTCAGCAGGGGAAGGGGCACTTCCCAGTGTATTGCACAGAGTGCCACATGTATGACTATTTGCCCCATGGGCAGAAGTCAGGGGTGTGTGCTCGGTGCAAGGAGCTCCTGGCTCTCAGGGAGCAAGTTCGTTCCCTTGAGACCAAGGTGGCAGATCTGGAGAAGCTCAGAGAGACAGAGAGGCAGGCGGACGGGACCTTCAGGGATGTGATAGAGGCATCCCACTCCAGGGCTGGTAGCTCCTCTGCTGTCAGGGAGAATGAAGGTCTTGGGCAAGGAGGACATCGGTCTGAGGAAGAGGGAAATACTCCTTTAGAAGGGACCCCTTCCGTGGATGATGAGCCCATATCCTCTCGCACAGGGGGTACTCCTCTGGGGGGTGGGGGCCTCCTTGTAGTTAGTGATTCGATCATTAGGGGGATAGAGAGAGGGGTTTGTGACCCGCCTGTTGACCACACGGTGACTTGCCTGCCTGGTGCGAAGGTTGCGGACATTACGCAGCGTCTAGACAGGCTCCTAGGCAGTGCTGGGGAGGAGACAGCTGTCGTGGTGCACGTCGGCACCAACGATGTGGGGAAATGCAGTCGGGAGGTCCTGGAAGCCAAATTTAGGCTGACAGGTAGTGTATTGAAGTCCAGGACCCCGAAGGTAGCATTCTCAGAAATGCTACCTGTTCCACGCGCAGGTACAGTGAGATAGGCAGAGCTGAGGGGTTTCAATGCATGGATGAGACGTTGGTGCCAGGAGGAGGGGTTTGGATTTGTTAGGCACTTGGCTACATTCTGGGGTAAGCAAGGCCTGAACAAAAGGGACGGGCTGCACCCGGAGAAGAGAGCTGGTCTTGTGGTAGCAAGCATGACTTGTCCCCATAGCTAAGCAGGGTCTGCCCTGGTTGCATCTGAATAGGAGACTTGATGTGTGAGCCCTGCAAGAGATTCCCCTCAGGGGATGAAGCCGCTCTGGGAAGAGCAGAAGGTTTCGAGTTCAGAAGAAGAAGTACAAGCTTTATTTCGATCAATGACCAGAACAAACACAAGCAAAAAGGAAAAAGAGAATAAAACATCATAAAATAGTAGTACGCAACTTACATGCAACGTAACAAAACTTGGCCACAGAGTTAGTACTCATACTATCAAATTTAGTCAGTAATAAATCAAGATAAAAGTCATCTGAGCGGCCAGGAAAAGACTTCAACAAGGGTGAGATAAAATCTAAACGGGCATCCCTGTAGAGGTCACAGTAAAGAATAAAATGTGCAGTCGACTCAATAGCTCCCTGGCTTCTCCAAGATAGGGCTGAGAGAGATTCTTGCCTGCAACCTTGGAGAAGCCGCTGCCAGTCTGTGAAGACAATACTGAGCTAGATAGACCAATGGTCTGACTCAGTATATGGCAGCTTCCTATGTTCCTATGAACCAAGATGGAACCAGACTGCTGGCGCTTAAAATCAAAAAGGTTCCAGAGCAGCTTTTAAAATGATGCCTGGGGAATAGCTGACCGGAGCTGGGCAGTATCCCGTTTGGCAAAAGCCATCTTTTAAAGTGTGAGGGTGCAACGAATTCAGATAAAACAGAAGGGCACAGAGCAGAACTGCATAAAGAGCAGACAGAAGGCTGTGCCAGCTGGTCAAAGAGACAAAGGAATAGCATACATCAGGTGAAAGATTCAGTGTATAGGTGCTTATATGCCAATGCCAGAAGCCTCCGAGCCAAGATGGGTGAGCTGGAGTGCTTGGTTGCTAATGCAGAAATAGATATAGTGGGCATAACAGAAACATGGTGGAACAGTGAGAACCAGTGCGACGCTGTTATCCCTGGGTATAAACTCTATAGACAGGACAGGGAGGGGCGCCTTGGAGGATGGGGTAGCACTGTATGTTAAAGAAGGGATAGAACCTAATAAGCTAGAAAACCTAAGTGGACTGGAGACCTCCACAGAAACCCTGTGGGTGACTATACAAGGCCGGAAAGGGAACGTGCTACTGGGGACGTGCTATCGCCCTCTGGATCAAAACACTGACAGTGACTGGGAGTTGCAGCAGGAAATCAGGGAGGAGTCAAGGAGAAGCTGGGCTGTAATCATGGGTGACTTCAATTACCCACACATAAGACTGGGTAAATTCACAGTCAGGTCATGACAAAGAGGTCACATTTCTAGATACGCTAAATGACTGTGCCCTAGAACAGTTGGTCATGGAACCAACCAGAGAGAAGGTGACCTTGGATCTAATACTGAGTGACACCCAGGACCTGGTGCGTGATGTCAGTGTCATCGACCCTTTAGGGAACAGTGACCATAGTGCCATCAAATTCAGCATACATGCGGGGAGAGAATCACCTAGGAAGTCTAACACAGACATTTTGAATTTCAGAAGAGGAAACTTCTCCAGAATGAGGAGTATGGTGAAAAGAAAGCTGAAAGGGAAAATCAGGAGAGTCACTTTGCTCCAGAGTGCATGGAGTTTACTCAAAACCCAGGTAGATTGTAGAAGCCCAGGTAGATTGTATACCCAAAAGGAGGAAAGGTACTACTAAGTCCAGGAGGATGCCAGCATCGCTAACGGGTACCGTCAAGGAAGCCATAAAAGGGAAGAAGACTTCCTTCCGAAACTGGAAGGCCTGTCCAAACGAAGAGAACAGAAAGGAACACAAACTCTGGCAAAAGAAACGCAAGGTGACAATAAGGGAGGCAAAAAGAGAGTTTGAGGAACATTTAGCTAAAAGCATCAAAGGGAATAACAAAAACTTCTTTAAATACATCAGAAGCAGGAAACCTGCCAGGGAGGCGGTTGGACCATTCGACAATGAGGGAGTGAAAGGGATTATTAAAGAGGATATGGAGGTTGATGAGAAGCTAAATGAGTTCTTTGCGTCCATCTTCACAACAGGGGATACTGAGCATATACCTGTTCCTGAACCAGGCTTTTCGGGGATGGAGGCTAAAGAACTGAGTCAGATAGAAGACGAGAGATGATGTTCTAAACTGTCTGGAAAAACTGAAAACTAACAAATTGCCAGGGCTGGATGGCATCCATCCAAGAGTCCTCAAAGAACTCAAATGTGAAATAGCCTACCTCTTTGCTAAAATATTTAACTTATCCCTGCAATTGGGCTCAGTACTGGAGGACTGGAAAGTAGCAAATGTAACACCAATTTTCAAAAAGGGATCCAGGGGCGATCCAGGAAATTACAGGCCGGTTAGCTTAATATCCATTCCAGGCAAATTGATGGAAAGCATCAAGGATAAAATTGTAAAGCACCTAGAAGAACAGGCCCTGCTGGGAGTGAGCCAGCATGGCTTCCACAAAGGTAAATCTTGCCTGGCCAACCTTTTGGATTTCTTTGAGAGTGTCAACATGTGTGTAGATCAAGGTGATCCAGTTGACATGGTCTACCTGGACTTCCAAAAAGCTTTTGACAATGTTCCTCATCAAAGACTCCTGAGGAAACTTAGCAGTCATGGGATAAGGGGACAGGTACATGTGTGGATAGCTAACTGGTTGAAAGACAGGAAACAGAGGGTAGGTATAAATGGAGAGTTTTCACAATGGAGGGAAGTAAGAAGTGGGGTCCCCCAGGGATCTGTACTGGGACTGGTGCTTTTTAATTTATTCATAAATGATCTAGAAGCAGGGGTAAGCAGCAAGGTGGCCACATTTGCAGATGATACCAAACTCTTTTGGGTAGTGAAATCCAAAACGGATTGTGAGGAGCTCCCAAAAGATCTGTCCAAACTGGGTTAGTGGGCGACAAAGTGGCAAATGCAGTTCAATGTTGGCAAGTATAAAGTGATGCACATTGGGACGAAAAACCCCAACCAAGTATAAGCTGATGAGATCTGAGCTGTCAGTGACTGACCAGAAGAGGGATGGTCATGGTGGACAGCTTGTTGAAAGTGTTGACTCAATGTGCGGCAGCTGTGAAAAAGGCCTATTCCATGCTAGGGATCATTAGGAAGGGGATTGAAAATAAGACTGCTAATATTATAATGCCCTTATACAAAACTATGGTGCGGCCACACCTGGAGTACTACGTACAATTCTGGTCACCACATCTAAAAGAGGACATTGTCAAACTGGGAAAGGTGCAGAAGAGGGCAACCCAAATGATCAGGGGCCTAGAGCACCTTTCTTATGAGGCAAGGCTACAACGCCTGGGACCTTTTAGTTTAGAAAAAAGACGACTGCGTGGAGACATGATAGAGGTCTATAAAATCATGCATGGTGTGGAGAAAGTGGAGAGAGAGAAATTCTTCTCCCTCTCACATAACACTAGAAACAGGGGTCATGCCATGAAATTGACTGCCAGGAAATCTAGGACCAACAAACAGAACGTTCACACAACGCCTAATCAACTTGTGGAATTCTCTGCTACAAGATGTGGTGACAGCTAACAACCTGGATGGCTCTAAGAGAGGTTTGGATAACTTCATGAAGAAGAGGTCTATCAATAGCTACTAGTCGGAGGGCTGTGGGCCACCTCCAGCTTCAAAGGCAGGATGCCTCTGAGTATCAGTTGCAGGGGAGTAACAGCAGGAGAGAGGGCATGCCCTCAACTCCTGCCTGTGGCTTCCAGCGGCATCTGGGCCACTGTGCAAAACAAGATGCTGGACTAGATGGCCCTTGGGCCTGATTCAGTAAGGCTGTTTTTATGTTCTTATGACGAAGAGGCCCATTTCTAGACATGCTGAATGACTGCGCCTTAGAACAGTTGGTCATGGAACCAATCAGACAGAAGACAACCTTGGACTTAATCCTGAATGGCACTTACAGGATCTGGTCTGTGATGTCAGTGTCATCAACCCTTTAGGGAACAGTGACCTTTAGGGAATAGTGCAATCAAATTCAGCATACATGCGGACAGAGAATACCAAGGTAGTCCAAAACATACACTTTGAATTTCAGAAGAGTAAAGAGTTTAGTGTAAAGTAAGCTGAAAGGGAAAATCAAGAGAGTCACTTCACTCCAGAATGCATGGAGTTTATTCAAAACCACAATACTAGAAGCCCAGTTAGATTGTATACCCAAAAGGAAGAGACCACCAAATCCAGAAGGATGCCAGCATGGCTAACAGGTAATGTCAAGGAAGCTATAAAGCGGGGCGTGGGAGACTTCCTTCTGAAATTGGAAGGCCTGTCCAAATGAAGAGAACAGAAAGGAACACAAACTCAGGCAGAAGAAATGAAAGGAGACTATAAGGGAGGGGAGAAGAGAGTTTGAGGAACATTTAGCTAAAAGCATCAAGAGAGATAACAGAAGCTTATTTAAATGCATCAGAAGCAGGAAACTTGTCAGGGAGGCAGTAGGACCATTCAATGAGGGAGAGAAAGAGATTATTAAGGAGCGTGGAGACTGCAGAAAAGCTAAATGAGTTCTTTTCATCTGTCTTCACAGCAGAGGATACTGAGTGTATACATGTGTCTGAACTGAGCTTCTCAGGGACAGAGGCTAAAGAACGGAACAAGATAGAGGTGATGACAGATGATGTTCTAAACTGTTCAGAAAAATTAAAAATTAATAAATTGCCATGGCCAGATGGCATCCACCTGAGAGTCTTTAAAGAACTCAAATATGAAAATGCTGACCTTCTTGTAAAAATATGTTTGTTAAATAAATAAATAAATAAATAAATATAGCCCAGGTGTTTATGGCTTGCATGGTGTTCCCACCATTGAGTTTGGACTTTAGAATGTTTTAATCATCATCATCATCATCATCATCATCATCATCATCATCAAGATTTCCTTCAGAAACTGGAAGTCCTGCTCCAATGAAGAAAACAGAAAGGAACACAGACTCTGGCAAAAGAAAGGTGAGGAGACAATAACAGATACAAAAAGAGAATTTGAGGAACATATGGCCAAAAACATCAAGGGGCATAATAAAAGCTTCTTTGAGTACATCATAAGCAGGAAACCTGCCAGGGAGGCGGTTAGACCATTAGATGGCAAGGGAGGGAAAGAGATAATATTAATGGGTACATGGAGATTGCAGAGAAGCTGAATGAGTTATTTGCACCTGTCTTCACAGCAGAGGATACTGAGCATATACCCGCACCTGAACTGAACTTCCTAGGGACAGAGCCTGAAGAACTAAATTACAGAGAAATGACAAGAGATGATGTTCTGAATTAGATTGAAAAACTGAAGATTAACAAAGATTAATTACCGGGACCAGATGGCATCCACCAAATAATTCTTAAAGAACTCAGATATAAATTTACTGCTCTTCTAGCAAAACACTTCTAACTTGTTCCTACAATCAGGCTTTGTCCCAGAGGATAGGAAAGTAGCTAGTGTAACATGAATCTTCAAAAAGAGATCCAGGCGGCGTCCAGGAAGTTACAGGCCAGTTAGCTTAACATCTGTTCTAGGTAAACTGATGGATTAAAGATAATGGTGTTCAACGTATAGAAGAACAGGCCTTGCTGAAGGAGGATCAGCTTGGCTTCTGCAAAGATAAACCTCATTAACGTCTTAGAGATTTTTTGACAGTGTCAATAGGCATGTGGAAAGATATGATCCCACTGACATCCTATATTTAGAGTTTCAAAAAGCTTTTGACAGAACCCCTCATCAAAGGCTATGGCATAAGGGGACACGTCCATTAGTAACTGGCTTAAGGATAGGAAACAGAGGGTAGGAACAGATGGTTCACAACGTGGAGAAGAAAGAAGTGGGCTCCCCCAGGGATCTTTACTGGGACCAGGGCTTTTTAATTTATTCATAAGTGATCTAGAAATACAGGTAAGCAGCAGCAGCAAAAGAGAACTGGTCTTGTGGTAGCAAGCATGAATTCTCCCCTTTGCGAAGTAGGGTCCCCCCTGGTTTGCATTTGAATGGGAGACATATGTGAACACTGTTAGGATATTGCCCTGAGGGGAGGGGGGCATTCTAGGAAGAGCACCTGCAGGCTTGAGTGTAGAATAGGGATGTGCACGGAACCACAAAGGCGCGGTCCGGCACTGGGAGGTATATGGAGCTTTAAGGGGGGGGGGGTAGTACTTACCCCTCCCGCTGCTTCTCCCTCTCCGGCGCTCGACTTTATTGCATAGTTTTTGGGGCGGCAGCACAACATGTGACGTGTGCAGCGCACACACGCTGCAAGGGGCTCGTACATATACTCAACTTCCTGTTTTGCTGGGCAACAACAGGGGCAGGGGCGGCAGGGAGGAACGCTGCCACCCCAAAAACTTTGCAATAAAATCGAGCGCCGGAGGGGGAAAAGCGGTGGGAGGGGTAAGTATTCCCCCCCACCCTTAAAGCTCCATACCTCACCCCCGCCGGACTGGCCCCAATCCGGACCGGTTTGGAGGCCTCTACCATGGCCCTGGACCGGTCCGGTGCACATCCCTAGTGTAGAAGGTCCCAGGTTCCCTCCCTGGCAGCAGCATCTCCCAGAGAGGGCTGAGAGAGACTCCTGCCTGCAGCCTTGGAGAAGCTGCTGCCAGGTCTGTGTAGACAATACTGAGCTAGATGGACCTATAGTCTGACTCGGTAGAAGGCAGCTTCCTGTGTTCCTAAAGTGGCCCAATTGCAGATGATGTTTGGGTAGTAAAATCCAAAACAGAACGTGATGACCTCCAGAAGGATCTCTCCAAACTGGGCGAGTGAGCGGCAAAATGGCAAATGCCATATTGGGGGTCATTAGGAACAAGGGCGTAGCAAGGTTGGAGTCGGCCCAGAGACAAGATTTTAAAATGCTCCCCCCCCCCCAGAAACTCAGCTCATGAAGTAAAGAAGTCTTAAATGAGGCTGAATAGTGGTAACAATCATCCTAATTTTTTTTTTTTAAGGTTTTGTCAATTGTGGACGATGCAAGTCATTGAATGGTACTAGAGAAAGACCTGCTGTTCTGGTCGCTCCAGGTCTTAACACTCACATCCACTTTGGAGGATGAATACAACGGAAGGAAGCCCGGGTGGGTGCGCGCGGCTGGGGGAGTCAGTCATGTGGCCTGCCTCTGCCCCCCCCCAGACAACTGTCTCCCCTTGCCCTATGATAGTTATGCCCCTGATTAGGAAGGGGACCAACAATAAAATGGCTAATAACACAATACAAATCCACGGAGCCGACACATTTAGAATACTGTGTTCAGTTTGGTCGCCATATCTCAAAAAGGGCTTGACAGAACCAGAAAAGGAGCAGAAGAGGGCACCCAAGATGTTCTTATATGGGGGTAGCAAGGGAGTTGCCAGCAGGCCTATGGCTCTTGGGGGGCGGGCACCAGCTGAGGGGCAACTGGGCCTTCTGAGCAGGAAGGGGGTCCAGAGTCCTCCAGTGCAGCCCACCTCACTGCCTCCCTTTGCCTCAGCAGATGCGCGCACAAATACACACTCCCCCTCCACACAGCCAGGCCCTTCAGCCTCCCCCAGGCTCAAGGGGCCCAGCATGGCTTCCTCCAGAGGAGGGAAGGGGGAGCTGAGGCCTGATCTGACAGCGCCAGTTCTGCCTGGCACCCAGCACCTCTCCGTTGCCATAGAGACAGCTTCGTGGGCACCAATCGGATACAGCAGACACAGGTGCAGTCAGAACCCCCCCCATCCCACCCGAGGCTCAGCGCCTGGGCCTCCCTGCCCCACCTCTGTGTGGGACCCTTTGCCTCCAGCCCCCTAGCTCCCCCCCCCCACTCACCACACTGCTTCCTCCTCAGAGTGGGGCCCAGCAGCTCCAGGCCGGCCAGCTGCCTCCGGACAGGGCAGCCTGCATGGGGCAGGGCGGGGGCCAGCAGAACCAGCCCAACAGGCTGGAGCACGTGGGTGGAAAGCGGTGCACCTGCCCAGCCTAGCCGCCCTGGGCGCCCCCCAGGCAGCAGCTCCTCCCCGCAGCCCGGCGGTGCCCATCCACCACCACCCCGCGCTCGGCCGCCAACACAGCATGCCGCTTCTCGCTCTGCCATCTTGCAGAGGGCCGCCAGGAGGACGCCCAGCCCAGCCCTCAGCGCCCCCCCCCCCCGCCCGCCAGAGGGAACCCTCCCCTCCTCCCCGCCTCAGCAGCATCCTGGCAGGCACCCCACGGCCGCCTCCGCCCCGCCTCGGGCAGGCAAGCGGCATCCCCCGCAAGGCGCCCGCAGCAGCCCAGCTGGGCACAGGCCGAGCAGGGCCACTCACCGTGTCTGGGCGCCTGCCTGTGCCCTGCCGCTCTCCGCCCCAGGAAGCATGCCCGCCTTGCCTGCCTGCCTACCTCGCAAGGCCCTCCGGCAGGGCGCGCAGCACCACCAGCAGCAGCCGGCCCCCGGCGGCGGGCAGCATGGGGAGGGGGCGGCGGCGGCAGCAGCAGCCTTGCTTGGCAGGCGTCAGGCAGAGGAGCGCGCAAGCCGGGCTCTGCGCGTTAGCAGCAGCAGCAGCAGCACGAAGAGGGGGCGGGGGGGCAGTGTTTTCCCCCCTCGCCGCTCCAGGCTCCTCCTCCTGCTCCTCCTCAGCCAGCGAAGCAGCACTGCAGCTCCTGCAGGGCGTGTGCGTGTGTGTGTAGCGAGCTTGTGTCTATCTCGCCTCCCCAGCCACCACCCACCCGGCAGCAGCCGCCGCCTGATGAATTATTAACCAGGGCAGCGCAAGCTGGTGGCAGCAGCAGCAGCAGCAGCAGGGAAAGGGCCCCCATTCAGCCGCACACAATGGAGGGAGGGAGCCCGGCCGCCCACTGCCAGCGCGCACACAACACACACACACACACACACACGGTCCTGGCAGGCGGGCTGCCCGGGGCAGGAGCAGCAGGCCGCCTGCGCCAAGGGCGGGCGGGGCGGCAGCTGCTCCGCACGCAAAGCCGGGAGTCCTCTTGCTGGGCTCAGGGGCCCCGCGGCGAGCCAGGGGCCCCTGAGCCCAGCAAGAGGCAGGCCCCATAATAGTTTTGCGTCTTCATGGTCTACAACAGCAGCCGCAGCCGCAGCCGGGTGGGGCCTGGCCGACGGGGGCCAGACCCAGCAGCAGCAGCAGCAGCAGCAGACGACGCGGCTGCCCGGCCCCACCCCAGCCAGGACTGCCCTAGCCGGGGAGCCTCGTCGGGCGCCTCCTGGACCGGGCCCCGCCGCCCTCCTGCTCTGCGGCTGCAGCAGCCAGGCAAGCGCCAGCTGCCCTCCAGAGCGCGCCGCCGCCGCCGCCACGGTCCGCCTCAGCAGCAGCCGCCGCCTCCTAGGTGCTGCTTGCGGAGAGGGGCCCGCCCGTCCTCCCCGCCCTGGGGTGCCCCCCTTGCAACGGGCTGCCGCCCCGCCCCTGGATGATCTGAGGGCCTCCGGGGGGGGGGCTCCTGAGCTCCCTCGCCCCCCCCCCAGCCATGCCATTCTCCTCCTTGGAAACCCGGCTCCGCTGGAGGCACAAGCCGCAGGGGCGGCCCCATAGTCTGCCGCTGCTTATGCGCCTTCTTAACAGGAGGCACCGAGTGCTCCGCTGAGCCCCCCCAGCCCAGCCCCTCTCTTTCCACCTTGCACCCCCCCCTTATAGAAGTGAGCGGGGCAGGGGCAGGACGGCTGGGGGCCGCCGCTCCGTGGCAAGAGGCGGGGAGGAAGAGCTTCGCAAAGACCCCCCGCCCGCCACAGCCCACTGTCAGCTCTGCAGGCGGGGACTGCTCTCCCCACCACCGCCCCGCCAGGCAACGCCAGCCCGCTGGGCTCAGGGCCCCCCTCTCTCCTGCCTGCCCCACTGGCACCGTGGGAAGTTGAGCAGCAGCCTGTTTGCCAGCCTGGAAGGAGCCAGCAGTCCTGTCCAAAGGCGGGTCGTGTGTTTCAGAGGGTGAAGAATATAATTCCACCCAAGAGCCCCTCTTGCTTTCCAGAAATGGAAGGAAGCGCCCAGGAAAGCCACACGGGACAAAAAGAGCCAATTCATCAGGCACAGAGCAGGAATTGCAGCCCCACACCAAAGGCCCATCCGAGGGGCTGCATTTAGGACCTATTAGATGACAACCCCCCCACACACACACACCTTTAGCAGTTGCATAGCAGTCAGAAATTCCAACAGGTGCAACCTTTCCAGGGCAGTCATGCAGTGAAGGGGCAATACTGACCTGTTGGATGTCTGCCTGCCATGCACCTGCCAAAAGCACAAAACAAACAGGGGTGGCAACAAGGAGTCTGGCTCTCCAAGAGGCTGGGGGAGGGGGGCTTCCCCCTCCTCAAGCACCCTGGGCAGCAGCATTTCACCTGGGGGGGGGGCTGCAGACTCTCTGCCTTGTGAGCTGTGCTGGGAGATACACACACCACACACACACACCACACACGCGGCCTGAAGAAGGGAGCCACACAAGGCCAGGGGGAGAGCAGCAGCAGCCCCCCTGCACCATCTGATGTGGGTGAACCCCACTGTGGGCCTGACCTAGACTCCGGGGGCCTGGCCATGCCCCGGTGGTGGCCCTCAGCTGGCAGGGCACCACCCTCGCCTGGGGTCTGCAGGCCAAAGCAGGCCTCCCCCTCCCCCACCCCCTGCAGAAGAGCCAGGCACATTCCTCAGACCCTACAAAACGGGACCCAAAGCAGGCAGAGGCACCCCAGGCCCAGCAGAGGTCAGGGCCATCTGCCCCCACCAGAGAGGCAGCCCCCCCCACCCAGGCTGGGCCCAGGCTCCTGGGAAATGCCCCCCCAACCCTTTCCCCAGCACAGAGTGAGGTCTTGGCCATCGGACTGATGCTGTGGACCACCATGCAGGGTCCGAGGTCCTCTGACAGCCATGGGGCAGCCCTGACCTCAGCCCCCCCCCCGCCCACAAGCAGGTTTGTTACCTACAGGCCTCCTGAGGCAGCAGCAGCAGCAGCTGGCGGGGGCCAAACAGAGCCGGGCCAAGGAGGGTGGCTGCATTGGAGCCCCTTGGGAGAAATCCCAGGGGCCCCGAAGGGGAGCAGAGGCAGGGCGGGCTGGGCTGAACCAAGCCAGAGACCAGCCTGGGCTTCAATGGCAGGGGCAGCCGCCGAGGCTGAGCGGAGCCCCAGATCTGGCAGCAAGAACAAGGCCAGGCTGTCCAGAGGACCCACCCAGAGCCCGCCGGGGGCACTCGCTTGGCAACCGGGCGGCTAACTTGCCTGTGCCCAGGCTGGCACTTGGTCGGGGGGGGGGGGGGCTGGCAGGAATCTGGGCAGAGCACAGTGGGAAGGGCCAGAACAGAGGCAGAACTGTTGAGGAAACAGCCTTCCTGTCCCCCCCCCCGCCCGCTTTGGAAAAGCCACCGTGCAATTTAAAGAAGAGCAGGGAATCCCAAGGAGGCAATGGCCTGTGGAACTCACAGAGCCAAGCAGTCTGCACATCCATCCCTTGGAGCCCTCGCTGGCCAAGCAAGCCTCCACGGGGGCCCCTCCCCTCCCCTCTGGCAGCAGCTGGTTGCTCTTGCTGAGACAAAAGAAGCTCTCAGTGAATCGAGCCCACCCAGCTGTCAGGCACCAGGAGCCCCCCTCCGCGTCCCCGCTGCTGCCCCTTGCACGGCTTCCCACGTGTCCTCAACTCCCCTTGCTCCTGCGCCTCAGTTTCCCTGCCCGGATCCCTCTGCCCAGCTCCTGCAGCCCCGTCACTTTCCCCGTCCCCCTCCACACCCCTCCCAGCTCTGTCTTTTACGTACTCCTAGGAATACTCCGCAGGGACTGACCGTCCCCCTCCTCCTCCTCCTCCTCCTCCTCCTCCTCCTCCTCCTCCTCCTCCTCCTCCTCCTCCTCCTCTTGTGAGTACCAGAGTGAAACCAGGTTTCGCGACAGGCTGGACAACGGGGCAGGGGTGACTCTGTTCACCCAAAAGCTGGTGTGCCGCCCTCCCAGGCCCCCCCCCAGCCTGCCCAGAGTGTTGCCACTGTGGCAGGACCCCACTCGCCTGACTCCGACCCCGGCTGCCTCTGCAGGCCCTGCGGACATGATCTGCTCACCTCTGGCCTCATTTCAATCCCCAACTCACTTCAAGGGGTAAATAAGAACAGCCCTGCTGCTGGATCAGGCCCAAGGAAGTTCATCCACTCCAGCCTCCTGTTTCACTCAGTGGCCCACCAGATGCCTCCGGAAGCCCACAGGCAGGAGCTGGGGTGGGCCCTCCTTCCCTCTGCTGTGGCTCCCCTGCAACCAGTATTGAGAGGCATCCTGCCTCTGAGGCTGGAGGTGGCCCATAGACACCAGACTAGTAGCCCTTGATAGCCCGGCTGCCCTCCATGAAGTTGTCTAAGCCCTCCTTAAAGCCATCCAAGCAGAAAATTCCATAGATTAATTATGCGCTGTGTGAAAAAGTACTTCCTTTGATCTATCCTAAATTTCCTGACCTTCATAGGAACATACAGTAGGAACATAGGAAGCTGCCATATACTGAGTCAGACCATTGGTCCATCTAGCTCAGTATTGTCTTCACAGACTGGCAGCGGCTTCTCCAAGGTTGCAGGCAGGAATCTCTCTCAGCCCTATCGATCTCTTCCAAACAGCAATGGGACAAATTGTGGAAATGGACGTCGGATGTAACCCCCCCCCGATTACCTGATGTGCCTTGAAATCCCCCACCCCCGAGTTACAGTACTACCTGCATATACTTCCTAACCTTGTGGTTTTCCAAATCCTTGTGTGTAAATCTTTGTAGATATATCGTGTACAAACAACCACTTTGTATATAATTGTGCTTTGGCAACGTACTGTATGCTTTGGTAGTTTGTTGGTTCAATAAAAAAAGATTGTCCTATAAAAATAAATAAATCTTGTCCTATCTTGGAGAAGCTGCCAGGGAGGGAACTGGGGACCTTCTGCTCTTCCCAGAGTGGCTCCATCCCCTGCTGAGGGGAATCCTTGGCAGTGCTCACACATCTAGTCTCCCTTTCCTATGCAACCAGGGCAGACCCTGCTTAGCTAAGGGGACCAGTCCTGCTTGCGACCACCAGACCAGCTCTCCTCTGCTAACCCCAGTTTCATGGGGTGACCCCTGGTTCTAGTGTTGGGAGAGAGGGAGAAGAATTTCTCGCTGTCCACTCTCTCCACTCCAGGCATGGTTTTATACACCTCTGCCATGTCTCCCTGTAAGTCGCCTCCTCTCCAAACTCAGCAGCCCCAGATGCTGTCGCCTGGCCTCAGAATCAGAAGGTCAAGTGAGCTGCTGCAAGAGGACCTCACTTCTTGGCCAAGGGGCGGGGGGCGGGCTCTGCACCCCCTCCTTGCCACTCTGCCTCCCCGCACTGGCCACAAGTTCCTCTTGGAGAGGAAGCCCTGATCTCACCACTCCAGCTTTTAGGTGTTTGTGGGATAAATGAGAGGCTGAAGTGGGCAGAAAAGACCTTTGCCGGACTGAGAGCTCCCAGCTCGTCCCTCTCTCACCCTGGGACAGACGAAGTTACGGCCGCTTCCTCTGGGCATTCGGGGCCAAGCACTCCCCAGCCAGTCCACAGTGAGCTCTGGGGTGCTGGGACTGCCCTGCTCCCTTCTCCGTCCTTTGGCCCCCGGTCTCCTCCACGGTCAGACTCTGGGCTGTCAGCTCTGTAGGGAAAGGACCCTCTCTTTGGCTTATGGGGTGAAGCAGCAGCAGCTGCTCCTAAGAGCCAGGGGCCACCACATGGGAGGCAGCTGCCTCTGGTTCCCTAACTGTGCCTGTTTCTCCGACTCTGAGTTAAGGAGACCTACGCTGTCTGCAGGCCGACCATTCCTCAGGGATAGCTGCTTTCTGTCCAGCATGGTTCTCATTAATGCAGGGGTCAGGCGGGGGGGGGGGGAGAGAAACAGGCACAATGGGGTGAGCCATGACTACTATAAAGCGCTGTGTACAGTACTGATCCTATTCCGAATGATTACTGAATTGGTATACTCAAAGCAGGGTTATACAAATGAATCCGACGGTCATTAACACACACACTAAAAACTAACAGACACCTTGTCAGAGGGCTTAGCCTCATCAAGGGAAGAAGACAAAGGGGACTTCATGGGGGGCAGTCTTGTACTGTTTTGGAGCCACCGCTGACAAGGCCCTGCCCTGAGCAGATGGCAACCCAGCCACCACAAGGGGCATGGCCGCCTCAGCCGATGTGGAACTCCACAGGGGGCCGGAGGGTTGCTTCCTTGGCCAGCACCGAGCGTGGAGCTGGCCTTCCCCGGGGGCAGCACCCTCCTCTCCAGAGTTCACCCCCAGCTCCAGCCAGAGCCTACCTGCCGCTTGGCTGCTGTGGCAGATGCCTCGGGGGGGGCAGGGCGCTGGGCCTGTTCCCTCTGGCGGGGCGGAGGCTTGGCCTTGGCGGTCTTCTTCCGTCGCTTCTGGGGAAGGCAGAACAGCAGAAGGCCTGTGGTGAGGCTGCCAGCAACGCAGAGGACTGCAGGACCCCTCTGTGTCCGTGTCCCCCCCCCAGTGCAGGAAGCATCCCTGAGGCGAGGAGGGCTGCAGGGGCCTGTGTGCCAGCCTGCAGCTGACGGCTCCTTCCCTGCGAGGAGGACCCTTCTCTTCTGGCTGCCATTGTCTGCCTGCGTCCAGGGAGACGGGACTCCCGTCCATCACGTGCTGGACAATGGAGGCTTTGAGGGCTCCCTGCCTGCCTTGCTGGCCCCGGCAGCCCCCCCCTCACAGCCGCCCCCCCCCCCCCGCGGTCATTGGCTCTAGGTGAGCAGACTGAAGGAGTCGGGGCCGGCCCAGGCCCTCTTCTTCTTCTGCGCCTGAACTTGCAGAGCAGCACCCAGTCCTCTCTTTTCTCCTCTGAAGATCAACTCGCCCTCCTCCCTCCTCCCAGCTCTCCCACTTTCATTCGCCACCCGTCCTACCTCGGAGAGGCTCTGGGACTTCGCTCCTCCTCCTAGTTGCTGGCCTGGGAAAGAGAGAGAGGAATTCAGCGGCTGAGAGGTCTGTGGAGGGCACATGCCCCTCACCCCCTACCCCTCACCCCCCCCCCCAGGAAGGCTGCCCTGGGCCACCCCAGCTGCTGTCCTTGCGTGGACCTGGAAGGCACCTCACAGAGGGGTCCGTGTGCACCAGGCGTGTGCCTCCAGGCAGAATCGCTTGGGAGTGCTGGCATTGTTTCTGTGCAATGCCCCCTCACGGTAGGCACTGCACAGATGCTCATTGGAAGAACAGTGCTTCTTCTTCTTCTTCTTCTTCTTCTTCTTCTGACCATCGTTATTTGCATGAATGCTCCTCCTGCAGGTAGCCCTGCTGCACACACACCTCTGCCTGCCCCTTTCCTCCCTTGCATGCATTTCAAACCCAATGGGAGAAGGAGGCCCAAGGCAGGAGCTGCAGTCAAAGGTCTCCTCAGACAAAGCCACCCACAGCCTGCAGAGAGAGCAGCCAGAAGAAGGGGCCTCCCTGGGTCTTGCCTTCCCAAAACGCTCATCCAGAAACTCAGGGCCTGTGTCAGCAGCTGCCACCGGCCAGGCATCAAGAGAATGGCTCTTGATAAGAAGCCATGCAAGGCACCATTTCACTGCTCAGCAGATGCCCTGCATAAGAATATGAGCTCTGCTGGATCAGGCCCTAGGAAGTCTCTCTAGTCCCATTTTCCCACCGTGGCTCACCAGATGCCTCTGAGAAGCCCACAGGCAAGAGCTGAGAGGGGCATGCCTGCTCTCCTGCCGTCCCTCCCCTGAAACTGGTATTCAGAGGCACCTTGCTTCTGACTCTGAGCCTGGGGGTGGCCTATAACCATCCAGACTAGTAGTAGCCACTGATAGGAGGCACCTGTCCAAGGCTGATTCCAGTTGCAGGGGAAAGTAGGCTAAACAATGTCTTGGTTGATGTGAAAAGGGGGAGAAATCTTAGCTCTAAAAGACATATCTGGACTTAAGACCACCACCTTGTCCTTGTGGAATCTCACGAGTGATGAATCAAATGCTGATGCCAAAAGGGCTCACCGACTCCCCTGGGAATTATTCGCACTTGGCTTCATGATGAGTAAATGCTGAGTGAAGCCCCTTCGAATTACACTCGCGGCATTGAGGGATGCAGCCCCTCCCCTCTGCTCTCGGGTGTTGTTTTGATGCAAGTTCACATCACATGCCTCCGGGTTTTCCTTCTAGCCAACGGGGGGGGGGGGATTTCTAAAGCCTATAACTGCATTCCTAAAAGAGTGTGTCCCTCTTATCATGGTAGTGATTCTACAGTCAGTGCCTCTCCCTATTTGCTTTCAGAGAAACTCCCTTAAAACCAGCCTTTTAAAAACCCCGGAAATACATTGAGATAAGCTAGAATTTGGAAGACAAAGCTCAATTTGTGTGTGGAGTGCTTCCAAGGATCTTGAAGGGACTTCGGGGTAAGTTTGGCTTCCAGAGGAGATTTGGGGTAACAGCCCTGTCTGTAATGCTGGAACCCAAACAAAGCTTTTTAAGAAAGAGGTGGTAGCCATGATGGACTCAGAGAAGCCCAAGAGGCCACTCCACAATGGAATTGGCTCTCTTGCTGTGGGGAACAGATGAACAGCACCTCTCACCAATTTCGTCACTCAAGGATGAGAGAACTGCCACCTGTTAGGGTCTACAGCAGGAGGACGACAATATGTTGAAAGAGCTGGTGAGTGGACTTTCCGAGAAGCAAGCGAAGACCAAGAGACTTCAAAGACAACGTCTATACTAAGATCTGATGTACGGAGGCTCTTCCAGGGCTAAATTTGCTATTGACTGCAGGGGCACTGGGCCTCTTTCACTGCAGCCTCTGGAACCTCCTGGTGGATTGTTTCCTTGCTTTCGAAGAGCCAGCATGGTGTAGCAGTTGGAGTGCTGGACTAGGACTGGGAAGGACCGGAGTCCAAATCCCAGCTCAGCCATGACATTCACTGGGTGACTCTGGGCCAGTCACGTCTCTCTCTCAGCCTGACCTACCTCACAGATCTGTTGTGAGGAGAAACATAACCATGATGTACTGGGCTCCTTGGAGGCAGAGCAAGATATAAATGTAGGAAGATCTCCAACAGCGACTGGACGTGTGGAGTCAGGCCTGGATCCCAGACGCTCTCTTATGTTCAAGATATGTACATGGTTCTGCTGTCCTGATTCTGGGAAAGGAGATCAGGGACCTTTGGAAGGCTTTTGCATCGCCACCAGGACAGCCAAAAGGGTGATGGAAACCAGCACTGCCTCGGCCACCAAGGAGGAAGGAGAATTCAATTCATTTCCCAAGACATTATGCTGTTTAACATGCGTGGAATAAACAGAGTGGAAGCAAGAAGAAAAGCATCCCCATCCATGGAATGAATGCACCCCCCAGAGAACAAATGGCCTCTCTTTGCCCTTGAAGAGAAATTTTTCCATTTCTTGTTGATCTTGGTACCATAAGCGATGGGTCCAAGCAGCCCCAATATAGCCTTCTGCTGACTCCTGCATGCTACAATGCATTCATCCGACAGCATCGGAAGGCAGGGGCATAACTACCATTAGGCAAGCGGAGGCGGATGCCTGGGGGCCCCCACGCCTCAAGGGGCCCCCCAGAGGCAAGTCATATGACTATATGTTGTGAAGTGTGTGTGTGTATCAGTGAGGGGCCCATTTTAAAATTTTGTCTCTGGGCCCACTCCAGCCTTGTTACGCCCCTGTCGGAAGGACTTCTGCTCCTCCCACTTTTTTGCACTATAGCTTTGCACTTTTTATATATAGTTATATAGTCTCGCTGTATGGATCACTTAGGCTTTTATGTAATTATGCCCCTTTTTTGCCTCTTATCCTTTTTAATGCCTTTTATACCTTTATGTCTTGTGTGCCTTTTTTTTTTTTTTGCAATTTTATACCCTTTTATGCATTTAAATAGGAGGCTCCCAGGTGAGTGAGCTCTTGTCCTCAGCTCCTGAAAAGACCAACAACCTGAGACGTGAGATTAATAATTTGCTTGTTTTAATATTGTAAACCACTTTGGGTGCCTTTGGTAGAATACAAGAGGGGGTGACCATTGCCTCCTCCCATGCAGTATGAGATGATGCCTTTCAGCATCTTCCTATATCGCTGCTGCCTGATAAACTGGCATTTCTGGGTCGTTTACAACATAATAAAACAAATTAAAATGAAAACCTTGCTGCCAGGTTGCATGCAGCCATTGGCACAGTCCTTCCTCTTATCGAGGGCAGGCAAGATGTTGTTGCCAGAAAACATGGCCAGCAATTCCAGATGATTCACGTGGCGGTGACTCTCTTTCTAGTCTGATCACACTCCACTGCCACTGCATCCCCCAAATGCAGCTCCACCAGCACCCACTACTACTACTACTACTACTTATCTACACCGCTCTTCAACCAAAGTTCTCAAAGCGGTTTACATAGGGGGGGGAATAATACATAAATAAAATGGTCACATAGTGAGGCATAATCTAACAATTTGTTATGGGTCAGCTAACAAATAAAGTTTTATTATTACTATTAATTGATTGATTATTAATAATGATTATTATTGTCACTAAATATCCAGTGCAGTCGGAGCTATTACTTCCCGCTCCAAGAGCGGCTTGGCTTCCTGTGCAGGAGCAGGGATAGGGGGGTCGGTGTCCTGCCAACGCAGAGAGGAAGCAACGTGAGCTTTGCTGCATACCCATGTTGCACAAAGGCAAGGAGCCCGGGGGTCTGACACCACATCTTGCCAGGGTTTTTTTTTGGGGGGGGGTTAATGGAAAAATAATGTGGCTCCCATACTGCCAGGGCCCATCCAGACATTGCATCCCTGAGGCCTAGTTCTGGTGAAATTTGCAATGGACTGAATGAGGCTGCCGTTGGTGAGTGTCGTCAGATCTCAGCAACCAACCATTCAAGTGAATGGTCAAGTCTGGGATGTGGCTCAGCCCATGAAGCCTAAACCACATCCAAACATCTTCCTCAAGGTGTTCAGAAGATGGCAACTTAGAAGGCAGAAGCTCTGTGATGGCAGTGCTGGCATTGATGGCAAAGTTGCTGGCCCGGGAGCAGTCTCTATCACTGCAGAAGGCAAAGCTGAAGTTGCCCATCTTGGAGGCAGTGCCAGAGTTGCACTACGATTGATACCAACACCAACAAATCACGAGAGATGGGAAAATGTGCTTCCTCTTTGATTTTTAATAGCATGGCCACGAGGCAGATTGCTAGGTGTTGAGCCCCCTTCTCTCCCCCTGCACTTGCGGACTTGCACCCTTGCAGCCCAAACACATCCGCTGCTGACATGGAAGCCGGAGCAGGCTCTGCTCTCCCAGTCTAAGTGGCAATGGATCTGCTCTGGGCGGTCTCAGCAGCACTGGCCAGACGTAGAGGGTGGTGGCTGTAGCAAGAGGCACAGGAGAAACCAGGCAGGCAGCTGGTACTATGGGCAAGGGGGAGCAGAGTCAGCCCACCCAAGGTCCCGGCAGGAAGCAACAGGTACAGAGGGCAAGGCAGGCCGGCCGGCCCAGCTGGAAACCAGTCAGGGCTGGGAACCAGAGGACAGATCGACAGCCGCAGGCCCAGGGAGGGCTCCACATGAGCTGACAGAGCAGACTGCAGGCTCCAGGCTTGGGCTGCTCCACTTCGGCCCTCCTGCAGACAGATGTTGGCCTACAATTCCCACAATACCTGGCTACTGGCCACTGTGGCTGGGGATTGTGGGAGTTGTAGTTCAGAAGCAGCTGGGGGGGGGCTTGAGTAGAGCAGGCCGGCTCTACAGGGTGTAGCCCAGGCGTGAAGGGAGGTAGCTCCACCCCCAAGCTTGAAAGAGGCCTCACCGGCTGCCTTGTGTCTGGCCCTGGCCAAAGGGGCAAGATGCCTCGGTTTCCCTTGTGGATGCCGAGTCAGAAGGCAGCGCCGTCTCTCCTGGCCTTACAGGGGAGGGCTGGGGCTCGGGGTCCTGCATCCTGCACCCCGGTTCCCTCCTCATCCATGGTCTCCTCCAGCGGGGTAATGGATGGGTCATGACAATCTCGCTTGGTGACGTCCAGGAAGGCGAGAGGCAGGGGTTAGGGTCTTGCTTTCATCCATGCCATCCTGCCATCCGTGGAAACATCAGTGGGGTTCCCTACCAAGCCAGGTGTCGGGGAGGGACACAGAGCACTGAGTCGAAAAGAGGAACCTGCCACCAAAATTCTCAACTTTTACGAGTCTGTTTAGAAAACCCCAAACCTGTCTTACAGGAATTTGCTCTGTGGTCTTTCCCCAGGTACAAGAACGTAGAGGGGACCTTTACTGACACGAACAGCATCTTTTAATTGGTTTTGTTAAAAGCCCCAAAGAACAACATTAAACACTTTTATCTAAGCACTCCCTAAAAATAGAAAAGCCACAGCAATTGTTCTCACCTGTTCCCCCCCTGCCCCCTGCTGCGGAGGAGCAGTGAAGGGGGTTTCCCGAAGGGTTGGTGCTGCTGCAAGTGTCACTGCCATGACAGCAGGGAGTTCTCAAATGTGGGTCCCGAGAGATGGCAGTTGGACTACAGCTCCCATCATCCCCAGTGCCTTTGGCCATTGGGGCTGGGGATGATGGGCATTGTAGTCCAGCATCATCTGGGGACCCAAGTTTGAGACCCCCTGCATGAGTGTGCACACTGAGAGCAGCACAGTGGAAATCTGGGGTGTGCCCCCCCCCTGAGCTGGAAAACCAGCCTCCTCCCTGTTGGGGGACTGGAGCCAGCCAAACAAGCAGCGCTGGGGAGCTGCAGAGCAGGTTAGCTCCATCCTCAAGGTGCTCACACCCACCCCAGGACCCGCGAGCCCCTCTGCCTGACCCCTCTAGGGAGGTGCCCCCTTGCTTGGGCAATATCCCGCTCTTCCCCTTGTCTTTCTTTTCTGAAGGGGTGCACACACAGAGGCAAGCAAGCACACACACCCCCCACAGCCCCCCCAGGGGCACTTTCTTCTGTCCATTCAGTACAGGGGAGACAGCGGTCAGCCTGAGACAGGGAGCAGGCAAAGGCTCTCCTTTGGACCCCTGCCTCTTCTTCCTCTCTGGGGGGAGTCCAGCCTGCTTGACTCAGCACCCAGCTCAGTCAGGCCAAGGTTGGCAGCAGGGACGCCGGCAGCAAGGGCAGCCCAGCCGTGCCCCTCAGCTCGCCCCCCCGCCGAGCTGGCTGGCTTCCTTCTCCCTGGGCATGGCCTTAGATCCCCCACCGCTGGATGGGTTGTGGGGTTTGGGAACGGTTCTCGTCTGTTCTATCCGCAGACTTGAAGACAAAGACACACGCCAAAGTGGTTTCCTTCGAGGAGTGATGGCTGACGACCTCCTCCTGTGATACCAGCCCAAAGGCTGTCACAGGTAACAGGACGGAGGGCCACGTGGCCCAGAGCCAGCCAGGCACCCCTCTCTGTCCCGTGGGCTCAGCAGCAAGCCTGCCTGCCTCAAGGGGGTGGCTGAGGACGGCGGCGGAAGGGAGAAGGCTGAAGCGCTGGGAAAGGCTGGACCTGGTGGTGGTGGTGGTGGTGGGGAGTCAAGGGAGCTGGCCACTCAGGCCCAGGCGGGCCAGCCTGCAGCAGACACGGCAAACTCCTGCTGCTGGGCCCAGAGAGGCCAGGCCAGGCCAGGCCAGGCCAGGCCGCCGGTTCCCAGCTCCCTTGGAGGGCCCAGAGAGCCCCTGCCCCCTTCCAACAGGCCTCCAAACCCCACCTCTGTGGAGCAGCAATGAGAAACCGCAAGAGCCCAAGGAAGGGCCTTCAGGCCATCCCGGCACCCCCACTCCCCAGCTGCCCCCTCCCACCTGGGCAATGAGGCTGTGCAGAGAGAAGCGGCAGGCTGCGCAGACCCCCGCCCCTGCCAGCGCCCAGCCACTTCCCAAGGGGCCAGAGGCCCGGCCCAGCCCAGCACCTACCTGCCCAGAGGCTGGGGGGTGGGCATCCCCTCAGGGAGCAGAGCAGGAAGAGGGCCCAGACCCCGAGGGAGCCCAGCACCAAGGCCGCGACCCAGGCGACTCGGAGCCAGGCCAGGTCACTCAGGGCCCACGGGCTCACGGAGGCCATGCTCAGCCCAGCTGTGCCACGCCACACCACGCCACGCCACGCCACGCCAGCCGAGCAAGGCAGGGCGGGCGGGCGGGCGGGAGGGAGGATGGGCGGTGTGCCGGCCCCGTTAACCCTCACCGGCCTGTCCGCTGGCCCAGATGGGTTCCAGATGTGCACAGCCCCGCCTCCGCCTCCTCTTCCCCACAGCCAGACCGCTCCCTATGAGTCAGCTCAACCGGCAGCCCAGGCCCTGAACCCTTAATGGGGACAGACAGTCTGGGCTGCCTGCCTAGGATGTGTGTGTGTGTGGGGGGGGGACACCAGAGAGCCCTCCACTTGGCCTTCCAGCTCCGCTCCCCACAACATGCCTGCTGCTTCCAAAGGCTTGAGTGGACGGATGGCCACTGAAGAAGACCTGTGCAATTCTGTGAGAAAGAGGGGGACTCAAGTGGGGGGGGAGTCCTCCTTAGCCCAGGGGACCCCCCCCTCCCCAGGAGAGGCCACTGGCATCCATTCCAGCACACACACCCTGATCCAGCGGTCTTCCTCCCTTTGCTGGGTCTGCTGCTGAGAAAGGGCGGCGCCCGGGGGGGGGGGGAGGGACGGCTGCTCATTCCCCCCTCCAGCCCGGGCTCTCAGCCTCGGTTGGCCGACTGCAGTGCCCGTCATCCCCTGCCGGTGAAGATGGGAGCTGGAGTCCAGCAGCACCATCCAGAGACCCAAGAGACCGAGAGGCCATTTGGGTCCCCAGAGCGGGCAGAGCGGACACAGCACCCACCACCCCTCCCTCCCTCCGTCTCCCCTGCCAAGTGAGCAGAAGCGCTTCTATCCAGATCTGCTCTATCCCCCCACACCCCACTCCCAGCACAGCATCAGCCCTCCAGCGGCTGGGGTCTACCCGGTGTTTCTTTTTTAGGGTGTGAGCCCTTTGCGGACAGGGAGCCACCTCTCTTTCTTTATTTACTTGTATCCCTGTAAACCACTTTGGGAACTTCTGTTGAAAAGCAGGTCCTACATCCAGAGCCGGTACACGAGGAGACCAGTGAAAGGGGAGGGCTGGGGGGGGGGCTGGTAGGGAGCACTGGAGAAGGTGGGAAACCTTGGCACACACTTGCCCCCCCCCGCTGGGGACAGGCACCCTCCCTGGCTTTTCCACAGCTGCTGTCCAACTCCAGCTCCCATTTATTGCATTGGGGGGGGGGAGAAGGAGCATTCAAGAACTGCGGGCCCCGCTGCCGCCTGCCTGCCCCTTTCTTGCTGCGCCTGCGGATTAAGGGCTCTGGCCCGGCCAGGCCACCCAGTGACCCCCTGCGGGACCCGCCCACAGCAAAGCCGGCGCCCCCCCTCCCCCATACTCGTGGCCGGTAAGGAGGCACACACAGCCCCCTCCCCCCGCGCAAGCAGGTGTCCTTTCACCCGATACCTGCCTGGCGGTGGCTTTCCAGGCGGACTGCAGCCCGGCCAGCCCGGGGCTCTGGTGAAGTCGCCCTCAGGGGCGAGCGGGCACCTTCAGGCGAGGAGGGACGCTCAACAGGCAGCGCCCCAATGCCGCCCCCCCCCAAGGCGAGAGCAAGCGGCCTGGCGGGGGGCGCTGTCTCCAGGCCCTGCCTCCAGGCCCTGCCTGCCCCCCGCCCGCCACCAACTCGCACGGCCCAGCGCCTCTCTTCGGACCGAGAGCCTGGCCGGCTCCCCGCAGCAGCAGCCGCCGCCGCCGGTTAGAGCTGCAGGGACCAGCGGTGCCCGCCCGCCCGCCCGCGAGGAGACAGAGGGAGGCGAGGCGAGGCGAGGGACGCCCACCGCCGACCCGGGCGTGGCGGGCGGCAGAGAGAGTCCTGCTGCTGCTGCTGCTGCCCCTTCCCGGGAGAGGTGGCGGAGAGCAGGCCGCCGCGCCCGCTGAGGATCGGGGGCAGGAAGAGGACCAGCCCAGCTACCGCGCGGCGGCCTGGGGAGGAGCCGCCGCGGGAGGTGGGCTGGGGCGGGCAGGCAAGCCCGGGGGGGCGGCGGGGGCTCAGGGGCGGGAAAGGCCGCGGCGACCACCTCCCTCCCCCTTGGAAGAGAGGAGTGTCCTGCGGCGCGCAAAGCGGCTTTCTGGGCTTGGGCCAGCTGCGCCCCCCGCCCCGCGGGCTTCCTAAAGCGGAAATGGGGGCGGGCGGTCCCCCGTCAGCGGCAGGAGAACTGGCCGCCTCCGGGACGGGAGGAGCCCGGGGGGGGGGGGGCTGCGCGTGCGTCGCCGGTCAACGCCAGGAAAAGGAGTCACGGCCAACAGCGCCAGGTCTCCGGCAGGCGCTGCCACCTGAGGGGAGGTTCCCGTGGCGGCTGGGCACTCCTTGCAGCAGGGCGAAGAGAGCCCGGCGGCCGGCCCTGCGCCACAACACTGGCCTCCCCCGCGCCGCCATCAGCCCCTGTTGGCTCCCAGACTGGTCTTCATGGGGGGCGGGGCGGGGGGGGCTCAGGCCACTCTTCTCGCTCTAGGCTGCCTGCAGAAGGACTTTCCCACACAAGCAACGCATAATCCACTCGCAGAATTCTCTGCCACAAGATGTAGTGACAGCCCACAACGGGGATGGCTTCAGTAACTTCACGGCTACTAGTCGGAGGGCTATAGGCCACCTCCCGCCTCACAGGCATGAGTACCAGTTGCAGGAGGAGGACAGCAGGAGGGAGGGCAGGCCCCTTTCAACTCCGGCCTGTGGCTTCTGGCGGGCCACTGTGCAAAACAGGATGCTGGACTCGAGGGGCCTCCGTGGGTGGCCTGGCCCAGCAGGGCTGCTCTCAGGTTCTTAACACGTGTACTGTAGAGGCTCTGGGCTCCGCAGAGGAAGGCCGGAGAGGAGAGCTGGTCTGGTGCTAGCCAGCAGGCCTTGTCCCCTGAGCTAAGCAGGGTCCACCCTGGTTGCCTATGGATGGGAGACTAGAAGTGTGAGCAGCCCTGGAAAGGATTCCCCTCAGCAGGGGCTGGAGCCGCCGCTCTGGGAAGAGCAGCAGAAGGTCCCCAGTTCCCTCCCTGGCAGCAGCATCTCCAAGATGGGGGGGCTGAGAGAGAGTCCTGCCTGCAACCTGGGAGAAGCCGCTGCCAGACAATACTGAGGTCTGACTCAGTAGGCGGCAGCTTCCTGTGTGGGGCATAAATGGAGGAAGAAAAGAGTGATAAGAACTCCGGACCAGCCCAAGGAGGCCCATCCAGCCCAGCCCCCTCCTTGACATGCTGGCCCACCACAGGGCTCCGAGAAGCCCACAGGCAAGAGGCGAGGACAGGCCCCCTCCCCTCCTGTCTCTGAGGCTGGCAATCCACCCAAAAGCCACATCTCACCCCCCCCCCCGGCAAAATAAAAAGGAGTATTGGGGGCGGGGGCGGTGCGTGGCTTTCCCAGATTGATGCCCTGCCAGGCTGAGGGGGAGCACAAGAGGCAGCTTGCTTGACCCCCCACCCCCCGGCACGGCCCAGAGCAACCCCCTAAAAGCCAAGCACTGAAATCACATCTCAGGGAGCAGCTGCTGGAGACCCATCAAGCCAAGCAAGGGCTACAGGCGGCCTCTTGTCAGCAGCCTCAACCAAGGTCGCATCAAAGAGGCAGGCGAGGGCGGACTTGTCACCACAGGCTCCATTCTGGGAGCCCCCCACATTTCCTGGGGGCCCATTAGCAGGATCTTCTGCCCAGCCACGCCCAAGTCCTGGCACCCGCTGGGGGAAAGGCTTCCTTCAGCCCCCTCCAGGGACGCTGCCGGAGGCCTCTGGACTGCGCCCCCCCCGGCCTTCTGGGGTGTGAGGGTCCCGCCCCCTCCCCCTGCACAGCCTCTGACTGGGTGCCCAAAGGGGCAAGGCCGGGGGGGGGCAGTGGGACGTGCAGCATCAACGCTGGCTCCATGGCTGCTGCCAGCACTGTTCCCCCCACCCCTCCTGGAAAAACGGCCTCAGAGAAACTCTCTCTTTCCACTCTGAACAGCAGCTCCCGGGACAGCCCAGGCCCCGCCCAAGGCAGCCGCAGGCCGTTGGCGCTGGTGGGGCTGCTGCAGCTTCCAGGGAGGAGGAACAAATGGCTCCTGCAGTGGGGGGGGGGCTCCTACGACTGAAAACAAGGGCTGCCTTTGAAAATGAAGAAACTCCCCCCCCCACGGAGGCAAGCATTCCAGATTCAGCTGAGGGAAGAAGTGGCCTCCCCCAGTTCTGATTCTGCTTCTCCAACAGCAGGGGGGGGGCACACACAATCAGGACTGCACAGACTCAGAAGGGAGGGTGCTGCTTTCGGTCCCAGCAGGGAGAAAGGAGGCCCACCCGTGTCCTTGGGCTGAGGCCCTCTGCCCCAAGCAGCCTACAAACTGGCCGAGGTCTTCCCTGGCCCTGGGCCACCAAGGAAGGCTCTGTCCCCAACCAGGGCCGCTTTCTCCCTGGGGGAGAAGGCACCACCCTTCCTCGCTGCTACTCCGGGAAGGGCTCCAAGTAGGGAGGGGGGCTCCAGCCCCCCCCACCCCTGGGCTGTTTGTTCCTTCCCTGGAACATCATCTTCTTCCCCTCCCTGCCCCCTTTCATGTTCCTGAGCAATCCTGGAAGAATGGGCCCCAGGGAGCCAGCCGCCACTTCCTGAACCAGCCAACCGCACAAAGGCACGGAAATGCCGCCCCCCCCCCCCGTGCAGAGCTGCCAGCCAGCCTCCTCCCCCCCCCCCCCACATCCCCTCCTGGCTGGCCAGCTCTAGCCTAGCCCAGAAGCGGGTGGCAGCCAGCCAGCCAAACCCCCCCCCCCAGCCAGCTACCATGCAACAAGGGCGCCCTCTGCTGGTGCGAGGGGAGTCGGTGCCCTCTGCTGCTGCCCCCCAGGACCAGCCAGGCCCCCAGAAGGATGGGGAGCTAGACCACCCCAGAGATAAAGCAGTGGTGTGAAGGGCGAGATATCAAGTGGGGCTGAGGGAGGGGCTGCCGGGGCAAAAGACCAAGGGGTCTTGTACTTCCCAGCCGGAGGAACCAGAGGCGCTGCGGGGCGGGAGAATTTGCACAGCTCCCCCGGAACAGCCCTGGCGAGCCACAGGCCCAACCCCTTCCTTCCCCCTCCCGCACTTGGGGGCTGTCTGGCCACTGCAGACACACTGCCAAGACCCCAGCCAGGCCCGATGCTGCCCTTGCTGAGCCCAGCAGCACAGGCGGAGGGCTGCTCCCGACACAAGCTGACCAAGCCCCAGGCGACGAAAGAGAGAGACGGCGCTGCCTGGCTGCTCTCTTTATTGTGCTCCCTTTTCTGCTCAACGCCCCCCCCCACTTCCCAGAAGTGCCCCCATCCCAGTGACCCCAGCAGGTGAGAGCAACAGCTGCCCCCGCCCCCATTAGGCACCCTCTTGCCTGAAGCAGCTCAGCAGAGGCCCTGAGGTGGCCAAACCAAGCCCCCCCCGCCCGTCTGTGGGGGTCCTCTGAACATCCAGACCGACTCAGGAGAGTCACTATCAGGCCACCTGGTGTTGTCACCCCCCCCGCCCCGCCCCGCGAAAGGAGACCTCTGGATCAGAAGGCCGGCCCTGCAGTGAGTCTGGGGGAGGCGGGGCCAGGGCAGAGCGGCAGCCCCGCCCCTTCCCCAAGAGGGAGGGGCTTCCCGGACGCCTGGCCTCCCAAGTCCTCTCAGTGTGGCTTGGACCAGCGGCAGGTGATGAGGTGCTGGGGGTAAGCCTGCGTGTCGTTGAAGATGACGAAGATGGAGGGGTTGAGCCTGTTGTCCACCACGCTGTCGTACCGCCTCAGGGTGGCGTCCCCTTCTCGCAGGGGTGGCGCGCGCAGGTCCTGCCGGCCGGCGACGTAGTCCCCAGTCAGCGTCCGGGTGACAAAGATGTACTTGTTGCCGTCCGCACCGCAGGGCGGGGAGTACTGGTCGTGCACGGAGATGAAGGCCTTGGCCGCAAAGTACACGCCGTGGCCGTAGCGTGTGGCTGGGGAGGCAGAGGAGGGAGCAGCCGTCAGTCAGCAGGCTGCGGAGGGCAGGCTGGCCCCCTGCTCCCCACGAGCTCTGCCTGGCCCCCCAGAGTCTGAGAGTCCCTCCAGCAGAGTGGAGGGGGCTCTCGGCTGCTTCCCTCTCCCCTTGGGGGCTGCTTCAGGGGCAGCAAAGGGAGCCACTGAGCACCCCCAGAGCATCGGTGCGGGGTAGGGGTGTGCACCGAACCAGCTGGGCCAGTTCGAGTCGGGACTAGACTCGAACCAGACTGGCCAAGTTTGTTCCGGCCCCCATCAAACCCCTCCCCCGGTCCGGTCCAAAAGGGGTGGTCCGCAATTTTTTTTTTAAAAAAAGATTTAAAATACCTGTAGCCCCTTGTAGGCCACGGGGGGTGGGGTGGGGTGGGGGGTGTCCTGCAAAGGTCCCCCCTCCCCCCGCTGGCCTCTCAAATCACCGCTGCAGCCGGGTAAATGCAGTATCTTCGCCCCTTTTGGGCGCGCAGCGGTCATTTTGGCCGCCTCCGCCGTGCATGCATACATGGCCTCTGCGAGGCCTGCTCTGGCCTTGCAGAGGTCACGTGTGGTGATTTGAGAGGCCGGTGCTGGGAGGAGGAAGCTTCGCGGACACCCACCCCCCCCCCGGCCCAGCGGTCTACAGGAAGTCCCCTGAAGGGGCTACAGGTATTTTAAATCTTTTAAATAAATAAAAATCCGCGAATCGGTCCGGACAGAAACGGGGGAGGGTGGGGTTCGGTTTGATCCTGAACTGAACCTCCGGATTGCCAGACTGGTCCGTGCATCCCTGGGGGGGCGGGCAGGCCACCCACCTATGAATCTGGGCATTGTCACCTTGCAGTGTCATAACCCAAGCACGACTGGGGGGGGGGTTGTGTCACAGAATCTCAGACCCGGAAGGGGACGCTGGAGCGCTTCGAGTCCAGCCCTCTGCCCCGTGGGGGGAACTGCTCCAGCATCCCTGACAGGCGTCCAGCAGCAAGGAAATGCCTCCTGCTGTCCGTCCAGCTGAACTCTGCTGGGTCTGCCGTCCGGAGCGACAGGGAACAAGCCCCCCCCCCCTCCTCCTCCTCGCATGGGGCAACCCTTCAGGCCCTTGAAGGCGGTTTGCTGCCCCGGCCTTTCCTTCGCCAGACTGACCCTACCTTTCCTCAGGCGACTGGGGTCGAGGGCTCCCATCAAGGCCCCCGGGCCGTTTCCAGAGGCGGAGGGGGCTCTTTGCCCCCGGGCCCCGCTCCCCCCCCGCAGCCCCTCCGCCAGGCCCCGCTCACCATTCTTGCCACAGAAGCTGCGGTTGAAGCCAAACTGGCAGATCTCGTGGCTGGACTGCTCCGTGGTGCCGTGGTAGAGGACCCGCTCCACATCCAGGTGCCCACAGCTCTTCTCCATGGCACTCTTCTTCAGCAGGTACTGCTGGTAGAGCAGCGGGTGCACCAGCTTCTCCACCTGCAGGGCAGGACAAGAGCTCCAGCGGCAGCTCCCCACGAAATGCCTCCCCCCTTGCTTGGAGGGGACACCCCCACCCCCACCCCCCACCCACTGGCGGCCTGCCCTATGGAAAGAGGGCACGCCAAAAGGCTGGACCCACCAACCCAGAGAGCCAACGGGGGCGGGGAGCGCAATTCCACCGGGCTGCAGAAGTCCTCTCTGTCGCTGGCAGGAAGGGCCGGCAGGTGGCCCGGAGCCACCCCCACCTGGAAGATCAGCCCGGCCAGCCCTGAGGAGGTGCCCCTCAAGCCCTCTGAGGCTCCGGCGGCTCCCTTGGTAAGACAGAAGCCCGCCCGGATATATGAGGGGCGGGGTGTGTCTGGGGGGGTCACATTGGGGGCGTGTGGGAAGAGGCATCCGGACAGTGCCGATCCGCAAGGCCTCTCCCTTGGCCTCGCTCTCCTAACCTTCCTGGCTTCTGGAATTTTCTGTCGAAAGTGAGGCTAGATCCCACTCACGAGATGCTACTCTCTGCTGCAGAGGAAGTTATTCCAATCCGTCCTACAAGGGCTCTGGGCTGCCCCTGAGCTCTGAGGCTGCTACTGACTGAGATCGCCCGGGGCTATCGGAGAAGAGGCTTGTGTCTCACCGCCACTGGTACCGTGACTGGATTGGAAGAGCATTCGGCAAAACACTGCTCTCATGTCTGATTTAAGGAAATGCTCACAGAAGAAAAGACAAATGTGTTGAGAAAGCCCTCCTTCTCCCAAGGTTCCCATTAACCCAAGGGGAGGGGGAAACAAGTACAGGAGAAATGAAGACTTTGGCTGGTAGCATCAGCGGAGTCATAGGAACATGGGAAGCTGCCGTACACTGAGTCAGACCATTGGTCTATCTAGCTCAGGATTGTCTTCACAGACTGGCAGCGGCTTCTCCAAGGTCCAAAGACCTCAACCAGACATCACAATTGCTTCTCAATCTGTTGATTGTTAATGGATTTTTTAAAAAGAGTTTAAAATGTTTTTTTTAAATGTATTAAAAATAAATGGGTGGAACTGATGATCTCGATCTTCCACACATTTAATGCTACCATCATGTTTGACCCCCACATGAATTTTGAGAGTGGTTCTGATCAGCCATTCTGGAGTGGTAACATGGGGTGCAAAAAGCGGGGGGGGGGGTCTGCTCTTTTTATATGAAGGCAGGGGACAGTTTCCTCCAAATGAGAACTGAATGATGGGGGTGCAGGGACTCAATTCCAGAGCTCTGTAACTTTCTGTCATGAAACAAAGCAGTTATGACACTTTTTAAAAACAAATTTTAGCAACTTTTTTTAAAAAACCAATGAGTGAACTAATATCCTTGGAAGTCCACACACTTAATACTATCGTCATGCGATAGCATTACACATTTAATACCAGCTCAAATTTCTCAGATAACGTATGTCCGTTATTACTCTTTAGGAGAGCTATTAACCCTTTGGAGTTTCCCATTGATCCCTATGGGGGAAATTACCTGATGAGGCACAAGCTCAATTTTTGCACACAGGCCCCTTCAGAGCTTGCTATGCCACTGATCCAGGCTTTTAATTAGACATAGAGTTTATTGCTTTTAAAGTTCAAATTGTTTTAATCTATGTTTTATTGTAAACCGCCCAGAGACATGAGTTTTGGGCGGAATATAAATATGTTTTTAAAAATAAAAACAATTATTCCAGATAGTGAAATCCAAAACAGATTGTGAGGAGCTCCAAAAGCATCTCTTCGACCTGGGTGAGTGGGCGACAAAATGCAGTTCAATGTGAGGAAATGTAAAGCGCTGCCCACTGGGGCCAAACACCCCAATGGGTCTGAGCAGTCAGTGACTGACCAAGAGAGGGATCTTGGGGTTGTGGTGAGAAGTGTTGACAGAAAGTGCCAACTCAGTGTGACACAGCTGTGAAAAAGAAAAACTCCATGTTCAGGATCATTAAGGATGGGGATTTAAAATAAAACTGCTAATATTATAATGTCCCCTGCTAACTAAGGGCTAAGAGCCAGCATGGTGTAGTGGTTAGAGTGCTGGACTAGGACTGGGGAGACCCGAGTTCAAATCCCCATTCAGCCATGAGGAAACTAGCTGGGTGACTCTGGGCCAGTCACTTCTCTCTCAGCCTAACCTACTTCACAGGGTTGTTGTGAAAGAGAAACTCAAGTCTGTAGTGCACCGCTCTGGGCTCCTTGGAGAAAGAGCGGGATACAAATGTAAAAATAAAATAAAATAATAATAATAACAACAACTGAGCAAAGAGGCACCTTTTTAAAGTGGTGCTTCTCTTGACTGAGCAGGGGAAGAGCAACTGGCCCTATCCATCCCCAGCACAGCATCCCTCCAGTGGCTGTGGCTGGTGTCTTATGTTCCTTTTTTAGAATGTGAGACCTTTGGGGACAGGGAGCCTTCTTCTTTTATTTTATTTTGATCTATGTGCACCGTTGTCTGGCATGGCTGGCCAGCCTTACCTCTGAGGCCCGGGCTGCAAGGCGCTGCACAGAAAGAGAGACGAGCAGCGGCCGGGAAGGGGAGAAAAAGAGCCCCCCGGCAGGGGCCAGATCCGCGAGGCCCAAGGCGGGCTGAAACGGGCGGGAGCTCCTGCTGCGGAGCCAAGCAGCCGCAGAGAGGGGCCAGGTGAGGTTGGCAGCGCATCTCTTGAGGGGAGGGGGCCGGGTTGGGGGGGGGGAGATGCATGAGCTTTGAAGAGGGATTTAAGCGCCGGCCAGGGATGAGAGACAGACACCAGGACCTGCAACCTGCTGGGACAGGAGGAGGAGGAGGAGGAGGAGGAGGGCCAGGGTGACGCTCAATCCCCTCCCCTCCCCTCCCCTGCCCCTGAGCCCTTCCAGGCGGTCTGCGGGGAGCCCGGCTACACAACCACGTTGGGAACTTGGGATATAAATCGTTGTCATATTAGTATTTATATCCATGATTTATGGTGCGACTGCGTTTGCAGTACTGTGTGCAGTTCTGGTCACCGTATCTTAAGGAGGACACCGTAGAACTGGGGAAGGTGCCAAAGAGGGCAACCCAGATGACCAGGGGCCTGGAGCACCTTCCTTCTGAGGCCAGGCTCCAACACCGGGGGCTCTTTACCTTGGAGACGAGGTGGCTAAGAGGAGACATGATCGAGGTGTATAGAATTATGGATGGAGTGGAGAAAGTGGAGAGAGAGAAATTCTTCTCCCTCTCTCACAACACTAGGACCAGAGATCATTCCATAAAAACTAAAAGGCCAGGAAATTCAGGACTGACAAAAGGAAGTCTTTTTTCACACAGAGCATGATTAGTCTATGGAATTCTCTGCCACAAGATGTGGTGATGGCCCCCAGCTTGGGTGGTTTTAAAGGGGGCTTAGACCGCTTCATGGACAGGCCTGTCAGTGGCTACTTGCCTGAAGGGCCTGAGTCCGAGGTATTTAAGAAAGCCCCCTCCTCTTCATAAACTCCATGGCCTATGAAGATCGTTGGGGCAGGTTCAGTTGTGGCTGGCTCTCCGCAGACACTGCCCACACACAGCCAGATTCCTCTTCTCTACCATCGAGAACCTCTTCCCGCCAGCAACAGCTGCATTCCAACGGAGCCTTGAGCAGAGTCAGCCCAGGGTCACCGCAACCGCTCTGCTGCTTGGCCACGGAGCCTCCCTGCACAGGAAAGAAAGAGGGCCGCTGGGCACCCCCCCATACCTTGATGATGCGTATCTTGCTGTGGCACTCCTCCAGCGTGTCGTAGAAGCGGCGGACCGTCTCCCGGAACTCCTCCGTGCCCTCGGCCAACGGCACCAGCGACACCTCGTCCTCTGCCAGGGCAGTGGGGTCAGGAGAGGCTGCAAAGAGGGACGCTGCCCGTGAGGGGAAGAGGGGTGCCCGCGAGAGGCCCCCTTCCCACTTTGGCAGCCCCAAGAGAGCGTGGCACAGGCGTGGGGGGCTACCTAGGGGGGTGGCCGAGGGCTCGGTGCGGCCAATGGGCAGGGTGCGGGCATTGCCCAGGTCGTACTCCTCCATGCGCTCGAAGTCGATGGTGAAGGGCCGCCCGTCGAAGAAGACATCCACGCGCCGGTGCCCCTGGCGCCACGCTTGCTCCAGCAGGGCACTGGCCTGCGCCGAGTAGGGGGTGGGGGAGCCCTGACCCACAGGCTCCCAGCGGACCCAGACGGCATCCCCCGAGCCCCTGGCCCCCTCGGCCCCCCTCAAGAGCCGGGTGAGCAGCAGTGCGAGGTCGCGGGTGGCGGCCACAGGGTAGTCGGCAAAGCCACAGACCGTGGCCACGGAGCCGGCCAGGGAGATGCGCACGGCATGCTTCTGCTCCAGGTGGGCCAGGTAGCCGCGGCTGAAGGCAGGCAGCGAGGGCAAGGCCTCGTTGCGCACGGTCTCCTCCCGCAGCTGCGCCCGCAGCGCCGCCTCCAGCTCCCGGGCCAGGGGGGCCGCCTCCTCCTCCGAGCCGGTGCAGACCACAAGCTGAGCCACGTCCGCCACGCGCAGGGCGTCCTCCAGGGAGACACTCAGCGCCGACAGGAGGGCGGAGTCTGGGCTGGGCGTCTGCTGGCGCTCCCGCTGGTAGGACTGCAAGGAGAGCTCCGTGGCTCGCTGCAGCTCCTCCTCCTCGCGCCGCGCGCTGTCCATGGACTGCTGGATGGCCAGGAGCAGCTGGGCCTCCTCCTCCTCCTGCTGCCGCGCGCCGCTCTCCAGGCCTGGCAGAGGCCCTTCCTCAATGGGCTCGGAGTCCGACAAGCCGGCCCCCGCCTCCCCCTCGCTGGCAGGGCTGGGGGTTGCCTCTGCCTCGCCCTCAGGCGCCCTGTAAAGGTCTTCTTCCTCCTCCTCCTCCTCCTCCTCCTCGTTGTTCCCCATGACCCAGGGCTCTGCTGCTGCTGCTGCTGCTGGCCCTGGAGCAGCGACCCCGGACGGCTGGAGGGCGGCCAGCAGGCCCTTGATCTCTTCTGCAGAGGAGGAAGGCGCGAGGTTAGAGCTGGCCGGCTGCTGGGGACGCCACAGAAGCCCCAGCAGGAGAGGCGGCTGGGCTCCCGTGCTGCCCCCAAATGGCCCCTGCCACACAGAGCTAGCAAGCGGGGGGGGGGGGGGGTGGCCCAGGCAAAACCACTGCTGGCCCACGTCAAGGGCAGAGATCGCAGCCTCCCCCTCCCCAGGTAGGCAACGCGGCGGCAAGAGCTGCCATTACCCATGTTGGCGGCGCTGGCTAAGGAGGGCCTCGGCTGCTCCCACCTACGTGGCGAATCGCGCTGGCAGCTCAGAGCAAGGGGCTCCTGCGACATTTCCAGCTCGTGCTGGGGAGGCAGAAGAGCTGAGCATCAGGCAGGGGCAGGGGGGGAAGAGGGGGCAGGGGCAGGGGCAGGGGGGAAGAGGGGGGAAGAGAGGGCAGGGAGGGAGGAAGAGGGGGCAGGGGGAGGGGGAAGGGGAAGGGTAAGGGGAGGGAGGAAGAGGGGTAGGGGAAGGGGTAGGGGAAGGGGAAGGGTAAGGGGAGGGAGGAAGAGGGGTAAGGGGAGGGAGGAAGAGGGGAAGGGGAGGGAGGAAGAGGGGAAGGGGAGGGAGGAAGAGGGGAAGGGGAGGGAGGAAGAGGGGAAGGGGAGGGAGGAAGAGGGGGCAGGGGCAGGGGCAGGGAGGGAGGAAGAGGGGCAGGGGCAGGGAGGGAGGAAGAGGGGGCAGGGGCAGGGGAGGGGGGCAGGGGAAAGGGGCAGGGGAGGGGGGCAGGGGAAAGGGGCAGGGGAAGGGGGCAGGGGAAAGGGGAGGGGGCAGGGGAAAGGGGAGGGGGCAGGGGAAGGGGGCAGGGGAAGGGGGCAGGGGAAAGGGGAGGGGGCAGGGGAGGGGAGGGAGGAAGGGGGGAAGGGGAGGGAGGAAGAGGGAAAGGGGAAGGAGAGGGAGGGGAAGGAGAGGGAGGGGAAGGAGAGGGAGGGGAAGGGGAAGGGGAAGGAGAGGGAGGAAAAGGGGGAAGGAGAGGGAGGAAAAGGGGGAAGGAGAGGGAGGAAAAGGGGGAAGGGGGGAGGGAGGAAAAGGGGGAAGGGGGGAAAGGAGGGGAAGGAGGGGAAGGAGGAAAAGGGGGAAGGGGAAGGAGGAAAAGGGGAATGGGAAGGGGAGGGAGGAAAGGGGGAAGGGGAAGGAGGAAAAGGGGAAGGGGAGGGAGGAAAAGGGGGAAGGGGAAGGAGAGGGAGGAAAGGGGGAAGGGGAGGGAGGAAAAGGGGGAGGGGGAAGGGGAAGGAGAGGGAGGAAAAGGGGAAGAAGGAGGAAAAGGGTTAGGGGAGGGTGGAAGAGGGGGAAGGGGAGGGTGGAAAAGGGGGAAGGGGAAGGAGAGGGTGGAAGAGGGGGAAGGGGAAGGAGAGGGTGGAAGAGGGGGAAGGGGAAGGAGAGGGTGGAAGAGGGGGAAGGGGAAGGAGAGGGTGGAAGAGGGGGAAGGGGAAGGAGAGGGTGGAAGAGGGGGAAGGGGAAGGGGAAGGAGGGGAAGGAGGAAAAGGGGGAAGGGGAAGGAGGAAAAGGGGAATGGGAAGGGGAGGGAGGAAAGGGGGAAGGGGAAGGGGAAGGAGAGGGAGGAAAGGGGGAAGGGGAAGGGGAGTGAGGAAAAGGGGAAGGGTAAGGGGAGTGAGAAAAAGGGTAAGGGGAGTGAGAAAAAGGGTAAGGGGAGTGAGAAAAAGGGGAAGGGGAGTGAGGAAAAGGGGGAAGGGGAGGGAGGAAAAGGGGGAAGGGGAGGGAGGAAAAGGGGGAAGGGGAGGGAGGAAAAGGGGGAAGGGGAGGGAGGAAAAGGGGGAAGGGGAGGGAGGAAAAGGGGGAAGGGGAGGGAGGAAGAGGGGAGGGAGGAAGAGGGGAGAGGGGGGAGGGGAAGGGGAGGGGGAGGGAGGGAGCGAAGGGGGAGGGAGGGAGGGAGGGGGAGAAAGGGAGTGAAGGCGAGGGAAGGAGGGGGAAGGCGAGGGAGTGGAGGGAGGGAGGGGAGGGAGGGAGGGAGGGGAGGGAAGGAAGGAACGAGAGAAAGAAGGAGGGAGGAAGACCCTGCCACACACCCCAGGCCTCAGCCTTGGTGCGCAGCTCTTCTCCCTTCCCACGATATCCTCACAAGCACCCTGTGAGGTAGGCTGGCTGAGAGGCAGTGGGAGAGAGGAATGGCTGAGCCAGGATTCATGCCTGGCCCCTCTACTGGTCACCTGACACTCATGACCCCCGCACCCCACTGCCTGCCCTGCCCAGCCCAGGCCCCCCAGACTCCCCCCTGCTTCTGGCCCCAACGGTGCCGGGATGCCGCTCTGCCCACCCCCTGCCATGCCCGCACCCAGGACGACAAGCACCTGTGCCTCCAGCGGCGTCCAGCGGACCCCCTCCAGGCCCAGAGTGCAGCGGAAGAGCCGCTCCAAGTCCCGCAGGATGGCCTGGCCTCGCTCGTCCAGCAGGAAGCGGCAGACGCCAGGCAGCTGCAGAGGAACCACCTGCGTGTGGAGGGCCCCTGCCAGGCTCCGCAGCAGCTCCGCGGCCACCTGGCACGCCTGGGCTGCGCCACTCACCTGTGAGGGAGGGAGGGAGGGGAGTGAGGTCAGCTAGCCAGAGTCCAGCCAGCCCGGCCCCGCTCCGTGAGATCTGACCATCCTCCCCCCACCCAAGCAGGAAGCAACAAGCTCAACGGCATTTGTTGCAGTAGACTCGAACCCAGCCCTCTCCAAAGCAGGGCCGCTGGGCCTTGACCACCCACTCAGCTGGCAGAGGCACTCTTGGGGCAAGCACTTATGCTGTTCTCCCAAGAGCGGGTACGACAACCCTGGATATGGTGGGTGCACAGTCCACCCTCCCGGACCACCTGGGCAAAGGGGACCCAGCCGAGAGGGGCTGGGGAGGGGAGGGGAGGGGAGGGGAAGGGGGCAGCAGAAAAGCTGTTGGATCAGGCCAAGCAGTGTCCACCTAGCCCAGATCCGTTCCAGCAGTGGCCGGCCAGGAGGGTCCGGGAGGGCCACTCCCCCCCGCCACGGCTGCTGCTGCTCACAGGTACACTGCCTCTGCACATGGAGGCTCCATATGGCCAAGGGCCACACAGAGAGCTCTCCTCCTCACCTTCCCTGGATTTCTCCAGCCCCCTCGGAAGCCCACTAAGCCTGTAGGCCGCCACGTGGCCTCTTGTGGCACCACACTTCTTCGTTCTGGCCTGGCCTGAACCTCCTGCCAGCCAGCCGGCTTCCCCAGAGGGCCCCGAGTGCTCGTGCTGGGAGAGGACAACGTTTTCTCCCCACTCACTTCATAAGCCTTTGTCCCTCCCCCCCCCCCGCACTTGCCCCCTTCCAGGACAGAAGGGGCTGCAGCCCTGCCCCCCCCGCATGGCCTGGAGCGCCCCCATCCTGGCTCTCCAGCTCCCTTCCGGGAGGGGGACGCTGCTCAGCCCACACACAGGCCTCAGTGGCTCCAGGGCTGAGCCCGGGATTAGGAGGCCGTTCTCTGGGGCGGCCACCCGCCTGAGACCAGCTCGTGCCACCGAGAGCAGCAGCAGCAGCAGGCGGGCGTCTGGGCTGGGCCACAAGATGGCTAGACTGACCGACCGACCGACCACCGGGGCAGGGGGGTGGGGAGCCAGGGGCCGCCGAGGGGCCTCCTCACCCGCAAACCCGTGACGTCGGGGCCCTCCAGCGGCAGCAGCGTGACGTCGGAGATGCTGGCCAGCAGCTCCTGCTGGTAGAGCTGCAGGTAGCGGAGGACGGCGGGCTCCATGGGCACCAGGCTCTCGTCAGGGGCGGCGTCGCGCAGGAAGGCCTCCAGCCGGGCCAGGCTCTCCTGCTCCAGCCCCCGCAGGGTCAGGCCCTCCAGGCGCTGGCCGCTCTCGGCCAGGCACACCAGGCAGCAGCTCAGCCCCGCCTGCAGCTGGCCCCAGGCGGGCGAGGCCAGGGCCAGCAGCTGCTGCTCCGAGAGGGGCACCGAGATGGGGCAGAGGGCGGCGCCCAGGAGGGAGGCAGCCTGGCGGGCCGCCGGGGGGCTCAGGGCCGCCACCAGCGCCTCCCCCTCCCCGGGGAGGTAGCAGGCCGCCAGCCCCTGCGCGGCCAGCAGCTCGGCCAGGCGGCGCTGGACGTCCGCCCGCCGCAGGAAGCCCAGGGCCCCGGGGGCCAGGGGCAGGCGCTCCAGGCCCACGCCCCGCAAGGCCGCCTGGACGTGCTCCCGCAGCTGCTGCCGGCCGGCCGGATCGCCCCCCAGCACGTGCAGGCCGTCTCCAGCCAGCTGCAGGGTGCACTCGGGGAGGGAGACGCGGAGCTCCTGCAGGGCACGATCCGACTCCAGCAGGCGGCGCACGGCTGCTTCAGGCAGGGGCACGCAGAGGGGAGGGGGCACCGCCTCTGCCGCCGCCGCCACTTCCTGCTCTCTTTCTCCCTCCTCCTCCTCCTCCCGGGGCTCCAGGAAGTCATAGTGCGGGGAGAGATCCAGGCAGCTGTCCTGGAGCTGGTGGGTCTTCTGCAGCAGCACCCTCTCCACCACTGCAGGGAGAAAGAAAGACACCCATGAGGGGAGGATGCAGAGGAGGCCCTGCGGGAGGCTGGGGCGCTCCCCACAGACCCGCCCCACACTCCACCCCCAGCAGCCGCCAGGGCAGTGCCCCACTGAAGGGAAAAACCCCTCTGTTTAGCAGTTGGACCTGGGAGATAATCCAGCTCCCCCCCCCCGCCTTCTAAGCCCCCCGAAGGGCCGATGCAAAAGTCCATTTGCTGGCATTCTGCCCCCTCCGTCCAACCTTGGCTGGAGACACAGGAGAGCTCCAGGAGAGGAACAGGACCAGCCGTCCTGGGCCAACTCCCTGGAGCTGAGCAAACAGCCACATTCCAGAGATAGCTGACATTTCTTTCTGGCCGGAGAAACCATCCCGTAACCCTGGTCCCAGCCAGAAGGGGCACATTCCCCACACCAGGCCCCACACCTGGTGGGAGGGGCAGGCAGGCCGGGGGGGGGGAGCTCCTTCTCTACAGACCCAGCCTCACCTTCAGGCTGGAATCAGCCCAGGACGGGGAGAGAAACCTGCTCTTCTGGTCCCGGCACGGAAGGGGGGCTGTTCTACCCACAAACGCTCCCCCCCCACCCCCGCTGGTGTGCCAAGCATTGGGGGGGGGATCAGCGTCCCCTCTAATTGTTTTCGCTCCGTGCGGAAGGAGTTTTGTTCTGGGCGGCAGCAGGATCAAGGCAGGCTGTGCGCGCAGATGTGCCTTCCAAGGGGGGCCTTCCAGATTCAACCTGAGCGGGATCTACCATGAACTGAGCGGACATCCACAAACTTGTGGGCAGGCACACACATGCATGCCTTAGAGGAGGGAACACTGGGGTGGATCTGGGAAGGCTGCTTGCCCCCCCCCCCGCTGCCCCCATCCAAGTTAACATCACTCCATTGGGGAGTTTGGGCGTTGGACTTGTGCCCTGACCCCCGACTCAGCCACGCAGCCCTGAGCAAGTTCCCCTCCCCGCCAGCCAAGGTCTTCCTCGCAGGGCAAAAGAAGAGCCCGGCCACGCTCCAGACACGCCAAAGAGGGAGGAGAGGGGCTCTTGGGGCAGGACGGCTGGACTCCGAGGACTCCAACCGAAGCAGTGATGGCAGTGAGGGAAGCAGAGCCCGGGAGGGGAGGGGGCTGCACAGGCAGCACTTGCAGGCCATGGGGGCGGGGGGGGGGACACGGAGCCCTGCAGCGTGGGTCCTGCCAGCGCCAGCCACCGTCTCCTCGCTCCTTTGCTGGAGAAGCAAATGCCGCGACAAGGACGAGTTTCTGTTTCTGACCCACAAAGTTGCTAGACTAGCAAGGGCCGCAGCACTAATCGGAGGGGCGTTAAAGATCTCACAGACGTGCCCCCTCGTGGGAGGGCGCCCACTCCCTGGCGAGGAAGGAGTCCGAGGCCACCTCTGCCGCAGTTGTGCGTGTCCATTTTTTGTGGAAGTGACCGCAGCTGATCACAGTTGTGGCCACTTGGCTGAACTCATTCGGCGGCAGCACAGAGTGTGCCTGGCTGGGGCAGGAAGCGCCTCTCACGGCCTCCTCTGGCTGGGGACAGGCCCCTCCCCACTGCAGCTGCACCCCACTTGCCAGAAGCGCCCCCCCCAGCACTGCCCAGGCTGGAGTGACCAGCACCTCCCTGCAAAGGCTTCCTTGGCTTGCTAAACGCTGCTGCCACCCTGTGGCCAAGTGGTCCCACAACACCCACAGATCCCAGCCATGCAAGGCGATAAAACAACCCCCCACCCCCACCCCCACCCCGGATGTATCTGCACGTCAGAGAGCGATATACTGGCCCCAAGAAATAAAAACGAGACCCTGCACTTCCCCACAAGCCTGCCCCACTGAGGGATGCAAGACATGAAGCCTACCCTCACCCACAGAGTCAGCCGATTGAACAGAATTCCTCCGGGCATTTCAGCCAGCGGGGGCAAGCCTGGAGAGGGGACCCTGGAGGCCAGTGGGGCGCTCCCAGCCTCCTGCCCCAAGAGCTCCCTCCCTCGTGCCCTCCAAGGGGAGGCCCAGCCCCCGGAGACAGGCCTTCCTGCAACCCTGCCAGTCGGGGGGGGGGGGCGGCCTGGCCCAGCACCTTGCCCGGGGGACCCCTGTGTGGAGGCAAAGCCCTCCCGCGCTCAGCACCCAGGCCAGGAGGGCTCTGCCACACCCAGGAATTGGCTGGCACACGGGGTGGCACTGCAGGCTGCACCGGCCAGCGGAGGAGAAGCCCCGACCCCCCCAGCTGCTGGGTCATGTCCCGGCATCCTGGCCAGGGTCTCCACAGGGGCCGCGGCAGCCCAGCAGCAGCACCCCCGGGGCACGGGCAGACCCCGGCAGCGCCACAGCCACAGCGCCCCCCCGCCCGGCTTACCTGCAGAGTCCTGAAAGGAGACCACGGCCCCCCGGCCCCCCCGGAGAGGCCGCACGGCCCGCACGGGGCCTCCTCCGCTCCGCTTGCTCTCAAAGTACAGCTCCAGCACGTCCGGGCTCAGGCTGCGGCCGCCGCCACTCTGCACCAGCAGGCTGTCCGTCTGCGGCACCCAGTCGAGGGCCAGGCGGGCCCCGTCCAGCCCCCGGCTCTGCACCTGCTCCGCCAAGGCCAGGAACTCTGCCCAGGGAAAGCAAAGGCTGCTGCTGCCGGGCCCCTCCCCAAGCAGGGCGCCCCCCCCCCCCGGTCCTCTGCAGGGAGAGGCCTGCTGGGCCGGACCCAGGCGGGGCCCCCAAGCCCACGCTCCGGTGGCTCACAGGGGCCAGCCAGACCCCTCTGGGCAGCCCAGCCTGCTGCAGGGACCCCTCAAGAGGGGGAGACCAGCCGCCCTGCAGGGTCAGTCGCTGGATCGCAGCTGCGCAAGTCCACAGGCGGGGCTTCGGCAGGCACAGAGAGGCCAGGCAGCCTCACATCTCTGCCTGCCTGGGTGCAGATGGGGCTGGGATTTATGTGTTGCAGTTTCAGACCGCCCCAGCCCAAGGTTCTGGGCGGTGCAGAGGCCTTTCTGATGGGACAGACAAGCTGCAGGGAGCAGAGCAGCCAAGCAGCCTCCCCTGAACCCTCTGCCCGGCAGCTGCTGCAGCAGAGAGAGGGGCCTGCCCTCCCCTCTGGCCCGGGGCTTCCCAGAGGCACCCGGGAGGCAGACAGGCGGTTGGGCTGGAGAGGCCTCCTTGGGCCTGAGCCAGCCCGGCTGCTCTTGTGCCCTCTGGAAAGCAGCTGCCAGCTGGGACGGCCTGCAGGCAGTTTGGATCTGGGCGGCAAATTCACCCATTTGCCCTTCGAAGCACTCCCTGCCCTGGCCTTAGGCGGGTTATCAAGATCTTCAGGAGCAAACGGAAGACCGGCACAGGCGGCCAGAGCAGGGCCACCTAGACGAGGGTGGAGGGGGTCTCTCCTGGCAGTTCGGGGAATGCTTTGCCGTTTTAATACACATTTCAGCGCAGTCACTGGGAGAAGTGGACTTTGGCACAGAATGGAAACTTTCTGGCGTGGGGGAGGGTGAAGGAAGGAGCGCCCCCAGCCCCGGCCCATTCCCCCTCTTTCGTCTCGAAGGGCAGAAACGGGCCGTGGCCTGGCTGGCGAACCAATTCCCTGCTGGACAGAGATGACCCAGGGCAACGCCCAAAGGCCAGAGAAAGCAAGACAGGAGGAACAAATGCTTTTCTCAGGAAGCTCCAGTGGGAAGTTAAGCCCCCTCGGAGGCCAACCATTTCTAGGAGAGGCCCATAGAGTGGGAGAGGGGAAGACGAGCCCAGGATGTCCAAGGACCACTGAATGTTCAGAGGAAGCTGCCATATACGGAGTCAGACCACTGGTCCATCTAGCTCAGTATGGTCTTCACAGACTGGCAGCGGCTTCTCCAAGGTTGCAGGCAGAGATCTCTCTCAGCCCTGTCTGGGAGATGCTGCCAGGGAGGGGACTTGGAGCCTAGATCCTCTTCCCAGAGGGGAATCTCTTACAGTGTTCAGACACGTAATCTCCCATTCAAATGCAAACCAGGGTGGACCCTGCTTAGCAAAGGGGACGCTTCCTGCTTCCTACCACAAGTCCAGCAAGAGCCCCAGACAAGAAACAACAGGTCAAGCTGAGGTCCCCGGGGTGTCGGGAGTGTGAAGGGGTACACACCCAACCCTGGTGCTACCGGGGCCCGGAGGATTCAGAGGCTGGAGGCCTTGACGCTGAGGCGCCACCTCCTCCTGACCCAGGCGAGGAGATGACAAGCCGGGTACCTGCAGGGCTGAGCGGCTGCTGCAGCTGCACCAGGGCCTGGTCTCCGGCCCCACCGCGGTAGAGGGTGTACTCCGCCCGGTCACACTTCAGCAGACGCTCCACATAAAGCTCCACCAGGTCACGGCTGCTCTGGGGCTTCAGGCCCTGGAGGACCACCTTCCCGTAATCCCGAGGGGCAGCTGGCTGGACAGCCAGGCGGGTGTCCTGCAGGGTGTGGCTGCCTCTGGCAAGGGCCCTCTGCGCATCTGGATGGCAGGGAGGGGAGAGAAACTGCTGCAGGAGGACGCTCCGAAGCCAGGGCCCCCCCAGTGCTGTTGCTGCTGCCGCCCCCCCGGCCCCTCTGTGCACTGGCAGACCAGGCCCTTCCCACGGCCGAACATCTAGACTGCAACGGAGGACGCTCAGATGCCCCCAGTGCCTGCGACTGGGTCTGGTCCCACAGGACGGCCGGCCATACATCCCGCTCTTGCTCCTGAACTCAGGCAGCGCTCAGTGCTGGGACAAGGAGGAAAGCAGAAGGCAGGGAGGGGCTTCGGGGAGAGTGCAGGCCCGGCCCTTGGGCTGAGCACCCCCGCCAGCCATGAGAGGGGAGGAAGCGCGAGGCCTGCTGCTGTCTCTAGCTGCCACTGGCCACAGAGGGGGCTGCTGCCTGAGTTCTGTGGGGCGGCGTGAGGCAGCACGAGGAGAACATTCTGCATATGCTCAGAAGCACTCTTGGGCAGCCTCTCTCGGCTGGAGGCTTCTGGCCAGCTCTTGACCGGAGTCACACAGACGGCGGCCAAAGCCCATCCAGCCCGGCGGCGGTAGGGCTTTCCCGGCTCTTTCTGGGCCTGGGGGGCACAGCCGGCCGTTTCTGCAGGCCAGGCTCGGGGGTGGGCGGGGCTCCTCGCTTCACCCCCTCGTGCGCAAGTGGCGAGGCGTCCCCGAGGCTTCCTTCCTGCCGAGCCGCCCTGAAGCCAGCGCGTCCCCTCCCAGGCGAGGGCGCCTCCTCCTCCTCCTCCTCCTCCTCCTCCTCCTCCACTCACCCTCGGGGTCTTCGAAGGTGATGGTGGCGCAGCTGCCCCGCCGACGGCAGCTCTGCACCGGCCCCCCGCCCGAGCGGCGCCGGTTCTCGAAGTAGAGCACCAGCAGCTCGTCCGGCACGTCCGGGGGGACGCCCCGCACCTCCAGCGCTTCCACCGCGGCCATCCTGCAAGGGGAGAGGCAGCAGCTCACCGGCCCGCCGCGGGGCAGGCAGGAAGGCGGCGGCGGCGGCGGCGCTCCGGGAAACGAAAGCGAAACAGGCGCCAGTGACGGCGGGCGCAGGAAGGGGCGGGACGGCTGCGGGGAGGGGCCAGCCTGGGAGCTCGCGGACGCCCCTCGCTCGCGCGCTCGACGGCTGGCTGGCGGCAGCAAGCAACAACTGGCACCCGCGGCGCGTGCGCCCCGTCCAGCGAGCCTCCTTCCTTCCAGGAGCGGCTCCGCGCACAGGGCTCGGCTGCTCACGGAACCGGAGCGGAGCTGCTGCGGTCCGCCCTCGCCCAGCCGGGCAACCCCAGGAGGGTCGCTGCGGGAGCCCTTCCAGATGGAGCAACGTCAGGCCCGACTTCGGCTGCCTATGAGTGGCGCGGGGCGGGCAGGTTCTATGGCGCTTTGAAACATCAGAACAGCCCTGCTGCAGGATCAGGCCCGGCAAGGAGGCCCGTCTAGTCCCGCCTCCTGTTTCCCACAGTGGCCCACCAGATGCCGCCTCTGGGAAGCCCACAGGCAGGCGTTGAAAGGGGCCTGCCCTCCCTCCTGCCGGGACTCCCCTGCAACTGGTTCTCAGAGCCATCCTGCCTTTTGAGGCTGGAGGTGGCCCACAGCCCTCCGACTAGTAGCCAATAGACCAGTTCGCAGCCTTGGCCACTTAGTGGTGTAAAAGTCGACAGAAACGGCACCTTTCTAACCCTAACCCTAACCGGTGTCGAATCAGTGCCGTCACATTTCACAATAAAATTTCACTCGCCTCTGCCTCTCCGGTGTCCAAAAGCTCACTGTTGCCTTTAATCAATAGTTAGATAGATATAAAGAGAGGACTTTGGTAGATGAAGCTTTTCTTGACACACTCTTCCAGTGTTGAACACAGTATGTATGTGTGTATTTATTTATAAATAAGTGCTTAATAAGGTTAATTAATGCATATTAAGACATCTAGAAATTCATTGTAATCACAGCTGCTCCCCTCCCCTCTATCAATGATTTTATGCATGTGCTATTTTACAAGCACCAAGCAAAGGTTTTTAAGCTGCTCATTCTTATGAGGAAAGCCCTGTGGGAGCAGAAAACCATTCATGTCTTTTGGTGGACTGACTGCTTTGGGGACTTTTAATACTTTGCTATGTATACCATGTTGAGAACTTCTTTGGTTGAGAAACAATTGCATCTATTTTTAACAACCACCACCACAGACCAGCCAATAAAGCCCCCTCCACCAACCCCCTCGCTCGCTCTACTTCAGGGGTGTCGCTATAATTGACCTTGGCCCCCCCCCAGCTCCACCCTCCCTGTCTTCTTCATTATCTCCCTCACTCCAAGGGACCACTGGAGAGAGGGGTGTACACGGGCCTCCTCTCCTTCCTGCTCCTTCCTGTCCAGGAAGAGAAAATTCATTGCAAGTTCCAAGGGGAAGATCACAGGGGTCAGGACTTCTTAAAATGACAGATTGCGCCCTCGAGTCAGTGCCGACTCCTGGCGCCCCCAGAGCCCTGTGGTTGTCTTTGGTAGAATACAGGAAGGGTTGACCATGGCCATCTCCCATGCAGTAGGAGAGGATGCCCTCTTTCAGCATCTTTCTAGATCGCTGCTGCCCAATATAGAAGTTTCCCATAGTCTGAGAAACAGACCAGCAGGGATTCAAACCAGCCACTTCTTGCTCCCTAGGCAAGTTGCTTCCCAAATGTGCCATTAGGTGGCTTTTAGGACTTATTGGGAAGGGCTAAATCATTTTTTAAAAGATTCCTCTGGGGCTGGAGGTGGTCCCCGGCCACCAGACTAGTAGCCATTGATAGACTTGTCCCCCATGACTCTGTCTAAGCCCTTTTTAAAACCATCCAAGCTGGTGGCCATCACCACATCCCATGGCAGAGAATTCCACAAATTAAGTATGCACTGTGTGAAAAAGGACTTCCTTGTGTCGGTCCTAAATTTCCCAGCCTTCCTTTCATGGGATGGCCCATGGTTCTAGTGTGTTGAGAGAGGGAGAAAAAATTGTCTCTTGTCCACTCTCTCCACTCCATGCATAATTTTATACACCTCAATCATGTCTCCCCTTGATTGCTTGATGATTGACTAAATGCCACCACAAGAACATAAGAACAGCCCTGCTGGATCAAGCCCATGGCCCATCTAGTCCAGCATCTTGTTTCACACAGTGGCCCACCAGATGTCTCGGGAAGCCTACAGGCAGGAGTTGAGGACGTGCCCTCTTTCCTGCTGTTACTCCCCTGCAACTGGTACTCAGAGGCATCCTGCCTTTGAGGCTGGGGGTGCCCCACAGCCCTCCGACTAGTAGCCATTGATAGACCTCTCCTCCATGAAGTTATCCAAACCCTTCTTAAAGCCATCCAGGTTGTTGGCTGTGACCACATCATGTGGCAGAGAATTCCACAAGTTGATTATGCGTTGTGTGAAAAAGTACCTCCGTTTGCTGGTCCTAAATTTCCTGGCAATCAATTGAATGGGATGACCCCTGGTTCTAGTGTTATGTGAGAGGGAGAAGAATTTCTCTCTCTATTATTATTTATTATTGTTTACACAGTCAGACAGGTGTTATTGGCTGGTTTGTTTTATCCAGACATCGAGTCCTTCCCAAGGACCTGGGATGGCTGGATTTTATTATCAATGTTGTTGCTGTTATTATAGATATCGTCACAGAATATAGGCTGTTCCCAGTAAAGCTGCTTTTTGTAATTGGCTGATGGTGATTTCTGTGGCCCTGATGGTGTTGAGGTGCTCTTCAAGTTGTTTTGGAATTGCACCTAGCGTGCCAATTACCACTGGGATTATTTGGGTCTTTTTCTGCCACAGCCTTTCAATTTTAATTTGTAGATCTTTGTATTTGGTGATTTTTTCTATTTCTTTTTCTTCTATTCTGCTATCACCTGGTATTGCTATGTCGATTATTTTAATTTGTTTTTCTTTCTTCTCAACTACAGTTATATCTGGTGTATTGTGTGGCAGATGTTTGTCTGTTTGTAGTCGGAAGTCCCTTACTATTTTTGCATCTTCATTTTCTACAACTTTTTCCATTTAATGGTCCCACCAATCTTTGGCTACAGGTAGCTTGTATTTTTTGCAGATGTTCCAGTGTATCATCCCTGCTACCTCGTCATGCCTTTGTTTGTAGTCAGTCTGTGCGATCTTTTTACAACAGCTGATTAGGTGGTCCACTGTTTCATCTGCTTCTTTACAAAGGCGGCACTTGCTGTTTGTTGTTGATTTTTCGACTTTTGCTCTTATTGCATTTGTTCTTAGTGCCTGTTCTTGTGCAGCCAGTATTAAACCCTCTGTTTCTTTCTTCAAGTTGCCATTCTTAAGCCATTGCCAGGTCTTGGTGATGTCTGATTTTCCACTTATATTGTGCAAATATTGATAATTTTTCCATTTTTCTGCTCAGTTCTTGACTTGTTCTTTCTTGTAGGCCTGCTTGGTTTCATTGGTGTTTAATAGTTTCTCATTATTGACCATTTTAAGTGCATCTTCTTCACTGTCCTTGATATATTCTTCAAGGCCTCTTTTCTCCTCCTCTGCTGTTTGATGGACTTCCAGCATTCCTCTTCCACTTGAGCTGCGAGGGAGGTATAGCCTATCTACATCACTGCGGGGGTGCAGAGCATGATTGATGGTTATTATTTTCCTGGTCTTATGATCTAGCATCTCTAGCTCTGCCTGGTTCCAGTCTATTATTCCTGCACTGTTTCTGATAATAGGTATAGCCCATGTGTTTATGGTGTTCCTGCCATTGAGTTTGGACTTTAGGATTTTTAAAAACTCTCCTGATGTATTCACTTCCAATTTTTCTTTTACCTTCAGTGTGTGCAATGTTATCAGCCTGGAAATTGCCCAAGTATTTGTAATGTTCTTTCTCTTCCAGGTTCTTGATCTTGCTTCAATTGGGCAGTTCTATTCCTTCTGTTCTTGCTATTTTTCCTCTGTTCATTATTAATGCAGCACACTTGTCTAGTCCAAACTGCATTGCTGTATTGCTACTGAATATACGGACAGTGTTTAGCAGTGATTCGATTTCTGACTGGGACTTTCCATACAACTTCAAATTGCCCATGTAGAGCAGATGTTTTATTTTACTTGGTGTTTTAGATGTTTAGTATCCAAGGCCTGTTTTGTTTAGTATCTGTGAAAGTGATGTCATGGTGGTTACAAACAACAGAGGGGGTAGTGAGTCCCCTTGGAAAATACCTCTTCAAACGCGAACCTGCCCAAGTGTCTTGCCATTGATTGTTAACTGTGTACTCCATATGCTCATTGCTTTAAAAAAAAAAATTCTATATAACTGAATGTTTTTGCTGACACCAGTTGTTCCTAAACATGTGTGAAGCAATGAGTCGAAGGCCTTCTTGTAGTCTGTCCATGCAACACTTAGATTTGTTTTTCTTCTCTTGCAGTTTTCTAAAATCATTTTGTCAATCAGCAGCTGGTCTTTTGTGCCTCTGGTGTTCAGGCAATTTCCTTTCTGTTCAACTGGAAGCTGTTTGTCAGTTAAAAAGTGTTGCATCACTTCATCTGCTATTATTCCAGTTAATAATTTGAACATGGTTGACAGGCAGGTTATTGGTCTATAATTACTTGGAACTGCACCTTTTGCTGGGTCTTTCATGATGAGATGAGTTTTCCCAGTTGTTAGCCATTGTTCAATATCACCTCCTTGCAAAATGTGATTGAACTGTTTTGATCGTTGTTTATGAAGGCTTGTTAGGTGTTTAAGCCAAAAGCCATGCAGTTCATCGTCGCCAAGTGCAGTCCAATTTTTAATTTTCTTTGCTCTTTCACTTATTAATTCTGGTGTTATTACTAGATCTTGCATTTGTTGGTTACATTTTTTGACCTCTTTTACCCAGCTTGCTTTTTTATTATAATCTATAGGATTGTCCCATAATTTCCCCTAGAATTGCACTGTTTCTTCTTTATTTGGTGTTTCTACATTTCTTGCATTTTCTTCTTCTATGCTTTGGTAGAAACGTCTCTGATTCGACTGGAATTGGAGATTCTGCCTGTGTTATGTAAATCTGGCTTCATATCTGCTAATCTTCTTTGACACTGCTGTTATTTGCTGCTTTATTATTTCCAGGACTTCTCTAATTTTCCTTGAATCCAGGTGGTATTTTTGGATCAGATACTGTTTGGTGTTTTCATTCTTCAGCTTCTTGTCTTTCATATCTTTCAATTTACTAACATCTGATCTAAACCTGAAGATTTTATTTTCTAATCTAATCTTCCATTTAGGTGATGTACTACTTTCTTTTTTAACAGGTCCACTGATCTTATATCCAAGCTCTTGTGTTGTTATTGTTGCTGCACTGTACATTAGTTGGTTTGTTTCTCACAAATTATTGGTTGTTATTTCTGCAAGTGTAGCATCAACATCTTTTAATGCCTGAGTAAGTTGTTTTTTGGCAACAGTTTTTAGAGCTGTAAGTTGAACCCTGGTGGTTGTTTGGTTCATGTGCTCAGTTATTTTTTGCTTTAGTTCTTGTTGCTCTTCTGTTAAATGGCATTCAGGTTTTTGAGGTGAAGGCAAAGGGGAGTTTGCCTGGTTTAGATTTTGAAACAGTTCAGCAACAGTGGCATCTTCTATTTAAAACACCTCCTCCACCTGCGCCTGAGCAACTGCTTCAGTTGGTGGTAATTCTTCTTCCATATCTTGAGCCTGTGTTGCTCTTTGCAGTTCTTCCAGCTCAACTTCTGTGAATACTTTATTTCTTATTATGAATCTTCTCTGGTCTGCTAGCCTTTGTTCTGTTATTTCTGTATCTGGATGCTTCTCTTTCCAAATTTGGTACATTCTTTTTAAATACTGATATATTTAATTTGCTTAGCCAGCATGCGTGTCCTGGATTTGGTGGTGGACCTCTCGCGACACATTGCGGGAGGCAGTGGCCCGGCCCGGCCTGGCCGCCAGGAGCAGTGGGACGGCCAGGCCCAGGCGAGGGGTGGGGGGTGAGAGGGCAAGGGGGCAGGGAAGTGAGTGGGGTGGCCTGAGGCGTGAGGGAAACAAGCGGCGGGACTTCCCAGTTCGCCGCCCGGGAGGAGGAACAGTGTTGGTGGTGGTGCCCTTTTCGGCCCTCCGCCGCCCAGTAAGGAGGACTTGGCTGTGGTGGCAGGAGGGAGGGGGGGAGAGGCAAAAGAGGGGGGAGGGGCAGGGGAGGAGGGAGGGGTCGAGAGCGTGGGGGAGGGGCAGGAGGGAGGGGGAGTGGGGCAAGAGAGAGTAGGGCAGGAGGGAGGGAGGGAGAGGGGGGCAAGAGAGTGGGGCAGGAGGGAGGGGGAGTGGGCAAGAGAGAGTGGGGCAGGAGGGTGGGGGGCAAGAGAGAGCGGGGCAGGGGGGAGGGCAGGAGGGGGGAACAGCTGGCCCCAAAGAGCGTGCAGATGCTCTGTGCGGGTCGGCTAATTGTTATTTATTTATTTATTATTCTATTTCTATACTGCCCTTCCAAAAATGGCTCAGGGCGGTTTACACAGAGAAATAATAAATAAATAAGATGGATCCCTATCCCCAAAGGGCTTACAATCTTTAAAAAAAAAAAAAAGATAAGATAAGATACACACCAGCAGCAGTCACTGGAGATACTGTGCTGGGGGTGGATAGGGCCTGCATGATTTTATTAGGCCTCTATCATGTTTCCCCACAGTTGTCTTTTTCCTAAATAGCCCCAGGTGTTGTAGCCTTGCCTTATAAGAAAGGTGCTCTAGGCCCCTGATCATCTTGGTGTCTTAGCGACCACATAGATAGATTATCTCCTTAGATTCTCCCCTTAGTTGCCTCATTTCCAAGGTAAAGAGCCCCAGATGCTGTAGCTTAGAGTCACTGTGAAAACTGTCCATTTATTCCCATCCTCTGTTTCCTGTCCTTCAACCAGTTACCCATCCACACATGCACCTGTCCCCTTATTATCCCATGACTGCTAAGTTTACTCAAGAGCCTTTGGTGGGGAACTTTGTCAAAAGCTTTTTGGAAGTCCAAGTATACTATGTCAACCAGATCACCTTTATCCACATGCCTGTTAACACTCTCAAAGAGCTCCAAAAGGTTAGTGAGGCAAGACTTGCCCTTGCAGAAGCCAGGCTGGTTCTCCTTCAGCAAGGCCTTCTATATGTTTGACAATTTTGTCCTTAAGTATGCTTTCCATCAATTTACTTGGCACCAAGGTTAAGCTGATCAGCCTGTAATTTCACAGATACCCCCTGGATCTCTTTTGAAAACTGGAGTTACATTGACTACTTTCCAGTCCTCTGGTACAGAGCCTGATTGTAGGGTCAAGTTACATATTTTCGCTAGTTGATCACATCTGAGTTCCTTCAGAACTCTTGGGTGGATGTCATCTGGCCCTGGTGATTTGTTAATTTTTAGGTTTCAAGACATTTAGAACATCTTCTCCTGTCACCTCAAATTGGCCCAGTTCTTCAGCTGCTAAGCCTGTTTAATGTGAGCTTACATATGCTTTATTAACTACAGTGGTCCCTCTACTTACGAAATTAATCCGTTCCGAATGCACATTTGTAAGTCGAAAAATTCGTAAGTCGAAAAGCGGTTTCCCATAGGAATGCATTGGGAACGGATTAATGCGTTCCGGAGCCTAGAAAAAAGACCCAGACCCCCAGTAAGGCTTGCAAACTGCACAGGAACATTTCTTTTCAAGAATAAACAGGCAGTAAACAGGCAGGCAAGTCAAGGAAACCGCATGTAAAATTTGTAAGTCGAGGAAACCCCATCTAAAAATTTGTAAGTCGAGGAAACCCCATCTAAACATTTGTAAGTCGAAAAAACCGCATCTAAAACCGGATCTAAAACTGCCGTTTGTAACTCGAAAAATACTTATGTCGAGTAGTTTGTAAGTCGAGGGACCACTGTATTTCAATAAGTATAAAACCGGAGAGCTCAATTCCAGAGAGGGTCTATGGTCACTATCCTCTGACATGAAGGCAGAAGCAAAGAACTCAGTCAGCTTCTCTGCAATCTCTTTATCCTCCTTAATAATCTCGTTCACACCCTCATCATCTAAGGGGCCAACCGCCTCCCTGGCAGGTTTTCTACTTCTGATATATTTAAAGAAGTTTTTGTTATTCCTCTTGACACTTCTAGCTGTATGCTCCTCAAACGCTGTCTTTGCATCCCTTATTGTGTCCTTGCATTTCTTTTGCCAAAGTTTATATTCCTTCCTATTCTCTTCATTTGGGCAGGAAGGAAGTTTTCTTCCCTTTTATTGCTTCCCTGACTCTGCTTGTTAGCCATGCTGGCATCCTCCTGAACTTGGTGGTCCCTTTCCTCCTCCTTGGTATGCATTCCAACTGAGCTTCTAGTATTGTGGTTTTAAATAGGTTCCATGCTTTCTGGAGTGATTTGACCTTCCTGACTTTCCCTTTCAGCTTCCTTCTTTCCAGTCCCCTCATTTTTGAGAAGTTTCTTCTTCTGAAGTCCAACACATCTGTGTTGGACTTCCTTGACAATTCTCTACTCACATATATGCTGAATTGGATCACACTATGGTCACTGCTACCCAATGGTTCTGCAACTCTGACATCTTGCACCAGGTTCTGGGAACCACTCATGATTAAATCCAAGGTCACCATCCCTCTGGTTGGTTCAGCAACTAACTGTTCTAAGGCACAGTCGTTTAGCACGTCTAGAAATGTGGACTCTGTTTCATTACCTGAATGCGAACAATTTACCCAGCCTATGTGTGGATAGTTGGTCACCCATTATTATTGCCCTGTCTCTCTTTGACGCCTCTCTTATTTGCTTCTCCAACTCTCAGGTCACTCTCAGCATTGTGAACCAGAGGGCGATAGCACGTCCCTAGTAACAAATTTGCTTTCAGTCCTTGTAATGTTACCCATAATGATTCTGCGGAAGTCTCCGGTCTTCTTAAGTTTTCTAGCTTATTGGAATCTATCCCTTCTTTGATATACAGTGCCATTCCTCCCCCAGTCCCCCCCTCCCTGTCCCTCCTATAGAGTTTATATCCAGGAATCATCGTGTCCCACTGGTCCTCACCATTCCACCAGGTCAGGCGTGGAGCCAGCTGAGCAGCGGCCTGGGTCCAGCCCCGCTCGGTGGCCCCCTCCAAATGTGTCCATGCCCGTGACGTCAGGCGCACGGGGGCGTGGCTCAAGCTCCGGAGGAGCCCAGAGCAAACTCCCCCCTCCCATGCCTGGGCCACCAAGAGCCGGGCAAACTATCTGCTAGGTATTTCAGGCAGCACAGACTGTCCGATAGAACGTTTTCCCCTTCCTCTTCCTCTCTGGAGGGAGAGAAAGGGGAAAACGTCCTATCAGGCAGCCGACGCTGCATGAAAAGATGAGCTGAGAGCTCGTTCGGGCTCTCGGCAGCCCAGGCCTCTCCCACTTTGTGTGATGTCACATGCAAAGGGGGCGTGGCCTCGGCTGCCGAGAGCCCAGACGAGCTCTCCCCTTATCACATACCCATCTCTCTATGCCCCTAATGATCAAATCACCTGCTACTAGGAGGTCCCCACCCCCTGGAGGAGTATCCTCTGTGCAAGTGGATATGGGTGCATCACCCAAGGAAGGGGTCCCTGCTAAGGGCATGTTTCCCTCTTTCTCAGACCCATGTCCTCCTTCCTTGAGACCTCCATTCTCCAACACAGCAGAAGTGCTGTCAGCCTGGGAGTGGGATGCCTCTATCACATCCCTGAAGGTCTCATCCACACACTTCTCTGCCTCCCTGAGCTTTTTCTGCCCCTTAGGCAGATAGTCTTACATGCAATACACTGGGAAGCACTCCATCCCCTGCTGGCATTCTACCTTCAAAACTGGTTTAATTGGCTATTTAGAATATATAGGACTTGTTCACCTGAAGCAATGTGCTGGGTGCAGTTGTCAGCTAATTAAGGGTTTTAAGCTTTGTCCTCCAAGAAACTTACAAAGGTCAGTTAGTACTCACCTTATTCTTGCACTGGGTGTCTCCTCCATGATGAAGGGGGACGACTTGTGTGCCTCCTCAAAGAGTTCCCCTCCAATCTCCCTCTAAACTCCTGCAAAACTCCTTCAATGTCTGTTTGCAAACTCCTGCGAGCAAAGCTCCTTTGGTCTGAGCCTTGTATTCAAGATCATCAGGCAAACTGACTCTCTTCAGGGATGTTACCCCTCCCACAAGCTGAGTCACTCACCTGGCATGAATCCTCCACTCAGGCTAACTCCTGACACACAAACACATGAACACTTCCAGCCAGCCAGAAATCAAACCCTAAAAAATTACTAACCCTAATAAACTTAGCTTCTCCTTTCCCTTTTGTTTTCTTGGTGATTTATTATTTATTTATTTATTTATTTCCTTGCTGGATATCCTCTTTAGGAGAGAAGAACTTGTAGGGCCCTGGCTACTTGGTTCACTAGGGATCAAGGGAGCTGCATAAGGGACGGAGACAGCTCGGGACAGGCATCTTCATTCATTTTCAAGCAGGGCCCAGTTGGGCAAAAACCACGTGAGAGCCATTTCCTACCACACTCACTTTTGCACGATGCTGGGATTTTCCCAGAGCCAGGGGGTCCTGCCAAGCCCAGCCCCCAGATTCATCTTGGAAGGGGCACCCAGAGACTGGCAAGTCCCACTGGGCCTATACAACTGTTTGGCACTTCCTCCAAGGAGCCCAGAACGGTGCACTACAAACTTGGGTTTTTCCTCACAACAACCCTGTGAAGTAGGTTAGGCTGACGGAGAAGTGACTGGCCCAGAGTCACTTATAGTCACTTAATAGTAAAATAATTTACGATTTATTTATCAAGTACACTTATACTGCCCCATACAGAAGTCCCTGGGCAGTTCACAATCTAAAAACAATCATTAAAACTCTAAAACCCGAAGCTTTAAAGCTATAAACTAAAAGCCTGGATAAACAGGTAGGTTCTCAGGTCCTTCTTAAAAACGTTCAGAGAAGGGGAAACTCTGATTTCATTAGGAAGCACGTTCCAGAGTCCCGGGGCAACTCTAGAAAAGGACCGGCTCCGAGTCATCACCAACAGAGCCGGTGACAACCACAACCGGACCTCCTGAGATGATCTTATTTGGCAGTGGGTTTGATGAAGAAGATGGTGCACTACCTCTTAAATACCTCAGACCCATGGTATTCAGGGCTTTATAGGTAATGAGCAACACTTTGTATTTCACCAGGAAAATTATTGGCAGCCAGGGTAGCCAGGGGCGTAGACTTCTCAGTTTCCCAGGCTGGGCACGGGGCACATGGGAGGAGAGGTCTTGTGATAGCAAGCATGAATTCTCCCCTTTGCTGAGAGGGTCCATCCTGGTTTGCATTTGAATGGGAGACTACATACGAACATAAGAAGAGCCCTGCTGGATCAGGCCCAAGGCCCATGTAGTCCAGCATCCTGTTTCACACAGTGGCCCACCAGATGCCACTGGAAGCCTACAGGCAGGAGTTGAGGACGTGCCCTCTCTCCTGCTGTGACTCCCCTGCAACTGGTACTCAGAGGCATCCTGCCTTTGAGGCTAGAGGTGGCTTATAGCCCTCCGACTAGTAGCCATTGATGAAGTCTCCTCCATGAAGTTATCCAAACCCCTCTTAAAGCCATCCAGGTTGTTGGCTGTGACCACATCATGTGGCAGAGAATTCCACAAGTGGATTATGCGTTGTGTGAAAACGTACTTCGGTTGGTTGGTCCTAAATTTCTTGGAATCCAATGTCATGTGATGACCCCTGGTTCTAGTGTTATGGGAGAGGGAGAATAATTTCTCTCTCTCCACTTTCTCCACACCTTGCATGATTTTATAGACCTCTATCATGTCTCCCCGCAGTTGTCTTTTTTCTAAACTAAAAGGCCCCAAGTGTTGTAGCCTTGCCTCATAAGAAAGGTGCTCCAGGCCCCTGATCATCTTGGTTGCCCTCTTCTGTACCTTTTCCAGTTCTACAATGTCCTTTTTTGATGTGGTGACCAGAATTGTACGCAGTACTCCAGGTGTGCACGCACCATAGATTTGAATAAGAGCATCAGAATATGAGCCGTTTTATTTTCAGTCCCCTTCCTAATGATCCCTAGCATGGAATTGGCCTTTTTCACAGCTGCCGCACTTTGAGTCGACACTTGCAACGAGCCGTCCACCATGACCCCAAGATCCCTCTCCTTAGCTCAGATCCCACCAGCATATACTTGAAGTTGGGGTTTTTCATCCCTGCCTGCCCCTGGGTCCTGGGACAAGGGGGCCGCTGCTGGAGGCAGAGGGCTATATGGTGTATGGGCTATATAAGTTGAAATCAAAAACAATCGCTTGACATAAGGTTTGCCATTTTGTTTGGGTCTGCAATAAGATTTTTGCTTATGCTGAAATGGTTTTCATTCCTGGTAGTTGTTTTCCCCTCAGTTAGCAAAAATCATATTTAGCATGGTAACCACAAGTGCTGAAGGAGCAAGATAAGACTGGCCCAGACTAACCACGAGTTAGGACATATAACTGCTTTTTGTGTGTAAATGTTTTCTTAAGGATAATTTGGTGTATAAATGTGCTGCTTCTGTATCAGGCCTCTGTCCTGCTTTGAGCGCGAGCTGAGCAGCACCTTTGCTACTTAAGGGCAAATAAAACTTTGATCTTAAGTCCTCTCATCTGGGCTGATTATGGGGCTCCATCCGCCCAGGAACGAACCTCCCCTATTGGGCTCAGGGGTACCCCGATACTTCAGCAGGACCAGGAGTTCACTTTCTCCCTTTCTCATTTCTGATTGGTGGCTCCTCTTGTCAGTCAGAGGCCTGGACGCATCGTCCTCCCCACTCGCCGGGCTCTGAGCTTCTCTCCCTGCCTCCTGATTCGTCTGGGCATATGCTCGTCATTCCCCCCTAGTCCACTCAGCGCGCACACACACCCAGTCGCCACCGTTTATTGGTCGGAAGGCTTTCTTATCTTCGCTGGGGGGAGGCCACACGCAGCGCACGCGCGCCGTACTGGCCAGGCCGGAGGCTGTGTGTGGGGAGCCAGTGCCTCTTGGAGGTTGGGAAGCAGCCTCTGCCGGCCAGGGCCAGGCTGCTGCTCTGAGCCAGGCGGGCGAGGGTAGAAAGCGGCAGCATCGCTCATGCTTCGGTGCTCAGGGGCAGCTGCAGAGAGCCCTTGCTCTGCCTGCAGGCGATCTGGGGGCTCAGTCAGTCCCTGGAAGCATACCTTGGTGCTGCGCCGGCTGTTGCAGCCCATGCCATAGGAGGAAGCTGCTGTGTACGAAGTCAAACCATTGGTCCCTCTAGCTCAGTATTGTCTTCACGGACTGGCAGTGGCTTCTCCCAGGTTGCAGGCAGGACTCTCTCTCAGCCCCCCCATCTTGGAGATGCTGCTGCCAGGGAGGGAACTGGGGACCTTCTGCTGCTCTTCCCAGAGCGGCGGCTCCATCCCCTGCTGAGGGGAATCTCTTCCAGTGCTCACACATGGAGTCTCCCATCCATATGCAAACCAGGGTGGACCCTGCTTAGCAAAGGATGCTCACTGCCCCACGACCAGCTCGCCTCCCACCACCCGAAAACCCTTGCCCGGCTGCCTGCAGGCGATCTGGGGGCTCAGTCCCTCCCTGGAAGCATCCATTCCCGGGGTAGGGAGGGAGGCCGCCAACGAACCCTGTGGCAGCCCTGCATGTCGCCCCTCTGGCTGTAGCCCACGAGTCGGGCGGGCGTGCCGCTGGCTGCCCGGCGTGAGCTGCGGCCGGGAGGGGGAGCGGAGGAGGCTCCCTCCAGACGAGCGCAGTTTTCTCCGGCAAGGAGCGCTGCCCGCCCCCTTCCCGGCTGCTCCAAGTTGCCGCACCAGGAGCCCAGAAGATCGGCGGCGCTGCGCCCGCGCCCAGCCGGGCTCTGGTCGGGCTCCAGCAGCTGCGGAGGGGCTGCTGCTGCTGCTCTGTGCCGTCGGGCGGGGGGCCAAGCGGGAGCTGCTGCGCTCTGGGCCCCTCCTTCCTCCCCTCCCCTCCCCTCCCGGAGGCTGGCAGCAAAGTCCCGGCTGTGCGAGCGGCGGCGGCGGCGGCAGGCCAGCCAGCCAGGAGGGGGCCCGGCAGAGGCGTCCAGCGCGGCGGAGCGGCCGGTGACGGTGAGCCCCTTGCACGGTCGTGCCGGCGGGGGGAGCTGGAGCTGGGCCGGGGCGGGGGGGGGCGCGCGTGCTGGGCTCGGCGGCCGGGGCGGATGCCTCCCTCCGCGGGGGCTGCTGCTGGGCGCAGGGCGGGCGCGGGGGGTCGCCGCCGCCTCCGGGGCTCTCAGACGTCCTCCCCAGCCGCGTAGCCAAGCGAGGAGAGGCGAGCCCGAGTCGGGAAGCCACCCGTGGAGCAGCGGAGGGGGCGCTGGCTCTTGCTGCTGGCCGGCGCGGGGGGGGGGGGGCTGGCGGCTGAGCTGCAGTGCTGCGGCCCCCGCCTGCATTGCAGTAAGGCCGCCGCCGCCGCCTCCTTCCCCGCTGCAGCCCAGGAGGAGGCCTCCCTCGAGCCCGCGAAGGCCTGGTGGGCTGGGTGTGTCTCCCCGCGCCGCCCGCGCCAGGGCTGGCTGCTGCTCCCGGGACGGGAGTCGGTGGAGGAAATGTGGGCAGGAGGAGGCTGGAGGCGAGATGCTGCTGCTGCTGGTGGAGCTTTGCAGGGCCCTCCTCGGCTGCGGGCAGCCTCCCTCCCCAACCGACGGGCAGGGCGGCCAGCCCCAGAGGCTTCCTGGGGAGGAGAGGCTGGAGCGTGAGGCCTCCTTCAGGGAGGTCTGCCCCACATCAGGGCCTGTGCTACCATTAGGCCTACTAGGCAGCGTCTAGGGCGCAGACCTCAGAGGGGCACAGAGTGTAGAGCAGGGATTCTCAAACGTTGGGTCCCCAGATGTTATTGGACTTCAACTCCCATAATCCCCAGCCCCAGTGGCCTTTGGTTGGGGATTATGGGAGTTGAAGTCCAATAACATCTGAGGACCCAACCTTGAGAATCCCTGGTGTAGAGTGTCAATGTGTTTGCTTAGGGCGCAGAATAATCTGGCACCCCGTCACACTGTGTTCCCCCTTCCTTCCTGGGGGGGGGCAGCATCAGCAGCAGGGGGGCCTTGGCAGGTCCCCACAGGGACAGAGACAGCCCCAGAAGTGGCTGGCAGGAGCCGGGTCTTGCAGCCCCTTCCCTGGCCTTGACGGACCCATTCCTCTGGGCTGTTGGAAGGATCTGGGAGAAGAGAAGCGTGGAAAGGGCCGTCCTGGGCCCTAGACTCATGCAGTTCTCTTGACCTCTTGGAGGCCTGCTTGGGGTCCCCCCCCCCCGCCCACCCATCTTGCAGGGCTGGAAGCTGCTGGCAGGTGGAGGAGGCAGAAGTGGGGCCCAGGCAATGGGTCCTCCTCCTCCTCCCAGCTCCGCCTGGGCTGCTGTGCTTCAGCGGTGGCAGTGACCCGGGGGTGCGTGTGTGTGCTCTGAGAGTGGTGCCAAGTCCAGCACCGGCCTCTTCATTACTGCCTGGCGGAAGCAACGGAGTTGTGTGTCTGTGTGTGTTGTGCTGCTTTCTGCTCCCAACGATGGTGGAGCTGCTGCTGCTGCTGCGTTTGAAGCGGTGGCTGGCCAGCCTCCCTCTGCAGGCTCCAGCAGCCCCTTGGGAGGCTGGGGCTTGGCTGGCCTGGCCCGGCCCAAATCGGCAGCCGGCTGTGCGGAAGAGGGGCTCCCACCATGGAAGAAGCCTGCCCGGCGGGGGGGGGGGGAGCCCCCTCCCCTGTGGAAGCTTGGGCACTGCCAGCGGAGGGTCCCAGGCCTCCTGCTGCGGTGCCTGGGGGGGCTTGGGAACTGGGAGTCTGGCTGCTGCTGGCTGATTCCCCCTCTGCGGGGGGGGGGGCATCCCTGGAGAAGGGCAGGAAGGAAGGGGCAGCTGCTGCCTGCTTGGGCAGGCCTGGTCCCTGGCAAACGGCCAACTAGGCAAGTGGCCAACTAGGGCTCCAGACCCTGGGGCTGGTGGGAGATTCTGCTCTGCTCTGGAGGGTTGGGGTCCTCCAGGTGCCCAACTGTGCACACGCAAGCTTGGCTGGAGCTACACTTGAGGAAGGGTTCTGTGTAACCTGGAAGCTCACACTTCTCAGTGAAACATATTGCTTGCTTTGCATTTTTTATCCTGTGGGACCAACACAGCTGCTACATCAGTTTTCAACTAAACAACAAACCTGTAGCAGCTGCAGGAAGGCAAATGGAGTGGGTGGGCTGCATGCCAGAAGACCTCCAGTGTTGGCCCCACAGGACAGAAAGCACCAGGCAAGCAATATGTTTCACCAAGAAGTGTGAGCTTGCAGGTTACACGGAACCCTTCCTCAAGTGTCGTCATCCAAAGCTCAACAGGAAGTGGGGTGTGTGTGCTTGTGTGCAGGCTGGAGTTGGGCCCTGTGATGCTGAATGTTTAGCAGGGATTCTCAACGTTGGGCCCCCCAGATGTTATTGGACTTCAGCTCCCATAATCCCCAACCAAAGGCCACTGGGGCTGGGGATTATGGGAGTTGAAGTCCAACAACATCTGGGGACCCAACCTTGAGAATCCCTGCCCTAGATGATGCAGCTGCAGCAGCCCCCTGTGCCCGGGAAGCCGGGGGGGGGGGGGAGACTTCCGTGTGGTGCAGGAAATCCTTTCCCGCTGAGACACAGGAGTCCTGTTTGCAGGCTGCGTCCAACGCACGTGCCGCAGTCCAGCCAGGTCCCCTCTCCAGGGAACACGCCCCCCCCCCCGATGTGCACGTGTCTGTACTGCCCTCAGGCCAGGCCAGCCACCTCACTTGAGGGCCAAAGAGCTGCCCCAGGCGGAAGAGGAGGCGTGGCGGGGGCCGCCTTGGAGCACCCCAAGCTTTCCTTTGCTGGTTCTCTTTTCCTCGGCAAAGGCTGCAAGAGAAGGGCAGGTCGACCCATCCGCTCCCCACACTGCTGCGAAGCCCCTGGAGAGGCCTGCCTGGGTGGCACTTCTGGTCCTCAAGCGAGGCGTCAGGGCTAGGGAGCACGGACGTGCTTCGCCTGGCCAAAGAGAGGGCCTCCTCCGCTTTCCGTTCCGGGCATGTGGGGGGAGGCGGTTTGTGCCTAGTTTGGGGGGTGCTTTGGCTGGTGCTTCACTTGGGGTGCTGCTGGGGGTTCCCTGCAGCGTCTTGGCTGGTTTAGCTCCTGCTGCAGGCTGGATTCCGGCACAGGAGGCCTCCGTGGGCTTTGCGTGTCTCTCCTTGCGAGGGTCTGGTGGTCCCGGGCCTTTCAGGTGTGAAGCACTTCCTTGATGCTGCAAGGCTCCTTGGGGGCTTCCTGCTTGATGCCCCCCCCGCCTGCCAGTTCTGGGTGTGGCTGTGATGGCAGAGGCTCCCCCCCGCCCGTCTCTTGTGGGGGGGGGGGCTGTAGACTTGAGGGGACGAGGCGCCTGAGCAGCTGCTGCACTGCGGAGGGCCTGTGGTGGGTTTTCTGCCAGGGCTGCTGCTGGACACGTCCTCGGAGCGCCTGGGCTGGGTCCCTCCCTGCCACTTGTTGTTGTGATGGGAGCTGCTGGCAGCTGGTGGGCCCCGTGGGAAGAGGCAGGCTGGCCCCTTTGTGAAATCCCTTCCCTGGGTGGCGAGCTTGCTTGCTGCAAGGGGGATTGGTGCTCCTCGCCTGGAGACCTCCTGAGCAAGCTTCTGCGCTCTCGTCTTGCTTTGCAAACCCTGTCTCTAGAAAGTAGCCTGGGGGGCTGGCCTTGGGGGAATCCCCCCCCCACACAGCGCACTTGCAGAGCTGGCCAAGCAGGACAGCCAGTTGGGGGATCCTTGGCAGGATCCTTCCTTGCAAGGGGAGCAAAGTGGCCCCTGCTCTTGCGGTGACCAGTCTGCAAATAGGATGGATATCTATATACCGATTTTCAACAAAAGCTCCCCTAAACCTTTGTTTTATTTTCAAGAAAACTGTTCCCAAGGTGATTTACATAGACAAATAAAATAAAATGACTCCCTGTCCTCAAAGGGCTCACAATCTAAAAATGCAACACAAGATAGACCCCAGCAGCAGCCACTCGAGGGATGGAGAGGGCCAGTTGCTCTCCCCCTGCTCAATAAAGAGAACCTTTGCTCAATTGCAAGGGTTGTTTCCCAGAGTATGGGAAACACCTCTATGGGGCAGCAGCCATATAGGAAAATGCAGAGAGGCATCATCTCATACTGTGCGGGAGATGGCCATGGGAAACCCCTCCTGTGTTCTCCCAAAGACAGCCACAGGGCTCTGGGGGCACCAGGCGTTGACTCCAGGGCACACTTTACCTTTTGGGTATCCGCACATTAAAACATCCAGCCTCCTGCTTTCCCAGACAGCGGTCTACTGCCAGTTCGAATCTGTCCAAAAAAGAAGCAGCATAAAGTGGATTTTTTTCCTGACCCCGACAGAAATCGGGTGAGGCTCTAAGAGGTGTCGCTATAACTGAGCGGATGGGTTCAAAGAACCCGCCAGCTCCTGAGGGGCCCCCAGCGCCACCCTCCCCGTTTTCTAAATTACCTCCCTCGCTCTGGTGCCGCCAGAGAGAGGGGTGAACACAGCCCCCCCCTCCCCTAGCTGCAGCCCTGTCCGAACCGAGCGTGAATTGTCCCAGATCTGGCCCGGACTTCGGTGCGAATCCGATAAGCGAACACCCGCCCCCTCCATTCCGAGGGAAAAGTCCCTTCTGGTTTTTCACACCCGGCTTTTAGCTCGGCGCATCTCCTCCGGAATGCAGGGGCTGCCTTCACAGATCGGCCCCGAAGTCCCTGCGAGCCCTTGGCACCGGGTTCGGGTTTCCACTGCGCCGCCGTGAGAGTGCAGCCCGGGGAACTGTAGCCGAGGAACCAGTTGCAGGGGAGTCACGGCAGGACGGAGGGAGGGCCGGCCCCTTTCAGCTCGGCCGGCTTCCCAACGGCATCTGGTGGGCCGCTGTGCGGAGCAGGAGGCGGGGCGAGATGGGCCTCCTTGCGGGGCCCGATCCAGCAGGGCTGTTCTTAGGAATCCACACCTTTCGCGTCGGTTTGGGGGGCCACTCCGAACTCGCAGCGAAGCCTGCTCTCTGGGGAAGGCTCCTGCTGCTGCCGCTGCCGCCGCTGCGCTCAGGTGGACTCAGGAGCAGAGGCCGGGGCGGGGCTGCCCGCTGCAGCGGTGCAAGGAGGTGGATCGGGGCGGTGGGAGGGCTGGAGCCCCCCGCCCCCACGAGTCAGACGGACCCGCGGCGGGCCAGCCGGCCACTTCAGGAGCGCCTGCTCTGGCTGGCAGCGGCTTCCTCCCGCCGGCGGCGCCTCTGCCCGGCAAGAGAGCGCCTCCTTCCCCGCCCGCGCCCACCCGGCGGCCCCCTTGCGCGCTCCGGCGGCCACGGGCGGGCTGCTGGGGGGATTAGGCTTCCCAAGGCCAGAAATAGGCCGGGCGGGGAATTAGGCAGCTTGAGCCCCAAAGCGGCTTACGCGGGGGAGGGGAGAGGAGAGGCGGCGGTAGCAGCCTCCGCCGCGGGGCCCAGCAAGGGCGCATCTTCTCGAGTCGGCGGCGCTGCCTGGGAAGTCGTCGCAGGGGGCGCGCGCGCGCGCGCGAGGAGAAGGAGGCGGGAGCAGCCGGGCTGACGTCAGCGGCCCCTTCGGGTTGGCAGGGGGGCGGGCAGGCGCGCTCCCGGCTCCTCCTGCACTGCCCGGGCTGGGCTGATGTTGTGCGGCGGCCGGCGCAGGGACTCGCTCGTAGGGAACGCGCACCTGCCCTCCGGCGCTCGAACCAGGTACGGGGGTGGCGGGGAGCGGGAGGCGCTGGCGGCAGCAGATCCCACCGGCTGGGCGTCCCCGCCCGCATCCCTCCCCCGCTGACTCTGCGCAAGAGCGGCTTCTTCCCCAGCGTCAGCACTTCCACTGCCCGCTTGGCCTTGTGGCAGGCGGTTCCGCAGCCTGGCCTCTGGAAGGGCTCCTCTCGGAGCTGGCAGGCCGGCCGGCCGCTCTTACTCGCCCCACCCGGCCCGGCAGTGCCTGACCTGCTTGCTTTGCCCCGGAAGGGTCGCACTCAGGCGCTGGGATGATCTCCCTCTGGTCGCGCTGCTGCCGGGGAGGGACAGCTGCGCTCTCCGGAGGCTTCTGCTTCCCAGAGGCTTTGTCGTTTCCTTCCCCCCCACACGCACTTCTCCTCCTCACTGCGGCCTTTGAGGGGCTTGCCCAAGCCTGGCGCTGCCTGCGACTGACCGATTCCGGCGCTTGGGCCCTCTAGCTAATATTGTCTGCACGGGCCGGCAGCAGCTGCCCAGAGTCCTGGGCTCGGGGGTCTTTCTAGATGCTTAGGCTGCAGAGGGTTGTGGCCTCTCTAGGAGCCATGATGGGGCTCGGTTCTTGCTCTGTGGCCACTGGCAGAGGAGCTGCCTGGCCTGGATCTCTTGACGTGATGGTGGCTCAGGGCTGGTCAGGGCTCCTGTCTTTGTTGGTGTCCCATGGAGGCAAAGGGCAAGAGGGGAGGTCCCTGCCCTGATGAGCTTCCAATGGGGAGGTTTCTGGTGTGAGGAGGCCTAGCTGTGACCAAGATCCTGGGTGGGTGTGGCTCTGGGCCTCCCTTCCTCCGACCTCAGCTCTGTCTGTCTGTCGTCCCCCCCCCCGGCATCGCCTCAGCCCTCCTGTGTGCCCCCCCCACTGCAAGGGTCCCCAGCTGCTGCTGCCACCGCCCTGTGCTGGCTCCTTGAAGCCTTTTGCTCAAGTGCAGTCGCTGCCCCCCCCCCGATCATGATCCCGGCCCCCCTGCTGTCCTGGCGGGCTGTTCTGCCTCTCTCAAGCAAGGCAAGGCCTGGGGCCAGGGGAGGAGGGGATGCGGGGTGGGGGGCGGGCAGGGGGGCTGCAGGGTCACCAGCAGAGACCCGGCCTGGGCTGCTGCTGCTGCCGCCAGGGATGTGCCTTCCGGGGCATGGCACACGGTCGGTGGCCCAGATGCTGCCCCAGCCGCTCTGCAGCTCGGGATGGAGTGACGCACACCACGGGGCCACCAGTTCCGGGGGAGTCACAGCAGGCGAGAGGGCCGGCCCCTTTCCACTCCTGCCTGTGGCTTCCAGCAGCACCTGGTGGGCCACTGCGCGGAACGGGATGCTGGCCGAGATGGGCCTCCTTGGGCCTGACCCAGCAGCAGGGCTGTTCTTATGGCCCCCATCGGCCTTCGCTGCAAAAGGGGGCCAGCCAGCTTCCCTCTTCCACTGGGGCACAGCCTAGATCATCCCTTCTCCCCCCCCCCCCGCGGTCCTGTTTCTCCAGGCTCTGGGGAGCAGCGGGGGGCCCTGCGTTGTGGGCTTCCCTCCTGGGCACACGGCCTCCCTGTGGGGATCACACAGCCCGTCTGATTCCGGGTCAAATCTATTGATTGTGTGTCTGTTCTTCTAAACCATCACCTGCTGCCCTGCTGCTCCAGGCGGCTTCCAGTGACCAGCCAGCATAGACATCTGGGGAAGCCCCGCAGCAAGAGAGCAGCAATGCAACCAGCCGTGCTGAAGGGGGCCGCTGGCTCTCTTGGCCTTTTCTGGGCGTTTCTCGAGGACATTTCGGACAGATTGCCTAAGGCCCGAGTCTCAAGCTGGTGTGCACAGCTTAAAACCAAAAGTGAAACGCAAAAACCATGAATGCCATTTTAAACTCATCCAACTTTCCAAAATAGTCTTAGCAACAGGCCTGAGGAAACAGGAGTGTCTGGAGTGATTTTTTAAAGGCAGCCAGAGACGGAGAAGCTCTGGGAGCAGCCTTTGCTCGGGGGGGGGGGCAGGCTGCTTGCAGGGAGTGCATTCCCCAACCCCACCCCAAATGCAAGCGGAGCACTTTGTAAAAGCCTGCCAAGGAAGGCCGGCTGGAAGAGGAAAGTCCTGAGCCTCTGCTTAAAGTCTGGGGTGTGTGTGTGTGTGTGTGTGGAGAGAGAGAGTAAATGGAGCTCCAGAGGCCTGTGGCCAGCCCAGAGAAGGCCCACTTCCCTCTCTTAGCCACCTGGGCTCGGGAAGGTGGCTGGTGGGGGGATGGGCAAGGAAGCCTCTCCAGGAGGCTTTTGGTGCAGGCAGAGCAGTGTGGGCAGAGGTGGCCCTTCCGGTCGCTTGGCCCGAAGCCACCTTGGACTCTGAAGGCAATCTGCAGCATCTTGAATCCTGCCGGAAAGAGCCGGGGGGCCAGTGTCACGCCGACAGGCGCAAGCCGCGAAATGGGCCAGGCGTCTGCCAGGGCCCTGGTCAGCCAGCCAAGGTTTATTGACAGCCCTGGACCAAGCCAGCCGGGGCTCTTGCTTCTGCCTTTGGAGCCGGCTGTAATTGCCAAAGGGGCTTGAAGGGCCTCAGCAGCCCCACTTGGAGCACACTGCAGGAGTCTGAGCCAGGGAGTCTCCCCGTCGGGGCCCCAGATGTTTAGGTTTGGGTTTTCAGGTTTGATTTTGAAGAGTTTTAGAATTGCTTTGTACTGTATTTGGTATTTTCTTTCCGCTCTCTTTAGATCTGTCATGATTGAATGTGTTTTTATTTCATGTTTTAAGCCTCTGTTGTGAGCCACCCAGAGAACAACTTGTTATTGGGAGGCCAACAAATAAAGTTTATTATTTATTTAATTACACAGTCAGGCAGGTGTTATTGACTGGTTTGTTTTATCCAGACATCGAGTCCTTCCCAAGCACCTGGGATGGCTGAATTTTATCATCAATGTTGTTGCTGTTGTTATAGATATTGTTGCAGAATATAGGCTGTTCCCAGTAAAGTTGCTTTTTGTAATTGGCTGATGGTGATTTCTGTGGCCCCTCTGGTGTTGAGGTGCTCTTCAAGGTCTTTTGGAACTGCACCCAGGGCGCCAATTACCACTGGGATTATTTTGGTCTTCTTCTGCCACAGCCTTTCAATTTGTAGATCTTTGTATTTGGTGATTTTTTCTATTTCTTTTTCTTCTATTCTGCTATCCCCTGGTATTGCTTTGTTGATTATTTTGACTTGTTTTTCTTTCTTCTCGACTACAGTTATATCTGGTGTATTGTGTGGCAGATGTTTGTCTGTTTGTCGTCGGAAGTCCCATAATATTTTTGCATCTTCATTTTCTACCACTTTTTCCATTTTATGGTCCCACCAATGTTTGGCTACAGGTAGCTTGTATTTTTTGCAGATGTTCCAGTGTATCATCCCTGCTACCTTGTCATGCCTTTGTTTGTAGTCAGTCTGTGCGATCTTTTTACAACAGCTGATTAGGTGGTCCACTGTTTCATCTGCTTCTTTACAAAGGCGGCACTTGCTGTTTGTTGTGGATTTTTCGACTTTGGCTCTTATTGCATTTGTTCTTAGTGCCTGTTTTTTTGCAGCCAGTATTAAACCCTCTGTTTCTTTCTTCAATTTGCCATTCTTAAGCCATTGCAGGGTCTTGGTGATGTCTGATTTTCCACTTATATTGTGCAAATATTGACCATGCAGGGGCTTTTTTTTTCATTTTTCTGCTCGGTTCTTGACTTGTTCTTTCTTGTAGGCCTGCTTTGTTTCATTGGTGTTGAATAGTTTCTCGTTCTTGACCATTTTAAGTGCATCTTCTTCACTGTCCTTGATATATTCTTCAAGGCCTCTTTTCTCCTCCTCTACTGTTTGATGGACTTGCAGCATTCCTCTTCCACCTGAGCTGCGAGGGAGGTATAGCCTATTTACATCACTGCGGGGGTGCAGAGCATGATTGATGGTCATGATTTTCCTGGTCTTACGATCCAGCGTCTCTAGCTCTGCCTGGGTCCAGTCTATTATTCCTGCAGTGTATCTGATAACAGGTATAGCCCAGGTGTTGATGGCTTGTATGGTGTTCCCGCCATTGAGTTTGGACTTCAGGATTTTTCTAACTCTCCTGATGTATTCACTTCCAATTTTTCTATTATTTATTTATTTACTTACTAGCCGACCCGCCCAGAACATCTGTGCGTTTTTTGGGGCCGGCTGTTCCCCGCCCCCATCCTGTCCCACTCTCTCTTTCCCCCTCCCCCGTCTCTTTCCCTCTCCCCCCACCCGCCTCACTCTCGACACAGTGACAGGCTGCCCCTTCGTTGGCCAGACCATCTTATTGAGGTGGTATTTATTTCTCTATGTAAACTGCTTTGAGAACTTTGGTTTTATTATTTATTCAATTCACTTTTATATATTTATTCAATTTCTATACCACCCTTCCAAATATCCCGTTTTAGAGCAGGATATAGATATTCATCCTCATCGTTGTTGTCATAGTCAAAAAGGCTTTATGGTACCTCCAGATGCAGAGGTAGTCTATCTCAGGATGCCAGCTGCTGGGGAACAAACTGCTTCAGAGCTTCCCAGAGGGACCTGGTGAGCCACTATGATGCTGAACTAGATGGGCCTCCTTTTGTCTGAATCAGGAGGGCACTTATAAACCGGCACCATCTTGGATCCCCAACCTAGACATGAGATATACGCTTGGAGAGGCATTTCCTGTGAGATACGGCAAGGCTCTTTATAGTAAATGTATCTTCTTTTTTATTGGTTATGGATCCTTTTCAGCTTGTTCATCCTGAGGATGGGACAGGATTATTGGTTGGTCCACGTGCATGCTTGAGCCTTGTCCTTGGTTGATAGCAGCTGCTGCGGTGGGCTGGCTTAGTGGGTAGAGAGGCTAGCTAATAGGTCTCTGGCAGAGACTATGGGGCCCTCTGCTGCCTAAAGGTGGTAGTTGCTTGTCCACTCTCTTTGTCAACCAGATTGCCTTTCTGCAGGCTTGCTGAAGCTCTCAAAGATCTCTAGAAGGTTAGCGAGGCAGACTTTCTTCTGCTAAAGCCATGCTGATTCTCCTGCAGAAAGGCTTGTGCAGTGATGGGAAGGATGGGAGGGAGGACTAGGCCTCACTGCTGGGAGCAACTGCTGGGAGGGTGGACCAAGCCAGGCAAAAACAAAAGGACTGCTACACTCACAGCCACCAGCAACGGAAGAGAAAGCTTTGTTCTGTGCCAAGAACATAGGAACATAGGAAACTGCCATATACTGAGTCAGACCATTGGTCTATCTAGCTCAGTATTGTCTTCACAGACTGGCAGCGGCTTCTCCAAGGTTGCAGGCAGGAATCTCTCTCAGCCTTATCTTGGAGATGCTGCTGCCAGGGAGGGAACTTGGAACCTGCTCTTCTCAGAGCGGCTTCATCCCCTGCTGAGGGGAATCTCTTGCAGTGCTCGCACATCAAGTCTCCCATTCATATGCAATCAGGGCAGACACTGCTTAGCTATGGGGACAAGCCATGCTTGCTACCACAAGACCAGCTCTCCTCTCCTAAGAGAGTGCCCTGAGGAAGCAGCTGGCTGAGAAGCTGCTGGGAAAATGGGAGGCCACAGTCTGGAGGCTGGAGACAGCAGCCAGGAGATCCCTGCCTGTGATTAGTAGGTTAGGGGTGTGAGGGAAGCTATTTTCCTTTATTGGGTTGCCTGGGTAATGAAAAACTGTTCTCTCTCTCTCGCAATCTGCTCTGTTAAAAGACCATTGTTCTCATTGCCTACCTGTTTCTTTTAATCTGATCATCAGCCCTTGTTGGTGAAGTGTGCATTTTGGGTCTGCCTTAGCCACACACCTCTGGAGGCCCAGGAATGCTCAGCCCCTTCTAGGGAGGGTCTTGCCACTTTAACACCCACCCCAGGAATGTTCTGTGGAGAGGGTGGGTTTCCCACATTAAGATAAAGTGGGTGGGGGCAGCCTGCTGCGAATCCCTTACAGTCAAGGGTTCACCTCAGTGAACTTCCCCCTCTGGCTCTGGTGACAGCTTGTTCTTCTACATGCTCAATAATGTTACCCTAATGAATACTTCCACCCACTTACCCAGATGTGGCAATGTGTTGTGAAGCTAGCTAATTTTCTAGGATCCCCCACTCAGTTTTTTTAAAGTTAGTGTTACACTGGCTATTTTCTAGTGCTTTGATATGGAGGCAATTTTAGGGACAAGATGTATATTTTTGTTAGGGATGTGCATGGAAATCTTCGGCGCCGGTGGGGGTAGTGCTTTAAGGGCGGGGGAGGGTGTACTCGCCCCTCCCGCCGCATTTCCCCTGCCAGCGCGCTGTTTTTTTGAAGCCCCTCGGGGCGGCAGCGTTCCTCCCTGCCGCCCAATTTCCCCCGTTGGCCGGAAGTCGCGAGTACGCGTGCGCCCGTTGTGTACGCGCGCACACTGCAGAAGGGCGTGCGCGCACGCACGCAACAGGCGCATGCGCACTTGCGATTTCCGGCCAACGGGGAAAATGGGGCGGCAGGGAGGAACGCTGTCACCCCGAGGGCCTTTAAAAAAACAGCGCGCCGGTGGGGGAAATGCGGCGGGAGGGGCGAGTACACCCTCCCCTGCCCTTAAAGCGCTACCCCCGCCGGCGGCGAAACCGCCCCCAGTGCCGAAACGTTTCAGAGGCCTTCATAATGGCCTCTGAAACATTTCGGGTACATGCCTAATTTTTGTTAGAAGTTCAGCAATTTTATATTTGGAATGAGGCTGGATGCAGTCTAGGTCTTGGGTCTGCTGGTTGACCACACTGCCTACCTGCTGCCTTGGTGTCTGTGTTCCCTCTCACAGAGATTCCCAGATGTTGTTGACTGATTGATTGATTGAGTCCCATCAACTCCTTGGTGTCGACTCCAAGCGACCACAGAGATGGATTCTCTCCAGGATGATCTGTCTTCCACTTGGCCTTTAAGGTATCTCAATGGTGCGTTCATTGCTGTCATCAACGAGTCCATCCACCTTGCTGCTGGCCATCCTCTTCTTCTCTTTCCTTCAACTTTTCCCAGCATTATGGACTTCTCAAGGGAGCTGGATCTTCGCATAATGTGTCCAAAGTAGGATAGTTTGAGCCTGGTCATTTGTGTCTCGAGTGGAAATTCTGGATTGATTTGTTCTAGGGTCCATTTGTTTTCCTGGCTGTTGATGGTATCCTCAAAAGTCTCCTCCAGCACCCAAGTTCAAAAGCGTCCATGCTTTTTCTGTCTTGCTTCTTCAGAGTCCAGCTTTCACATCCATAGAGTGTCACAGGAAAAACCATGGTCCGAATGATTCTAAATTTTGTAATTATAGACACATCACGGCATCTAAATATCCTTTCCAAGGCCTTCATTGCAAGCCTACCAAGTGCTAGTCTCCAGCGAATTTCTTGACTGCTGGGTCTTTTACTGTTGATGGTCGATTCTAAAAGGCAGAAGCTATCCACCACTTCAATGTCTTCATAATCAATTCTGAGGCTGGTGGCTGTACCTGTTGTCATTAATTTAGTTTTCTTCACATTCAGTTGTTGACTACAACTCTCATAATCCCCAAACAAAAGCCATTGCAGCTGGGGATTGTAGTCAACATCTGGGAATCCGTTAGAGGAAACACTGCTTGGTGGTACCTTTCTTACTTTATTCTATACATTCTAGCCAGGTTTCTGTTCTCCAGGAGAGGAGAGCTGGTCAGGTGGTAGCAAGCATGAATTGTCCCCTTTGCTAAGCAAGGTCCACCCTGGTTTGCATTTTGGGGGGAGACTACATGTGAGCACTGCAAGGTAGTCTTCATAGGCGGTGGAGCTGCTCTGAGAAGAGCATCTGCATGCAGAAGGTTCCAAGTTCTCTTGCTGGCGGCAGCATCTCCAAATTAGGGCTGAGAGAGACCCCAATCTGCAGCCTTGGAGAAGCTGCTGCCAGTCTGTGCAGACAATACTGAACTAGATGGACCAATGGTCTGACTCAGTTTTATTTATTTATTTGTTTGTTTGTTTGTTTGATAGACCGCCCTTCCAAAATGGCTCAGGGCTGTTTACAATTAAAACAAACCACTAAAACAATAAAGAGCTAAAACAAATTAAGAATGACAGTCAGACCCATCTCCTCCGTCAGAAGGAGAAGGCAGCTTCCTAGATTCCTATTGTGGTTTTGAATAACCCTCCAGTCTCCTTGAGAGAGTTCACTCTCTTGCCACTTGCTGGCTTTTAGTGCCTTTCCCCCAGTCCTCTTGTGTTTGAGAAGTTCCCACCTTTGGAGTCTGATGCAGCCCTGGTGGTGGGCTTTCTTGGCACTTTTTTGCTTGCATGGCTGTCGCGTTTGGGTAAAGCGCCAGACCCTTCATATATTTATTTGATTTATATACCGCCCTTCCAAAAATGGCTTGGGGTGGTTTACATCAACATAAAAACAATTACAATCAATTACCGTATTTTACGGACTATAAGACGCTACGGACTATAAGACGCACCTTAATTTTAATCCAGTTTTTCAGAGTTTTAACATAGTAAACTGTTAAAACATATAAGACGCTCCTGAATTTTGGCGGATATTTTTCGAGGAAAAAAGTGAGTCTTATAGTCCATAAAATACGGTAACAGTTAAAACCATTTAAAACCAACATTAAAAATTTAAAACCGTAAATCTAATTAAAAGCCTGGGTGAATAAATAAGTTTTCAGTGCCTTTTAAAAAGTTGCCAGAAACGGGGAGGCTCTTATTTCAACATGGAGTGCCTTCCAAAGTCCAGGGGCTGCAGAGGAGACGACCCGTTCCCGAGTAGCTGACATGATTTGGCGGCAGCCACAGGCAGACCTCTCCAGATGCTCTTAGCAGGCGGTGGGGCTCATGGCGAAGAAGACGTTCCCTTAAATACCCAGGGCCTACGCTGTTTAGGGCTTTATAGGTAATAACCAGCACCTGGAAATCTATCGGCAGCCTGGAAATCTATCGGCAGCCTGGAAATCTATCGGCAGCCTGGAAATCTATCGGCAGCCTGGAAATCTATCGGCAGCCTGGAAATCTATCGGCAGCCTGGAAATCTATCGGCAGCCTGGAAATCTATCGGCAGCCTGGAAATCTATCGGCAGCCTGGAAATCTATCGGCAGCCAGTGTCGTTCCTTCAACACAGGAGTAAGATGGTCTCTCCTAGATGACCCAGAGACCAGCCTGGCTGCCGCATTCTGGACCAACTGCAGTTTCCGGGCTATGTACAAAGGCAGCCCCACATAGAGCGCATTGCAGTAGTCCAGCCTAGAGGCTGCCAGCAGATGTACCACAGTTTTGAGGTCATTCATCTCAAGAAACAGACGCAGCTGGCGTATCAGCCAAAGCTGATAAAAAGCACCTCTGGCCACCACTTCAACCTGGGACACCAGGGAGAGGGCCGGATCCAAAAGCACACCCAGACTGCGTGCTTGCTCCTTCCGGGGGAGGGTGACCCCATCCAGGAACATGGGCAGCAGCAGCAGGAAGAGGGCTTGGGGCCTCCCTCTCTGTACCACCAAGACAGGCCGCATGGAGAGGAGCTGCCCCCCCCCCACAGAAGAGACATGGCCACCAACCCACCCCAGAGGAATCTGCTGCCCTGGGGAGCCAGGAGGGCCCCTCCCTGCTCTCCCTAGAGAAGGGCTCCCCAGCCTCCGCTTCTGCTGACCAACTCCTCCTGCCTCTCCGTGCTGCCCGTTTGCCTTGGCCTGAACAGAAGGACAGCCCTGCTGGGTCAGGCCCAAGGAAGCTCATCCAGGCCAGCATCCTGTTTCACTCAGTGGCCCACCAGATGCCCCTGAGAAGCCCACAGGCAGGAGTTGAGGGCATGCCCTCCCTCCTGCTGCTGTGGCTCCCCTGCCACTGGAATTAAGAGGCCTCTTGCCTCTGAGGTGGCCTCCAGACTAGTAGCCCTTGATAGACCTGCCCTCCATGTGTTTGTCTAAGCCCCCTTTCAAGTCATCCAAGCTAGTGGCCATCAAGACATCCTGTGGCAGAGAATTCCAAAGATTAATAATTAGGTGCAGAGTGAACAAAGCAAGTGCCTCTGGCCCTGGGGTCCCAGTTTGCCCATGCCACAGCCCTGGATCACACAGTGCTGTGTGCAATTGCATGCAGGGCGGTCTCTGGCGGCCCAAGGCAGTTAGTTTGCAGGGCCCCCCCTCCTGACGAGCCAGTGTGGGTCTAGCCCTGCCCAAACCCGAAGAGTCTCTGCTGCTGCGCTGCAGGTGTAGGGTGGCCCCGGGGGCTGCCCCTCAGCCCACCCTGGTGTGGCTGCTGCGGGAGCTGGCCGGTCCTGCTGGCTGAGCAAGGGTCCCCCGAAGGCCCCCTTCGTCGGTCCGTCTGCGTGCAAGGGTCCCCCTTCGTCGGTCCGTCTGCGTGCAGCAGCAGCAGCCACGGGCTGAGCGCCTCCCTCCCTCCTCCGGCTGGTCCGGCCCGGGGGGAGCGCCCAGGCCTGGCTGGCTCGGCGTCCTCTTGGCCGCCCAAGGAGCCGCGGACCCCCAGCCAGGCTCTGCAGCCCCGCCCTCGCCGCCCCCCCACCCCGGGAGAGGCTCCCTCTGGGCCGACGCTCCTCCGGGGACAGACAGGCCGCTGCGCTTCACCCCGCCCGGCTTCCCATCTCACGGAGGACCGGGGGGGGGGTCTGGGGCGGGGTTCGAGCCGCTGTCTGGCTGCAGGAGTGACGGCGCTTCCAGAAGGGTTAGGGTAGGGCGGGGGGCTACGGCACCGGGGATGTTCCCTGCTGGGATTTCCCCCAAATGCAGGGAGATCTGGAGACCTGCATATCAGGCGGGATCGGACTCTGATCAATAAATTCGCGCTTCAAACAAATGCCGGCGATGCAGGAGATTTTGGAGAGAGGAACCACAGGAAAAGAAACTCCCTCTGACTAGAGGAGAGACTTTTTCTCCTTTGGAGCCGCCGCACGACGACGCAGCCGTGTTGCGGGTCACTTCCACTTCCAAACACGCATCCAAGGGTTGCAGTTCCATGCAGGTTTCGGGTTTGTGTGGCGTTTGGGCGTGTAAACGACGTACATATAAGGAGAGGAATCCGTGAGATCAGAATTAAATACAGATACTATTTTATTTTATTTTTTAAACTTTACTGTGATTATGTCTGAGACCAAGTCCTGGTGTTGTGTGTTCCTAAAGTGCACACGTGCACTGCTTCTTATATAAACACATCTTATGGACATGGCCTAGATAGAATTCTGCAAGTGTGATGATGGGAGTGTGAATCCTTTGCGGAGTAAGAATCCTCCATCTCTAGAACTTTCCCAGAGAGCTCTTGGGAGGGGCGGGGCTGCCTTGGTGGGGAGGGGCCCTGCTTGTGGAACATGCTTGCCAGGCCACCTGGACCCCCCCCTTTGGCTTCTAACTGCCCCCCCCCCAAAAGGTTGCTCTTCTCTTCTCTCCAGGGCGCTTTCCAGATTCCAGGCTGTCCAGCAGTGAAATGCTTCAGCTTGGCAGGATTGTTTTGAAAACGTCAATAGCTTGCACAGCCCTCCTACCACAGGAAAAGACAGCTATTTCTTTTGCGACGCACGTGCAACGTTGTAGGACTAAAATGCAAGGATAGAACCCCAAAGGAGGCATCGGAGATGGGAACGGCACCTTGCTGATAGCGCAGGGACTGCAATGTCGGAGCACAGGCAGTAGGAAGCACACTTGGTGGACGGTTGTGACACTGTTGTACGGTGTAATCTGGAAAGCGCCCAGTTTTTCATTGGTTCGCTTGACCGTCTGCTGCGGTATTCTGTGGTTGAAACAGTGGTTCCGTTCCTGAGCCCTAGTTTTATCAGTGGCTCTCTCTTGTCAGCTGCTCTGCAAGCTTTTTAAGTTGGAAGTGCAAACCTGTTCAATAAACGATATTCTCTCCCCACCTCCCTGTGGACCTGATCTGGGGATCCCCCCCGGGTGGGGTGGGGGGCTTAGAGCCGCAGCCCTGGCACTGTGAGCCCCTGGGTTTTTTTGTGGGGGGGGGAGTAGAGGAGGCCTGGGAGGGTCCCCCCTTTCCCACATTGCATCAGGCTCCAAGGGAGCTGCTTAAATTTCCCCGGCCTGCTGGCTTGCCTCCAGACACCCGAGATCAGCCCGCCCAGCTGCTTCCCTCTGTCTTTCTTTAGCACAAAGTGGCCAGGATCCTGCTTCTCTTGCCCCAGAGAAAAGGCACTAAAATAAAGGAAGGCAACGAGAAGTCCAGGAGGAGAACACCTCAGCCCACCTCAGACAGAACAGGATCCAGCCCCCAAATCTGGATCCTAGCAAGTAGCAAGCTGGGGCTTTGGTGAATTATGTGGGGCCAAAAAGGGCAGCAGTGGGTGGGTGGGAGGGTGGGTTGGTAGGTAAGACCCCCCACCCACATGCCCCTGCAGTAGCAGCTCATCCTAACAAGAGCGGCGGGGGGGGGGGGGCACCAGAGGAGGTGCAGCTGCCTCTGCTTCCAGGCAGCAGCTCAGCTTGCTCTCTCTGTGACCTGGGTGCCAGGCTGCCTGCAGGCTGGGCATTCGTCAGGTGGAGCTGTGCGGCCGGCTGTGCACTCCTACCTGATGAATGCCCAGCCTGCAGGAGACGGAGGAGCAACCGGAGCTGCCTCCTTGCTTGGGCCACTCCTGCGCCCGCCGGCCTTACCTGGCCCGATCCTCATGGCGGCGGCAGGGGAAGGTGGCTCCCCCTCCCCCCCATGCTGGGAGTCCAGTGGAGCTTTGCATGTGGCTAGTCCTGCTCCGAGCCCCTCCCACCCCCCAGCAGGCCCAGGGGACGCTGCCTCGGCTCCCCCTGCAGAGGGCTGCGGCTGTGGGCTAGAAGCCGCCCCGGCCACCTCCCACGGAGCCCTGGCCCAACTCCTGCCCGCCTGCCTGCCTTGTGGCCCCCCCCCGCCCCCACATCGAATGGAGCGGTTTTGTGTGGCTTCCGCTGGGTGGTGCAGAGTAACTGCCGGAATGGGCCGGGGTGCCGGGGGGGGGGTTGCACCGGGACCCCTCGGTCTCTCTGACTGGGGGTGGGCATGGGGGCCATCCTGGGGGCTGCGGTCACGGAGAGCGCCTGCTTCTGGCTCGGCCACGGCATCTCTGGGCCTTGGTGGAGCTCTTGGTTGTGTCTTGGATGAGGTGGGAAGAGGGACTCTGGGGCCACCGGCTGCGTGAGGAGGGGCACCCCACCTAGATGGTGGGGCAGGGCTGGCTGGTGGGTGTGGCAGCGACTGAGGTGCCCCCCCCATGGCTGGAAGCAGCCCGTGTGTGGGAGGAGGGGCCCCTCCCATGTGGCATGGGAGGGGCCCCTCCCATGCCACAGCTGCCGCACATTGAGCTGCACATTGAGCATGCCACAGCTGAGCATGCCACAGCTGAGCATGCCACATTGAGCATGCCACAGCTGCCGCACATTCATAGCTGCCGCACCTTCAACAAGCTGCCCCCCATGACCCCAAGATCCCTCTCCTGGTCAGTCACCGACAGCTCGGATCCCATCAGCATATACTTGAAGTTGGGGTTTTTCGTCCCAATGTGCATCACTTTACACTTGCTAACATTGAACCGCATTTGCCATTTTGTCGCCCACTCCCCCAGTTTGGAGAGATCCTTTTGGAGCTGCTCACAATCCGTTTTGGATTTCACTACCCGGAAGAGTTTGGTATCATCTGCAAATTTGGCCACATCGCTGCTTACCCCTGCTTCTAGATCATTTATGAATAAATTAAAAAGCACCGGTCCCAGAACAGATCCCTGGGGGACCCCACTTCTTACTTCCCTCCATTGTGAAAACTCTCCATTTATCCCTACCCTCTGTTTCCTGCCTTTCAACCAGTTAGCAATCCACACATGTACTTGTCCACTTATCCCATGACCACTAAGTTTCCTCAGGAGTCTTTGATGAGGAACTTTGTCAAAAGCTTTTTGGAAGTCCAGGTAGACTATGTCAACTGGATCACCTTGATCCACACACTTGTTGACACTCTCAAAGAAGTCCAAAAGGTTGGTGAGGCAAGATTTACCTTTGCGGAAGCCATGCTGGCTCACTCCCAGCAGGGCCTGTTCTTCTATGTGCTTTACAATTTTATCCTTGAGGATGTTTTCCATCAATTTGCCTGGAACAGACGTTAGGTTAACCAGCCTGTAATTTCCCGGATCGCCCCTGGATCCCTTTTTGAAAATTGGTGTTACATTTGCTACTCTCCAGTCCTCTGGTACAGAGCCTGATTTCAGGGATAAGTTAAATATTTTAGCAAAGAGGTCGGCAATTTCACATTTGAGTTCTTTGAGGACTCTTGGATGGATGCCATCTGGCCCTGGTGATTTGTTAGCTTTCAGTTTTTCCAGACAGTTTAGAACATCGTCACTTCTATCAGATGCAGCTCTCTAGCCTCCATCCCTATAAAGCCTGGTTCAGGAACAGGTATATGCTCAGTATCCTCTGCCGTGAAGACAGATGCAAAGAACTCATTCAGCTTCTCTGCAACTTCCATATCCTCTTTAATAATCCCTTTCAGTCCCTCATTGTCTAATGGTCCAACTGCCTCCCTGGCAGGTTTCCTGCTTCTGATGTACTTAAAGATGTTTTTGTTATTCCCCTTGATACTTTTGGCTAAATGTTCCTCAAACTCTCTTTTTGCCGCCCTTATTGTAACCTTGCATTTCTTTTGCCAGAGTTTGTGTTCCTTTCTGTTCTCTTCGTTTGGACAGGCCTTCCAATTTCGGAAGGAAGTCTTCTTCCCTTTTATGGCTTCCTTGACGGTACCCATTAGCCATGCTGGCATCCTCCTGGACTTAGTGGTACCTTTCCTCCTTTTGGGTATACAATCTAACTGGGCTTCTAGTATTGTGGTTTTGAGTAAACTCCATGCACTCTGGAGCGAAGTGACTCTCCGGATTTTCCCCCTCAGCTTTCTTTTCACCATACTCCTCATTCTGGAGAAGTTTCCTCTTCTGAAATTCTAAATGTCTGTGTTAGACTTCCTTGGTGATTCTCTTCCCGCATATATGCTGAATTTGATGGCACTGTGGTCACTGTTCCCTAAAGGGTCGATGACACTGACGTCACGAACCAGGTCCTGGGTGTCACTCAGAATTAGGTCCAAGATCGCCTTCTCTCTGGTTGGTTCCATGACCAACTGTTCTAGGGCACAGTCATTTAGCGTATCTAGAAATGTGACCTCTTTGTCCTGACTTGAATGTGAATTTACCCATCTATGTGTGGGTAATTGAAATCACTCATAATTACAGCCCTGCCTCTCCTTGACGCCTCCCTGATTTCCTCCTGCAACTCCCAGTCACTGTCGGCATTATGATCTGGAGGGCGATAGCACGTCCCCAGTAGCACGATTCCTTTCCAGCCTTGTATAGTCACCCACAGGGTTTCTGTGGAGGACTCCAGTCCACCCAGGTTTTCTAGCTTGTTAGATTCTATGCCTTCTTTAACATACAGTGCTACCCCTCCTCCAAGGCGCCCCTCCCTGTCCTTTCTATAGAGTTTATATCCAGGGATAAGAGTGTTCCACTGGTTCTCCCTGTTCCATCATGTTTCTGTTATGCCCACTATATCTATTTCTGCATTAGCCACCAAGCACTCCAGCTCACCCATCTTGGCTCGGAGGCTTCTGGCATTGGCATATAAGCACCTATACGTTGAATCTCTCACCTGATGTGTGCTATTCTTTTGACTCTTTGACCAGCTGGCACAGCCTTCTGTCTTCTCTTTATGCAGTTCTGCTCTGTCCCCTTCTGTTTTATCTGAATCCTTTGCAGCCTCACACTTTAAAGGATGGCTTTTGCCAAACGGGATACTGCCCAGCTCCGGTCGGCTGTTCCCCATGCATCATTTTAAAAGCTGCTCTGCAACCTTTTTGATTTTAAGTGCCAGCAGTCTGGTTCCATCTTGGTTCAAGTGCAGCCCGTCCCTTTTGTACAGGCCTTGCTTGCCCCAAAATGTGTCCCAGTGCCTAACAAATCTAAACCCCTCCTCCCGGCACCAACGTCTCAGCCATGCATTGAAACCCTCAGCTCTGTCTGTCTCACTGTACTGGTGCATGGAACAGGTAGCATTTCTGAGAATGCTACCTTGGGGGTCCTGGACTTCAAAATGCTACCTATCAGCCTAAATTTGGCTTCCAGGACCTCCCAACTACATTTCCCCACATTGTTGGTGCCGACGTGCACCACGACAGCTGTCTCCTCCCCAGCACTGCCTAGGAGCCTGTCTAGACACTGCGTAATGTCCGCAACCTTCGCACCAGGCAGGCAAGTCACCGTGTGGTCAACACGCGGGTCACAAACCCATCTCTCTGTCCCTCTAATGATCGAATCACCAACTACAAGGAGGCCCCCACCCCCCAGAGGAGTATCCCCTGTGCGAGAGGATATGGGTTCATCATCCACGGAAGGGGTCCCTTCTAAAGGAGCATTTCCCTCTTCCTCAGACCGATGTCCTCCTTGCCCAATACCTTCATTCTCCCTGACAGCAGAGGAGCTACCAGCCCTGGAGTGGGATGCCTCTATCACATCCCTGAAGGTCTCGTCCACATGCCTCTCTGTCTCTCTGAACTTCTCCAGATCCGTCACCTTGTTCTCAAGGGAACGGATTTGTTCCCTGAGGGCCAGGAGCTCCTTGCACCGAGCACACACCCATGACTTCTGCCCATGGGGCAAATAGTCGTACATGTGGCACTCTGTGCAATACCCTGGGAAGTGCCCCTTCCCCTGCTGACCTTCTGTCTTCATACTGTTTTAGTTGGCTCTTTACAGTATTTAGAGATAGTTTATTAGAAGTAGTTTATTATCGGATTATTATTATCTGTTTATTAGATTGTTTATTAGAAGGATAGGTCTCAGCTGTAATGGCCAGCTATTTAACTGTCCAAACAGCTTTTCCCAAGAATATGAGGGATACGAGGGAGGGATTTGTACTTACGTTCGCTTCTCCACCAGGCTCCTTGTGCTCCTTGTGATCGCAGGGGCTTATTCCAGGCTCCCCCGCACACTTCCCGCTAAACTCCTGTAAAACTCCTACATCCTGTTTGCTATCCCTGTTTGCTATGCTCTGTTCGCTATGCTCTGATGGCTTTTAAAGAGGCTTAGACAGAGTCATGGAGGACCTTATCTATCAATGGCTACTAGTCTGGTGGCTGTGGGCCACCTCCAGCCTCAGAGGCATCTGGTGGGCCACTGTGGGAAACAGGCTGCTGGACTTGGGCCTGATCCAGCAGGGCTGTTCTTATGCAGATGATGCAGGCCCAGGGAAGGAGCTGACCATTCTGGTTGCCACTTGGCCCCAGTGACACTGGAAGAGATTGTGGTGCAGTCCGGGAGCAAAAGGTAGGCTGCTAGCATGGAGGCTGAAGCCCAGGGCCTCCAGTGGAGTGTTTCAGAAATGTCATCTGTCCCAGGGGCGTAGCAAGGTTGGAGGGGGCCCAGAGACAAGATTTTAAAATGGGCCCCTCGCTGATATACACACACAAACACACTTCACAATCTAGTTTTTTTACGCTCTGCTCCTGCCGATCTCCAACAGACTCAACATAATTCATAGGGGGTGCAACATGGACGGGTGGGGAGTCATATGATGTGCCTCTGGGGGGCCCCTTGAGGCAGTGGGGCCCCAAGACGACTGCCTCCCCTTGCCTAATAGTAGTTACGCCCCTGATCTGTCCCACACACCAGCCAGCTGCTCACGAGCCTCCGTGTGTGAACAGGATAGTGGTGCCCGGAGAACTCTGGGTCTCTTTTTCGCGTTCAGTGTTACGCACCTGCTGCCTTGCCAATTTTAGGGACGCCTATTTTAGGGGCATGTCACAAATTCTTGTTAGAATATCAGCCATTTCACCCTGGAGTCCTTGGAGAACTCTGGATGCCACCCGGACCCTGTGGGTTCATCTCTCTCTGTATGTCCTGGAGAGAAGAACATCTCTGGTTGCCCTTGTTTGACTTGGTTCTTTGGACTCCCTCGCGGAGAAGGCCAGTTCAGACCTGGGCATCGTCTACCCTGCCTTCTCCAGTGAGGATAGCTGCCAAGCATCCGCCCAGCTGCTCTGCAGTCTCAGCATCCTCCTTCCACATCCCCTTCGCACCCTGGTCATCGAAGGAGGGTTCCACCCCCGCTCAAGTGCATTCAGAGACGTTTTCGCTCTTTGACTTGATTTTAGCCATACGCTCCTCAAATTATGTTTTATTGTCAGCATTTCTTTTGCTGGAGTTTGTGTCGCTTTTTCGCTCTAGCAAGATCCAGGGAAAGGGAGCAGAGGCACTTTCTGGCTTGCACAGTCCCAGCAGGGAATGACTTGGCAAACAGAGTCCCCCGAAGGGGGTGTGACTGGTGGGGGGAGTCCAGGGGGACGATGGCTGCAATGATTCACTGCACACTAGCCTAGAAAGGGCGGCTGCAGCAGAATAGCTGGATGATGCCTCTCTTCAGGGGCATAGATGGTAGAGATGTTGCGTAAGCATAAGAGAGCAGGCCCTGCCCCAAGAGGCTTACAGTGTAGCATTAGGCACTTGAGGGGGGACAGAGGGAGGGAAGGAAGCCAAGGCGGTGTGCTTCCTTCCCATCCGGTAGGTGAAGACCTGGCCACTGAGGAGAAGGGGCTTTCCATGTGCTTGTGGTCTTGGGCTGGAGCGGTGGAGCAGGCCTTGGGAATCTGCCCCTTTCCAGGCTGAGACCCACCCCTTTCCTAACACTAGTGCTCCCCTTTCTCCCCAAGCCCCCCCCCCGCGCGAAGCCGCCTTCCTCCCCTGTGGCTCTCTAGGCCCAACAGCTCCGGCACAGGCCTGCTCCTCCCGGTGACCTCCAGTGCCCACGGGAGACAGGCCAGGCCCAGGACGAGACCCCCACGTAGGGCACGTTGCAGCAGCCACCCCATCTGGATGTCACCGCTGCATGGGTGGCGGAGGCCAGGTCTCTCTGTGGTTTCCCTCCCCTTCCTGTGAGTCTTCCTCTTATTTTCTGCCTTCATCCTTACTTTCACTTCCCTCTTTCATTTATCGCCCCACTCCCGGGAGGCTCCTTAATGGGGTACACAAAGATCGTTTCTGTTATTATCATTATTATTATTGTCAAGAAGCAATCTAATCAGAATAATACGTTATGCATCATAACTCCATAAATATCTTTCGTAATTGTCTCATAAATATAGCATACATTGTTGGAGATGGTTCATAGAGATGTGGACAATGCTGCATTTTACTCTTCCAATGTTGCATGAAATCATCCCCCCCCACACTAACTGTTGTCGTATCATCTTCATCTTACAATATGATATTTTAACCACCACGATGTAATTTTCCAGATCTAAGTTAGTGGACTGACATGCTGACCCCACATCCTGATTCCATCCCACCCCACAATGGGGGAAGGCAGGAGGGAAGTCTAGGGAAAGATGCACAAGACATTTTCTCACCCGGCCCCACCGCAAAAACCCGACCTGGTGTTGGCAGCTGGTCTGGCCAGGGAGGAATCGCTGATCCACAACAAGACATATTTGGAACCGGGCGGGCGGGAGGCCCTCCTGCTGGGGGAGGTTCCTTTCTGGGCTACCCAGAAGGGCCGTTCCTCAGCTCCCCTCTCTTGTTTTCTCTGCAGCTCTGAGGTGGCGGCCGCAGACGCCTGAACAGCAGCAGCAGCGCCATGTCGCACGAGAAGAGCTTCCTGGTGTCCGGCGAACCCTTCCCTGGCCAACAGCCTCCCGTCCCCCCTGGCTATGCCCAGCCTCCCTACCCAGTGGCCCCCTACCCACAGCCGCAGTTCCAGCCCGTGGCCTACGGCCAGCCCGGCTTCCCTCAGGGGCCCTACCCACAGGGCCCCTACCCACAGGGCCCCTATCCGGCTCCGGCACCGTATCCACAGGGACCCTACCCGCAAGCGCCGTACCCGCAAGGGCAGCCCTATCTGCAGGACCCCTATGCCCAGGCGCATCCTGTCGGCCCCGTGGAGCAAGACTGTGAGTGGCCGCCAACCTGCTGTGGAGAGGGGCCCCGGGGGGGAGGGGGCTGGGCTGGGGAAGGGGCTGGGCCCATCTCCCTGGCCAAGTGCTCTGTGGGGATGGGACAGGCTGCTGCTGGGAGTCTCCAAGGGGGAGACCCTTGCTCCATCCCTTGGCCCCTGCTAGGGGCGGGGGCGGGGCTGCCTCGGGCCGGGGGGGGGTACAGCCGGGCTCCACCCAGGCTCTCCATGCTGTGCCCAGGGTGGCGTGAGGTGCTCTGCCCCCGTGTCTGGGGAGCCCCCAGGACTGGTGAGCACGCCCCACAAAAGAGCCGTGCCGGGAGGGGGGGGCTGCGTTGCTCCTTCACGAGGAGGCGTCTGTGGGGAAGGCGGGGAGGGGAGGGGCCCTGCCTGACCTTGCTGCTTGTCCCCAGCCCCCCTGCACAGCAACTACCATGAGGATGGGCCGCCCTCCTACTACGACAACCAGGATTTCCCCACCACCAACTGGGAGGACAAGAACCTCCGCCAGGCCTTCATCCGCAAGGTGAGGCTGACAGAGGGGGCCGGCTGGGGAGGGGGAGGGGCTGGGGCTGGAGGGCTCGGGCATCCCCCAAGGCATGTGCATGTGCCCCCCGTGCCCACACATTTTTGGGTGCCTGCTCAGTTCATTTTAGACCCCACTCAGATTGAATCCAGAAGGTCCCCCTCTGAATGCTCATGTGCAAACACACACTGCCTGGATACTGCCGCCCAGAACAAAACTCATTCCACACACACAAATGGGATTTTTTTGGAGAGAACACTGGCGGGGTTGTGAGTTCAAATCCTGCGTGAAGCAGAGCCTCCTATCTGGCTGATGAAGCATCTGCTTTGCATGCAGAAGCTCCCTGGTTCAGTCCCTGGCGGCGTCTCCAATTCTGAAGGGTGGGGAAGACTCCGCAGAGACCTATCTTCTTTGGTGGCTAAAGAGCCGGTTAGGAGGAGGGGCTGCCGTTGTGTGGAGCCTCTTGAGGGGGAAAGGGCAGAGCCAAGGGGGGTGGCTGATCAGCCCATGTCCGGGTCTGAAGGACCTCCCTCATTGGGTCAAGGGTGGAGCGGTTCTGAGGTCCAGATGACAACAAAAAGGTGGGAATGAGACGCAAGATTCAGGCTGGACATTCGGAGAAACGTCCTCCCTGCAAGAGCTGTGGGCCCGTGGAAGAGTCTGCCTCATGCTGTGGGGGGCTCTCTTTGGCTGGAGGTTTTCAGACGGAGGCTGGGCGGGCATCTGCCAGGGAGACTCCTCCTTTGCTGAGCAGGGGGCGGGGTGGCCTAGAAGACCTCAAAGCTCCCTCGGAAGACTCCGCTCTGTAGGCCTCTCCTCTGCCTGCCTGGAAGGCCTTTCCCTCAGCCTCCGGTGGGGCTGTTTCCGTGGGCATTCCCGGTGGCACTTCTGCTCTTGTGCCGGCAGGTGTTCCTGGTGCTGACCCTCCAGCTGACCGTGACCTTCGCCTTTGTGGCCATCTTCACCTTTGTGAAGGAGGTGAAGACCTTTGTGCGGAAAAACGTCTGGACCTACTACGTCTCCTACGCCGTCTTCTTCATCTCCCTCATCGTCCTCAGCTGCTGTGGGGAGTTCCGGCGCAAGCACCCCTGGAACCTCGTTGCCCTGGTAGGGGTCGGGCCCAGTATGGGGGCGGGGCAGGGGGGGAGGGCTCCCTCGAGTTGGGAAGGGCTGTCGCGTGCGGTCTCCGGCAGGGGAGGGGGAGGGAGGGGAGACCCCCTGCCCCCCCGAAGGTCTGGTAGACGGGGGTGCTGGCTTAGGATGCGCCCCCCTCCCTGCTGGTACCCCCGCCAGTGCTGAACATGGCCGCCTCTGCTCCGCAGGCCATCCTGACGGTGAGCCTCTCCTACATGGTGGGGATGATTGCTGGCTTCTACGACACAGACGCCGTCATCATGGCGGTGGGCATCACTGCTGCCGTCTGCTTCACGGTGGTGATCTTCTCCATGCAGGTGGGTGTCAGCTCTGCCCCTCCGCTGGGGGGCCGCCTTGTGCTGGGGCCATGGGACCCCACTCCGAGCCCACAGCCAGCTGTCCCCCGCAGGGGGTGGGCGGTGGGGGCTCTGCCCGGAGGGGGCCAGGGAGAGGCAGCTGGTCCTCCCTGTATCCCTAGGAGGTGGCCTGGCCAAACCGGGGTCCAGGAGCCCCTCTGGGCCAGGTGTGGGGGGCACCAAGAGGCCTCTTGGATCAGAGCCTGCTGTGCAGGGGGGCGGGGGGTGGGGGTGGGCAGCGGCTTCCCCAGACGGAGGCCAGGCGGTGCCCTTTCCTGGGACAGGGGTGGGGGGTCTTGAGCTTCCTGGCTGTGCTCCAGGGGGGTCCCGGCTCTTCAGCCTCCTGACTTGGCAGCAGAGTCAACTCCATGCCAGCCAAGCAGCCGTGCTGCAACACAAGCCGCTGCCCTTCTCCCCCCGCCCCGCCTAGCTGTGGGTCAGCTGGGGGGGGCGTGCCTGAGATTGCCATCCTCTCCCAGCCAAACTGCTGCTGGGCTCTTGCACCCGGGGGCGGGGGAGGGGCGGGGGGTGCTTCTGCTGACCTCTGCCTGGGGGCTCCCTCCCTGCAGACCAAGTACGACTTCACTTCCTGCCGAGGGGTGCTGATTGTCTGCCTGATGGTCCTGTTCATCTTCGCCATCCTCTGCATCTTCATCCGGAACCGCATCTTGCAGATTGTTTACGCCTCCCTGGGCGCCCTCCTCTTCACCTGCGTGAGTGTCCCGGCGGGGAGGGGGGGCGCCTCTGGGGAGCTCCTCCTCCTTCCTGGGATGGGCGTGTCTTCCTGCCCCTGTGCACCTGGCGGGTGGATGGATGGGGGGCTGGGCAGGACCCCTGTTCAGCCCTGGGGGTGAGTTGGCTCATTGGGACATCTAAAGTAGGGGTGTCTCCGAACCGGTCCGGCGGCCATTCTAAAGTCCGGCGGGTAGACCGGGCCTCCGGCGGTCGGCGTGCTTTGTGGTGCGTGCATGCGCGCGCGCGCAAAGCTTCTTCAGTATGCTACAGGACTTCCTAGCGAGAGGAGCTTTGTTCGCTAGCTCCTCTCGTTTTTTCCCAAGAGATCGGGTGAGGACTCGGGCGGGCGGGTGGGCGGCTGGGAGGGAGGGAGGGCTGGCGGGCGACGGCGGCGGCATTTGTACCTTTAGTTTCTGGCCAAATCTTCCCGCGGCGGGGGGTGGGCGGCGGTGGGGGCGGCTGGTTTCCAGCGCCCCGTTATTCTGTTAAATACGGGCGCTGGAGGGAGCAAACAGGCGGGAGGGGTAAGTAAGCCCTCCCCGCCTTAAAAGTAAGGCCCCCCTTCGGTGCCGGTCCGTACTGCTCCGGACCGTGCACATCCCTAATCTAAAGTCAGGTCGGGCCAGCTGTGGAGGCAGACAGCTGTTTGTCCTGTAGAAGGACCCAGCGTCAACTAGCCGCGAGAGATGGGGCTGCATCCCTCCAGGTTGGGTCCAGGTGGAGAAGCATCACCGTGAAGGCAAACTGAGTGGGGAGGTTTTCCAGAAGGAAGGGGCCAGTTTGAGTGGAGAATGGCCATTGGCTGCTTGAGTGGGTGTCATCATGGGGTGGATCCGAAGGCTGTTTCTATAAGGGGGAAGCGGCGGCAGGAGAGGAGAGTGGAACTGGAAAGCGAAAAACAGAGAGGCACAGAGGGAGCTGCCTTGTCCCCAGTCGGACCCTGGGTCCATCGCGCTCAGTCTGGTCTTCACAGACTGGCAGCAGCTTCTCCAAGGTTGCAGGCAGGAATCGCTCTCCACCCTATCATGGAGATGCTGCTGGGGAGGGAACTGGGAAGGGAACCTCAGATGCTCTTCCCAGAAGGGCTCCATCCCCTGCTACAGGGAATCACACTTCTAGTCTCCCATTCAAATGCAAACCAAAGTGCACCCTGCTTAGCAGAGGGGACAATTCGTGCTTGCTACCGCAAGCCACCAATGGCGCAGCAGGGAAGTGGCTTGACTAGCAAGTCAGTGGTTGCTGGTTAGAATCCCTGCTGGCCTGTTTCCCAGACTCGAGGGAACCCCTACAGTATATCGGGCAACAGCAGCAGCTATCCAGGAAGATGCAGGGAGGCCTGGGGGTGGGCTGCATCATCCCTTCCACCTCCAGCGTGGGGTGTGTGAGGGTGGGGGTGGGTCTGTGAGCCAGCTGACACCCCCCCCCCCGGTCCTCCTTTGCAGTTCCTGGCTGTGGACACTCAGATGATCCTGGGGAACAAGCAACTGGCCATCAGCCCGGAGGAGTACGTCTTTGCAGCCCTCAACCTGTACACGGACATTATCAACATCTTCCTTTACATCTTGGCCATCATTGGGCGTGCCAAGGAGTAGGCACTTCCCCCGTCTTGCCCCCTCCAGCCTAAGGTTCCTTGCCCACAAGCCCCATCTCTTGCGCACCCTCCCCCCCTTTTTTGCTCCTACCAGGCCCCCCCTTTCTTTCTCTCTCTCTCTCTCTCTCTCTTTTTGTGATCTTCTTGCCCTTCCCTGGAGTCGGGATTCTCCTCCTGAACACCCAACCTGCACTTTTCTGGGGAAGGCAACCTGTCAAGGTCGGGCAAATGGGCCAGCCCCACTGGTGGACTGGTGGGGGGCAGGGCACCCTGTCTCCACCTGCTGCCCGTGGCTATGGGGCTGGAGAGCTCATGGGAAGACAAGGGTCTCTTTCTGCCCTGCACCCCCTAGTGGGCGGGGAGTGTTTGGTCCTGCACAGGCAATGTGAATCTAGATAGCTCTTCTCTCTCTCGTTCTTGCGCGTGCATTTTTGTCTGGAAATGGAAATGTTAATTTAAATTTCTCCTGGGCGTGTCACCCAGACTCCCCTCCTTCTCTTCTCCCCCCCCCACCCATGGAATGCCAAGGCTGTTCTGGGGGTCACCCAGACACACTGTGTGCCCCCTTTCAGGGCTGGGAATGAGCTTCCCTACACACTCCCCCCCCGCCACCCGATTAAGTCGTAGTCCCGTTCCTGGGCTTTATGTTCCAGCCACTGCGGGGTCTCGTGTGTGAACACCCAGCACCTTTTGACCAATACCGTCCAGAAGAGTGTGTGTGGGGCGGGTGGCTGCTCCCCTCGAGCTCTGGGGCAGGGGCTGGTCAGCTCCAGTTCCAGGCACTGGGAGGCTGGGATGGCCCCTCCCTTGGGCTGGGACTCCCAGCACTTGGCTCGGTTGGGCTCTCTTGTGAGGGATGTGAGTTTCCTGACCCTGGAAGGCAGCCGGGCCCCCTGCCCCCCACGCCTTGCCTCCCCCTCCCCCCATGCGGCTGGCTTTAGGGGGGCCCTGCACTACTGCATGCTGAGCAGCCCCCACTCTGCCCCCGGGCCAGCCTCTGCACCCAGCTGTCTCCCTAGGATGTCTAATAAAAGTGAGAATGTACCGGATCCCCGCCAGTCTGCTGTCTTGTCTGTCCCCGGGCCGGGGGTGGGTGCAGCTCGCCTTAAAGGTCCAGCAGGTGGTGACAGAGTGGGGGACCCCCAACTGCCCTAGGGGAGGCTCTGAGTGGGGGCACCTTGGCTCCTGCCCCTGAGGCTGATGCCCTTGGGTTTCTCACCCAGAGGACAGTCCAGGAAGACGGAAGACCATCTGGACAGGCTCAGACGTTGGGCTTGAACCTACAGGAGCAACAGGGAGGCAGAGAAAGGCCTGGGTTGGGGCAACCACCATGAGTTATTGTGCAAGGGTGGGGTGAGGCGGGGGGGACATCTGGCTTGGTGGCGGCAGCAGCGGCAGCCGCCTGTGTGCAAAGGAGGTGTCTTGGTGAGCCACACGCTGGACATCTGCAGCGGTGACTGAGAGAGCGAATGTGCCCCCCACCCTCCGGGGCGGCATCCAGAGAGGCCTGCAGCGTGGGCCCTTTGCAAGGAGGAGCAGCCAGCCTCCCGTTCTCTCCCGCTGGGCCGGCCAGACCTCCCTCGGAACACCGTCTCCAGTTCTGGGCCCCGCGTTTCACACTGGAACCGGTTCACACTGGAGGACGGGGAGAGCTGCTGGCCGCGGCCTCCGCACCCCTGAAGAGCAGCACAGTGTCCAGCTCCTCCTCCTCAGGGGGGGTGGGGGGGGTTGAGTCCAAAGGCCTCCCTCTGGCAGCGGGTGCTCCTTGTCCATCTTCCCTTGGCCCAGGAAAGAGGTGATGTTGCAGCTTCCCCCCCTTGGCTGCCACATTTCTTTCTCCAGGTTCCCTCCTGGTCGCCAGGGCTGCTTGCTTGGGAGCCTGCTGGGCTAGAGGCATCATCGGAGTGGAAAAGGAACGAGCTGTGCGTTGACCATCTTCTCAGCAACCACCTGCAGGGGGGGCTCAGTGCAGACCCCTGTCTCAAGGTGGGCCTCTGAGCCCCCCTGGCCAAGAGGAGGAGGAGGAGGAGCCACAGAGTCCAAAGAGGCTGCCAAGGGCCCTCCTGCAGCTGCTGTTTGCTGGAGGAAGAGCCCCGCGGGGCCAGAAGGTCCCAGTGGCAGGGCAGGTCTGCTTGCAGACCTCCCTGTGTGATGCCAGACGGAGAAGATGAGACATGCCTCTTCTGGCCCAGCTCTTCCAAAGAGGGGCTTGACAGCTGTCACTCAAGCCCCCCTGCCAGCTTCCCCTTGGGCATAAGGGGCCCAAGGCCCGGCCCCTGAGGGCCACACTCAACAGAGAGGGGTCGGGGCTCCCCGCTTCCTCCTCCACAGCAAAAGCCCCCCCCTTCCCCTCATTAGGTGCTGCCGGGCTGGACTGTGGGAAGAGCCGACTGGCAGGCCAGGAGTGCCGGGGGTGGATGGGGAGGAGAGCTGCCCATCTCCCTCCTCTCCTGCGCAAGGCTCCCCACCACCACCCAGCGCCCCTCTGAGAGGCAAGCAGGAGCCAGTCTGCTGCCCAGGAGTGGAGGCAGGTGCTGGGACCGGCTGGAAACACGTTGAGGGGCCTGTGTTCACCCCCCCTCTCCAGCGGGCCCTTGGAGTGAGGGAGAGAAGGAAGAAAGCAGGGAGGGGTGGGGTGGGGGCCCTCAGGAGCTGGGGGGCCCTCGAGTTCTTTGAACCCATGCGCCCAATTATAGCTGCATCCCTGTGAGGGGCAGGACTTAAAGAAGCCAGCAGGCTGAAGGGTTGCCCGCTGCCCCTCCCCTCCCTCGGGCGTTGTGTAACCAACACCTCTAGGGGGCTGGCAGGTGCCAGAAACGGCTCCCTGCAAAGATTCGGAGCCCACCCTGGATGCAGTTTACGAGCCACCTGAAAGGAGGACATCAATCCCCCCGTCCTCTCCTCCCGCCCCGCCCATGTTTCCACCACAGACTTGGATGTGTGGCTCCTGGATGATGGTTGTGATGGCATCTGTATGTCTTTTTTAGTCTCCATAGCCTGTGCTGAGGAGGATAATCTGTGATCCTCCCAGGAGTCATTCTTGGAGAGAGGATTTCAGAAGCTTAGCAGCTTAATTCCTAGACTAAGGCAGTACCCCTTGAGGCGACCGTTGGTAGCAACCAATATAGGCCAGCGCCTGCACTTCCCCAGGGGGCTGTTGCCAAATCCCATGTGACGGGACGTTTGTGCACCCCTGCCTGCCAACGGGACAAAGAGGCCCCTTTCAAAGCCAGGCTTCTCTGAGATTTAGCGGCGGGGGGGAGAAGCCCCTGGCCCTGCGCAGCACCTCCCCCCACCCCACCAGTGGCTGTGGCTGGGCTTTCCCTGGTGTTTCCTTGTCAGCTGTGAGCCCCTTTCCTGCCCCGCCCCCATGGAAACTGCTTTGAGGGCTTCATTTGTTGCAAGGTGGTAGACAAATGGGAGTGGCCGTTCTGTTACGTTGCCTTACTTTGGATCGGGGCCAACATGCAGAGCCAGCAGAGGCCCAAAGTCTCCCCCTCTGGTGGGCTTACTCGGGGTGGAGGGAGGGAGTCAGCAACTCTAGGCACAGGCCTTGGATCAGGGCCACACGTTGTATCCCAGATAAGACAGTAGAAAGGTCCACAACATGCATTTATTAAGAGCAGTTCCCACGAGCCACACAACACACACACACACACACTCACTCTCAGAGCTGAGCAAGCTCTCCTGCTGCTGCTCCCTGCCCTTTTTATCAACAGACTCCCTTCAGCTGTCTTACATTTCCAAACCACTTAAAAGGACAGTAAAAAGCTTAAAACCACATACACCACATTTCTTCCCCTCTTTAAAAAATCACAGTAAACCCAGATTTACATCACATAATCCTTAGTCCATATACTGGTAAACGTCTTACTCAAATTGAATGCCTTTTAGCTCTGCCTCCTACTTGGCTCTGCTCATTCGATCTTTGGACCTCTTCTCCTTTAGACGGAAATCCAGACACTGGACCAAAGTTATCCAGCACGGACTGTGATATGCGGCCCTCCTCCTTAATTACAGGGGCAAGATGGGAAATATTCCTCACTTGTCCATCTGACGGTTTATCAGTGTACCATCCCCCCTCCTTTCAGTAACTATATGAGGTGATATAAATCTACTCTTCCCTTCTAATTCCTAGTTTCTGAACCTGTACATATGAGCCACATTTGAATTCCCACACCATAGCCCCACAACGCTGATATGTATATATTCTGGAGTCTTTTTGTCTCTTTTCCACTTTTCTCCTCATATCCTGTTCTAAATTAATCTCTGGTCTTGAACTTACTATCCCAGCCACATTCAATCTCTCTACCATGCAACAATTCCAGAGGTGGTTTCTGAGTCACTGCACGACATGTGGCTCTATATACCTGCGAAAAAGTCAATAGTAAAGGTCTTCTACATTTTCTCCTCCTAGCCTTGCTGTTTGTAAGCTACCTTTCAAGGTTCTATTGAACCTCTTAATCTCCCCATTTGCTTGAGGATAATACACTGGATAATACACATCAATCATATCTCCTCTTAGTCGCCTCTTTTCCAAGGTAAAGAGCCCCAGCAGAGGCGTATCCAGGGAAAATAGCGCCCAGGGCAAGCACTGAAATTGTGCCCCCTGTCCAAACATCCAACACTCATCTTTCAGATAACTTTACCATAATATCAGCTGAAAAATACAAGTCAAGCTCGTTAATCTTTTAATATTTCAAAAACTATTTAGCAGTGGACGTAGCCAGACCGAAAAGTGCTGGAAAACTACAAATTTCAGTATGCTGGGACTCATGAAATACCCAAATACTATGTGGAGGTGTACTTGGAAAACTAAACAGAAGTGCCTGCCTAATTCTCTACTATGCATTGTAGCATCACTATTACATACGTTTAAAAAATAAATGGAGAATTTGACTTTTCCCAGATACTATGAAAATAATTAAAGGATGTGCAGAGTAAACTGTGTCACTGCTTGGAATATATTCTAGTATTTCAGAAAGACAGTTAAAATGAGAGAAAGAGAGCAAGAAACTCCCAGTGGGCCTTAATACTAAGGATTTCACACTGATTCAAAGACAAACTCACCATTAATAACCATATTTTTAAGACACCACATTTAACTCACTTATCACAAGAAGCAAAGGAAGAGCAAATGAATACAATCCCAGCTCATAAGCTTCAGCTCATTATTCACAAGCCCTGATTCTCTGTACATAGTGCCAAACTGAATATGTGTACAGTTATTTATATTATATTAATTTTTTTAAAAAAATACCTGTAGCCCCTTAGGGGGCTTCCTAAAGGCTGTGGGGTGGGTCTGCAGAGGTTCCCCCTCTCCTTGCTGGCCTCTAGGGCTTTGCAGGGACCATTTGAGCATGTGTGGTGGCCATTTAAAAATATATATATATATATTTAAAAATGGCTGCTGAAAACAAAATGGCTGCCACGCATGCTCAAATGGCCTCTGTGAGGCCTGCCATGGCCTCACAGAGGCCATTTGAGCATGCACTGTGGCCATTTTGTTTTCAGTGGCCATTTAATTTTTTTAATTTTTTTTAAAAAATGGTGCCCCCTTGAAGTGGCGCCTGGGGCACGTGCCCTGCCTGCCCTACCCTAGATACGCCCCTGCGCCCCAGATTCTGTAGCCTTGCCTCATAAGGAAGGTGCTCCAGGCTCCTGGTCATCTTGGTTGCCCTCTTCTGTGCCTTTTCCAGTTCTACAATGTCCTTCTTAAGGACATGGTGACCAAAGCTGTATACAGTACTCCAGATGTGGCTGCTGCACCATAGATTTGTATAAGGGCATTATAATATTATAATTTTTATTTTCAATCCCATTCCTAATGATTCTTAGCATGGAATTTACCTTTTTCATAGCTACCACGTACTGAGTGGACACTTTCAACGAGCTGACCACCATGACCCCAAGATCTCTCTGCTGGTCATTCATTGACAGCTCAGATCCTATCAGCGTATATGTGAAGCTGGTGGTTTTTTTGCCCCAATGTGCATCACTTTACACTTGCTTACATTGAACCACATTTGCCATTTTGTCCCCCAGTTTGGAGAGATCTTTTTGGAGTTCCTCAAAATCCGTTGTGGATTGCACTACCCTAAATAGTTTAGTGTCATCTGCAAATTTGGCCACTTCGCTGGTCACTCCAACTTCTAGATTGTTTATGAACAAGTTAAAGAGCACTGGTCCCAGTACCGATCCCTGGGGAACCCCACTTCCTGCCTACCTCCATCTACATTTTTCCATATTAAGCCTTAACCTTAACCTAATTAAGCCTTAACCATGTTGCCTCAATACAATCCAAAACTGATCTCAAATTGTTTTCAATCACTATTTTCCCAAATACAATTATATCATCTAGGTAACATTGCACCCCCGGGAACTGAAGGGGTCAGGCTTGTGTGTCCATATTTGTGATGACGATTGGCAAATTATCTTATTTACTTATTATTTCTCTGTGTAAACCACCCTGAGCCATTTTTGGAAAGGCAGTATAGAAATCAAATAATAATAATAATAATAATAATAATAATAATAATAATAATAATAAATAATTAATGTCCGATCTTGTCAACAGCACAGCAGCACTTTTTGGATAATCTTATCTTTGATCTGGTTCTCTAGATTTTATTTCTGAAAGTTTTGATTTTTTGCTTCCTATAAGAAGCCCTGTCCCAACCTCTTTTGAGGGAGTTTCACCCAGACATACTTACATGTGGATTGAACCCCAGGCCTGTACTGTGACCAGGACAAGAGACTGCAGAAGGAAAACCAGAGTTGCTAAAGGTGATAATCAAGGAAGGACTCTAAGTTAGGGCTCAGTGAGATCAGGTTAGTGGGTGTGTTTTTGACCACATTTTGTTTAGTCCTTATGCTCTTTTGATTGATGGTTTTGTTTTATATATACTAAATTTGTAAAGCAACTAATTGCAAAGAAAAATTACTTGTATATCTTTCAAAGAAAAACTGTAGCTTCCGTTTCTCCACCCCACGCCTATAGGCCTCACCACTCTCCCAAAGTTTGTTTTTGCAACAGAAGTTTGAAAGGCAGTTGTGGTAGACTCAGCCTAGAGCACAAACATCTACTTAGTGGCAGCGGTTAAACTGGGGATTGTCAGGGAGATCCATGTTAAGTGTTAGCAGTGGTGTGGATCCTCCACACATGGTGGTGGGATAGAAAGCTGTTCCTCCACAGGGGTATATAAATATCTGTCCTATTCATATGTCCTGTTCTTGAGGGGACAAGTGGGAACATTCGACCTCTCTTGGCAAGACAGGCACCTCGGGGACTGAACGCAGCCATGTAGAGGCACACTGGAGGCAGCGGGGCCATGAAGCCGGCGCTCCAGGCTAGGGCTGGCCTAGGTTTGGAAGCCAAAGCCAAGAGGTGGGAAGGAGTTGGGCACACCGAAGAAGAGTTGCCGGACTGCGAACTGCTTCCAGGTAGGTGACTGGTGGCAGCCATCTCGAGAGCAGCCCAGCATGGCCATGTAAGCCCTGAAGACTCCCTCAGGAAGAGTGGGATGTCACTGTCCTCTTTGGATTCTGTACACTGATGACATGGGCACTAGCCAAGAGATGCCTGCAATACGCATGCACATCCAGGACTCCGGGTGGCAAAGGAGGTGCTAGCTGAGGAGGGAATTAATCTGTCTTTACTGAAGAGCAAAATGCTGCCTTGCAGTCTCTCTAGAGTTCTTTAAAAAGAAACACCCAAATCTACAGTATAACTATCACTCCTGCAAATGGCCTCTACAATCTAGTAGCTGGTTATTCACGATTTGAGCTTAGCTGAAAAGTAGGCTGCTTTACATATCATTGTCTTAGTGCTATTCAACTCCCACCCCCCACACCCAGCTTAGATTCTGCCAGCTGTCCAGCCCTTTGGGCCACCGACCCCCTTACAGTGCCTCTCGTGGCTCTGAGGACAAGGAACAGTGCAGGGCACGGTGGGCACGGCTTCTGCCAGCCCAGGAAGGCACAGCTCCACTGGCAAGTGAAAGTCATGCTCCGTATCCCTAGTCTGAAGACAGAGGAGGGCAGCAGACACTGTAAAAAGACAGCCAGATGTTCATTCTGAAAGGCAGCGGATTATGTGACTGGTTCATATATGAGGTTTTAGAATGCATGAAATCACAACACACACACACACACACACACACACACACACACACACACACACACACCAAAATAGAGTACAAAACATTTTTTTTAAAGTCAGTTTTAAAAATCAAATTTGAAAGGCCTTGAATGACCAGAAAGGTCTTCACCTGGCATCTAAAAGCACAAAGTGATGAAGCCAGGTGAACTTCACTGTGGAAGCTGTTCCATAAAGAGGGTGCAACGCCAGATTAGGCCTTCTCCCTAGTAGCCACCCACCTCACTTGGTTTGGCAGCGGCACCCGGAGCAGGACCTCTGCAGATCTTGAGGTCTGAACTGGGACATTTGTGGCAAGGCGCTATCTCAGATAACCTAGCCCCAAACCATCTTCAAACATGACACAGGGTGGAAAACTACCCCCAAACGAATGGGCTCCCTCCCTGGCAGCATCTCCAAGATAGGGCTGAGAGAGAGTCCTGCCCGCAACCTTATTAAATTAAATTAATTAATTTATTTGATTTCTATACCTTGGAGAAGCCGCTGCCAGCCTGTGAAGACAATACTGAGCTAGATAGACCCATGGTCTGACTCAGTATATGGCAGCTTCCTGTGTTCCTATCTTAGAGAGCGCCTTCTTCTGCATGATCCCCGCCGTAAGTTGAAGTCAAGCCAATGGTCTGACTCAGTATATGGCAGTTTCCTATGTTCCTATGTCATCTAAGGAAGTCCATCTCCAGTTACCATCGGTTCATCTGGTGGTGACTCAAATGCAGTCCTTCTTTATAGCTACTCCTGGGCTGTGGAATGTGCTTCTGGCAGCAACCTGTAATCTGAGCTCATTATTGGTCTTCAGGAGAGCCCTTAAAACCTACCTGTTTGGCCTGGCCTTCCATGGATTTTAAACGGTTGTAAATGTTTGGCCTGGTTCTCAAGAATTTTTAACTGTTTAAATGTTTTAACTGTTAATTGGTTTTATGCTGTTTTTATAGTTTTGATTTTAACTGTTGTTAAATCGCCCTGAGCCATTTCTGGAAGAGTGGTATATAAATTGAATAAAATAAATAAATAAGATGAGGTTGAAGGAGCAGTAATTGTGCAAATAGCTCATCCACGCATGGAGTGTTCACATCTTCTGAATGGAAAGTGGCCCTCAGTACTGATCAAGTGCTTACTGAACTTAAACTTTAAATAACTAATGGATGGCCTTGCAAAAACAAGGTACTTGAACATCTTCAACCAGACATGGACATAGCGAGTGAGCTGTCCCTTCTTGATGAGCTGGCGCTGAGGACTGATTGTTTGGTGGTGCTAACCTCCTTACAAGCAAAAGTGATCAAAATTGCCCACAAAGGTCACCTGGGCATGAGCTTGACTAAAAGGCAAATCAGAGAAAGTTTCTGGTGGCCAGGTTTCTGGTGGGCCACTGTGCGAAACAGGATGCTGGACTAGATGGGCCTTGGGCCTGATCCAGCAGGACTGTTCTTATGTTCTTATGTTCAGGACAAACACATTGGCAATGTAACCTGGCACTGTATGGCTTGTGCAGTATCTGGCAAGTTGCAGAAGACTTTTACCACCCCCTTGCCTCCAGTCGAGTATCCCAATGGTCCCCAGGAAAAACTTGCTTTGGATATAATGGAGCCTTTTGATAACCAACTTGCAAAACAAATATTTGCTATAGTGATGGCGGATTACTATTTCAGGTGGCCAGAAGTTCCATTTGCTGACAACATTACCACAAACAAGTTGACCCAGTTCATGGCTGCAGTTTCTGTCCTATTGAATGATGGAAAGAAATGGAATGGTTTGAGAATTTCCAGCATGCATACTATGAGACAAGAGGGAAGGGAATCTGATTTCAGGAGAAGAACAGAAGAGGAATTTGTTCTTACCTCCAGTTTTGACCTCGCAGGTGAGGCTGATGAAAGTGAGGGATAGTCCTCGGTATCAGGAGAACAAACAGCTCACGTGCCAGAGAACCCAAGACTTAGAAGAAGAGTTCAGGACAGGAAAACTTCAAGAGTTTGTCACTAACTTTTAAATCAATTCAATTTTGGTTGTTATAAAGGGGAGGTATGTGTTGCATTCTATGCAGTCATCTTTTGCAGTTTGTTTGTTTGGACATTTGTCCCAGTGCGGATCCTGTAAGGGGAGGGGGAGAGGAGTCAGGAGGGCAAGGAGGAGAAAATGGAGTTGTTGTTGAATACATCTACATAAGATGTCCTTATGTGTAAGAAAGAAGCAGCTATAAAACAGCCTCCCCCTCCCCCCCCCAGCCATGATAAAACTTGATTTGTATAGCCAAACAAGAAGCATAGGGACCACAAGCCAATTGGAAGCCAGTGCCAGAAAACCAATCAGCAAGGGGAAAACAGGCCTCCAAAATGGTGCTCAGAATGTTGAAACATTTTGTCTCTAAACAGGGTTGTTTTATTTAAAGGGTGTTTTTGTTTCGAGTTCAAAACACTTGAAATGGCTCATTTAGAGTTGATACATTCTGCACATCCCTATACATGAGGGTTAAATATATAATTTTAGAGGAGAGAGATAATGTTCACACAGGTAGAACTATTCCCTTGTTTTTTAGCTGTGGTTTGTTTAAAAGTGGCCTTGGAAACTGGTTTTTCTATTACTGGTCTATATCTTGCAAATGTGAACTTCCACCCAATATTTCTGACCCATCACTTATTTGGGAATGTACACTGACTCTGAAGACACTCAAAGCCATGTTTGTAAAAAGTTCCGCTTTATTCCTAGCAAATGGGGCTACTGCTTTAGGGGTCACCTTCTGCCTTGAGCTTGACATAGTCGATCTTGGTCCCTCAGATTTTCTTTGCTGTAAATACATATACTTGCATATTAGTGGACAGAAATTTGCTTCCATTGATTCATGAACTTGATCTGTTTAAATTGGCATGGATTGTACTCAAGGACCAACCATCACCTTACTTTTAGCAGCTGTTGGTTTCTCTTGCACCCGATCAGTGCGTGCCTATTGAATATCCTCAATGGACACTGCAGCCCAGATTTCCTCCAGGCCAAGAGTGTGATATCATCTGCATAAAGCAGAACTGAACATGGAAATCCTGGCCAGGAAATAGGCATCAGCTTTCATTTCCACATGGGGTAAACAGGAAGTGGGGCCAAATGTAGGCTTTTCTTACACCCCTCTTCAAGGTCTGAATGCGATCAGTCAGATCAAATGATACCTTACACTGAACACGTGCACAATGCGGAGGTGCTTGTTTTTAATTCTGTAGGTAACCCAACATTCTCCACCTGCTCCCGCTTGGCTATGGAAAAAGAGCAGAGAGAGACCTCATAGTTCTGTTCAAACAGTAATGAATTTGGGTGAGGAGGAATCAGTTGAGAGACCCACATTGCTGAGCAATGCCTCCAGTCCATGAACCCCAACTCTTCCAGAAAAGAAAGATGGGAAAGGCACACATACACGGGAAAACAGAAGGGGAAGCCATATGGGGATGAGAGAAGAGGAGAGGGAGGGAGGGAAGGAAGGAAGATGATGCAGCTCCAAGAAGACGCCGTCATCATCATCACCATCACCATCACCATCACCATCTATTATTATTATTTCTTGTTTACACAGTCAGACAGGTGTTGTGGACTGGTTTGTTTTATCCAGACATCAAGTCCTTCCCAGGGACCTGGGATGGCTGAATTTTGTTATCAATGTTGTTGCTGTTGTTGCTGTTATTATAGATATCGTCGCAGAATATAGGCTGTTCCCAGTAAAGTTGCTTTTTGTAATTGGCTGATGGTGATTTCTGTGGCCCCGATGGTATTGAGGTGCTCTTCAAATTGTTTTGGAATTGCACCTAGGGTGCCAATTACTACTGGGATTATTTTGGTCTTTTTCTGCCACAGCCTTTTCCCCCATTAGACTCCTTCTTACATAGTGATTAAGAAAGTCTTTATGCACTTTACTTTTATCGTACCACAGATATGAGTGACAGCCAAACCTTCTATCAAATCCTTCCCGATCAAGTATTCTGGGATTTCTTAATGTTATCCATTCATTTAACCACGTCAAACAAACAACATCGAAATACAACTTTAAATCAGGCAGGGCACCTCTTTCTTTAGCATCAGTTAAATTTTTAAATTTAATTCTTGGTCTTTTCCCTTGCCATTGCTTAAAACAGGTTAACATATTAATTATAGGAATAGTCTGAAAAAGAAACATTTTAGGTAGAACATCTTCACAACTGAAATTCTTCCCATTAAAGATAAGTTCATTCTAGTCCATCTTTACAAATCAATTTTTACTGTATTCCATATTTTGATATAATGATTTGAAGACAACAAAGAATTTTTGTTTAACCAGATGCCCAAGTATTTCATTTTCTTCTCCACTTTCAATGTGCTTATTTCATAAAGTCTATCATTGGATTTCTTATCCATATTTTTTGTCAACACATTCATTTTACTCTTATTTATATAAAACCCAGCCAATTGGCCAAATTGTTCTATTTTTTCCAAGAGCCTTCCAATCTGTGTGGCAGATGTTTGTCTGTTTGTAGTCGGAAGTCCCATAATATTTTTACATCTTCATTTTCTTCAACTTTTTCAATTTCATGGTCCCACAAATTTTTGGCTACAGGTAGCTTGTATTTTTTGCAGATGTTCCAGTGTATCATCCCTGCTACTTTGTCATGCCTTTGTTTGTAGTCAGTCTGTGCAATCTTTTTACAACAGCTGATTAGGTGGTCCACTGTTTCATCTGATTCTTGACAAAGGTGGCACTTGCTGTTTGTGGTTGATTTTTCGACTTTTGCTCTTATTGCATTTGTTCTTAGTGCCTGTTTTTTTGCAGCCAGTATTAAACCCTCTGTTTCTTTCTTCAAGTTGCCATTCTTAAGCCATTGCCAGGTCTTGGTGATGTCTGATTTTCCACTTATATTGTGAAAATATTGACCACGCAGTGGCTTATTTTTCCATTTTTCTGCTCGGTTCATGACTTGTTCTTTCTTGTAGGCCTGCTTTGTTTCATTGGTGTTGAATAGTTTCTTGTTATTGACCATTTGAAGTGCATCTTCTTCACTGTCCTTTATATATTCTTCAAGGCCTCTTTTCTCCTCCTCTACTGTTTGATGGACTTGCAGCATTCCTCTTCCACCTGAGCTGCGAGGGAGGTATAGCCTATCACTGCAGGGGTGCAGAGCATGATTGATGGTCATGATTTTCCTGGTCTTACGATCTAGCGTCTCTAGCTCTGCCTGGGTCCAGTCTATTATTCCTGTAGTGTATCTGATAACAGGTATAGCCCAGGTGTTTATGGCTTGTATGGTGTTCCCGTCATTGAGTTTGGACTTGAGGATTTTTCTAACTCTCCTGATGTATTCACTTCCAATTTTCCTTTAAACTTCAGTGTGTGCAATGTTATCAGCCTGGAGAATGCCCAAGTGTTTGTAATGTTCTTTCTCTTTCAGGTTCTTGATCTTGCTTCCATTGGGCAGTTCTATTCCTTCTGTTTTTCTTATTTTTCCTCTCTTCATTATTAATGCAGCACACTTGTCTAGTCGAAACTCCATTGCTATATCACTACTGAATATACGGACAGTGTTTAGCAGTGATTCGATTTCTGACTGGGACTTTCCATACAACTTCAGATCGTCCATGTACAGCAGATGGTTGATTTTACTTGATGTTTTAGATGTTTGGTATCCGAGGCTTGTTTTGTTGAGTATTTGTGAAAGTGGGGTCATGGCGATTACAAACAACAGAGGGGATAGTGAGTCCCCTTGGAAAATGCCTCTTCTAATGCTAACCTGTCCAAGTGTCGCCATTGATTGTTAACTGTGTACTCCATATGCTCATTGCTTTTTAAATAAATATCTGAATGTTTTTGCTGACACCAGTTGTTTCTAAACATTTTACTATCCATGTGTGAAGCAATGAATCGAAGGCTTTCTTGTAGTCAATCCATGCAACACTTAGATTGGTTTTTCTTCTCTTGCAATGTTCTAAAATCATTTTGTCAATCAGCAGCTGGTCTTTTGTGCCTCTGGTGTTCGGGCAATTTCCTTTCTGTTCAACTGGAAGCTGTTTGTTAGTTAATAAGTGTGGCATGACTTCATCTGCTATTATTCCAGTTAATAATTTGAACATGGTTGGCAGGCAGGTTATCGGTCTATAATTACTTGGAACTGCACCTTTCGCTGGGTCATTCATGATGAGATGAGTTTTCCCAGTTGTTAGCCATTGTTCAATATCACCGCCTTGCAAAATGTGATTGAACTGTTTTGATCGTTGTTTATGAAGGCTTGTTAGGTGTTTAAGCCAAAAGCCATGCAGTTCATCGTCGCCTGGAGCAGTCCAATTTTTAATTTTCTTTGCTCTTTCACTTATTAATTCTGGTGTTATTATTAGATCTTGCATTTGTTGGTTACATTTTTCGACCTCTTTCATCCAGCCTGCTTTTTTATTATAATCTATTGGGTTGTCCCATAATTTTCCCCAGAATTGCACTGTTTCTTCTTTGTTTGGTGTGTCTACGTTTCTTGCAGTTTCTCCGTCTATGCTTTGGTAGAAACGTCTCTGATTCGACTGGAATTGGAGATTCTGCCTGCGTTGTGTAATTCTGGCTTTATATCTGCTAATCTTCTTTGACATTGCTGTTATTTGCTGCTTTGTTATTTCCAGGACTTCTCTAATTTTCCTTGAATCTAGGTGGTATTTTTGGATCAGATACTGTTTGGTGTTTTCATTCTTCAGCTTCTAACCCTATTATTATTATTATTATTATTATTATTATATAAATTAATAAACTTTATTTGTTAGCTGCCCCATAATAGATTGTTCTTATGGTGGCTCACAGCACAGAATCAAAACTTCAAGTAAAAACACATAACACAAGACCTGCCCTCCAATACAACACAAAATATCTTTGTCAGTTTTAAAAATCAGATTTGAAAATCAAATTTAAAAGGCCTGAGTGAACAGAAAGGTCTTTACCTCCCATCTTAAAAAAAAACTGATGGTGCCAGGCAAACCTCACTGGGGAGGCTATTCCATAAATGGGGTGCCACCACCAGAAAGACCTCCTCCCTAGTGGCCACCCGCCTCACCTCGTTTGGTGGGGCACTTGGAGGAGGCCCTCCGAAGAAGATCTTAATGTCTACGTTGGGACTTAGGGGGCAAGGCACTCTCTCTCAGGTAACCCAGTCCCAAGCCATTTAGGGCTTTAAAGGTTAAAACCAGTACTTTAAATGGGGAAATGGACTGGGAGCCAGTGCAGCTGACAATGGACTGGTGTAACATGACCAAAACTTTCAGTCCAATGTTTCCTCTAAGGAGGCTGAGACCAATTCATGGAGGGCAGGTCTATCAATGGCTACTAGCCTTGCCACCTCCAGCCTCAGAGGCAAGATGCCTCGGAATCCCAGTTGCAGCAGGGGAGCCACAGCAGCAGGAGGGAGGGCCTGCCTGTGCCTGTGGGCTTCTCAGAGGCATCTGGTGGGCCACTGTGGGCAACAGGATGCTGGACTGAATGGGCCTCCTTGGGCCTGATCCAGCAGGGCTGTTCTTATGTGTGCATGCTCACGGGATTTTTGATGTCTGCTCAGTTAATTGTGGATCCCACTCAGGTTAAATCAAGAAGGCCCTATTCTGAATGCATATGTGTGCTCACTGTCTTGATACTGCTGCCCAGAACAAAACTCATTCCGCACACAGATGGAAAAAAAATAGAAGGAACACTGGTCCAGACCCAGTTAATTGTCTTGCAGCCCTATTTTGCACCAGCTGCAGTTTCTGGGCCATATTTAAAAGCAGCCCCATGTATAATGCATTGCCATAATCTAAGCGAGAGGCTACCAGAGCATGAATAACTGTGGCTTATCTCTGTCCAGGTAAGGTCACAGGTGGCATATCAGCCGAAGCTGATAAAAGGCTCTCCAAGCCACAGAGGCCCCTTGAGCCTCTAGTGACATTGCTGGGTCAATGAGCACCCCCAGAAGTGCAATGAGCACCCCCTGCAGCACCCTGGTCCTTCAGGGAGAGATGTGCAACTCTGAATATCATCCGCCCGGGCAGAGGAACCACCGACCAAGAGTACTTCAGTCTTTTCTGGATGGAGTCTCAACTTGATTGAGTCTCACCCTTATCCAATCCATTACTGCATCATCCAGGCACCTGATCCAGGACAGTCACTGCCTCACCTGCGTCTGATGAAAACAAGAGGGATACAACTGAGTGTCATCCTCATACTGAGGACACCTGAGGCCAGATCTCTGGATGGCCTCTCCCAGCGGTTTCATGTAGATTTTAAACAGCATAGAGGAAAGGATGGAACTCTGCAGAACCCCAAAGCACAGTTGCCAAGGGGCTAAGAAGTAATCCAAGGGGATTACTATCCAAAAAATGGCACTCATTCTCAAAGTGCCTGTCTACAGGCAGTAATGGGCTGGATGAGGGAGAACAAATTGAAGCTGAATCCAAGGAAGACAGAGGTGCTCATTGTGGGGGCTCAGAATCTGAGGGGTGAGTTAGATCTTCCTGTGCTGGATGTGGTTACACTCCCCCAGAAGGAGCAGATGCACAGCTTGGGAGTACTCCTGGACACAGGCCTCACCCTGGTATCTCAGGTGGAGGCCATGGCCAGGAGTGCTTTCTATAAGCTCTGGCTGATTCGACAGCTGTGCCCCCATGAAGAGGATGATCTCAAAACAGTGGTGCATCAGCTGGTAACATCCTGGCTCAACTACTGCAATGCGCTCTATGTGGGGCTGCCGGAAACTCAAGTTTCCGGAAATGTAGTCCGGAAACTTCAGAATGCGGCAGCCAGATTGGTCTCTGGGGTAACCCAGAGAGATCATATTATGCCTGTTTTGAAACAGTTACACTGGCTGCCAATATGTTTCTGGGCAAAATACAAAGTGCTGGTTATTACCTTTAAAGCCCTGAATGGCTTAGGTCCAAGTTATCTGAGAGAGTGCCTTCTTCTGCATGATCCTCACCGCATGTTACGGTCATCTAAGGAGGTCCATCTCCAGTTGCCACCGGTTCGTATGGTGGCAACGTAGAGGCGGGCTTTCTCTGTAGCTGCCCCGGGGTTGTGGAATGCACTCCCGGCAGAAATCTGTAATTTGAGATGTTTACTGTCCTTCTGTTTGGCCTGGCCTTCCAGGGTTTCTAAATGATTGACAAATTGTTTTAAACTGCTGCCCTGATTTCCAGTGGTTTTTTTAGCTGTTTGAATTGTTTAATTGGTTTTATTCTGTTTTTATAGTTTGATTTGAACTGTTAACCTGTTTTAATTGTTTTTATCATGCTGTAAACTGCCCTGAGCCATTTTGGAAGGGTGGTATATAAATCTAATAAATAAATAAATAATAAATAATCACCCAGCACCACCTTTTGGGAACAGGCCTCTAGGTAGGAGCGGAACCACCTCCAAGCACTGCCTCCCACACCCAAGGGAACAGAAGCCTTTTCTCCACAGATACATTTGAATTATTATTTGTAGCAGAATTACAAAAGCAAATCCCTTGGATTTTGAAGGCCACCCAGACTGCATGTGCCTGCTGCAAGAAGAGATAACATAAAGACAGCCCTGCTGGATCAGGCCCAAGGAGGCCCATCTAGTCCGGCATCCTGTTTCACACAGTGGCCCACCAGATGCCTCCGAGAAGCCTACAGGCAAGAGATGATGAAGGCATGTCCTCTCTCCTGCTGCTGTAGCTCCCCTGCAACCGGTATTGAGAGGCATCTTGCCTCTGAGGCTGGAGGTGGCCTATAGTCACCAGACATTGATAGACCTGTCCTCCATGCTTTGGGGGCAGCATGTTGCTCAGTCAGGTCAGGGGTCACTTGCCTGACAGTGTTGGGAATGTCTCTCTGGTAAGAGATGCCCTTCTATTACAGCAGAGTGCACAGAGGCAAAACACAGCGGAGTCTGCCCAGGCATGCATGTTTGCTGAGAGCAAAAGAAACTTGGAGCCAGTTCATAGTTTCAAATCAATATGAGGAGTCTTTATTGGAGAACTCCATTCTAGATAGGAAAGTGGAGAGATAGAATCTCTAATCTAGCTAGTTAGCTAGATGCAGAGGTGCAGAGAGAGAGAGGTGAGTGTGTGTGATAGGGAGAAGAAGAAGGAAGAGAGAGAGAGGCAGGCGGGCAGGAAGTCGATAGCAATCTACATATCAAAGGGATAGTGTCAGAGCAGTAGAGAGAAGAAGTGACCAATGTCTTGACCCCTCTAGCCCTCTGGCTCACTAGTCTGTCCCCCTCTGTCACTGTGAGGCATGAGGCAGCGCGGAGTCCTTCACTTCCCACAGACAGCAGGCTCAGAGGATCTGGCCCGTCCACAACTTTTATTTTGGGAAGAAGCAGAGGAGTCAGACTTGAGTTCTGCTTGGAACTGCCCTAGCAGTTGATTATTGTAAGGTAAAGGGTTAACTTTACCTTTTGCATGTAATCAGCTTTTGAAGCAGGGTGGAGTTAATATGTTAATCAGTCCTTGCATTCCAGCGTGTAGATTTCCTCTTTCACCCCACTGCACCTGGGGTCTCTTACCAAGCATTGCTCTACTAAGATTGTTTAAAAAACACAATCCAAGTAAAGCCTGGTTGCAGCTTTCATGGATGGCTCCTCTGGATTCCCCAGAGCCAGCCAGCTCTGCTCAGCCCCTGACTCTGACTGCTGTATGCTCTGTGCAACCACCAAGGGGGGGGGGGCCTTCAGATGTGCGTCCCACCACAGCGAGGGTGGGGGAGGTGGGAGCGGGTGACGGGGACATCATCCAGGCTGTCCTGTGCGCCTTCCTCCTCCCCTTGGCCTCCCCTTCCTGTCTCCTCTGTGAGAGTGTCGCCCCAAGCAGGAAGGGCGACAATCATTGCAATGGGGGGGGGACGGTCCCAAAGAGCGGCAGGAACTCTGAGTGTCAGCATCCAGGGGAGAAGGGGGTTACTATGGCAACAGAGGATGCAATAGAACCTGGACATCTTGGGTGCCTGGGCAGCAGCTCCTGAGGGCAGGCTTGCGGTGGGGGGGGGAGCCTCCTGGAGGTATCCTGGCCTTCCTCGCAGGGTGGTTGCTGGACAGGAGGTCAGAAGGAGAGCTCGGCTGCAGCAGCTGGAAGAACACAAAAGGCAAGGACAGAGGGTGGAGGTTGGGGGTTGACCCCCCCCATGGAATATGGGAGAAGGGGCCCTCAGGGCTGGTTCCAGACATTTTGGGGCCTGCTGCAAAATCAGGGTTGGGGGCTCCTATGTACACCCAGCCCATGATTGCCAGAAAGAAGGGGGCCCTGCTTCTTGCCTTGACAGCTCTGGACTAATGTGTTTTAAAAAACAACAACAACACCTTCACGGGGCAGAGAGTGTCTACCTGTAAAATGGGCATAAATGGTGTTGCACCTTGCAGAAAGGATGTTGTCAAGGCACATACCAGTGGAGTGGGAGGAAGAGAGATCTGGATAGCTGTTTAGTGTATTCATTTACAAACAGTTCATCCTCTGTTTCAATATAAAACCTTCAAAAAGTGATGCAAAATGAAGCCGTAATGCCCAAGTCACTAAGCAAGAAAACACATGATGATAATGATGGTTTTTAAAGAGGGGCAAAAGCCAAGCCAGCAGACAAGCCGCGGGACGGGGAGGCACGCTGCGAAACCGGCTTAAACCCCTGGAGACCTGAAGCCGCTTTAGACGGAGCCCGACCAGCTGCCCACCAAGCCCCCGGCTGGCCGCACTGATTGGCTGCAGCTGCTCCTGAGAGCCTCTCAATTGGAGTCAACAGAAACACCCAATTTATGCCAACACACATCATTCTTTAGTTAAGAAAAATTAAAAAAACAATACCCTCGAAATCATACAAAATAGAAGACTCCAAAAACTTGCTACAGCTAGAAAAGAAATTCTCTCTTGTCACATAATATATCAAACGACATAGATGAGAACATTACCTCCTGATATTAGATCTCAAATTATACCTAGCAACACCTTCCATATTACCTATGCTCTGTATTCAGTGTGTCCTTTGGTCAAGTTTTATTAAAGGTGGTATATAAATTGAACAATAAAGATAAAAATAAAGTGGCTGATATTTTGAGATTAACTCCAGGGCAACCTTGTGCATCTCTGGGTTAAAAAGCCAGAACATTTATTGGGCAAAGCTGCCCAATGAAAATAAGAGACCCCAGAAGTTACTTTCAGAAGGAAGCCGTATGTCTCAGGCACAGCTATTTAATGGAGAGGAAGGGAGGTTACGACCCTTTAATTGTCTCAAAAATCACAAGGCTCACAATGTGAGATGTCCAGATAACGCAAACATCTGGTTTTTTTGCAGCCTGGGTTTATTATCCTGGGATAATTAACCCAGGAATGCAGCTAAAGCCTGAAGGCACATCAGTCTCTCATGCCCAGAGCGGTGTACTACGTACTTAGGTTTCTCCTTACAACAACCCTGTGAAGTAGACTAGGCTGAGAGAGAAGTGACTGGCCCAGAGTCACCCAGCAAGTCTCATGGCTGAATGGGGATTTGAACTCGGGTCTCCCCGATCCTAGTCCAGCACTCTAACCACTGCATCACACTGGCTCTATGGGGGGACATTACACTCCTGCATCAGTTAGGGTGTATCAGGCTAAAATACTGGAACAAATGTTGTTTGGCGATCAGATCTATCCCACCTGTAATGTTAAGCCCTTAGAAGCCCTTAGAAGTGCTGCAAGCTGGATTTTTTCGTGCCTTTTTTCAGGTCCTCAGATGTGTATTGAATGCTATCTTGCATTCAGAAACAGGGTTGACCAGAGTTGAGGCATAGGCGTGGCTTCGAACATTTAACTACTGGCTTAAATTATATGCCTGCCCCCAGGGCCTTGCCCCCTGGGTTCTGAAAGGTGAGTTTCATTCAGAAACTCAGAAATTTGTTGATTTGTATATCTTTGTTTCCTTTATATAATTCAGAATAGTATCTAAAGAATTCCCCTTTTATTTCCCTTTCATCATAGGAAAGCCCATTTTTTGTTAGTATCTTGGATATATACTTATTCTTTTTCTCAGTTCTAGTTTTCCAAGCCAACAACTTGCCTGGTTTGTTTGCAAATTCAAATGACTTTTGCTTCGCATATTTTAAGTTCCATTCAACTTCATTTAATACTAGCATAGAGAGCTGTTGCTGAAGCATTTTAATGACTTGAGTAATCTTCTTCTTATCCTTGGCCCATAAAAGTTCTCTTTCTTTTTTAGAAATCTCCATCAATAATGCCTCTTTTTTCAGTCCCCTTTGTTTTTTAAAGTATGCATTTTGTTGTATAAAAAAACCTCTCATAACCGCTTTTCCTGCATCCCAAACTATTTTGTTATCCATTCCTTGGTTTAAATTCAGTTCAAAATAGTCCTTTAAGTTCTTTTTGGCTTTCTCCACAAGATCCGGTTTTTTCAGCAAGTGTTCATTCAGTCTCCAGCGAAAGGAAACCGTTCCCTTCTTTTTCCATGTAAAGCAAATTGCATTATGATCTGAGAAGGTTCTGGGCAAGATATCCATTCTTTTTATACATGGCGTAATAGATTTGGATGTCCAGACCATACCTATCCTTGAATGAGATTTATATCTTTCAGAGAAATAAGTATATTCCTTTGCATTTGAGTTTTTGATTCTCCACAAGTCATAAAGTTCTGCTAAATCCATATGTTCTGCTAAATCAAAAAAAGCTTTAGGTAGCTTGCCTTGTAGGTTCCTTTCAGACATATCAGATTTTCTATCCAAGGATGTAGAGACAACTCCATTAAAATCTCCCAGTAAAACCAAAGTAGCATTCGTTAACTCAGCCATCTTCTGTTCTAGATAATTATAGAATTCTACTTTTTTTTTCATTGGGTGCATAAATTCCAATTATCACTGTTTTGATTCCGGAAACTAAAATTTCCAAAGCTAGCATCCTGCCTTCTTCATCTTTAAAAATCAACTTGGGTTCAAGTTGTTGTTTCACATAAAACACTACCCCTCTTTTTTTTTCTTATCAGAGGAAACAAATTCTTGTCCCAAGGCTTTGTTAACCAAATATTTTCTATCTTGTTTTCTAATATGTGTCTCTTGTAAGCATATAATGTCCAAACTTTGTTTTTTAAGAAAATGAAGAACTTTAACCCTTTTGGTTTTGCTATTTAACCCATTAACGTTCCATGAAGCTATTTTGTAATCCATCTTGGCTAGTTAGAATTATGTGTTGAAGGCACTGGGTGCTCAGAGGTTAAAGTTTTTTTTTGTATTTCCACCAAAATTCTTGTGCTTTGGGGAGCTCTGTAAATCTGTTCCTCTTTCCCTTGTAGAAAAAGGAGACCCCTTCAGGTAGTTCCCATCTAAAACGTATTCCATTGGCGTTCAAAGCATCTGTCAAAAATTTGTAATCCTTACGTTTCCTTAAAATCCTGGATGGTATTTCTTTCAGAACTTTTACCTGTTGGGCTTTAATAGTAAGGGCTTCAATAGTAATAGAGCCCCTGGTGGCGCAGTGGTAAAACTGCCACCCTGTAACCAGAAGGTTACAAGTTCAATCCTGACCAGGGGCTCAAGGTTGACTCATCCTTCCAAGGTCGGTAAAATGAGTACCCAGAATGTTGGGGGGCAATATGCTAAATCATTGTAAACCGCTTAGAGAGCTTCCAGCTATGGAGCGGTATATAAATATAAGTGCTATTGCTATTGCTTTGGCAAAATGTGCTTGGAGTATCTGCTCTGCAATTGATTTAGAATTGAATTGAACCATGTAATCCCTAGCTAATTTATTTTTTGTGGCAAATTCAGAATTCAGGCGAAAAGCTGCATCAATCTGCGAAAAGCTGCATCAATCTGCGGATCCATCTCTTCACGTGAAATTCCCAAGAGTGATGCAAGTTCCTCCCTAAGCACTTTTAAAATGTCTTGACCAGTTTTTTCTGGGATTCCTCTAAACCTCAAGAAACGCTCTTTTTGCCTCAATTTCAACAAAGCCATTTGATCTAATAATTTTTCCCTGTCATCTCTTAGTGATCCTACGTCTTGCTCCAAACTTTCCACCCTTGTTTTAAATTCTTTGTTATCTTGCGCCAATTTTTTCACTGTCTCCTCAATGTTTGATGTTCTCTTATTAAGTGTTTGTATGTCTTGACTTACATGTTGGAGGGTGCCTGTATTAGCTTCTAGTAACTGTTTCATAGCAACTAGTGTCTCATTTAACTCTGAAGACATTTTCCCTTCACCCAGGCCTGGGTTTGGAACAGAAAATCTCCTAGCTTGTGGTTGGGTCTGTGTTTGGCTCTGTTGCTTTACCTTTTGCATTATTTACAACGCCTCCAGCAACACTGCTCCTACAGCAGGATACAGCCTCCTTGCTCTGCAAGAAAGTACAGGCCTGCAATTATTTTCCAAATAAACTCAGCTCCAGACCGCAACTCTTGTATCTTATCACTGCCAGTTTAATTTTTCTCACGGTTCAATAATCCGCCTTCTTCCTCTAATTGGTGGACTTCATGATAGACATATTCAACAGCAAACAGCAAATCACTTATCCTTTAAGTTAAACTCTCTCAAAAGGTACCAAAAGAGAATAATAATAGTTCCCACTGCTTTGCTTTTTAAAAAGTTTTAAAGCTTTTAGTCATCATTTCAGATTTTCAGTTCCAGCATTTAGTAAAACAGATTGAATTTCCATCCTTGATTTATAATTAGCAAACTTATGACATCTTCACAACAAGGGCTTGAACTCTGTCCAATCTTTACAGCAAAAGCAGGTAGAATTTCAGCAATTTATCACTAATCACGCGGAGAGGTGAGCTTCTTGAACTTTAAGCATGAATTATAATCCAAACCGAAAGAAGTTAGACGCCAGACTGGCTTCAGTCCATTGGATTTCCGATGGAGGAGTGTAGCTTGATGAATCCCAACCCCCACCGCTCGACTTAAATCAAAGCTGTACTTTCCAGCACAGCCCTGAGATAAGGAGCAGGCTCCGGGGGGATACAGTGGTCAATCTTGATCCAAACCCTTTAATCCAGGGTGGTGGTGGTGGTGCAGTTATGAAGGCTCAAAACCCCCTTAAAATACTCCTCCTCGGTCTCCCCTGTTGGGAAGCATGCAGCCTCGTTAGCAATCCAACCGGAAGTCCTATAGGATTGCAAACTTAACTGAAAAGCTCCGTCTATTTTTTGTTCTGTCGCTGCTATTCCTCTGTCAAACTTAGTGTAATCTTCATTCATTTATAATTCTATGGATATTGCTGTGTGTGCTTATTTTGCTTTATGCCACCATGAATTCTCCCTGCCCCTGCTCTATGCTTTGGAATACTTTCCATTTTGTAGGCTCCACAGTGTTGGTGATGAAGCTGCACTCAGCCCCCCTGCTCCTCAGCACGACTGGGCATCTTCACCACTAAATCGCATCTTCAGGTCCAGGCTCCACAATTACCTCGGTGCACCACTGGCTGGGCCTGATTCCCCTTGTGCCGGGAGCAGGGGAGGCAAAAGAGGACTCTCGTGTGGCAAGCATCAGGCCTCATCTCCCTTCTCCTGCTGCCACCCTACAGAGTCTGACTCAGTACTGCAACTACTGCCAGCCAGCCTGGCCAGGAAGATGTTCTTCCTGGTCCTAAGCAAGACATCTTTGGGAACCAAAGTGGGGAGGGGGGCTGCTGGGGGAGGCTCCTTTCTGGGCTACCCAGATTGGCCGTTCCTCAGCTCCCTTCTCTTGTTCTCTCTGCAGCTCTGAGGTGGCCGCCGCAGATGCCTGAACAGCAGCAGCAGCACCATGTCGCACGAGAAGAGCTTCCTGGTGTCCGGCGAACCCTTCCCTGGCCAACAGCCTCCCGTCCCCCCTGGCTACGCCCAGCCTCCCTACCCAGTGGCCCCCTACCCACAGCTGCAGTTCCAGCCTACTGTCTATGGCAAGACGGATCTCCCTCCGGGAGCCTACCCACGGGTCCAATACCCAGCCTCAGCACCGTATCCAGAAGGCCACAATCCAGAGGGTCCCTATCCTCAGGCACAGTACCCACAAGGGCCCTATCTGAAGAACCCCAACATGGAAGTCATTGTGGTCCACGGAGGTACGTAGCCACCTTGGTGTAGGGAAGGCCCTGGAAAGGGGTGTGTGTGTGTGTGTGTGTGTGTGTGTGTGTGTGTGTGTGTGTGACCAGCCCTGTAGCCAGGCATGGGTCAGGATGGATCCAGCCCTTCCCAAATTTCCACCTGGCCCCAGCCCTCCCAAAGGCTTTTCTGCCTCCCTTGCCTCCCAAATTTGTTCCAGGGCCCAAAAATATACTTTTGTCTCGCTCACCCTAGTTAGCTGATGGAAGACCTGATCTGCTACAGCTACTTGTTTGCATTTATTTACTCAATTCATATACAGCCCTTCCTAAAATGGCTCAGGGCAGTTTACATTAAATCAAAAATACATAATAAAAATAAAAAACCATTTTAAACAGAATAAAATTAAAACTAGATACCATTAAAAGTCAGGCTAAGAAGATGGGTCTTTAAGGCTCTCCTGAAGGCCTCCAAGGAAGACAATCCTCCAGTATCCATGGGGAGCACGTCCCACAACCCAGGGGCAACAACTGAGAAGGCCCGATCTCAGGTCGCCCCCAGATGAATTGGTGGCACCTGAAGACAGACCCCTCCTGATGATCTCAATGAGCAGTGGGGATCTTGTAGAGAGAGGCACTCTCTCAGATAACCCGGACCTAAGCCATTCAGGGATTTAAAAGGTAATAATTAGGATTTTGTAGCTTGCATGGAAACATATCAGCCGCCAGTGCAACTGTTTAAGAATAGGCATAATGTGGCCTCCACCTTATACCCCAGAGACCAATCTGACTGCCAATTTTGAACTAACTGAAGTTTCCAAACGATGTACAAAGGCAGCCCTACATAGAGCGCATTGTAGTAGTCCAACCTGGAGGTTACCAGTTTTCAGGTCATTCTCCTCAAGGAATGGGCAGAGCTTTTTATCACAGCTGGTAAAAAGTGCTCCTGCCACAGCCTCAACCTGAGGCACCAGGGCAAGACCCGGGTCCAAGAGCACTCCTAAGCTATGGACCTGTTCTTTCTGGGGGAGTGTAACCTCATCCAGAACAGGAAGTTCTATCCCATCTTGCAGATTATGATGCCCTACAATGAGCACCTCCGTCTTTCTTGGATTCAGCTTCAGTTTATTATCCTTCATCCAGCCCATTACTGCCTGTAGGGCAGGCATTTAAGGGGCTAATGCCATTTCCTGATATTGATGACAAGGAGAAATAGATGTGGGTGTCATCAGCATATTGATAACACCCAGCATCAAATCCCCTGATGACCTCACCCAGCAGTTTCATGTAGCTGTTAAAAAGCATCGGTGACAGAATGGAGTCCTGAGGGACTCCATATAATAGCTCCCACTTTGAAGAGCAACTGTCATCAAGCACCACTATCTGAAATCTACCCGAGAGATAGGAGTGGAACCACTGCAAAGCAGTGACTCCTATACCCAGATCCCTCAGACGTTCCAGGATACCATAGTCGATGGTATCGAAAGCTGCTGAGAGATCCAAAAGAACCAGCAGAGTCACACTCCCCCTGTCCATTCCCTGACGAAGGTCATCAATCAGGATGACCAAGGCAGTCTCCACCCCATAGCCCACCCTAAAGCCAGTTTGAAATGGGTCTAGATAACCAGTTTCCTCCAAGACCTCTTGGAGCTGGTCAGCCACCACCCTCTCGATCATCTTCCCCAACCATGGGAGGTTGGAGCCTGGCCTATAATTATCCATCAGCTTTCATTCTTCCTCCAATCTATTGACCAAGGCAGGATATTGTCAGGCACTTCCATGGTGATGGAGATGACTGATCTCTGTTTCTATTGTAGAGCAACTGAGGTGAAAGACAGACTGTGGGGGGAAAGGGTATTTCCGAACACCTTGGTGGGAGGGTGAGCGGTCAGGCCTGTGTGTTACATTTCCGCTTCCTGAGGACACGCAGAGTGCAGAAGAGTCTCCTTTTGGCCCAGGTTGCACAATGTATTTACAGGGCTAGCTAAGCTCCAGCTTGGCACTGTTGTGGCCCCACTCTGGCCCTGGTCACCCCGGCTCAACCTCACCTCGGGTTGTGGGGGCCCAGTGGGAACTCTTACGGTGGCTGTGGGTGTGGGCTGGACCCATCTCCCCGGCAAAGCTCTCTGTGGGGATTTGACCGGCTGCTCCTGGGAGGACGCTCACAGCTCCTGACCCTTGCTCCGTCCATTGGCCTCTTCTAGGGGAACGGGGCTGCCCCTGAGGAGCCTCGGGAGAGGTGGGGTGTAGCTGGGCTCCGCTCAGGCTCTACTCAGGCTCCCCTCCCCTCATGCTGACCCCGGATGGCCTGAGATGCCCATTCCATCCGGAAAGGCCCCACCATGTCCAGGACTGTGGAGTGTCCTCCACCGTGGACGGGGGCAAAGGAGTCGGGAGCCTGGCCCAGTCAGAGGCAGGAGGGCTGCTCTGCTCCTGCTGGTCCATTAGGATGGGGTGTGTGGTGTGTGTGTGTGTGTGTGTAGCCTCTGCCTGACCTTGCTGCCTGCTGCCGCTTGTCCCCAGCACCGCTGCCCGGCAACGGACCGCCCTCCTACTACGAGAACCAGGAGTTCCCCACCACCTACTGGGATGATAAAAGCTGCCGCCAGTCCTTCATCCGCAAGGTGAGGCTGTTGGTTGGAGGGAAGCCTGGGTGTGGGGCAGTGATTCAGCAGGGCTAGCTGTGACCATGGGGTGGTGAGCTCAAATGCTAGCCTCCCCCACCCTGGGGAGCGGCTTGGGCTCTGGTCCCATCGGCAAGGGACCATTTCTGCCCCATCGTCTGTGTGGCTTTGGGGCCTCTTCCAGCCGCCCCCCCCATGCCTTCTACAGCATCTCTGAATCTCTGTGCAATAAAAATGCCCCCCCCCCCCAAAAAAAAAGAACAGCGGAGCCTATTCAGAACCACTTTAGTAGGAAAGCAGAGAGCAGAGGTGAGTTGGAGCACCTCTCCCTCTGAAGATTCAGTCACCCAGGTTAAGAGGAGAGTTCAGATGGCTTTATGTTTTCACTCATACTCTTAAAAGCATGGAACTGGCCAGTGAAGGTGCCGATCTTAACTGCTGCCCCATATGAGCTGTAGAGACGTTGTGCACTCTCGTATATGGCACTGGCTTTAGAAATCAGGCTCCATGCACCCACACATTTATTTGTGGGGAGATTGCACTTTTACTCACAAGCAGATCATGTTCCCTTACTCATAAACCCACGATCTTACTCTCAAGAAAATCTTGTCGCCTTCCTTGCTTGTGAATAACCTCACCATTACTTGTGAGCAGAACTACTACTCAGAGTCTCTAGTAGATTATCAACCTTATTTGCAAGTAGACCTTGCAACCTTACTCATGAGTAGACCCCTTACTTGTGAGTAACACTGAGGGTGTGTTCATGAATAGGGATGGACTTTACTCACCAGTAAACTCCCAACCTTCATTTATAAAAGACTGCACTGCACCCTTATACACAAGTGGGCCCACAACTTTACTCATTGCCTCCTTTATCAAGAGTAGACCTACATGCAAATAAGGGTGAAGTCTACTTGTGAGATTGAGGTGCTATGTGTGAGTAAGGATGCACTGTCTACTTGCATTTAAGCTTGAGGATCAACTTATGGGTGAAGCTGATGGTCTACATGAGAATGAGGATGTCTGTTTGTGGTTAAGGGTGTGATATCTACCTATGAGTAATGCTGAGAAGCTAGCCAGGAATAAGCTCAGTCTACTCATGAGTAAGGTTGTGGGTCTATTGGAAGAGAAGACTGGAAGGTCCCAAAACAACTATGGTTTTAGGGCCTGCCTTAAAGAAAGGCTGCAACGTTTTCTTGTGATCGGCCCATTCAAATGTAAGGGTGAGGGCTACTCATGAGTAAAGGATTTAAGTCCTGCTATAGTTCATAGCATTTGGGGAAAGGACTGTGTCATGTAGGGATCAATCAGACAGGCATGGGGGGCGTGGGTCATAGGAAGTTATTGTGGCTGGATTGAGGACCTAGAGTTTCGGACTGGACATTTACCGGACATGTGGTCTTTGGGGGCAGTACTGTGCCTTGCAAATACACAGCAGGCAGAAACTCAGCAGGGACTTCTCTAAGAAGTTATTCTGAAAGCTGCAGCGATTGAATCTTTGCCTGGATGAATCCCTCCCCATCTCAATCCTGAGCTGAAAGACCAAGGCCAAGTGTGGGGGTGCAGGGATGGAGCCTCAGTTCTGAAGCCGCACAATGTTCAAGGCTGTACCAAGTCGTTGCAGCATCGATGGCACGGAAGTTTGGCTGGGCACCTAAACTTGCCATTTTCATCCTTTTTGGAGCACAAGTGAAAAGGGAAAGCATCTGACCTTTTAGCGTAGAAGACTGAAGGTTTTGGGGCGGCTGAATTTGCAGGTTTTTTGAAAAGGAAATCTGACTGGGCCCCAAGGCAGGACTGGAGGCACTGAGAGGGCGGTGGAGTCTCTGTGGGGAGGGCGCCAGGTTTCGAGCAGAATAATGGGCACTTGGGGGGGGGGTATCCATTGCTACTGTGTGCAGCAGGGCACAGGGGCGCCTTGTGGGTGGGTGCCCTGTTGCCCCGTGGGCCATTCTGAGCCTGCCTGGCCCTGTCAGCAAGGGAAGCTTCGCCGTGGCTCTGACCTCGGCTCACTGAGTAGAGAGAAGCCCTGCAGCTCTGAGGGAGGGAGTCCAGGTTCACAGGCAGTCCCCGCTCTGCCACTGGCTGGCCTCCCCCCCCAAGTCCATTGGCCACTTCGCCCCTCACAAGGCCTTTTGCACTCTCAGTGGAGGGAGAAAAGAAAAGTCCACGGAGAGGAGAGGAGAGGAGAGGAGAGCGAAGGCATTTGCTCGGGCAGTCAAGTGCCAGCGCCCTCCCAGAGGCTGCTCATCAAGCAGCTCCATTAGGAAGTCACTCGCCAGCACTTGCCAGCACTTGGCCCCCCCAACTCTGGCTTCAGAACCCTCGGGGGGGGGGGCAGAATCGACGCTAAGTGTCCTTAGCTGAGCTTGACTTGTTATTATTTCAGAGGTGTGTAACTCAGGTCATCCTTTGTGAAGGAGCTGATTGATTCCCCCCCCCCCAAACAACAAATGATGATGTTTCAGAATATCCCTGAACTTCCAAAAGCATTTCAAGGTGTTGTACCCCAACAAAGAGAGGTTCTTTTCTGGGTCAGTAGCCAAACACATCACCAGCCGAGAAGGATTTAAAAGGCTTTATTTTGCTCTATAGTAGCAAAGGTCTTGGATAGCTCACGCTCAAGTCCAAGACCCCGATCATTTACAAGCATGACATATTTATAGCCTAGGAGATGGTGCATAGGTACTGCCCCTTTCCTTTGTCTGGACTTTCAGTAATTTTCCAGCTAACTTCTGCGCATGTATTCTTTTAGGTGAATACCTCATCACCTTCTTTTCTAGTCTCTCCTGGCCCTCCTTGGCACAGAAAAGCAACTCCTTATAAGGAATCCCCTAGGCCCCCCTTTACACAGACAGAATATATGAAAGGTAACATGGCTTCGGTCTGGTTCAGGCCTACGCCAAAGGGATATTGGTAAAATTGTGAGAGACAAAGAAGCCTGGCCTGGGGTCAGGGTCCGGTTGCCAACGGCCGCCTCTCAGCCATGTCCCAACAGGCAGGCGCCCGACTGAGACAGGAGGTTCAGTGGCAGCAACGTGGTTGATGGTGCAGAGAGTCGGGCAGGCTGGACCGGCAGCTTTGGCTTGATGACAAACAGACTGCTCAGGACTTGTGACAAGGCAACCGCCCCTCAGCTGAACTAGTGGCCCTGGCCTCCCTCTCGTGTCAGGGGTGGGCTTCTTTCCTGGCCCTTCGAGGGCAGGGCTGGGATCCACGGCTGGAAATCGCAAGGCAGCAGGAGATGCAGCCCAGACAGGCGGAGGAGGAGGCATTTCCTCCTGGCCAGAGCTGTCCGAGAGTGGGCAGTCTGCCTCACGCACTGGGGCTGGGCCCTCCTTCTCTCCCCGTTTTTAGACAGAGCTGGGCAGCCGTCTGTCAGGCCTCCTGCCCCAGTTGACTGCACAGAGCTGGGGGGTGGACTAGAAGACCTCCCAGGACCCTTGCAAACTGGAACCTGCCTGGTTCTATCCTGAAGGCACACGGGAGCTTGCCCTGCCCCCGCCCCTGCCCCCTGGCGCATGCCCTCCCCTCTTGCCTTCCCGGAGGCATCTGGTGGGCCACCGTGGGGGAAAACAGGGTGCTGGGCCCAGCGGCAGCCGGGCTGTTCTGATGAGGCCTGCCTGGAAGACGCCTCCTCAGATTTGGGCAGCGCTGCCAACAGGGGCATCTCTGCTGGTGGCGCCCCCAGCTGCACGTCTGCTTGTGTGCCTGCAGGTCTTCCTGGTGCTGAGCGCCCAGCTGAGTGTGACCCTGGCCATTGTGATCGTCTTCAGCTTTGTGAAGGAGGTGAAGATGTTTGTGCGGAGCCACATCTGGATCTTGTATGCCTCCATTATCGTCTATCTCGTGACTTCCCTCACCCTCATTTGCTGCCGGCAGTTCCAGCGAAAGCACCCCTGGAACCTCATTGCCTTGGTAGGGGCCAGGCCCAGTCTGTGTGTATGTGGGGGGGGGGCAGTGGGGGGAGGGGGGGCGAGGGCTGCCTGGAAGGTCCTGGGTGGGGGAGGGATGTTGGGGACTGGCCAGGCCTTTGCCGCTATTTTTAGATTGTGAGCCCTTTGGGGACAGGGAGCCACCATTTATGTATGCATGTATGTCTCTTTCTATGCAAACCGCATTAGGGGAGGGAGACGAAATGCCCCTTGGCTCAGGCCACCTGGGAGGTGGGGAGGGCTGGAGGCTTAGCAGAGCACCGCATCCCCCCCCTCCTGGGAAGGAGGGCCTGGAGTTCCTCTGGCCCTCTGACGGCAGCAGCCCCCTCTGCTCCGCAGTCCCTCCTGACGCTCAGCCTCTCCTACCTGATGGGCATGCTGGCCGGCTTCTACCGCACCAACACGGTCCTCATGGCGGTGGGCATCACTGTCGCCGTCTGCTTCTCCGTGGTGATCTTCTCCATGCAGGTGGGTGTGTGCCCTGCCCTCCCCCCCCGCCAGCTGAACTACTTCTGGGACCCCTTTGGGCCTTTCATAGGGAAGGGGGGTTCTTCTGGCTCCCATAGACTGGAGCCGTACAGTTTTACCCCACTGCCAAGCAGGGAGGGCGGCTCCTTCTCCGCCCCCCCCGAGCAGCCTGGGCGCAGCAGGGCCGGGCAGGCAGCAGCAGGGGCGGGGGGCGGTGCTGCCCCGAGATGAGGGCAGCTGCTCCTCTCCAGATTATTTTGGGACACAGGCTGGCCAAGCCTGGGCAGAGGAGCCCCTCTGGGCCAGACGGCAGCCCAAGGGGCCTCTTGGGTCAGAGCCTGCTGCATGGGGCGGGGCGGGGCGGGGCGGGGCGGGGCGGGCGGGGGGGCTTCCCCAGACCTGGGCAGGCTCAGCTTTGCTCTCATGCCCTTGATGCGGCTCGGCATGCTGGCCATTGCAGCCAAATATAATGGGGTTGGGGCGGGGGTGATGAGATCCAGCCGGCCACCCCTTTGCAGGACAGCCAGCGGAGAGGGGTGTCTCCTGAACCCCATTCAGCGCTTTCAGTAGTCGTCTGCCACGGAGCAGCAACCTTGAGGACGCGTTGTGTTCAGGCAGTGTCCCTCCCTGGATTTCGGGGATCCAGGCTGGCCAAGCCGGGGCCAGGAGCCCCTCTGGAGCAGACACGATGGCACCTTCCAAGGCACGGCCTCTTGGAACACAGCCTGCTGCTGCTGCTGCTGCTGCTGCTGCTCCTCCCCGAGGAGACCGAGGAGGCCAGTCCTTGCCCCTTCTTCTCCCCCCCCCCCGCCGGATCTTGAAGTTCTTCTGCTTGGCTTTGCCCCCAAAGTGCTTGCACCAGATGCTGCCCTTTGATGGGCTGGCTCTTTCTGATTGTGGGGGGAGGGGGGGCTACAGTCAGGAAACCTAGCTGGCCACCCCTTTGTTGGGCTAGTCACTGGCTGGCAGGCCAGAGGGTGGTCATGGGTGGAGCATTAATGGCTCTACCGTTTCCCTGAGGGGAGGAGGGTGGCAGGCCTGTTCCACAGCCTGCACAGTGGGGGGGGGCAGGTGAATGTGAGGTGGCTTGACCCCCATCCCCCCTGCCGTGCAACCAGGTGTCAGGGAAGAGAAGCAGCCCTTGTAGGAGCCCAGAGCGGCCACCTGCAGCTTCTCTTGCAGCCCCCACCCACCGCTTGACCTCCTCCTCCCAGCCAGGCTGCTGCTCCATCCAGCCTTCCTTCTGGGAGTGGGGGGTGGTAGTACCCCGCAGGGGGAGTGGTGTGGGGGAAGAGGGCCCGGGTCAGGGGGACAGGGAGGGAGGGAGGGAGGGAGGGGGCCCGGGGGCCTCTGCTGACCACCGCTGGGGGCTCTTCTCCTGCAGACCAAGCTGGACTTCACCCAGTGCTGGGGGCTGCTCTTTGTCGCTGTGGTGGTCCTGATCCTCTTCTCCATCCTTTGCATGTTTGTCCGGAGCCGCATCCTGGATATTATCTATGCCTCCCTCGGAGCCCTCATCTTCACCTGCGTGAGTGGGGGGGGGCTGCGGGGTCCTCTTCTCTCACTTGCCAAGAGGGTAGAGCGTGTCCCCCCCCCCCGCGCTCCGCACCCAGCCTCTCCAAGGGGCCCTTCACCTCTTATTACGCCCCCCCGCCTGATTGTGCTGGCAACAGCCCCTCCTCTCCACCAGACTAGGCCCTGCAAAAGGGGACACAGTGTGTCTCGGAAGTGGGCTCCCGCACTCCCTGCGTTGTGAACCCGCCGCCCCTGCGCTGACAGCAAGGGGCCGTTCACATTTCCGATGCCTTGTTTCAGACTTCGTCACTGTGATTTATTGCTAAAATGTTGTCGGTCCGGCGTAAAAAGGTTGCAGTTTGGGGGGGTTGTCAGTTTGTGTGAGCGCCCTGGTGGGAAGCTGGGTGGTTGGGGGCCCTGGGGGAGCTGCAGGCCAGCCCCTGAGCCGCCCCCGTCCTCGCCTGCTGTGCCCCTCAGCTTGCCCAGGGAGGGAGGTGGGCTGCACGTGGCAGGCCAGCTGTCCACCAACCCGGTGGGGCCGGGGGGGGGGGCGGTCTGGGAGCCAACTGACCTTCCCTCTCTCCTCTCCTTTTGCAGTTCTTGGCCTTTGACACCCAGCTGCTCCTGGGCAACAAGGAACTGGCCCTCAGCCCGGAGGAGTACATCTTTGCCGCCCTCATCCTGTACTTGGACATTGTTCAGATTTTCCAGTTCATCTTGCAGCTCTGTGGCAATAGATAGGCTTGCCTCCTCATCCCCTCAGCATCGGCTTCCTTCTTCACAGGCCCTGCCTTTCCTCCTCCTCCTCCTCCTCTTTGTTCTCTGACCTCTTTCTTTGCCTTCTGCCCATTTCCGAAGGGTCCAGGTTCTCCTAGTGCATCTTCACTTGTGCTTTTATGGGGAGGGCAACCCAAGCAGATGAGGAGGCCAGGAGGGATGAGCTCTTGAAATAAGAGGGTTTCTCTGCCCTGCAGGGAAAGTTGGGGGGCAGGCTCTGTAGAGCTGAGGGCCCGCGGTATAGATGCTGCTGCTCTTCATCATTAGTATTCTCATCTGAAAATGGAAACGTCCCTTTAATTTGCTCTGGGCAACACATATGGCTGCTTGTCTTTAGAGGCTACAGGAGTCTTCCCTGTTAAAGTCAAGGGCCTTCCAGTAGGAGGCCGAGGGGGGGATTTAAAGCAGCGGGGGGGGGGGGGAGAGGAAGAGGGGAAGAAAAACAAGGGGGGGATTTCCCTCTGGCCTATCTCCTGACATGGATAAACTTACATAACTCCACTGCAAGGCCTGCTGGGAGATGTAGTCCTCCAAGCTGGTGGGGAAAAGTCTTAAGGGGAATCAATGCTGGTTTGGATAGGGGTGCAATTTCAGTGCTTGCCAGAGGTGCTATTTTCTGTAGATGCGCCTCTGTTTACAGAGCACACCCAAGCTATCCTCTCAACTGCCCTCTAGGTATCTCCTGCTGGAAAACTACAACGGCACGTGCGTGTGTGTGTGTGCGCGCGTGTGCACCTTTTGCTCCATATCTGGGCTTCGACAAGGGCTGGAAGTAGGGGCTTGTGAGTGCCACTCCGGGGGGGGGGATGGGGGCGGGGGGGGAGAAATGATGCCTTTAAGAAGCGGCTCACCTCACCATCATGGGCACGCGGCAGTCTCTGGGAAGCCCAGCAGCTGAGCCAGCAGCCCTCTGGGTTAGGCGGACCTGCCCCTCTGCTCCATTGGCCTCTGCACATGCGCGGTGCTTGGCTGCCTGTGCATGTGTGAGCTCCAGGGGGCTGAGCTGGAGCCTAGAAGCTCCCGTGCTGAGTGATGGGAGAGTTCAAGTGGGCTTCCCTGCTGTAGCAACACAGTCAGGCTCTGACGACGCTTCATGAGGCCGTTCATGGCCAGGACCACTTGAGGCGTCTCTGCTGCTGCCAGGCACTCCCTCCCCCCCCCCCCTTGATTGGGGCCTCCAAGGAAAAGTGGGGGCGCCTGGAGGGCAAGCTGGAAGCCAGCTCCGTTGGTGACAGTGCACAACAGCCGGTGGGGGCGCAAGTTGGCCGAGGTGGTTTTGGAGCCTCTGGAGGCCTCCCTCCCTCCCCCCCCCGCCTTCCCCGGCTGCACTCTAACCACTACACCACACACATACAGAATGACGAACAAAGTAGCTGTTAAAGAACACACATTGATTTCTATAATAAGAGTTTGGGGAGCCCAAACCAAAGATATTGAGAGAGAGAGTGTTGAAGGGGCTCAGTGAAGCCAGGAGTCTTGTTAAGGGAGTCAATGCGGATTTCAAGCCAGGAACGCCTGTCTCTCTGGTCATTGTGAGTATATAAAGCAAAATATACATATAAACCACCCACCCACCCACCCAAATCTAAACTTGAATATATACAAACTTCTAGGAACATAGGAAGCTGCCTTCTACTGAGTCAGACCATTGATCCATCTAGCTCAGTATTGTCTACACAGACTGGCAGCGTCTTCTCCAAAGTTGCAGGCAGGAGTGTCTCTCTCTCAGCCCTCTCTTGGAGATGCTGCCAAGGAGGGAGCCTGGAAGCTTCTGATGCTCTTCCCAGACAGGCTCCACCCCCTGAGGGGAATCTCTTCCAGTGCTCACACGTCTAGTCTCTCCTTCATATGCAACCAGGGCAGATCCTGCTTAGCTAGGCGGACAAGTCATGCTTGCTGCCTCCAGACCAGCTCTGCTCTCCTCTGCGGTGGCTCCTCTGTCCTCATATGGAATGAAGCCCCCCTCAATTCCTATCATCCACAGCTTCAGTGTGCCACTCTCATCTTGGCTTCTGTAACGTAGCACACATTTCGGGACTGAGCTCGGGCACTGAACACAATCCAAGCCTGGAAGCCTGGCCAGCCCTTCCTTCAAATGAAGCCCTGACCACAGCCATGGAAGAGAACGTGCATCTCCCCCTTCTTTGTCTCTGTGGAGGAGGAGAAACACAAAACGACACACACTCATCTGGGGGCAAACGGAAGCCATTAAACTACAACCCCCAGCAAGCCCTGTGGCAGTTCAGGTTCAAGAGACAGGCCATGCCGGCACTGCGCATGAGCAAGCAAGCATGTGTCCTGTCTGGGAGTAGTGCGGGACTAAAAGGGCTGGCCAGAAACCCAGGAGCAAGAGGAGCAGGGCCGGGGGGGGGGCCACACCTGCCCTTGTGTAGGTGAAGACAGCCAGGAGGAGACATCTCCTCCAGGGGATAATTGCACGCTGCTTCCCCCGGGCTGGTGCTTCTGCTGCAGTTGCGTTGTGCGAGGCAGAGTTGTGTGTTCCCACTGGCAGGGTCGAATCTAGGGTGGGGCAGGTAGGGCACGTGCCCTGGGTGCCACTTGAAGGGGGGTGCCATTTTTTAAAATGGAAAATTTAAAAAAATGGCTGCTGAAAACAAAATGGCCACCACACATGCTCAGATGGCCTCTGCGAGGCCCTAGGCCATACCAGGCCTTGCAGAAGCCATTTGAGCATGCACATCGGGCATTTTGTTTTTTGGTGGCCATTAAAAAAAAAAATTAAAATGGCCACCGCACATGCTCAAATGGTCCCTGTGAGGTCCTAGGCCTTGCCAGGCCTCACAGAGGCCATTTGAGCATGCATGGTGGCCTCCAAAATGGCCACCATGCTGATCTTTGCAGGCTCAAACAGGCTTGAAAATCAGCCTGGGACGGGCTGCTGTGGTGAATTAAGAGGCCTGTAGGGGGAGGGGAAACCTTTGCAGACCACCCCCCATGGCCTTTAGGAAGCCCCCTGAAGGGGTTACAGGTAATTTTTTTTTTAAATTAATATAATATAAGTCACTGTGATGTGTTTAGAAAAACCAAGAAACTCCATGTTTGCCCAGAATACCTCATTCTAACTTAAAGTAACCCCAGCCCAGCTCAGGGACATCACTGCCTCTCATGATTGGTGTCATTATCTCTCTCCAGCTAAAATGTATCTATGAAATTTGCTAAGACAGCTAAGCTTCCCAGGCCAGAAAACAGGATAGAACCAAATAAGGAGTAATCACCCGATGAACAATGAATCATTCGCATGCGTACTAGATACTTAGACCACCATTTTATTGCCACGTATACTGTGTCTAGGGTGTCAGCATCATTCAGATTGTCTGTATAAATGCAAGATGCACCTGTGACCAAACTGCAATCGGTTGAGAGCGTGAGCCTATTGATTACCTTTTGCTGCCTGCAGTAGCAATAAACCTCAATTAATAATCCCCAATCCTTGTGTCTAACTGATTGGCTAAGCCGACCCAGGAACGAGCCCCATTCACATCAACTGTACACATATTCCGTTTGGCTCTATGTACAGAGAATCAGGGCTTGTGAATACTGAGCTGACGCTTATGAGCTAGGATTGGATTATATTAATTTCTGAAATACTAGAATATATTCCAAGCAGTGACACCGTTTACTCTGCATATCCTTTAATTATTTTCAGAGTATCTGGGAAAAGTCAAATTCTCCACTTATTTTTAAAACTTATGTAATCGTGATGCTACAATGCATAGTAGAGAATTAGACAGGCACTTCTGTTTAGTTTTCCAAGTACAGCTCCACATAGTATTTGGGCATTTCATGAGCCCCAGCATACTGAAATTTGTAGTTTTCCAGCACTTTTCGGTCTGGCTACGTCCACTGCTGAATAGTTTTTGAAATATTAAAAGATGAACGAGCTTGACTTGTATTTTTCAGCTGCTATTATGGTAAAGTTATCTGAAAGATGGGTGTCAGATGTCTGGACAGGGGCCGCAGTTTCAGTGCTTGCCCTAGGCGCTATTTTCCCTAGATACGCTTTTGCGGCCACTGGTGGGCAGAGACCCCAACGCTCTCGCCACCACTGCTGCTGTCTGCCTCATCGAAGTCTGTGACATCACTCCATTCATGTCCTCTCAGTCTCTCCTCGCCTCTCCTCTCGCGAGCGAGTGAGTCTGCACACAGGCCCCGCTGGGAGCACCAGGCAGGCAGGCAGCTGCTTGGCCACACAGCCCCAGCCGCACAGAAGAGAGATCAGGGGCTGGGCAGCAGAGGGACATTGGGGGGCTGGGAGACCCCCCCGTCTTGATTTTCTGGGAGAGCACATGGCTGCCCACCCTGTTGTGGCAGTGCACCTTGTGTGGGCACCACCACAGAGGCACATCTAGGCCTCTGGGGGGGACACCTTTGGAGCCCCCCCCCAGTGGAGGGCCGGACCTGGGAGTGTTTCAACATTATTCTGAATTCCTGGTTAGTGCACTAATGTATATCATAGATAACCTTGTAGGTTCATAAGGAAAACATTTGAAAGGTCCCAAAATTGTAAAATCTTCATTAGCAGTCAGACCAACTTTACTAAAGTTAAATTTAGAAGGGAAGAGGGAAGACCTTGGGCTGGCAGTGACTGTGTTTCTGCTTCTGCCCTACCTTTCTTCAGGTGTGTTCCATCTGTGGGGCTGACTCTGCTGCTTTGAAGCTCAGGCTGGGCCAGGGCCTGAAGAAGGGAAGAGGGAAGACCTTGGGCTGGCAGTGACTGTGTTTCTGCTTCTGCCCTACCTTTCTTCAGGTGTGTTCCATCTGTGGGGCTGACTCTGCTGCTTTGAAGCTCAGGCTGGGCCAGGGGCGTGAGCCTCTTGGCGTGAGCTGAAGGGCGAGAGCACAAGGGCTCTCGTCCGTGTGGCTCTCAGCCGTGGGGTGAGCTGCCTGGGGCCCTGAAGATCCTTTCCTTCTGCCCTGAAGATCTGTCTTCCCACAATCAAGAAGCTTGCAGGAGATCACGCAAGTCTGGTCTTGGTTTTTTATTAAGCCAAGAAGCCGTGGTGGTTTATTCTGGGGAGATGTGCCTGGGGGAGCGAAAAAGTGGGTCTGGAGTGGGGGCGGCAATATCACGGGTAGCAGGCAGAGGGAGGTATGGCGGTGGGAGTTCGGCAGGCCGTTACAGGGGAAATCGGTCCAGGCAATTGAGGCCTGTTCCTTTTTCCGGCCCTTCTCCCAACCCTCTGACCCTAGGGAGCTCTGGGAACACTCCTTCGAGGATTAGGGTGCTGCTGCTGAATGCCAGGTCAGTTAACGCAAAAACATCTCTCATCCACGATCTGATTGTGGATGAGCATGCTGACCTGGTATGCATGACGGAGACCTGGTTGGATGCGCTGGGCGGGGTTGGTCTCTCTCAGCTCTGTCCTCCAGGTTTCCAGATCGTGCAGCAGCCCCGCCTCGAGGGTCGGGGAGGAGGCGTTGCAGTCATCTTTCGTGAGACTCTCCCCGTTTCCAGGTGCCCGGTCAGGCAATCTCAGAATTTCGAGTGTTTGTCCTTGAGGGTGGGCCTCCGAGATAGGCTGGGGATTCTGCTGGTGTACCGACCACCCTGCTGCACTTCAGTCTCCCTACCTGAGCTGGCGGGGGTGGTCTCGGAGGTGGCCTTGGGTTCCCCCAGGCTTATTGTTTTGGGGGATTTCAATGTCCACCCTGAGGCCCCCCTAGTGGGTGCGGCTCAGGATTTCATGGCCTCCATGGCAACCATGGGCCTGTCTCAATTGGTATCGGGCCCTACCCACATGGCGGGACACACTCTGGATCTGGTTTTTGCCGACCGGGAAATAAATGATCTGGAGGTGGGGGAATTTGAGATCACTCCCTTGTCATGGACAGATCATCACCTGGTGGGGTTTAGTTTGACTGCTCCGTCTGCCCTCTGCAGGGGTGGTGGGCCGATTAAGATGGTCCGCCCCCGGAGGCTTATGGATCCGCTTGGATTTCAGACGGCCCTCGGGGAGTTTCCAGTGTCCAGAGCTGGTGACCCTGTCGAGGCCTTGGTTGATCTCTGGAATGGAGAGATGGCCCGGGCTGTTGACACGGTTGCCCCCAAGCGCCCTCTCCGGCTTGGTGGAGCCCGTTCGGCTCCTTGGTTTTCCTCGGAGCTTAGGGCGATGAAGCAACTCGGGCGACGGCTGGAGCGACGCTGGAGGAAGAGTCGTCACGAATCCGACCGAACACGGGCTAGAGCCCATTTTAGGGACTATGCCGTGGCGGTGGGGGCGGCGAAGAAATGCTTTTTCTCCGCCTCCATTGCGTCTGCTCAGTGCAGACAAACAGAGCTGTTTCGTGTGGTGAAAACCTTGCTCCACACATCCCCCCAGACAATGGGGGAGGAGCCATCTACAGCTCCTTGTGATCGGTTTGCCTGTCGCTTTGCAGATAAAGTCGCTTGCATCCGTGCTGACCTGGACTCCAGAGTTTTGGCAGTTCCGGCAGACGTGCCTTTGGTACCATCTGGTCCCGTTGTGTTGGATTCTTTTCAGTTGGTGCGGCCTGAGGATGTGGACAAGATCCTGGGCAGTGTGCGGGCAACTTCGTGCGCTCTTGACCCTTGCCCTTCATGGCTAATAAAAGCTGCCAGGGAGGGGACAGGTAGATGGCTGGAGGTGATCGTTAATGCTTCATTAAGGGAGGGCAGGATGCCATCGTGCCTTAAGGAGGCGGTGGTAAGACCTCTATTAAAAAAGCCCTCCCTTGATCCCTCCAGCCTGGACAACTATAGACCTGTGTCTAACCTCCCCTTTTTGGGCAAGGTGATGGAGCGTGTGGTGGCGTCCCAGCTGCAGAGGGTCTTGGATGATACGGATTATCTGGACCCTTTTCAATCTGGCTTCCGCCCCGGGTATGGGACTGAGACTGCCTTGGTCGCCCTAGTGGATGACCTACGCCGGGAACTAGACAGGGGGAGTGCGTCCCTGTTGGTTCTGCTGGACCTCTCGGCGGCGTTCGATACCATCGACCATGCTATCCTTCTGGGCCGCCTCTCGAGTATGGGAATCGGAGGCACTGCGTTGCAGTGGTTTCGGTCCTTTCTTGAGGGGAGGGTTCAGAAGGTGGTGCTGGGGGACTACTGCTCGGCCCCGTGGCCGTTGGCCTGTGGGGTCCCGCAGGGATCGGTCTTGTCCCCCATGCTGTTTAACATCTACATGAAGCCGCTGGGAGAGGTCATCCGGAGATTTGGACTGAGTTGTCAGCAATATGCGGATGACACTCAGCTCTATCTCTCCTTGTCATCTGATCCTAGGGAGGCGGTGGATGTCCTGAATCGGGGGCTGGAGGCCGTGATGGGTTGGATGTGGGCTAACAAACTGAAATTGAATCCGGATAAGATGGAGGTACTGTTGGTCAGTAGGAGAGCCAATCGGGATGAGGAGATTTTACCGGTTCTGGATGGGGTTGCACTCCCCTTGAAGGAGCAAGTACGCAGCTTGGGGGTACTACTGGACCCGGCTCTGCTTTTGGAAGCTCAGGTGGAGGCGGTGGCCAGGGGTGCCTTTGCACGGCTTCGGCTGGTGCGCCAGCTGCGTCCCTTTCTCGAGAAGGCAGATCTGGCCACAGTTACCCACGCCTTAGTCACGTCGCGGCTGGATTACTGTAACGCGCTCTACGTGGGGCTGCCCTTGAAGAATATCCGGAAACTGCAGCTAGTGCAAAACGCGGCAGCTAGGGTTTTATCCGGAGCTGCCCGTTGGGAACATATCACCCCCATTTTGAAAGAGCTGCACTGGCTGCCGGTTCGTTTCCGGGTCCAATTCAAGGTGCTGGTTTTGACCTTTAAAGCCCTAAACGGTTTGGGCCCGGGGTATCTGAGGGACCGCCTGCTCCCACGGGTTGCTGCCCGCTTGACAAGGACATCTGAGGGGGCCCTGCTCCAGGTGCCGACAATGAGGGAGGCCCGGCTGTCGTGCACTCGGGACAGGGCCTTCTCTGTTGCTGCCCCCAGACTCTGGAATGCTCTCCCAGTGGCCATTCGTTCCTCGGACTCCATCACGGCTTTTAGAAAGCTTTTAAAGACTTGGCTTTTTACCCAGGCTTTTACATGATCGTTTTCTACTGCAGCTTCTTTGTGTTTTTATTTGTTGTATTGTTTTTATGCCTGTTTTTATGTTTTTATATTTTTAACATGATATTTTTATTGTCTTTTTATTGTATGTTTTTAACTTTTGTAAACCGCCTTGGGGTTATCTTTTTAACGAAAGGCGGTATATAAATGCAAAAATAAATAAAAATAAATAAATAAATTGTGCCGTCGAGTTGATTTTGACTCCTGGTGCCCACAAAGCCCTGTGGTTTTCTTTGGTAGAATACAGGAGGGGTTGACCATTGCCTCCTCCCACAGAGTATGAGATGACGATGCCTTTCAGCATCCTATATTGCTGCTGCCCAATATAGTACCAGCGGAGATTTGAACCGCCAACATTCTGCTTGTTAGTCAAGCATTTCGATAGAAAATTAAGCTCCCGTAAAGACATGCTGCATCAGTGTGGGGAATAATACACAGTAGAATCCAGACAGAAGGTGTGTATAGGCATTTGAAGTGGAAACTTGTGTGATAACTCTGTGGCCCATGGAAGGGAGTGATCCAGTTTGCGTTCTTTTATGTCCTTGCAAGCCAGGGAAAAGAGAGGAAAGGAACGCTTTCCAAAGTGACACTAACCTGTTTACCTTGAGCTCGAGGTAAGCAGTGAAGTGGTCAGATTTGCAGATGTCGCCAGATTATTCAAGGCCTCTGCTATCTAGATGCTCAACTGTGTTCAGAATGTGATCTCAGCTGCTGCCCCCCCGCAAAGAAGACGGCTTCCATGTAAGGCAGGAGCTGCCCAGTCATGCTGCATGCACATTTATCATGCAAATGATGTTACACAAGAATAAGTCCACTGGAAACAGTGGGCTTACTCTGGTTTCACATCATTGGCACCGTTTGCATGCATGCGGCGTTACTGGGGCAGCGCTGCACAGTCACCCCTGCAGAGTCTCTCAGCCAGTGGTTTACTGGTGTCATTCAGCCCTCAAGGAAAAAGTTTAAATTTTGCTATTGGGGGGTCACAAACACCTTGAGCAGTGCCTCTTATTTGGGCTCTTTTCCTCTTAACTGGATTCAGTGCAGCCTTTAGGAAGGGGAGAATTTCCCTAGCAATGATGGTGAAAGCCCGGTTTATGCAAGTAAGGGAAACGTTTAAAGAAAGGCTCTGTAGAAGAGTTTGGGGGCTAAAATGAAACAAATAGTTTAGTATTTGGACGAATGGTTCCAAATTCTCTGTTTTAAAACTTTTTTGACTAAATCTGGGCCTAAAGGGTGTATGAATTTCTCAGAAAACCCACAATTACCCAGTATGACCTGTACATTTTTCTTCCAAATGGACTGATATTCATCCTTTCAAACCAAAGGAACTAAGCCCAACCCATGAGAGTTAATTTTGTGCCAATAATTAATTAAACGTAACCAAGCCTGGGCTACTATCCTGGTAATGCCCACCTCTAAACGAAGCAACGCATTTGCAGCATTCTAGCAGTTGGGCTAGAATTTTAGCTTGGTAAACTTTCAGTGCAACAGGAATGGAATAGGCCCCTTTGGTGTAAAATTTTTTTAATACAGCTGTGACTGTATGTTGAGCCTTAGTGGCTAAATAGTCACAGTGTGGTCTCCATGAGAGACGCTCAAGGAGCACAAGGCCAAGATATTTATACGTTTTAACTTGCTGAACGCTATTACCATTTATAGACCAGCAATGTTTCTTTGATCTCTTACCAAACACCATCACCTTGGTTTTGAGAGTATTAATGGCCAGAAATTCCTCAGCACAAAATTGTGCAAGAGTTCTCAGAGCCCTCCGCATGCCAACAAGCATAGTAGATTATAATGCTGAATCATCTGCATACAGCAAGATAGATATCATTCTGCCTGCTAGCTTGGGCTGATGAAAAATAGGGTCATCTAAGAGGGGGATTAAATTATTAATATAAAAATTAAACATGGAGGGAGCCAAAATACAGCCCTGTTTAACCCCTTTCTGAACTGGGACAGGGTCCGATAGATGACCTTTGCTGTCATACTTACCCATCAGTGACGCGTTTTCATAAAGAGTACGGATTTAAAAAAGAAGGTGAGAATCAATGGAGGACTTAGCTAGTTTGTTCCAAAGATGCGTCCTAGAAATTGAGTCAAACATGGCCCTGAATCAATGATGGCCACGTATAACGAGGCGTTTTTGCAAGAGTATTTATCTATCAAATGGGAGAGGACCAAGGCTTGATCTATAGTTGACTGGCCAGAGCGAAAGCCTGCCTGTTCTTCTCTAAGGATGGAATTCTCTTCAACCCAGGTGATAAGTTTGTGGCACAAGTGCCTCGCGTAAAGTTTACTAACTATACATAATAAACTTATTGGACGGGATCTGTAACATAAGTGAACTGCCTTCCATTAAGGTAATGTCCATCTTTCTAACTCCCCTGACCAGGGCCAAAAGTCTCTTGATTTATTTGAGCCTAGTTGCACACTGTTGGATTCAGAGATGCAAAAGCTATGGGCCACGCCATGCCATCAGGCATGATATGGGAGATCACCTCTTCAAGCCCATACATGGAGGCTTTGCAAGCAAGATTGATCGCCAGCTCAGGAGTTCTGGGCAAACAACACTTGCTCCAATGCGGTCAGTTGCTTAGTCTCTGGAAAAGCCAGCTCACATCGCTCAGGCCATTCCCAACACCTGTTAGAGGTTGTTGATTTTTACCCACAATAGGTAAAACAGCAGAGCACTAAGGAATGAGCACACACTCCAGTTACAGAGCAGGTAGCAGAGGATGGTTTGGATATTGCAGCTATTTAGAGAAAGCACATGGAGATCCTTGTGTGACTAAACACTAAATATTTATTGGTTAAATACACTTAGACAGGAAAGACCTATCTCTAATCTAAAGGACTACATAGTGGATAGGTAAGGAGAGAGAGAGAGAGATGTTTCCATCTGCTCTGTAGGAGGAAAGGAAGGATTGTGACTCAGCACAGGATGGAAGTGCTGCAGAGTCAGTTCAGGGGTCATAGAGTAGGGACAGAGAGGGAGACCCCGACTCACTGTCTCTACTCCCAATGCCCCTAGTGGACATTCGGACAGTTGGTGCAAAAGGTCGATGCATTGGAACTTCATCTCCAACAACACCTTCCTTTTTGAAGAACTTGATTCAAGAAGTAGAGTCACCAGGTTCTGCCGACATTTGTGGTAATAGTGAATGCCTGAACCTGTGAAACATTCTCTGGATGAGGTGCTCCTAAGACAGCTTTTACTTTGTCTGGTGATTTGTGTAATCCTTCGGCATCAATAATATGCCCACAGTATGTGACTGGGTCCCTGAAGAACTCACGTTTTTTGCAATTTAAGAACATAAGAACAGCCCTGCTGGATCAGGCCCAAGGCTCCTCCAGAGGTGCTGTGAACAGTAGACGAGACGCAAGAGGCAGGCGGGTGGCCGGGGTGTGCATGTGGCCGCTCTGCCGTCCTGTTGCAGAAGTGCAAGATGTGGGGTTGTGCACAAAATCCGTCCTCCCAAGAGTCCTTGAGGGAAGAGCCATGGGTAGCCTTCCAGAGGCTGCAGCACTAGGCTTGAAAAATAGTGGGCAGTGCTCCAAGAGGGCTGACCGTGATGGAGATGGGGGCACGGGGGCGGTTCAGTGCCCTCCGTGCCTCTCTCACAGTCTGCCCCAGAAGGAGCTGAACAAACTAGTTGACGCAAGCAACATCTCCTCTGTGTGTGGAATCTGTACAAGTTTCCCACTTCTGCTGATGCAGCGCTTAGACAAAAGTTGCCACCCCCCGCCCCCATTTCCCCCTCATGCAGCCAGCCCTGATGTGTGTGTTTGAGTGAAGCTGAGCTGAGCCTGGTGCAGGGCATGGCCTGCCTGCCTCCTCTGTAGTGGCTGCTCTTTTCTAGGATGGGTTGTCCTGGGACACCCACCCCAGTCAGCCCGACAGGAGTCCAGGAACCCGGGAAAACCTTCACATTTAGACAGTCCTTGCTGGTGATGTGTGAGACCTATGGATGAACAGCAGAAGGTCCAAGCAGAGCAAGAGGATTCCATTGGGACATTCATTGCTTGCTCTGCCTGCTTTGGTGAGCTGAACTCTCTCTGTTGGCACCCAAATGTTTTCGAAATGAGGGAAGACATTATTTGTGTATTTTCAACATTAGAAATGCATGGGTGCAGTGCCCCCAGAAAGTTTCCTTCTGTTGGGGATGCCCCCCCATTGGGGATGCCCCCCCCAACATTAGACCCAGAGATACCAACCTAGAAGTATATGGAATTTAGGCCTGTGTCTGATTTCATTTTATATTAAGAGTTCAATTAAATGCCTGAACTTGAGGTGAACATGACACCCAGATTTCATGACTGCCTGGTAAATGATTTGTAAAGGCAGGGGTAATCTAGCATTGTTTATCAGTGTTTGTGGAACTCACAAGAGATACAATGGGTCAGGCTCAATTACCAGTCTCACACTGCTGAAATTAACCTGCTGTCCAGTCATCCCCTTACCTCACTGACAGGATGCTTCTGCCTTAGTCAAATGTGTTGATTAACTCGCATCACACATGTACCCCTTTTTGATGTTACTTTAAATATTCTCTTGTTATAATTGCACACTAGATAGAGGTACACAAGAAGTAATTTAATTGCTGCCTCACACAAATAGAACTAACTCTTTCACTAACTCCTGACTTTTAACATTCTTGGGACAAGGCAGGAGAAGATGTAGATTTGTTTTGGGGAATGACAATAGAACAATTCTCTGAGGAGAGACCCCTGTTTACCCTGGACTGACCAAATATCCTGAGCTAATTTTGGTAATTAAAAGACAATATTCAGAGGATAGCAGGAATAGATGCCTTTTGTGACCCAGAAGACTCAAATGAACATCAAAGGATGGAACCACTATAAGAAGGAGTCTCTGGACATGGCAGATTAGCAGTTTTTTGCCTACAAGCAAGATCTGCTCATGAGCAATCCAAGGGTTTGCTGCTAAGCCGCGGGGCAACAAGCAGGAACTCTGTCCATGGACAGGAACTGTCTGTGACTTCCACTGTGCAGTGAGAAGTCAAGACTTCCCCCAGCCATGGTATCTTCACTCTCTGCCTCGCTCTGAGCAAACTGTCTGCTTGACCACCAGAAGCCAGACCACCACTCCCAAGTTGCTGTTCCCAGCTACAGCCTCTCTCCTTCAGCTGAAAGATCCACCGTTCTCAAGCCTCTGATCTGGGTAATATGCTGCCTTCACAAGCCTTGGATCCCTCTTCCCTCCTTCCTACTAATCACTGCTACCCCCTTCCTAAGCCTCCCCCTCCTTCCTCCTCCTTCTTCCTCTGCTTCTCTCTAAATGTTTTATTTAGGATTTGTTAGATTATTAGATATCTGTAATTACTGATTGCAAACACATATGTTAGTTAGGCACATTACACTACACTTTGAATCGGAAACATGTTTTTATTTTATCCTGATGAGCAACTTTTTATAATAAAGCCCATTGAACTTTCTGATGTGACCTTGCCTCTTTCCCTCTGAGCATGTACAGAGTGTGAAACCAGGTGTAGTTCACAACACTTCCAACCCCCACTTCTCATCCTGCACAGAATTCCTGGCTGAGTCCTACTGCAGGGCTGGTGGTCACACAAACAGGCTGCATGCATGTGTGACAGCCTCGAAAACGGCCGTTGCACTCCTAGAGGGCCGAAATGTTGGGGTTTTGTGATTATTGAGGAAAGCACCAAGGAAGCTCCCACTCCAGTTATAGAGTGCAGGGTTTAGTTGTTGTAGCTATTTAAGTAACATGCATGGAGATCAATGTAGAGTCTAAACTAAGTAGGTTTAGTAGTGAAATACATTTGGGAAAGGAAAGACCTATCCTTTCTATCAGCTACATAATGAATAGGTAGGGAGAGGGAGAGAGATGTTTCCATCCTCTCTCTAGCAGGAAAGGAAGAGGACTGACTCACTACAGGACGTACCTGAGTAGGAGTCAGAGCAGGGGTCATAGGGCAGAGGCAAGCAGGGGCAGGTAAGGAGACCTTCACTCATCACCTCTACTCCCAGTGATGCCCCTAGTGGTCATTAGGATAGTTGGTGCAGGTGGTGCGGGGGGTGGGGGGGTGGGCTTCAAGTGCCGAAAGGGAGTTAGTTTTTTAGCTCCGTGTCTCTCAGGTCTTTTTATAAATAACCAACTCGAAGAAGCTGGAATCAAGGCAAGAAGCTGGATCTTCTGTATCCGTCTAACTTCTTTTAAGAAGTTAGGACAGTAGGGGGCCTTCAGTTTGGAATCCTTTCTTGGCATAACATCTGCTGCAGCCCACATCTGAGAAGACGACGCTGGAGGAAATGGAATTACGGTTACTATCCCACCCACCCTGCCCGGTTGTATTTTTTATTTTTAATACTTTTGCAATCGGTTGACTATTCAGACTCTGAAACTCCTAGAAAAAAAGCTTTCTATCTTATCTACTTCAGCATTTCAGGAGCTGTTATGTTTAAGAATGGTTAAACTTTTACTCCTCTGTTATTCTGATTTATGGTTTTCCAGAGTCTAATTGGATTAAAGTTTATCTTGTTTTTTTTGTTAAACTTTCTTTTTTCTTTCACTTGTAGGAAGACTCTTTAAGACATACTACCATGTGGATAAACGTTTATTTTCAATGCAAGTTCTTTGCCTGGAGTTTATTAATTATTTCCTGATTTTTTCCTATTTTCTTTGTGGCAGTCTGGAATACAAATATATTAGCTTTGGGTGGTTTTGGACACATTGTTTATCTCTTCCTTTTATTAAGCAACCACTTGAAAAATTATCTGGAATATCTAGCTGGTTTACATCTGAAGAGCATTTGAAGAACTAATTGGAACAATATTATTGTTTGGATTACAATTATTGGGGATTATTTAGGGTCTATCTGGAAAAAGAAATCTGTGTAGGACCTTCTTTTTCTTATCATTTTTCTTGGATCGTTTTACAGCGAAGATTTACATTCTCTCATGGAATTCTCCTCGTCTTGGTCAGCAAATAAGTTGTTATAAGACTTTGCCACTAGATGGAGCCAAAGACCGTTGATCTCTGAAGGAACTGAAATTAATAGACTGTAGCTTGGCTTTCAATCCCATAACAGATATAGTGAGCAATGAATATCTAAAAGAACTCATGTTTATTCCCAGTTAAATGTTTATTCCTAGTTAATATATTTGCTGTCATAATCAACTGTTGTGAGGAGAGAATTCTTTTTATCTTATATATTTAGTATTCGTATATGCCTTTATAACAATAGTGCCCCTCCCCGCTCCTAGATTAATCCCTGTCATAGAACTGCTATGACTGAATATAGTGTGAAAAGGGAATTCTATATGAATAATAGGTGGACTATTTTTATACTGTCAAGATAAGATATACAGCTATTACTTTTGAAATTATCTTAAATAGTAATAGAAATAAATCAGTTTTAATCCCAGTGATTAAGTAGTTACTATTAAATATTTAGTGGAGGGAAATCAATATTAATTTGGAACTAATACAGAAGGGATAGATGGACTTTGTGAATTTATGTACAGATATTTAAGTGCAAAATCCATTAGAAGTATGTGCAAAAAGGGGAAGGGCCCAAAGGCCAGAAAAGGATTGGAGGAGGAATGATCAGGAGTGGAGTCTCTCCGTCTGGTGCATCTTCTTTTACTAAATTCCAAGAGACATTCCTTGAGGAGCGCCACAGTGTTTCTTCTCGAATTCAGGGCTTGGATGCTAAATTTGATAATTCCCAGATGGTGGTCACTTCAAAACTGTCAGAAGTTACTGAGAAACTTACGCAATATGATCAACTCTCCTCATGAGTTCGTGAAGTCCAACAGGAGCTAACAGAAGAGAAAGCATCTCGAGAAGCAGATTTTAAGAGGCTGGAGAATCGAATCGAAATTCTGGAATCTAAACAATGTGCATCCAATTTGAAGATTCGAGGGCTGCCAGAGGAATTTGGGAGAGGAAGCCTTCGTTCTTCATTGGAAAATTTGCTTATGGAATATTTGGGCTCAGAAAAATCTTTGGATATTTTAGAGATGTACAGATTGAATTCCAGATACTCGAGAGAGAGGAAAGTACCTAGAGATATCTTAGTTAAATTTCTGAGTAAAGATACAAAGGAGTCAATTCTTCAAGCGCAAAAAAGAGCTCCTCTTGAATATAACAACATACCCCTACAAATCTTACCAGATGTTCCTACTGATATTCTACGCAAATGTTGAGAATTAAAATTCTTAACGACTGTACTCCAAGAAAAGAAAATAAGTTATAGATGGTATATTCCTTTTTGTTTTGAGGTCTTTCTAGATCAAGGGAAATCACAGATTTTTACTCCGGTGGATGCCACTCATTTCTTAGATTCTTTATACATTTCAGGAACAACTCATTAAACCCGGCAACTGACAGCCTTCCGCAGGAACAGAAAAGTGATTAGGCTTCTGCATGTTAGTGCATCGTTTAACAGCAGGTTTTTTTCCTTTGAAGTGATGGATTTCCCTAGGAAATTAATTTCAATTAACATTAATAGGTTACATAGTCCTTCCAAAAGAAAGCAGATTTTCCTGAAATTGAAGAAAGAAAGAGTGGACATAATTTGCCTTCAGGAGACACACAACAAGACAAATAATGCCAATCTAATGATCTGCAAAGCACTGGGGCAATGTTTTGTAGTTTCCAGTTTAAAGAAGAAAAATGGCGTGGCAAGTGTCATGCCCTTGAGCTCCGACAGCAGCAAGGAGGAAGGGGAGGCTGGCAGCTTTCCGGCCGAGTCAGGAGTATCTGAGGGGCAGAGCCTGGCTGTCAGCGTTCCTGAGACAGCTGTGATAGATCCAGCTGATGGTTTAGAACAGGCACAGCAGCCTGAGTCAGCAGAAAGTGTGAGAGACCAATCGGAGAGAGAACTAGGCATTGAAACACCGTTGACACCACAACAACGCAGGTGTTCTAAACGCAGGACGCAATTAGAAGCTTTTAGGAGGAGCAAACACCCATCGCTGAGGGTTGACAAGCCGTAAATTCCTACCAGCTGGGAGCTCTCGGCTTGCTCCATAAATTACAGCACCAGACTCCTACTCATTGCTGAGATTCAACGCACGTCATTCAGTCGACAGCGTCCAGCCAAGCCGTGAACTTCCCTGGCCATGGGCCAGACCTTGACAGTAATTTACATTAAGAATTTGAATTGGATTTTGGAGAAACAAATACAAGATGATTCTGGCCGGTTTATTATATTGAAATTCCAAACTACTTTGCAGAACAAACTTACCATTGCTTCTATTTATGCTCTGAATGATAATAAAGTCCAAATTTACCACACACACCCCCCCAATTCGTTATTTGTTGGACATTGCTGAAGGTGAATTGATAATCTCAGGTGACTGGAATGCATTAATTTCCCTATTAATGGATATATCTGGTCAATATAAGAAAAACTGGAAAGATGCCTAAGAATGTTTTGGAGTATATGAAAATTTTATCGATTGAGGATGCCTGGAGAAATAAACATCCGTTAGAGAGGGACTTTACTTTTTTCTACAACCTCATCAAACACACTCTAGAATTAACATGTGTATGGTTGCAAAATCACTGCTATCTAGAATATACAATTTTGAAACTGTGTCTTCTACCAATGCTGATCATAACCCACTGATAGTAAAATTTCAATATTTTTTTTGGCTCAATATTTTAATTATCTTTTATATAATCTTGTTTTTAAATTTTATTGTGAGCAGTCAGTGACACTCTCTCTTTGTGAGCATTCACAGAAGTGTGATGTTATGCACGAGAGAGAGAAGGCCCGCGGAGCAGCTATGGGCAACAAGCAAGCATGCATCGGTTGTCGTCATCATCATCACTGAATAATATAGGAGGTTGTGCAGGCCCTGCAGGCATGAGGAGGGAGGGAGCGCGCATGGGACAGGTTGCCTGCACCTATCAGCCCTATAAGAAGAAGCACGTGGGCAATGGGCAGGCAGGCGGCCAATTGGAATCGGGTGGCGGCCAGCTCGGGATAGAATGGGTGGCAGCACCAGGCAGCGAGAAGAGAGGCTGAACAAATAGTAGAGAGCAGAAAGAAGAGAGGCAGTTCAAGCTGGGCATGTGGGGCCCTCAAAAATGTGGGGCCCATAGCAAATGCTACATTTGCTGCTATGTTAATCCGGCATAGATATCATCTGTTTGGAATGGCAAATAATTTGTTATGTCAAACCATGAAATGTCTGAACAATTTGTACAGTAGAGGAGAGCTGGTCTTGTGGTAGCAAGCATGACTTGTCTTCTTAGTTAAGCAGGGTCTGCCCTGGTTGCATTTGAATGGGAGGCTAGATGTGTTAGCAGCATAAAAGAGTCCCCTTAGGGGATGGATCTGCTCTGAGAAGAGCAGAAGGTTTCAAGTTCCCTTCCTGGCTTCTCCAAGGGCTGAGAGAGATTCCTGCCTGCAACCTTGGAGAAGCTGCTGCCAGTCTGTAAAGACAATACTGAGCTAGATAGACCAAGGGTCCGACTCAGTATATGGCAGCTTCCTATGCTCCTATTATTCCAAACTATATAAAGAAGATAAGAAGGACTCTGAGAAAATTAAACAATGTTTAGAAGGAATACAATTGAAGTCATTCTCAGAAGAACAGAGGAGTTGTCTAAATAAACCTATTTCTGTGGAAGAAACCAGGACAGCAATAAAAAATCTTAAAAATAATTCACCGGGTTCAGATGGATTACCTTCATTGTATTATAAAACATTTCAGGACCCAATAATTGGCCCTTTAACAGAAGTAATGAATGCCATACTATCTCATTATACCCTACCGGTTTCTTGGCAAGAAGCATTCATTTCTTTAATTCATAAAGAAGAGAAAGATCCAACATGACTGGAGTTGTACCGACCTAGTATATACCTTTTAAATGTGGATTACAAAATTTTCACTTTAGTTTTAGTGGCGAGATTAAGAAGCTTTCCGTCTGAGATGGTCCACATGGATCAATCTGGTTTTATTCCGAAAAGACTAATGAAAGATAACATAAGATTTGTAGTGAATGCAATTGACAAAGTAACTATGAATCGTACAAAAGCAGCTATGATTTTTCTGGATGCCGAAACAGCCTTCAGTAATTTGGAATGGCCCCTTCCTGTTCTCTGTGCTGGAAAAAATGGATTGCGGTTTTCACTTTTTATCTTGGATTCGTAATATATATCAACAGCAATCGGCGAAAATAATTGTTAATGGATTTTTATCTTCAAAATGTATCATTAATAAAGGTACTAGGCAAGGATGCCTGCTTTCTCCATTGTCGTTTATACTTGCTCTCGAACCTTTGGCAGTTAAAATTAGACAAGAGTAGCAGATTCAAGGTATTAAAATCGGTGATTGTGAACTTAAAATAAAATTATATGCTGATGATGTATTGCTTACTGCTGTGCAAGTCAAAGACTCCTTGGACACATTAATAACACTGATACATCAGTATGGGTTAGTTTCTGGTTATAAGATTAACAGAGATAAAACTCAGATTATGACATGGAATCTTTCTGAAGGGGAAATAGAATATTTCTCTAAAGTTTTAAGAATACAAGGAAGGAAGAAGCCAATAAGATATTTAGGGATTAATCTTAAGAGGAACAATAAAAGATTTGTTTAAAACTAATTATGTTCCAATTTGGAAATCAAGCACGGCTGACTTGGACAGATGGAAGAAAATGGCTCTATCTTGGCTTGGAAGGATCTCAGCGGTAAAAATGAATATATTTCTTAGATGAATTTTCTCTTTCAAATGATCCCAATAAAGATAGACAACAAGACATTGAATAAATGACAGGGTCAGCTCAATTCATTTATTTGGAATTTAAAAAAACCTAGAATACGATTTAAGGTGATGCAAGATTCTAAAGAAAGAGTGGGTCTTAGAGTCCCTGCTTCGAAGCTTTATTATCACGCCAGTAGTTTTACTTGGATTTTGAATTGGATTTTATTTCCTTATGAGAGCCAGCATGGTGTAGTGGCTAGAGTGCTGGACTAGGACCGGCCGCTCTATAGCTGGAGCTCTCTAAGCGGTTTACAATGATTTAGCATATTGCCCCCCAACATTCTGGGTACTCATTTTACCAACCTCGGAAGGATGGAAGGCTGAGTCAACCTTGAGCCCCTGGTCAGGATCGAACTTGTAACCTTCTGGTTGCAGGGCAGCAGTTTTACCACTGCACCACCAGGGGCTCATTCAATACAACACAGTCTTCTTTATGTTTGGAATAAATATCAGAAAAGAATAAGTCCTAGATTATCACCTCTGGCTTCAATTTTGAACACTTACTTTCATGAAGAAGAATTTTCTCCTGTCTATAAAATTTGGAGAGACAATTTATATTCTTTGTAAAGTCTGACCTAGTATTTAACTTCTGATAAATCAACCTCTGGACATTTAATTCAACAACCATCTTGGTTCCAACAAGCCCGGATTAGTTCGATAGTCCAGAAGAAGCTACAGTTACAAGGTGGGAAACTTAGAGATCTGACTGACTTTGAAGAATTAATCACCCAACATACTGATCATTTGTTAGGAAGAATTTACAAATTGTTGCTGAAGTATGTGAAAGAGATTGAGCAGATTAAAGAATGCATGATTAAATGGATGCAGAACTTCAACAGATTGATAGATATTTCTGACTGAGAATACCAATGGGGAAAGAACATTAAATTTACTCAGTGCACCAATTTAAGAGGAAATTGGTACAAAATGTTTTTCAGGTGGTATATAATTCATTTGACTATTAATAAAACAGATGGCTCCTTCTCTTAAGAAATGTTGGAAATGTAATTCACACTTAGGCTCATTTTATCATATGTGGTAGACCTGTGATAATGCTCAAATGTTTTGGAAACAAATTTATATGAAAACTGAACAAATTCTAGAGGTTAAGATTCCCTTGCTTCCAGAAATTTTCCTTTTAAGTATGACGAGCTCTTACATCCCTGCTAAATTAAATGAGTTGTTTTTGTATATGATTACAGCGGCCAAGATCATATATGCTGCTAATTGGCGTGTTTCAGAAATTCCCTCTTTAAATGAATGGTTCCTGAAAGTGTGGGATTATGCTTCAATTTCAAAAGTCTCAGTTTATGTGCAAGGTATACTTACTGAGTCATTTATGTCTGTTTGGGAAACTTTTATAAATTACAGTATCCCTAAGGGTCAAACCTTGTTCCCATTTTCTGGATTTGATTTATAGTGTTTTTGATATGTTTAAGAGTCTGAAATTTCTTTTTCCTATTATTTTGTTTTTGATGTCTTTTCTGATCTTTACTGATGTAATTAATTAGAAAAAAAGATGTTTTTCATTAGGATGATATTGCGTTATACTATTTCTATGGCAATTTGCTTTTCTTTCTTGACTTTTTTCTCTTTGTTTACTTCTTAATAAATATTTTATTTTATTTTATTTTTTAAAAAAGGATAGTTGGTGCAAAAGGAGCTCCATCTCCACGCACTGGAGCTCCATCTCCAACAAAAATGGGCCTGTGAGGGGAGGCCAGAGGGGTAGATGCTGGAGACCCCCCCATCCCATGGCTGCCGCAGTACCCCTCAAAAGCAACTGCTGCCCTCACCGGGCAGTAAGTCATTTTTTAAAACTAAAAATTGAACAACACCCTCCCACACACACTCTCGCCCACCCTCGAACCGGTTCTAATTCAAACCAAACTGGGCCCTGTTTGAAGGGTGCCCAAACCAAACATGCCTGGTTGGGTTCAAGCTGGATTTGAACCAAACTGGGCAAACTGGTTTTGTGCACATCCCTCTCATCAAGGCCTGTTCTTCTATAACCCCTGATAAGTTGGCAAAGAGGTACCTTTTAATGTGGTGATTCTCTTTATTTAGCAGAGGGAGAGTAACTGGCCCTATCCAGCCCCAGCACAGCATCCCTCCAGTGACTGTTGCTGGTGTCTATCTTGTGTTTCTTTTTAGACTGTCAGCCCTTTGGGGACAGGGAGCCATCTTATTGATTTATTATTTCTCTGTGTAAACTGCCCTGACCCATTTTGGGTAGGGCGGTAAGCCTGGGAAAACGGGTAGGTCTTTCGGTTCTTCTTCCTAAAAACAAGCAGAGAAAGAGATGGCCCAACTCCTCTGGATGCTTGCCTCCTACACTGCAGCCCAGTGCCAGTCACTCACTGTGTGTCTCTGTTATGCAACAGAATTACATCGCCCTCCCCCTCACAATGGCAGGAAGAAACCCCCAGCCCCTCCCCCTCACACACACCCTTCTCGACAGAGACAGGCCTCTCTGCTCAAGGGAGCTTTCAAGCCCATCCCTCCATCGAAAGTGAAGCAGAGATTCTCTCCTGAAATGAGTCAGAGGACTCTGCTCTGCCCTGTACCTTGGACATGTTAATGCCTTCCTTTCTCACGGTCAGTTTGGGATGGTCTCTGTTCCCAGCTTCCTCTCCCTCTTCTCTCTCAGTGTTTCCCAACCTTTTTTCATCTTGGGGTACACTTGCATAAAAGGTGGGGCACTATCTCTCCAATCCAAATATGTCTTTTGTGGGGGGCGGCAGCAAAACTACTGTCGTTCATTTTACATACACACTCGCCTGCCTCCTCCAGCCTCACATCCATCCTGGACACATCCCTTGTGTCCTTCCCGGTGCCTAATGGGATGAGTCAGCTCCGAAAGCCGGGAGTTTGAACTTCCCACCTTTGGAGCGACTCCCTTATGCAATAGGAGGGGCACATCCCACCAGGTGCATCATGGGGCCAATCTGAGTGCCCCATTTTGGAACTCATTCACCAGAGGGAGGCCATGGGGCATTATTATGTCTTGTTTACACAGTCAGGCAGGTGTTATTGACTGGTTTGTTTTATCCAGACATCGAGTCCTTCCCAAGGACCTGGGATGCCTGAATTTTATTGTCAATGTTGTTGCTGTTGTTATAGATATTGTTGCAGAATATAGGCTGTTCCCAGTAAAGTTGCTTTTTGTAATTGGCTGATGGTGATTTCTGTGACCGCTATGGTGTTGAGGCATTCTTCAAGTAGTTTTTGGAATTGCACCTAGGGCACCAATTACCACTGGGATTATTTTGGTCTTTTTCTGCCACAGCCTTTCAATTTCAATTTGTAGATCTTTGTATTTTGTTGGTTTTTTCTATTTCTTTTTCTTCTATTCTGCTATCCCCTGGTATTGCTATGTTGATTATTTTAACTTGTTTTTCTTTCTTCTCAACTACAGTTCTATCTGGTGTATTGTGTGGCAGATGTTTGTCTATTTGTAGTTGGAAGTCCCATAATATTTTTGCATCTTCATTTTCTTCAACTTTTTCAATTTTATGGTACCACCAATTTTTGGCTACAGGTAGCTTGTATTTTTTGCAGATGTTCCAGTGTATCATCCCTGCTACCTTGTCATGCCTTTGTTTGTAGTCAGTCTGTGCAATCTTTTTACAACAGCTGATTAGGTGGTCCACTGTTTCATCTGCTTCTAGACAAAGGCGGCACTTGCTGTTTGTTGTTGAATTTTCTACTTTTGCTCTTATTGCATTTGTTCTTATTGCCAGTTCTTGTGCAGCCAGTATTAAACCCTCTGTTTCTTTCTTCAAGTTGCCATTCTTAAGCCATTGCCAGGTCTTGGTGATGTCTGATTTTCCACTTATATTGTGCAAATATTGACCATGCAGTGGCTTATTTTTCCTCCCCCCCCGCTTGGTTCTTGACTTGTTCTTTCTCGTAGGCCTGCTTTGTTTCATTGGTATTGAATAGTTTCTTGTTATTGACCATTTTAAGTGGTCAGTAGAGATTTTAATACATTATTATTAAATACTACATTATTATCATTATTATTATTAAATACATTATTATTAATGTATTATTAAATATTACACTAAATAGTTATTTTAAGACATCATCATCATCATCATCATCATCATCATCATTATTATTATTGATTTGATTTCTATACCGCCCTACCAAAAATGGCTCAGGGCAGTTTACATAGAGAAATAACAAATAAATAAGATGGCTCCCCCAAAGAGCTCACAATCTAAAAAGAAACATAAGACAGACACCAGCAACAGTCACTGGAGGTGCTGTGCTGGGGGTGGAGAGGGCCAGTTACTCTCCCCCTGCTAAATCAAGAGAATCACCACGTTAAAAGGTGCCTCTTTGCCCAGTTAGCAGGGGACATGGCACTCGTGTGCCACAGCACATGGAAACGCTGCTCTGTCCTGATGCTGGATTCACTTCCATACACTTCACCCATATGCACTTCCACACGTCGCTTGACGCTCTCAGCAGCACCGGACCTCTCCATGGTGGCTCTAAGCAGGTGCTGTTGCTCTGTTTCAGTGCAAGGTGCTACTCTTTGGCCTCTCCACCACACTTCCCCTCGGCCCCACCTACTATAGTAAATGTCCTGCCAGAAATTTGACAGCTGCCACATCAGGTCACTTCCTACAGATGTGCCTGATGGATTTCTGCCTGACACATTGTGCCATTATCCACAACATCCCACAAATGGGCCACTAAAAGAAAGCACCATCAGTCCCATGCAGGAGCTCTGCATCCTCACAGCTGGAAGCTATGTTCCCAGCTAACCCCCAGCAAGGCTACCTTGGGGGCACTGTGGAAGAACTAAAATGGAGTTAACTCAGATCCAAAAGGAGTGCCAAGTCGGGGGAGGTCCAGGGGCAGAGCACATTACCTTGGGTGCTTGAGGAGTAGCTGACAGGGGGTGGGGACATGTGTAGAACAGGCCCTGCTAGAGTGCCAGCCACGTCCCCGTCTACTGGCACAAAGGGCGCTTTGCATCTCTCTGATCAAGCTGGGATGGTGCTGGGGAGCAGCCGGGGATTCCTGACTGCTTCAAGGGCACTCCTGGCACATGGCATGAGGGAGGCACCTGTTAGAAGTGATACTTCTAAAGCATTGCTCTTGGCACCGCAGTAAGCTCTTCTGGCCACTAGAGGCATAATGAGATGTTAAAAGGTCTGCCTTGGTCAGTTAGAGTCATTTAGAACGGTTCAGTTGTTATTAAAGGCTCCCTGTCTCCAAAGGGCTCACAATCTAAAAATGAAACATAAGATAGGCACCAGCAACAGTCACTGGAGAGATTCTGTGCTGGGGATGGAGAGGGCCAGTTGCTCTCCTCCTGCTAAAACAGAAGAGAATCATCACTTTTAAAAGGTGCCTCTTGGCTTAGTGAGCCAGGGCCAGTCTTCCTGAGCATCTCATGAAACTGAAGGCTAGGAATTTTATGACCGCCAAAAGGAAGTACTTCCCCTACAGCATGTAATTAATCTGTGGAATTCTCTGCCAGGGGATGTGGTGATGGTCACTAGCTTGGTTGGCTTTAAAAGGGGCTAGGCAAATGCTATGTGGTTGCTAAGAGTCCACACCGACTTGATGTCACTTAATCAATCAATCAATCAGGCAAATTCATGGAGGGCAGAGCTATCAATGGCTACTGGTCTGGTGGCTCTAGGCCACCTCTAGCCTCAGTAGCAAGATGCCTCTAAATGCCAGTTGCAGTAGAGGAGTAACAGCAGGAGAGAGGGCATGTCCTCTCCTCTTGCCTGAGGACTTCTCAGAGGCATCTGGTGGGCCACTGTGTGAAACAGGATGCTGGACTTGATGGGCCTCCTTGGCCTGATCCAGCAGGGCTGTTCTTATGTTATGTTCTTATTCTGAGCCTATTGTAAATGTATTGGAAGTAAAAAAATGATTTGAATTTGTAGTTTGTAATAAACCATTTGGAAGACTTTGATTTGTGCAGAGCCAATGGGCAGCATCTAAAGCCAAGTGAAGAAAATGCTTTTAAATGTTATCAAAAGAACAAAATATGTTTTGTCTATGGGAGTCCTAGACATATGAATGCAAAGTGTCTTTAGAATGAAGAATTTGCTGCTAAAAAGGAGGTGACACCACATTTCAAGAGGAGTGAGTCACCAAAGCATACAAAGAAAAATGCTTGGAAGCAAGTGTTGGGAAGTCTCTCTGGTAAGAGATACCTTTCTATTACAGCAGAGTGCACTGAGGCAAAACACAGCAGATTCTGCCCAGCCATGCGTGTTTGCTAAGAGCAAAAGAAACTTGGAGCCAGTTCATAGTTTCAAATCAATATAAGGAGTCTTTATTGCAGAACTCCATTCTAGATAGGAAAGTGGAGAGATAGGCTCTCTAATCTATCTATCTAGCTGGATGCAGAGAGATGCTGTCTGCATCTCTGCACACATGGTGCAGAGAGAGAGGCGAGTGTGTGTGATAGGGAGAAGAAGAAGGAAGAGAGAGAGAGGCAGGAAGGAAGTTGATAGCAATCTACATATCAAAGGGATAATGTCAGAGCAGTAGAGGATGTTGTCATCCTGAATTTTTGTACTTTGATGTACTGGTTGAGCCAGCTAAGTCCAATGTCTTGTCTCCTCTAGCGCTCTGACTCACTAATCTGTCCCCTTCTGTCATTGAGTCATGACATTGAAGGAGGAAGAAGTTGATGTAATTATTGTGCCAACTAACTTGTATCCAGATGTGATGAAACATAAATCTCTGTCATCTGGTGGGCCACTGTGCGAAACAGGATGCTGGACTAGATGGGCCTTGGGCCTGATCCAGCAGGGCTGTTCTTATGTTCTTATGTCTTAGCTCCTGGGAAGAGGAGGGCAGCCCTCCCTCTCCGTAATGGTTATAAAATAGAGGGCAAAGGCCTGGCCAGTGTCCACCATTTTTCATCCCCTAACATCCTCCCAGGAGAGAAGCTGTAGAGATTAATGTTCTCTCAGCCAAGGGCCCACCAACTGTTAGACTAAGGTTAATCTCAGTGCTACTTCGTTTTTGTTTATGTACTTCCTTTCGAATTTCTGTGTGCCTTTCTTTACTTTCAGTTCCCCCTATTTTCCCCAGTTCCTTATTCTGTAAGCAACCCTTGTTTCTTAATAAATTGCATATACTTAGAAGTGGCTTCAGTCTGGTTTAAAAGGTTCTGGAGGGTTCTTTGCAAAACTCTTCCCCATGTGCCTCGTAAGGTCATGTGCTACTTTTGAGTTGTTTTCGGAATAATATATTGTTGTCTTGAGTTTCCATTTTCAAGGAAAACATCAGGAACCACTTTGAAGTTCTGAACCTCATTGATAGGGAACCAGAGGAACTGTGGAATGAAATCAAAGAAGTTGTTAAGGTCAAATGTGAAGAGACTGCCAAAGACCAAGAAACAGAAGAAAGCAAAATGGATGTCAGAACAGACGGTGGAAATTGCCAAGAAGAGGAGAGAAGCCAAAGTCAAGAAAGATAATGACTTCAGGAAGAAACTTAATAGGGAATTTCAGAAAGCTGTTAGAAGAGACAAGGAGCAGTACTACAACGACATCTGTAAAGACCTTGAGGATGGAAATAGACCCGGAAAAACAAGGCATGTTTTCCAAAAGATCTCTGAACTCAGAAGGAGGTTCCAAGCTCAAATTGGCATGTTAAGGGATGCCAAAGGACAGATATTAACTGATTCAGAGAAGATCAAACAGAGATGGAAGCAGTATACTGAAAATCTGTACAGCAGGGACATCAAAATCCAAGATACTCTAGAACAGGGATTCTCAACATTGGGTCCCCAGATGTTATTGGACTTCAACTCCCATAATCCCCAGCCAAAGGCAACTAGCCCTGGGGATTATGGGAGTTGAAGTCCAATAACATCTGGAGATCCAACGTTGAGAACCCCTGCTCTAGAAAATATTCCCTACTTGCAAGAACATCTAGTATGGGAAGTTAGATCAGCACTCTGGTCATTACCAAGTTAGAAGGCTACAGGAATTGATGGCATAGCTATAGAAATATGGCAAGCAACAGAAGAATAATCAGTTGCTCTAACCAAACTATGCCAGCAAATTTGGAGAACACCACAGTGGTCAACAGATTGGAAGAGGTCAGTCTACATACCCATACCAAAGCAAGGAAACTTAAAAGATTAAGCAAACCATCGCACAATATCCTTATTTTCCCATGCTAGCAAAATAATGCTCAGGATCATCCAACTCAGATTAGAGCCCTATATGGAAAGAGAAATGATGGATGATCAAGCTGGTTTCAGAACAGACTGAGGAACAAGAAACATCATTGCTGATGTATGCTGGATAATTGAGAAAGCCAAAGAATAAAAAAAAGAAGTCAATATGTGCTTTATTGACTACAGAAAAGCCTTTGATTGCCTTGACCATGTCAAGTTATGGAATATCCTTAGGAAAATGGGTGTCCCAGAACATCTAATTGTTCTCATGAGAAACATGGAAGCCACAGTCCAGATGGAACATGGTGAAACAGACTTGTTCCAGATTGGCAAAGGAGTAAGACAAGGCTGTATACTTTCTCCTTATTTATTCAGTATATATGCTGAACATATACTGAAAGAATCTGGATTGGAAGAAGATGAACATGGCTTTAAAGTTGGAGGAAGAAATATCAATAACCTGCACTATGCTGATGAAACGACTCTGATAGCTGAGAATGCGGATGATCTAAATGCTCTAGTAATAAATGTCAAGGAGCACAGTGAAAAAATGGGACTACAACTAAATATAAAGAAGACTAAACTAATGACAACGGGCACAGTAACCAGCCTCAGAATTGATAATGAAGACATTGAAGAGATGGATAGCTTCTGCCTTTTAGGATCGACCATCAACAGTAAAGGATCCAGCAGTCAAGAAATACACCACAGACTAGCACTTGGTAGGGTTACAATGAAGGCCTTGGAAAGGATATTTAGATGCCGTGACGTGTCTATACCTACAAAGATTAGAATTGTTCAGATCATGGTTTTTCCCATGGCACTTTATGGATTCAAAAGCTGGACTTTGAGGAAGCGAGATAGAAAATGTATTGACGCTTTCGATCTTTGGTGCTGGAGAAGACATTTGAGGATGCCATGGGCAGCCAGGAAAACAAACAAATGGATTATAGAATAAATCAATCCAGAATTTCCACTCAAGGCACAAATGACCAGGCTCAAACTATCATACTTTGGACACATTATGTGAAAACCCAGCTCCTTTGAGAAGTGCATAGTGCTGGGAAATGTTGAAGGAAAGAGAAGAAGAGGACGACCAGCAGCAAGGTGGATGGACTCGATTATGACAGCAATGAATGCACCACTGAGAGACCATAAAGGCCAAGTTGAAGACAGATCATCCTGGAGAGAATCTATCTATGTAGTCGCTAAGAGTCAACATCAACTTGACAGCACTGAATCAATTAATCAACCAACCAACCAACCAATCAATCAGAGTTGGGTTGTGTAGATTCCGCCTGTACAGTGCCTAAAAGTCCCAAGCCAGACAGTTCTAGGCTCTTGAAGCCATGTCTGAGCCTGGTAAGTGGCTTTAGATCAGTCTCCAACTGGTGGCAGCCTACCTCGAAGGAGCGGTATGCTCCTAAATTGGGATCAGAGCAATCTCTCTACTGAGGGTAGATCCTAGGAAAGCCTAGAGTCACCCCCATCTTGTCACACCAGAGCAAAATGAAAATATTAAGGCTCAGTCAGAGATAAGACGCTCAGCAAGAACCAATAATGATGTTCTAGCAAAAAGACTCTCATATGTGACTAGAAAAAGAAGAAAATGTGCAAGAGCCTAGTAGATGGGAGGATATTGATGAAATGCCAGCTGACCAAGCTCACCATTGGAGAAAAGCTGCAGAAGAAGAGATCCAGTCTCTACACAGGAGTAATACCTGGATACTCTTGGATACTTGGCTGCCTGTGGGAAGAAAAACTGTAGAGTACAAATGGGTTTTCAAAGTGAAGCAAGATGCAGAAAGAGATGTCCAGTGCTCAAGAGCAGGGCTATAAACTAAAGGATATTCTCAGAAATATGGTGAGGCTTATGATGCAACTTATGGTAAAACACTCTTCCTTATCTATAAAACGCTTGGTGTCCATCCGTGGATGGACACCAAGCGTGTGTCCGTGCCTCCCTGGCCTCTTCTGGGCATGCGCGAAGCGCATGGCCAGAAGAGGCCAGGGAGCCAGGACCGCCAGCACCCGGCGGCCATCTTGGGTGGCCAGAAGCGGCCGCCCCGAAGAAGCCGGGTAAGCGGCGGCGGGGGACACTGGCCGAGGCGGCGGCAAAGCCGCCGCCTCGGCCAGAGGAGACGGCGCGGCCAGGGAGGCAGCAGAGCCATGGCCGAGGCCTGCCCGTGCTGCCGCTTACTCGGCTTCTTCGGGGCGGCCGCTTCTGGCTGCCCAGGATGGCCGCCGGACGAGGCGGCGGAGAAGAATGCGGCGGTGGGCCCGGGCAGCGGTGGACCAGGCCGGAGCCGCGGGCGGCGGTGAGTGGCGGACCCGGCCAGAGCCGCGGGCGGGAGGGGTAATGGCGGCGGTGGTCTGGAGCGCAGAGCTCCCCTAGCGCCCGTTATCCAATGGGCTACAAAACCACTAGTCTATAAGAACACTGTATTTCAGCAGCAAGGAAAAGGTACGTAGACCATTTAGATGTCAAAGCTGCATTTTTACATTCATTCATTCATTCAATTTCTATACCACGCTCCCCCTGCTAAATAAAGAGAAAGGCACCACGTGAAAAGGTGCCTCTTTGCCAAGTTATCATGGAATACATGGTGAAATTAAGGAGGGCATTTACATGGAGCAACCTCCAGGGTTTGTGAAACCTGGTAAGGAGGGTTTTGTGTGTAAGAACATAAGAACAGCCCTGTTGGATCAGGCCCAAGAAAGCCCATCTAGTCCAGCATCGTGTTTCACACAGTGACCCACCAGATGTCTCTGGAACCCTACGGGCAGGAGTTGAAAGGAGCATGCCATCTCTCCTGCTGTGACTCCCCTGCAACTGGTACTCAGAGGCACCCTGCCTTTGAGACTGGAGGTGGCCTGTAGCCCTCAGACTAGTAGCTGTTGATAGACCTCTCCTCCATGAAGTGATCCAAACCCCTCTTAAAGCCATCCAGGTTATTGGGTGTCACCACATCTTATGGCAGAGAATTCCACAAGTTGATAATGTATTGTTTGAAAAAGTACCTCTGTTTGTTCATCCTAAATTTCCTGGCAATTTCATGGGGTGACCCCTGGTTCTAGTGTTTTGTGAGAGGGAGAAGAATTTCCCTCTATCTCTCTGTTTTTTGAGTGTAAGCTCCAAAAGAGTATTTATGGCCTAAAGCAAGCAGCAAGAGCCTGGAATATAAAGCTAAACCAGTGGCTAGTTAAACAAGAGTTTATTCAAGGAAAAGCTGACTCTTGTCTATATTCAAGGTTTAGAAACAATAGATGGACTTATATACTAACCTCTGTCACTGATTTGATTGCTGTCAACATAGAGAAGATAGTGATGAAAGTTGAGCATTTAAACAAAGAAATGGAAATAGAAATCCTGAGCGGGGCTTCAGCAGTCAGGGGCAGGCAGATCTTTAGGGTGTGTGTGTGGGGGCCTTCTTGGCTCCCCATTGCTCACCCCTGGCTTTGACAGCCTCCATCCCCACATCCCACAATCAGTGGTTTGGATTTGTCCAAATGATTTGGCAACCGGAGTCTTTTACGGGGATATATGGAAATGAACATCTTTGCCTCTTCACCTCTATCTCTGTTTGCAGAATGCAGTGAGACCTCAGAGGACCGAAATGTGCCAGGTGCTAGGGCTGACTCCCGGTGGGGGGCGGGGAGAGATTCCTGGACAAAGTGCCTTCCTTCTTGGGAGGGCCCTGGTGGGTTTATAGAGGGGCACGAGCCACCACTCTCACCACTGCAAATGCTGGAATGACATGCCCCCCCGGGGGGGGGGCTTCCCAGGCAGGGCACTGCAGCAGAGCTGGCTCATGGCCGCTCGGGAGTCCCCCCCACCCCGGGCAACGCTACGCTGGGCCCATTACGAGAGCTTTGGAAATGGTGGCTGAGCCTAGAGCCAGGAAGGAGGCAGCCCACAGGCAGGGTAGCCTCCCCCCAGGCTCCAGGCCTTAGACGTGGGCCGTGTGTAGATGCCAGGAAGGGGGTTGGCCAGAGAGAGCACCAGCAAGGCAAGCATCAGGCCTCTCTCTCCTCTCTTTCCCCACCCAGCAGAATCTGACATGCCATTGGGAGCTAGGCTGGCCAGGAACAAATTCTCCTGATCCAAAGGAAGACCCATCTGGGACCTAAACCAAGGAGGGAGGCTGCTGAGGAAGGTTCTTTCCCGAGGTCCGTGGGGGGGGGCGGGGGCGGCGGGTGCGTTTCTCACCTCTTGATCTTGGTCATTCTGCAGCTCTGAGGAGTGAGCACCTGAACCATGTTGTCACACGAGGAGAGTTTCCTGGTATTCCAGCCTCTGGTCCATGAGCAGCCCGGCTCCCCCCAGGGACCCAATGAGGAGGGCCAGCCAAGGGTCCCGGAGGACAGGAGCCTCCGCAAAGCCTTCCTTAGCAAGGTGAGGCCACTGGTCGGAGAGCCGGCTGTGTCTGCTAAGAGAGGAGGTTGGGGAGGGGGTCTGTGGGCTGTGGGGCCTGAGGGGCTGGGTTGGTGTGGGGCAGCGATTCAGCAGGGCTAGCTGTGGCCGTGGGGTGGTGAGCTCAGCTCCTGGTCTCCCCCATGCCAGGGGACGCCTGGTGGGAGAGTGCAAGCTTGGCAGGCAGAAAGTGGCCAGACGCAGTGCCCAGCAGCCTCTCCCTTTCAAAAGGTCCCAGGGCTGGAACCATCTCACATCAGGAGACCCGGGGGAGAGGTTGCTGCTGCTGCTGCTGCTGCTGCTTTTGGTGATGAAATAGTTGTTTGGCTAGAGAGCAGTTTGGGCTCAAGCCCACTGTTGCCAGAACCTGAGGGGTATACTCGTGCCCAGTACCCAGCTATAGAGGGGCCTTGGACCAAAGCACTCAATCCAACGGGCCAGTTCTAGGCAAGCCTTAGAGTGCTTGGGGGCAGCAGGAACCTACTAGAACTTCTAGGTTTTCCCAGAACCTTTTTTAAAAAACTCTCAGATCTTGAAAGTTACAGAATTTTAACCAGCCAGTCTATGTCTCACTCAGAGCACAGGACAGGGATGACTCAGCAGGAAAGTCTTTCACATGCTGCAGATTAGCACTGGTTTAGGGAGATTATCCATTAAGCTGGCCTGAGCCAGGAAAGGAATTTTCCACTACCTACAATTTGCTACACCATACCAGGCAAAAACAAACATGGATATGTGCCAATGGATGGCTGGACTGGCAGAGGGACTGCTTGGACTGCTTCACTGTGGCAGTCGCCAAGACAGGGAGAGGTGTAACTGAGGTACCCGTCCCTGCGACTTGCTTGTGTCAAGCAACCAGGCTGGGTGGCAGCTGCGGACGTGTCTCTATGGGCTATCACTTTCATGAGAGAGCAGTGCACTCAGCTTCTATCGCCATCACACAGGAAAAATCACTCCATTAACTGAAGGCAATACCACTCCTGCTGGACAGTTCTTCTCATGAAGAATGCCAGAGACTGCATGCTTTTACCCAAGGGGACTGGATTTATATCTGGCCGCCAAGGATCAGATAACGTTATATTGTTTGATGTAGCAATCGGCCCTCCCTTACCCTAAAGAGTGAACCGGAAGTGAACCCTGTCCTGACTGACAGGCTAGGGAATAGCCACTCAGCACATGGTGGGCGGGCCATGAGGGAGGAAGAGAAGCGTGCTCAGAAGAAGCTAGGAGGGGGATGAGAGAGTATGGGTGGAAGGCTGAGTGAGGAGCCCCAATGGAGCTTTTGCTGCCTCATGGTCAAAGCTAGTCTGAAGAATTCTCTCATGGAAGGACATCAGATCCTTGAGAGACAGGATTGCAAGAAGCTTGAAATCTCTACTGGAGTTTGGATTGAGTTCAAGTGGAAAAGAAGCCAGGGCTTCTGAAAGGTGTAGCAAGGGAACAGTTTGTTAGTTAGCCTACGTTAGGTTATTTTACTTTCATGTGCTGTGCAAATCCAACTGTTCTGTTGTGTTTTATCTGTAATGTAATTAAGCTAAGGAAAACTGAGCCAATGCCCTTTCCAACTAGGGCTTTGTAAAAGTCTCTGTAGATTCCCAAAGGTGCTTTTTGGTATTTTCTTACATTTATGTTCTTTGCAACTGGGTAACCACCATTTTAAAAGTATGCTGCCCCAATATCATCTGAGGGTGCTTTTTGGAAGTATTCTTGCAAGTACTGAGTGTTTCTGTTACCTGTAACTAAAAACTGAGAGAGCCTCAGACTGAAGCTGTCTGTAGTATTTTGAATAAAGTTTTTTCTCTTTTTTGTTCTTTGTATTTTACCTGCCTCTGAGTGGATTTTTAACTCAGGAAAAAGGGGTTTTTACTCTGGTACAAACACGTCTCAAGTTTGATTGCTCAGCAACTCACTCTACCAAGTGTGCTCATCACGTGTAGGCTGAATGTGGAAGGGTTTTTGGACTTTTCCCTAAGAAAAGGCGAGGAGGACATTCACCCAAATCCAGTGGGGGCGGGGGGCAAACCCTGTCACAATTAGGGTGTGGTGGCAGAAAATCATAGGAACATAGGAAGCTGCCATATACTGAGTCAGACCATTGGAGAATCTAGCTCAGTATTGTCTTCACAGACTGGCAGCAGCTTCTCCAAGGTTGCAGGCAGGCATCTCTCTCAGCCCTATCTTGGAGAAGCCAGGGAGGGAACTTGGAGCCTAGATGCTCTTCCCAGAGCAGCTCCATCCCCTGAGGGGAATATCTTACAGTGCTCACACTTCTAGTCACCCTTTCAAACGCAACCAGGGAAGACCCTGCTTAGCTAAGGGGACAAGTTATGCTTGCTACCACAAGACCAGCTCTCCTCTCCAAGACCAGCTCTCCTCTCCGCTACTGAGAGGAATCAGCTACTGAGAAAATAGTTTAAGTTTTTTAAAGGGACAGCCTTCGTTGAGCAACCATGGAGGGAATAATTCATCATTTTTCTTTCCCCCACATGGGCTTGCTTTGAGACAAAGGCTAGGCTTAAATCCGCCACAGATGTATCAGCTCCATCCTTGGAGAAGCAAGACCTGGCCATTATAATTTCTTTAGATGTGGAGAAGGCATTTGATATGGTCCATCTGGGTTTCTTGAAACGTGTTTTGATCAAATTTGGATTTCCCCCAAGTTTTCTGACTCGGGTTACTATACTACCCAGGTCTTCTTTTTCACAAGTTATCATCAATGGGCTTCTATCTATCTATCTATCTATCTATCTATCTATCTATCTATCTATCTATCTATCCATCCATCTGATTTATATACCACCCTTCCAAAATAGCTCAGAGTGGATTACAACAGGATAAAAACAATTAAAACTGTTATCTTCTTTAATTAGGCAAGAATGGGGCACACGTCAGGGATTTCCAATATGGAAAATACCCTTGGCTTGTGCCATTAAAGATTTGGATAACATAAAGGGTATTACACTAAGTGGGATCGAGCACAAGCTGATTTTATATGCAGATGATATGTTATGCTTTATTGATAAACCAGAGGTCTCAATTCCTAATCTTATTTCCCTGGTTCAAAAGTTTGGTAACTTATCCAGTTACTCCATAAATTGGGGTAAATCGGATTTGATGCCCTTAGGTTCCACGGATTTTCCTGATGAGTGTAGGGTTTGGGGTTTTAGGTGCTGTCCAGAGTCTTTTGTCTATTTAGGTATAGTAGTCTCCAGGAAACTTTCTTTTTTGCTTTTTAAAATTTTATTGGTTTTTACAATATCTTAACAATCCCATTACATCTAATTAAGTAAATATTGACTTCCCGCTCACCAGTCAGCACGATTCATTAACTATACAAGTCAACCATTGCTATAGTAATTCAAAACATTTATCCTACACATTGCAAACTCGATTTTACTCTACCCAACCTATTATTACTAAATTTCAAACCCTGCTGAAAAGTCGATATTAGCAAAATAGTTCTTTAAGTATAGTAAGAATGGTTTCCAATCTTCTTTAAAACATTCCAAGTTTTCATCCCTTATCAATACTGTACGTTTTGCCATCTCAGCATATTCCAAAATTTTTATCAACCAATCTTCTTTTGAGGGCACTTCATTGTCCTTCCATTTCTGCGCATATACTAATCTGGCTGCCGTGGTTGCATACATTAAAAATGTTAAGTTTCTTCTGGAAAACTCTCCTTGTGTTATTCCCAGCAGGAAGGATTCTGGCCTCCTAGGAAATGTCATTTAAAACATTTTCTTCAACTCATATATCATATCTCAAAAGGCCTTTGCCTTCCCGCAAGACCACCACATATGAAAAAAAGTTCCTTCACAATGTCCACATTTCCAACATTTGTTTGGAACATTTTTGTACATTAATGCTAATTTTTTGGGTGTCAAATACCATCTGTACATCATCTTGTAATAATTTTCTTTTAAAGTATAACATTCAGTGAACTTTAAATCCATTTCCCATAATTTTTCCCAAGCTGCCATATCTATATTATGGCCCACATCTTGAGGCCATTTTATCATAGTCCTTTTAACCACTTCATCTCTTGCCTCCTCCAAAAGCAACAGCTTATACATCTTAGAAACTAATTTTTTGTCATTTTCACACAGCTCCTTCTCAAATCTCAACATTTGATCTTCAAATCCAACGTTAAGATCCTTCTTATAGATTTCATTTAACTGATGGTACTGAAACCAGTTACTAACCAAATTTTGTACTTCAATTAGGTTTTTTAATTTACAGCCCTGTTCTTGGAAACATAACAAATCCCTGTAGGTACCCCATTCAGGTTGCATATTTACCTCTTTACGTGCTAAAGCTTCAATCGGGGACAGCCATAATGGAGTTTTAGATTTCAACCATTTTTTATATTTTACCCACACTCTCATTAGACTCCTTCTTACATAGTGATTAAGAAAATCTTTATGCACTTTACTTTTATCATACCACAGATATGAATGCCATCCAAACCTTCTATCAAATCCTTCCAGATCAAGTATTCTAGGATTTCTTAATGTTATCCATTCTTTTAACCATGTCAAACAAACAGCATCAAAATACAACTTTAAGTCTGGCAGAGTAAGACCACCTCTTTCTTTAGCATCTGTTAAATTTTTAATTTAATTCTTGGTCTTTTCCCTTGCCGAACCAATTTGGTTATGTCCTTTTGCCATTGCTTAAAACAAGTTAAGGTGTTAATTATAGGAATAGTCTCAAAAAGAAACAGCATTTTAGGTAAAACATTCATCTTCACAACTGAAATTCTTCCCATTAAATATAAGTTCATTCTAGTCCATCTTTGCAAGTCAGTTTTTACTGTATTCCTACTGTATAATTATTTGAAAACAACAAAGAGTTTTTGTTTGCCAACCAAACGCCCAAATATTTAATTTTCTTCTCCACTTTCAGTTCACTTATTTCAAAAAATCTATCATTAGATTTCTGGTCCATATTTTTTGTCAACACCTTCGTTTTAGTCTTATTTATATAAAACCCGGCCAATTGGCCGAATTGTTGTATTTTTTTCCAAAGGTCTTCCAATCTTCTCTGATGGATTGTCTAGAAAAAACACCACATCATCTGCAAAGGCTCTAAGTTTATACTCTTGTTTCCCAACTTTCGGGCCTTGTATTTGATCATCTTCTCTAATATTTCTGCAAAGCACTTACAGTACTAATATAAAAAGTAATGGGGAAAGTGGACAGCCTTGTCTAGTTCCTTTTTGTATTTTACAATTATCTGATAATTCCCCATTTATAATAATTTTAGCGTATTGCTCCGAATATAGGAAACTTTCTCAATTAGTAAATTTAAGCTTTTTTCAATTTTTTGGCTCAAATAAAAAATTACTTAGCTCGGTGGGTTACGATTCCGCTGAGTATCTGGGGTAAAATAAATGAGGTTAAGATTAATCTAATGCCAAGGCTTATATATTTTAAGAGGTCTTCCAATTCTTATACCATTAATTGCATCATATTTTAAGCAAGTTTAAAAACTAGTTATAACAAGGACACCTGCCCAGATTTTCACTTCATAAACTTCAACTAGGTGGATTTAAGTTTCCGCATTTTTCAGGCTTATCATTGGGCATTTATTTTATCTTCAGTCTTAGGATGGAATAATGCATCCCAGGTCTTGGTCACAGCTTGGGCACAGCTCAAGAGTTATTATTTGACCTCACTGAAAAATTGGCAGGTATATTGGCCAACATTAACTTGGTTAGTTATTTGTTCATGAATCTGGGTCATTCTTGGTGGTTAAAGCCACAAGGCATTTATGGAGAACCCTGGGTTCTAGACATGGTTTTGATCCTTTCCAGCATGAAAAAAAAAAGTTGTGGGAGAATCCCTGTTTGAAGATTGCTCCTAAGTCTTTTTATTGGGCCTCCCGCAATGTTATTACACTAGATCAATTGATATCTTCTGAAGCTTTCTTAAAAACCTTTTGACACTTTGAGAGCTGAGTTTGATCTACCTTCAAAGGCTAGTTGGAAGTTTATTCAACTAAATCATTTATTGTCATGGCTCTTTGGTCCTGATGTGATTGCAGCTTCTGAAACTCCACTTCTATTATTAGACCTGGAACATTTATTGGATGCACCTAAGCTTGTAACCTTGCTCTATCAGAAACTTAAAGATATTGATAAGATTGATATTGATTATATCTGCGATACTGGGAGGAGAGCTGGTCTTTTGGTAGTAAAGTGTGCCATTAAGTTGATTTTGACTCATGGTGCCCACAGAGCCCTATGGTTTTCTTTGGTAGAATACAGGAGGGGTTTACCATTGTTTCCTCTAATGCTGTATGAGATGATGCCTTTCAGCATCTTCCTATATGCTGCCTGATATAGTACCAGGGGGGATTCAAATTGGCAACCTTCTGCTTGTTAGTTAAGCATTTCTCCACCACGCCACTTAAGGTATTGGTCTTGTGGTAGCAAGCATGAATTGTTCCCATTGCTAAGCAGGGCCCACCCTGCTTTGCATTTGAATGGGAAACAACATCTGTGAGCACTTTAAGATATTCCCCTCACGGGATGGGTCTGCTCTGGGAAGAGCATCTGTATGCTTGCATGCAGAAGGTTCCAAGTTCCCTCCCTGGCATCTCCAAGATAGGGCTGAGTGACACACCTGCCTGTAACCTAGGAGAAGCCACTGCCAGTCTGTGCAGACAATACTGAGCTAGATGGACCAATAGTCTGACTCAGTATAAGGCAGGTTCCTATGTTGCTATGTAATGACCTTGAATACCCCATCTTATTAAATCAATGTTGAGTTGCTATGAAGGCAAAGAAACATGCTTTTAAAGATCTCAAAATGCAGCGAATACAACAGAAACATTTATTCTGTGTCTATTGGACACCTCAGAGAGTGTTTAAAAAGGATAGTTGCAGCCTACTAGATGTTGGAGGTGTAATCTATATGAGGGTACAGAGAGGAGAGCTGTTCTTGTGGTAGCAAGCATGACTTGTCCCCATAGCTAAGCAGGGTCTGCCCTGGTTGCATCTGAATGGGAGACTTGATGTGTGAGCACTGCAAGATCTTCCCCTCAGGGGATGAAGCCGCTCTGGGAAGAGCAGAAGGTTTCAAGTTCCCTCCCTGGCTTCTCCAAGATAGGACTGAGAGAGATTCCTGCCTGCAACCTTGGAGATGCTGCTGCCAGTCTATGAAGACAATACTGAGCTAGATAGACCAATGGTCTGACTCAGTATATGGCAGTTTCCTAGGTTTCCTATGTTCCTACACAAATCATTTGGTCCTGTCCAGTTCCATTTTAGCTTGAAATTATAAGGTAGTTAATATGCCATTGCAATTATCATTGTCCATTAAGGATGTTCATGTTTTGCTGAGGTACATCCCCAGCATATGGAATCTAGCAGGACATCAATAACTGTGGATTCTTTGCACTTGAGGTGTTGCCAAAAGGATTATAATACAACACTGGAAGGACAAATTCCCTCCGGAATTGCAACTTTGGATTACTGATATGCGTTCCCTGTCAGCATTTGAATTAGTTTTCATTCATCAGCAAGGTAAAGAAGAGGAATTTTCAGTGATTTGGTTGAACTTTAATGAATTGTTCATGCTTTGAAATATAAAATGTATATCCTTGAGGAAGGGATTAGTTCCACCACCACCCCCTTTTCTCATGCAGTAGTTAGAGTTAGGGTTAGGGATAGGGTTAGGGATAGGGTTAGGTTAGGGTTAGGGTTAGGGTTAGGGTTAGGGTTAGGGTTAGGGTTCCCTGTCAGCATTTGAATTAGTTTTCTTTCATCAACAAGGTAAAGAAGAGGAATTTTCCATGATTTGGTTGAACTTTAATGAATTGTTCTTGCTTTGAAATATAAAATGTATATCCTTGAGGAAGGGATTAGTTCCACCACCACCCCCTTTTCTCATGCAGTGGTTGTTTCTTATTATCTTTAAACTATGATTAATTGATTTTTCTTTTTCTTCCTCCCCCCTCCAGTTATATTCACACATATTATTGTTATTATTTGTTTACACAGTCAGACAGGTGTTATTGACTGGTTTGTTTTATCCTGATATCGAGTCCTTCCCAAGGACCTGGGATGGCTGAATGTTATTGCCAATGTTGTTGCTGTGATTATAGATATTGTCGCAGAATATAGGCTGTTCCCAGTAAAGTTGCTTTTTGTAAGTGGTGGATGGTGATTTCTGTGGCCCCTATGGTGTTGAGGTGATCTTCAAGTTGATTTGGAATTGCTCCTAGGGTGCCAATTACCACTGGGATTATTTGGGTCTTTTTCTGCCACAGCCTTTCAATTTCCATTTGTAGATCTTTGTATTTGGTGATTTTTTCCATTTCTTTTTCTTCTACAGTATTCTGCTATCCCCTGGTATTGCTATGTCGATTATTTTCACTTGTTTTTCTTTCTTCTCAACTACAGTTCTATCTGGTGTATTGTGTGGCAGATGTTTGTCTGTTTGTAGTCGTAAGTCCCATAGCTTGTATTTTTTGCAGATGTTCCAGTGTATCATCCCTGCTACGTTGTCATGCCTTTTTTTGTAGTCAGTCTGTGTGATCTTTTTACAACAGCTGATTAGGTGGTGCACGGTTTCATCTGCTTCTAGTCAAAGGCGGCACTTGCTATTTGTTGCTGATTTTTCAGCTTTTGCTCTTATTGCATTTGTTCTTATTGCCAGTTCTTGTGAAGCCAGTATTTAACCCACTGTTTCTTTCTTCAAGTTGCCATTCTTAAGCCATTGCCAGGTCTTGGTGATGTCTGATTTTCCACTTTTATTGTGCAAATATTGACCATGCAGGGGCTTATTTTTCCACTTTACTGCTTGGTTCTTGACTTGTTCTTTCTTGTAGGCCTGCTTTGTTTCATTGGTGTTGAATAGTTTCTCGTTATTGACCATTTGAAGTGCATCTTCTTCACTGTCCTTGATATATTCTGCAAGGCCTCTTTTCTCCTTCTCTGCTGCTTGATGGACTTTCATCATTCCTCTTCAACCCAAGCTGCAAGGGAGATATAACCTATCTACATCACTGTGGGGGTGCAGAGCATGATTGATGGTCATTCTTTTCCTGGTCTTACGATCTAGCGTCTCTAGCTCTCCCTGGGTGCAGTCTATTATTCCTGCAGTGTATCTGATAACAGGTATAGCCCAGGTGTTTATGGCTTGTATGGTGTTCCTGCTATTGAGTTTGGATTTTAGGATTTTTCTAACTCTCCTGATGTATTCACTTCCCATTTTTCATTGAACTTCAGTGTGTGCAGTGTTATCAGCCTGGAGAATGCCCAAGTATTTGTAATGTTCTTTCTCTTCCAGGTTCTTGATGTTGCTTCCATTGGGTAGTTCTATTCCTTCTGTTTTTTTTAAATTTTTCCTCTCTTCATTATTAATGCAGCACACTTGTCTAGTCGAAACTCCATTGCTATATCGCTACTGAATATACGGACAGTGTTTAGCAGTGATTCGATTTCTGACTGGGACTTTCCATACAACTTCAGATCGTCCATGTACAGCAGATGGTTGATTTTACTTGATGTTTTAGATATTTGGTATCCGAGGACTGTTTTGTTGATTATTTGTGAAAGTGGAGTCATGGCGATTACAAACAAGAGAGGGGATAGTGAGTCCCCTTAGAAAATACAGCTTCTAATGCTAACCTGTTCGCCATTGATTGTTAACTGTGTACTCCACATGCTCATTGCTTTTTAAAAAAAATAAATATCTGAATGTTTTTGCTGACACCAGTTGTTTCTAAACATTTTAGTATCCATGTGTGAGGCAATGAGTCGAAGGCTTTCTTGTAACACTTGCAACACTTAGATTTGTTTTTTTCCTCTTGCAGTTTTCTAAAATCATTTTGTCAATCAGCAGCTGGTCTTTTGTGCTTCTGGTGTTTGGGCAATTTCCTTTCTGTTCAACTGGAAGCTGTTTATTCGTTAATAAATGTTGCATTACTTCATCTGCTATTATTCCAGTTAATAATTTGAACATGGTTGGCAGGCAGGTTATCGGTCTATAATTACTTGGAACTGCACCTTTCGCTGGGTCTTTCATGGTGAGATGAGTTTTCCCAGTTGTTAGCCATTGTTCAATATTACCTCCTTGCAAAATGTGATTGAGCTGTTTTGATACAGTAGTTGTTTATGAAGGCTTGTTAGGTGTTTAAGCCAAAAGCCATGCAGTTCATCATCGCCTGGTGCAGTCCATTTTTTAATTTTCTTTGCTCTTTCAGTTATTAATTCTGGTGTTATTATTCGATCTTGCCTTTGTTGGTTACTTTTGACCTCTTTTACCCAGCCTGATTTTTTATTATAATCTATAGGATTGTCCCATAATTTCCCCCAGAATTTCACTGTTTCTTCTTTATTTGGTGTGTCTACATTTCTTGCAGTTTCTCCTTCTATGCTTTGTTAGAAATGTCTCTGATTCGACTGGAATTGGAGATTCTGCCTGTGTTGTGTAATTCGGGCTCCATATCTGCTAATCTTCTTTGATGCTGCTGTTATTTGCTGCTTAATTATTTCCAGGAATTCTCTAATTTTCCTTGAATCTAGGTGGTATTTTTGGATCTGTTTGGTGTTTTCATTCTTCAGCTTCTTGTCTTTAATATCTTTCAGTTTACTAGCATCTGATCTAAGCCTGGAAATTTTATTTTCTAATCTAATCTCTCATTTAGGTGATGTACTGCTTTCTTTTTTTACAGGTCCACTGATCTTATATCCAAGCTCTTGTGTTGTTATCGTTGCTGCACTGTACATTAGTTGGTTTGTTTCTTGCAAATTCTTGGTTGTTATCTCTGCAAGTGCAGCATTGACATCTTTTAATGCCTGAGCAAGTTGTTTTTGGCAACTGTTTTTAGAGCGGGAAGTTGAACCCTGGTGGTTGTTTGGTTCATGTGCTCAGTTATTTTTTGCTTTAGTTCTTGTTGCTTTTCTGTTAAACGGCATTTGGGTTTTTGAGGTGAAGGCAAAGGGGAGGTTGCCTGGTTTTGATTTTGAAACAGTTCAGTAACAGTGGCATCCTCTATTTCCAACACCTCTTCCACCTGCGCCTGAGCAACTTCTTCAATTGGTGGTAATTCTTCTTCCATATCTTGAGCCTGTGTTGCTCTTTGCAGTTCTTCCAGCTCAACTCCTGTGACTACTTTATTTCTTATTATGAATCTTCTCTGGTCTGCTAGCCTTTGTTCTGTTATTTCTGTATCTGGATGCTTCTCTTTCCAAATTTGGTTCATTCTTTTAAAATAACCTCTTCTAGTTGGACTAGACTTGTAATAGCAGATCATTATTTCCTTGTTGGGATTTTTCGTATATTTTTTCCGGTTAAGCAATGTTTCTTCCAGTAACCTTGCAGTCTCCAGCCCTGGTTGCTCAACTGAAGATCCTGAGTCCTGTTGCCCACTTGCCACCAGATGTCCAGGGACTATAGCACCTGGCGCGGTCCTTGTTGACCTGGGCGACGACTGATCCGGTATAGATTTGTTAAAGTTACGTCTCACCATATTGTTGATGGGAGAGGCACTCTTTGTCCGGCTCCTCTGGTGAGACCTGTCCAGTATGGTTGGACCTCTGGCATAGCTCTCACCTTCCTCAGAGCACACAAGCCCCAAAACCACACCAAGGTAGTGCCTCACTGGGGGATGAAATTATTATTATTATTATTATTATTATTATTATTATTATTATTATTATTATCCTTGATGATGTTATACACTGTAACCTTATTGCGATAAAGAAAAAGGAAAGAAAAAATACTCAAGAGGAAGGGGCTGGGCCCCACTTCCCCAACTTCACTGTACAAAAAATAGAGCAAAACCCTTTCAGAATTCCTGAGTGAGACTGCCCTTTAAAGCTGACCCTGGGAATCACTGACCTGCCCTAGCTCATCTTTGCCACAATCTAATCAGCCTGCCCTGTTTGTGCTGCCACCGTGACTGCATGTGCTCATGAACATACTTCTTTATCAATTTATTTTTGGTGAACAAAGCACACTGTGCCCATCTTGCCATCCCGCCCCCTTTCTCTTCTGGTTTTCAGAGCGGGGAACAAGAGAGACAGCAAGAAGCATTGGGCATCTCCAATGTGACCTTTCCCTCTGAGAGGCATAGATGCTTGGGATGGGACAAGGCAGTGCCCCTGTTGCTGGGCAATGGCTTGAGAAGTGCAGAGACAGGGGGCAGGTGTGTTCTTGGGTGGGTCTGGGCAGCCCTCTCTATGATCTTGGTTCCAGAAACAGCATGAAACCCTATTTATGGTGGCATCTGCATTCGGATGTAACACTGCCTCTTTCAAACCTCTGGTTGGAGCAGCAAAACTCCTGGCAACCCAAAAGTTCCAACTGGAGTTTGTCAAGGGAACTGCAGGTCACTTTTGCTGCAAAACTGTGGTCTCACGCATTTGGACGTACAGTGGTCCCTCTACTTACGAAATTAATCCGTTCCGAATGCACATTTGTAAGTCGAAAAGTTCGTAAGTCGAAAAGCGGTTTCCCATAGGAATGCATTGGGAACGGATTAATGCGTTCCGGAGCCTAGAAAAAAGACCTAGACCCCCAGTAAGGCTTGCAAACTGCACAGGAACATTTCTTTTCAAGAATAAACAGGCAGTAAACAGGCAGGCAAGTCAAGGAAACCGCATGTAAAATTTGTAAGTCGAGGAAACCCCATCTAAAAATTTGTAAGTCGAAAAAACCGCATCTAAAACCGGATCTAAAACTGCCGTTTGTAACTCGAAAAATACTTATGTCGAGTAGTTCGTAAGTCGAGGGACCACTGTACACAAATTCCAACCTCTACCCCATTCAACTTCGGTTTGGCGTTGCATGCGAATAGGGTCAGATAATTTTTTTCTCCCTCTCTCCCAACACTAGAACCAGGGGTCATCCCTTGAAACTGACTGCTAAGAAATTTAGGACCGACAAAAGGAACTACTTTTTCACACAGCACATAATTAATCTATGGAATTATCTGCCAGGGGATTTGGTGATGGCCACCAGCTTGGACGACTTTAAGCAGGGCTTAGACAAATTCATGGAGGGCAGGCCTATCCATGGCTGATGGTTTTAATGGTTATAGGCTGCCTCTAGGTTCAGAGGCAAGATACCTCCTAATACCAGTTGCATGAGAGTAGCAGTTGGAGAGAGGGCATGCCTTCACCTCTTGCTTGTGGGCTTCTTGGCGGCATCTGGTGGGCCACTGTGTGGAACAGGAGGCTGGACTAGAGAGGCTTCCTTGGGCCTGACCCAACAGGGCTCTTTGTTAAGGAGGCCACTTTCAGTTTATTGCCCTCAGGAGCGGGTTGGCCTAGAAGACCTCTCAGCTTCCTTGGAATGCAAACCTTCTCTCCTGAGGGCACACAGGGCTCTGCCCCAAGCACTTACTGGCTGAGCCCATCTGGTAGGTCCCTCCCCAGACATTAGCAGCAGCACTGCAGACAAGCAGGCTGTGCCATGGGTGATCCTGACTGAGCTGCTGTCCTTGTGCCTGCAGGTGATCCTGGTGCTGGTCACCCAGTGGGCTGTGACTTTAGCCTTTGTGCTCATCTGCACTCTTGTGAAGCACACAAAGAAACTTCTGTTGGCCCACATCTGGCTGGCTGGCGTCCCTGTGGTGGGCTTCTTGTTTTCTGCCCTCTCCTTGCTGTGCTGTGGAGACTCCTTCCGGTGCAAGCGGCCCTGGAGATTCGTTGTGCTGGTAGGAGCCTGGGCTAGTTGTGGGGAGGGGGGAGGGGGGGCCAAGGGCTGCCTGGAGGAAAGTGAGCTGGGAAGGGATAATATGGTCTGGCAAGGAAAGGCTGTTGCTGCAGGGGAAGCAAAGCTGACAGGATGTCCAAGGGTACAGCCAGGGCTCCCAGCCATTTATAACCCTAACCCTAACCCTAACCGGCTCACAAACCTTTAGTACAGGTGCCCCACAGAGATGTTAAATGTTCCTTTAGCTCCTTCCTTATTGATTTTTAAATCTCTATTGAAGACTTTTCTTTTTCGCCAGGCTTTTGCCCTGTAGTTTACCTATTTGGTTTTTTCTTTTTTGTTAGTTACTTTAGTTTTTAATTTAGAATGTAATTTTAAGGTTGTACACCACCCAGAGCCTTCGGAGTGGGTGGTATATTAAATGTTTCAAATAAGTAAGTAAGTAAATAAATAAATAAATAAGAGTGTGTGTGCGCGTGCGTGCATGTACGTATGCACACATACCATATTTACCCAAATAGAAGATGACTCTGAATTTATGACAAGACACTTAAAAGGTAGAAGTTATGTACAGGTTATACCTATATTTACTCAAAAGGAACAGGACTCTGAATTTAATATGAGCTCCCAATTTCCAATATAAAAAATTCCTTGGAAAATCCCTAGTTTTGGAATCAGGTAAATACAGAATATTGATCTATTTATTTAGCACATTTATATTCTGCCAAACACAAAGTCTCATGGAGTTTATGAGACTTTTAAATTTAAAAGTCACACATTTAAATATTACTGCTGTGAGACAGGCTCTTCCAGTTCACCATCTTGCATCCATACTAAGTTATGGGAGTGAGTGCTCCCATTGAAATTAATGGGGCAAGTTGAGTACTCAGTGCTAATATTCTGATGCCTGTCAATCAGGCAGAGGGGAGGGCTCTGTCTAGCTTCAGCATATAGCCAGCCTATCAGTAGCAGTGGGTGAGGGTCTTTACCCCCCCCCCGCTTCTGGGTCGTCGGCAAGCTGGCAATCCTCAGATGGGGAACATACCTGCATTGTGGGGAGTCCAGAGGGTTAGGGTTAGTAAACCCCTGGGATACAGAGAGGCCCTTTGGACCACTCCAAGGCCTGAGAGGGCAGGATGCAGGCTGAGAAGAACACCTAGTCTCCCCCCCACACCCAGCTCAGCCCTTTTGGAGAGGGCAGCCAGGAGTTCCTACTGCTGATGGCAGCTGTCTCTGCTCCACAGGCCATCCTGACCATGGGCTTCTCCTGGTGGTTGGGAATGAAGTCTGTCTTCTACAAGAAGGAGTTTGCCTTCATCCCCCTGGGCATCACTGCCGTCATCTGCCTCTTTGCTGTGATCTTCTCCATCAAGGTGGGGGTGTGCTCTGCCCCTCTTCCCCCCCCCCCACTGCTTGGGTGCTCCATCAGAAAGGGGGGGGGGCTGCTCTGCTGCTGATGGTGCGCGGGGGGGCATTTTATCCCATTGGCCAGCACAGACAACTGCTCCTTCCCTGCCCAGAACAGCCTGGGCTGGCTGGTCCACTCCCTGGACCCACTGGGGTCTGGCCGGCAGCTGGCCGAGGGGAGCAGTGAGAGGCAACCTGTACGCCTTTCTGGGATACGGCCTTCCCAAGCCCATGTCCAGTGACTCCTCGGGGCCAGACGTGGAGCAGGGGAGAAACCAGCTGAGAGTGGGGCTGGTGGTGGCCTGGAGTGAGGGGACTCAAAGAGGGCATGGAGGGGGAAGGGGAGAGAGGGAGGGAGGGGTCTGGGTACTTCTGGGCTGACCTCCAACTCCAGGTGCTTCTCTCCTGCAGATCAAGTGCGACTTCACCTCACACATAGTGGTGCTGCTTGTCTGGGTTTCCATCTTGTCACTGATCCAGAGTTTTACCTGGCCCCTCAAAGTGCTCATTCTGAAGATTGGCTTGGCCCTCCTTGATGCCCTCATCTTCACCTGGGTGAGTGTCACTGTAGGCGGAGGAGTGCTCTTGCCTGCCTTGCCCCTGGAGCAGAGCCAGCCGCATCCTCCATGATCCGTGGCCCTTACTCTCTCTTCCAAGGGCACCGCTGCCCCTCCCTGTGCAGGAAACACTGGAGGAGAAGCCAAGAACTGCGCTCCCTCATAGCTGGGCGATGCAGGGAGAGGCGAGGGGGAGGTTCCAGCCCAGCCCGCCTGGCCTGCTGCTGTTGCTTGATCAGCCTCTAGCACTTCGGGGGGCGCTGCCTGGTGGGAGGCAGGGAGGGAAGATCCTGCCGGAGCTCCATGCCAGCCCCCTGCGCTGCTCCCTTCCTCTCCTCCTGTGCTCCCATGTATGGGGGTGAAGCCGGGGGGGGGGGGGGAAGCTGTCTCCATATCTTGTAGCTCAATCTGGGAGGGGTTCCGCCTACGAGGAGAGGACTCACACTCCCCACCCCAACTTTTCTCCTTTGCAGTTCCTGGTGGTGGAAACGCAGTTGCTCCTGGGGAACAAGCTGGTGGCCTTCAGCCATGAGGAGTATGTCTTGGCAGCCCTCCTCCTGTACATGGACACTTATCTTCTCTACACTGCCATTAGGAGGATTGTTTTAAATGCTTATTAAAATGGGACTACCCCCCTTATCCCCCCTCATCCCTCCAAGGCAGAGTTCCTTCCTCACAAGCCCTGCCCTGTCTCCTCTCTCAGGGGTGCTTTCTTTTGCACCCTCTCTGTTCATGATCTGGGTCTGTGTTCTTCTACTGCTGAGTGTGTGTGTATGTGTGTGTGCATGCGCGTGCACGTGGAAAACAATAAGGGCCATGTGTAGCGGATTACAGCCTTTGTCTCAGAGCAAGCACACACAAGGGGAAGAAAAATGCTGAATCATCCCCTCTGCATGTCCCTAGCAAGGCTTTCCCCTAAACCTTCCTGTACTTCTGGTAGTTTAACAAATGGCTGCCACCTCCCACCCCCCAACCTTATCTCAGAGTTTGACCCTCGATGGGCTTGGGGTGGAAATCCCAGGGCAACTCTCCTTTTGCTATGGGAAAAATACTCAAAAATTCTCCCATGTGCAAGCATACACATAGCGAGAAAACTGGTAGATTGCTGAACATCTGAGGCATGTTGCACCAGAGAAACCCTTTTCAGCTTCCATTTTCCTGAGTCAAAAATCCACTCAATGGCACTGTGGAAAGAAAAGCAAAAGAAGAAAAAGAAACATCTTTATTCAAATGCTACAGACTGCTTCTGTCTGAGGCTCTCTCAGCTTTTAGTTACAGTAAAATCACTCAGTGGTTATAAGAATACTTCAAAAAGCACCCCTGTTGCATGGAATAGGGATGTAGAAAAATACAAAAGCACCTTTTAAAAGTTTACAGAGTCTTTTGCAATGTCCTGGATGCATGGGTGAAGTCTAGTGTTTCTTAGTTTAGTTACATTGCAGATAAACAATACTAGAACAGTTTCAGGGATATGCAAAACACACAAAAGAAAACAAAAGGCTAACACCAAGTCTGACTAAACAAACGTTTCCTTAGACTACTTCCTGAAGCCAAAAGTCCTGGCTTCCTTTTCTTCTTTAACACACCAAACTGGGGTAGAGGATTCAAGCTTCCTGCCCTCTTGGCTTCCCCGGGACCTGCTGAAGGGACATTCTCCTGCAGCCTTTATGGCTGCATATCCCCCTCTCTGCACTCCCAGCCAGCTTCTTCTAACAAAGGAACATTTACTTCCTCCTCATGGCTCTCTAGGTCCCACCCACCTGGTGTGCTGATAGGCTGAGCCCTGGAGTTCACCAGCCTGTCAGTCAGGACTGGGTTCACTTCTGGTTTACTCTTTAGGGGAGGAGGAGTGGCTGGCCACTACACTATGGTAGCAAATGGGCCAGCCCCACAGGGAGGCAAGGAGGTGGCGAGGTGCTCTGCTTCAATCTGCTGGACAGCCTCCCATTCTAGCCTACCTTGGGAATGTGGGATAGATCCTTCCTAGCCTTGGCCTCCAAGCTCTTGCTGTGCTTAGGACTTTTATCCAGGTCTGTGAGATTTCCTGGCCCTTGAAGCCAGTCAGCCAGGCCCTCTGCACTCTCAGCCTACCTTACCTCCCCCTCCACCGTGGCGCTGGGTTAAGGGGGCACTCTGCATTGCTGCATACTGAGCAGCCCTCACTCTGTCTACAGGCTCGCTCTGCAGCAAGCTACATAAGCTGGATGTCCTAATAAAAGTGCAAATGCGCAGAAAGCCAGCAGTTTTATGGCCTGCCTCCAGGGGAGGGAGAAGGTGCTTTGCAGAGCAGCACGATGAGCACATGGCCAGCAGGTCCTGGCAGGGGGATGATGATACCACGAGGACATTTAACCACATGGATGATGTCATGCCTGTGTGGGTCTGTATGCACTTTGGAATGCTGCTGTGGCTGGCATGCTGACAGGCCCCGGGAGCTACTGAAGGAGCCAGGGAGAGTAGCCCAAGTGGCTTGAGAAGGGCTGGGGTGATGCTTCCGAGCCCGTGTTCTTTCACCAATCAAGGAATGCTGTGGGGTTGTGCATAGGAGTGTGAGGCAAAGGTGACCCAGTGAGCTGAATGCCCTAAGAGCACTCTAGCTGGATAGACCCTAGGCCCAACTAGTCCAGCACACAGTTCCCCACAGTGGACCACTGGATGCCTCCAAGAAGCCCATAAGCAGGAGATGAAGGCGTGGACCTCTCTCCCGCTGGAACTGGTCTGGGGGAACTGGAGTCGTTGATGAGGAACTTTGTCAAAAGCTTTTTGGAAGTCCAGGTAGACTATGTCAACTGGATCACCTTGATCCACACACTCGTCGACACTCTCAAAGAACTCCAAAAGGTTGGTCAGGCAAAATTTACCTTTGCGGAAGCCATGCTGGTTCACTCCCAGCAGGGCCTGTTTTTCTATGTGCTTTACAAATTTATCCTTGAGGATGCTTTCCATCAATTTGCCTGGAACGGATGTTAAGCTAACCGGCTTGTAATTTCCCGGATCACCCCTGGATCCCTTCTTGAAAATCGGTGTTACAGTTGCTACTCTCCAGTCCTCTTGTACAGACCCCGATTTCAGGGATAGGTTATATAATCTAGCAAGGAGGTTGGCAGTTTCACATTTGAGTTCTTTGAAGACTCTTGGATGGATGCCATCCAGCCCTGGTGATTTGTTAGTTTTCAGTTTTTCCAGACAGTTTAGAACATCATATCTCGTCACTTCTATCTGGCTAAGTTCTTTAGCCGCCATCCCTGAAAAGCCTGGTTCAGGAACAGGTATATGCTCAGTATCCTCTGCTGTGAAGACGGACGCAAAGAACTCATTCAGCTTCTCTGCAACCTCCATATCCTCCTTAATAATCACTTTCACTCCCTCATTGTCTAATGGTCCAACCGCCTTCCTGGCAGGTTTCCTGCTTCTGATGTACTTATAGAAGTTTTTGTTATTCCCCTTTGATACTTTTGGCTAAATGTTCCTCAAACTCTCTTTTTGCCTCCCTTATTGTCACCTTGCATTTCTTTTGCCAGAGTTTGTGTTCCTTTCTCTTCTCTTCATTTGGACAGGACTTCCAATTTTGGTACCCATTAGCCATGCTCGCATCTTCCTGGACTTAGTGGTACCTTTCCTCTTTTTGGGTATACAGTCTAACTGGGCTTCTAGTATAGTGGTTTTGAGTAAACTCCATGCACTCTGGAGCGAAGTGACTCTCCTGATTTTCCCTTTCAGCTTCCTTTTCACCATACTCCTCATTTTAGAGAAGTTTCCTCTTCTGAAATTCAAAATGTCTGTGTTAGACTTCCTTGGTGATTCTCTCCCCACATGTATGCTGAATTTGATGGCACTATGGTCACTGTTCCCTAAAGGGTCGATGACACTGACATCCCGCACCAGATCCTGGGTGCCACTCAGAATTAAGTCCAACGTTGCCTTCTCTCTGGTCGGTTCCAAGACCAACTGTTCTAGGGCACAGTAGCGTATCTAGAAATCTGACCTCTTTGTCCTGACCTGACTGTGAATTTACCCAGTCTATGTGTGGGTAATTGAAGTCACCCCTTATTACAGCCCTGCTTCTCCTTGACGCCTCCCTGATTTCCTCCTGCAACTCCCAGTCACTGTCAGTGTTTTGATCCGGAGGGCGATAGCACGTCCCCAGTAGCATGTTCCCTTTCCAGCCTTGTATTGTCACCCACAGGGTTTCTGTGGAGGACTCCAGTCCACCTAGGTTTTCTACCTTGTTAGATTCTATGCCTTCTTTAACATACAGTGCTAATCCACCTCCAAGGCACCCCTCCCTGTCCTTGCTATAGAGTTTATATCCAGGGATAAGAGTGTCCCACTGGTTCTCCCTGTTCCATCATGTTTCTGTTATGCCCACTATATCTATTTCTTCGTTAGCCACCAAGCACTCCAGCTAACCCATTTTGGCTTGGAGGCTTCTGTCATTGGCATATAAGCACCTATACACTGAATCTTTCACCTGATGTAAAGCTATCTTTATTTTGACTCTTTGACCAGCTGGCACAGGCTCCCGTCTGCTCTTTATGCGGTACTGCTCTGTCCCCTTCTGTTTTATCTGAATCCTTTGCACCCTTGCACTTTAAAGGATGGCTTTGCTGAAAGGGATACTGCCCAGCTCCCATCGGCTGTTCCCCAGGCATCATTTTAAAAGCTGTTCTGCAAACTTTTTGATTTAAGTGCCAGCAGTCTGGTTCCATCTTGGTTCAAGTGCAGCCCGTCCCTTTTGTACAGGCCTTGCTTGCCCCAAAATGTGTCCCAGAGCCTAACAAATCTAAACCCCTCCTCCTGGCACCAACATTTCATCCATGCATTGAAACCCATCAGCTCTGCCTGTCTCACTGTACTTGCGCGTGGAACAGGTAGCATTTCTGAGGATGCTACCTTGTGGGTCCTGGACTTCAATATGCTACCTATTAGCCTAAATTTGGCTTCCAGGATCTCCTGACTACATTTCCCCACATCGCTGGTGCCGACGTGCACCATGACAGCTGTCTCCTCCCCAGCACTGCCTAGGAGCCTATCTAGACGCTGCGTGATGTCCGCAACCTTCGCACCAGGCAGACAAGTCACTGTGCAGTCAACACGCGGGTCACAAACCCATCTCTCTATACCTCTAATGGTCAAATCACCCACTACAAGGAGACCCCACCCCCCAGAGGAGTAACTTTTGTGCGAGAGGATATGGGCTAATTATCCATGGAAGGGGTCCCTTCTAAAGGAGCATTAGGGAGGAGAGCTGGTCTTCTGGTAGCAAGCATGACTTGTCCCCATAGCTAGGCAGGATCTGCCCTGGTTGCATCTGAATGGGAGACTTGATGTTGAGCACTGCAAGATCCCCTCAGGGGATGAAGCCGCTCTGGGAAGAACAGAAGGCTTCAAGTTCCCTCTCTGGCTTCTCCAAGATAGGGCTGAGAGAGATTCCTGCCTGCAACCTTGGAGAAGCCGCTTACAGTCTGTGAAGACAATACTGAGCTAGATAGACCAAGGGTCTGACTCAGTATATGGCAGTTTCCTATGTTCCTATGTTCTTTTCCCTCTTCCTCAAACTGATGTCCTCCTTGCCCGAGACCCTCATTCTCCCTGACAGCAGAGGAGCTATCAGCCCTGGAGTGGGATGTCTCTATCACGTCCCTGAAGATCTCGTCCACATGCCTCTCTGTCTCTCTGAGCTTCTCCTGATCTGCCAGCTTGGTCTCAAGGGAATGAACTTGCTCCCTGAGAGCCAGGAGCTCCTTGCACCGAGCACACAACCATGACTTCTGCCCATGGGGCAAATAGTCATACATGCAGCACTCTGTGCAATACACTGGGAAGTGCCCCCTCTCCTGCTGGCCTTCTATCTTCATATTGTTTTTGTTAGCTGTTTACAGTATTTAGAGATAGCTTATTAGAAGGATAGGTCTCAGCTGTAATGGACGGGTATTTACTGTCCAAGCAGCCTTTCCCAATAATATGAGGAAGGGATTTGTACTTACGTTCTCTTCTCCACCAGTCTCCTTGTGATCACTGGGGCTTGTTCCTGGCTCCCCTGCACACTTCCCGCTAAACTCCTGCAAAGCTCCTATGTCCTGTTTGCTATTCCTGTTCGCTACGCTCTGTTCACTATGCTCTCGGCCCTAAACCTCTTATGTAGAGAGTAGTCTTCCAACTGACACAGGATATGAGTCAAAGGAATGTGGGGTCTCCCCCAGCCCATGCTGACTCCACCCCGTCCAGGCAGGGATAATCAACAAAAACTGGAGTTAGATAACCCTTGCAAATTCTAACCCTTGCAGGGACAAACAACAAACATTGGAATTAGCTAACCCTTGCAAATTCTAACCCTTGCAGGGACAAACAACAAACACCGGAGTTAGATAACCCTTGCAAATTCTAACCTTTGCAGGGACAAACAACAAACATTGGAGTTAGCTAACCCTTGCAATTTCTAACCCTTGCAGGGACAAACAACAAACACCGGAGTTACCTAACCCTTGCAAATTCTAACCCTTGCAGGGACAAACAACAAACACCGGAGTTACCTAACCCTTGCAAATTCTAACCCTTGCAGGGACAAACAACAAACACTGGAGTTAGCTAACCCTTTCAAATTCTAACCCTTGCAATTACAAACACACAGAGGGAGACTAGGACTTGTCCCTTAAAGAGAAACCAGCCCCTGAAAATCTCCCCTCCTCCTGTTAATTGGTTTGAAGGGGGGGAAGGGCTAAATGCTTAGAAAAGCTTGCTCACCTCCCCAAGATGTGTCTATTCTTCACAGAGTAGTCTTCCAACTACTCTGAACTTGGAGGTAGCACATAACCCTCAAGACCAGGAGTCATCAATAGACTTGTCCTCTGAGAACTCTTCTGCCTGAAGATTCAGAAATATCAAATGGTACATTTATTTTACATTGCTGAGGACTCACTAGGGTGGTTTCCAGATGACACGCTGCAATGTCATGACACGCTGCAAAGAGATCATCAGGAGACTTGGTGCAGGGTGTTATCAATATGCTGATGATACCCAAATCTACTTCTCCATGTCAACAGCATCGGGAGAAGGCATAACCTCCCTAAATGCCTGCCTGGAGGCAGTAATGGGCTGGATGAGGGATAACACTGAGGTTGAATCCAGATAAGGTGGAGGTACTTATTGTGCAGGGTCGGAACTGGGAGACATTATTGATCAGCCAGTTCTGGATGGCGTCATGCTCCCCCAGAATGAACAGGTATGTAGTCTGGGAGTGCTTCTGGATCCGAACCTCTCCCTGGTGTCCCAGGTTGAGGCGGTGGCCACAGATGCTTTTCATCAGCTTTGGCTGATACACCAGCTGCATCTGTTTCTTGAGATGAACAACCTCAAAATGGTGGTACATATGCTAGTAACCTCTAGGCTGGATTACTGCAATGCACTCTGTCAGGGGCTGCCTTTGTACATAGTCTGGAAACTACAACTGGTTCAGAATGTGGTGGCCAGGTTGATCTCTGGGTCAGCTTGGAAAGAACGTATTACTCCTGTGTTGAAAGAACTACACTGGCTGCCAATATGTTTCTGAGCAAAATACAAGGTGCTGGTTATTACCTATAAAGCCCTAAATAGCTGAGGCCCTGGGTATTTTAGAGAATGTTTTCTTTGCCATGAGCCCCACCACCTGCTAAGATCATCTGGAGAGGTTAGTCTGTGGTTGCCGCTCACTCGTCTGGCAGCTAGTCAGGAACAGACCTTCTCCATTTCTGCCCCTGGACTTTGAAATGCGCTCCCTGTTGAAATAAGAGCCTCTCCATCTCTGGCAACTTTTTAAAAGGCACTGAAGACACAATTATTCATAGTTTAAAAAATCTTAATACTGGGTTTTAAATCTTTTTAATATTTTAAAAATGATTTTAATTGTTAATTGATTTGATGTTTTAAATGATTTTGATTGTAAACTGCCCAGAGACTCAAGTTTTGGACGGTATAGAAATATTCTAAACAAACAAACAAACAAACAAACAAACAAAATGTACTCGCAACGTATCCACTAAGTGCCCCTTCATATTTCCCATGTTTCTACATCAGTGTTATTGCGTTGTCAGCAGGATGTCGTTCATATGGACAGGTCTCCCACACACACACCATCTGTGCTTGCTTTCTCCACCCCCCTCACCATGGGGAGAGAAACAGGCAGGGAGAAATCTCATCCCTCCTTTTGTGCTTTTCATCAATTTACCCAGCACCGGTTAAGCTGACTGGCCTGTAATTTCCCAGATCCCCTCTGGATCTTTTTTTGAAAATTGGAGTTACATTGGCTACTTTCCAGCCCTCCGGTACAGAGCCTGATTTTAGGGATAAGTTATATATTTTTACAAGAAGGTCAGCAATTTCTCATTTGAGTTCCTTCAGAACTCATGGGTGGATGCCATCTGGCCCTGTTAATTTTTAGTTTTTCAAGACTGTTTAACACATCTTCCCTCGTCACCTCAAACTGGTCCAGTTCTTCAGCCGTTAAAACTGAAAAGCTCAGTTCCAGAGAGGGTATATGGTCAATATACTCCGCCGTGAAGACAGACGCAAAGAACTCATTCAGCTTCTCTGCAATCTCCTTGTCCTCCTTCCAAGTTAAACATTTTTAAGTGTATCTAAAAAGCTGAAAGCCTCAGACGGAACTAGTCTGTAGTAATTTTAATAAAAAGTCTCTTTTTCTCTGTTTTTTACTTTTACAAGACTCCCAGGGTTGGTTATTAACCCAACAGGAGAAAAGGGGGCCATAAGGGGGATTTCTCTGGTACAAAACATGTCTCAATGAGAGCTTGGCCAAATTAACAATTAATGCCACATGCAGGCAGATGCCTGGAAGTACACTTGCATTTATACACTTGCTTGTTGTCAAGGAGGAAAAGGTGAACAGGGATTTTTAATCACTCCAATGTAGTGATGTGCACGCCCCCGGACTGGTCCGGATGGGCACGGGGGGGGGGGGTTGTAGCTTTAAGGGTGGGGGGGTAGTACTTACACACACACCCGCCGCTCTTCCCCCTCTGGCGCTGTGACTTTTGCAAAAGTTTCTGGGGCGGCAGCGTTCCTCCCTGTCGTCCCTGGCCCCGTCGTTAGCCCGATAGAGCTCCAACACGCTCCATGCATGCACCTGTTCTGATTCGTGTGCACACTCGCGGCAGCCGCGCGCGTGCTCCCTACACGTCACACGTCGACGTGTGACGTGTAGGGAGTGTGCACGCGTCAGAACGGGTGCATGTGTGGAGCGTGTTCGAGCTCTATCGGGCTAATGACGGGGACGGGGCGGCAGGGAAAGCTGGAGGGGGAGTCACAGCGCTGGAGGGGGAAGAGCGGTGGGGGGGTAAGTACTACCCCCCTGCCCTTAAAGCTACACCCCCCCTCCGTGCCGAGCCGCTGGACCGGCTCGGAACCGGACAGGTTCGGAGGCCTCCAGAATGGCCTCCGGACCGGTTTGGGCACACCACTACTCCAATGCCCGTTCAGAGTAATCTTTAAGAGAAATCTGGTGGCAGCAGTAACCTACTAGAACATCTGGGTTTACCAGAATCTTTTTCTTAGCTTTCTGGGTTTTGAAAGTTAAGGATTTTAAATTGTTCATAGACAGCTTTTCTGAGCATGCTGTGGAAATGACTCATCACTGAAAGGAGTCATTTCTGAGCTAGTTTACTGAGAAGGCTGCTTTAGAGACATTCGCGCCTCCCTCGTCCTTCCATTGCTAAGCAAGTATCCAGGTTGTCCAAGCCTATTCTACAGTTCCTTGCTACTCTCTGACTCTAAGCCTGCCATCACATATAGTGTCGCCAAGTACTGTGCAGCTGCGATCAGCATTCATCGGTGGATGACAGGCAGTGAGTCCTATCTGCCTTAATGTGACTCTCAGTGACTCTGGGCAGGCCCTGCAATGGCTCATGCACCTCCCTTTTTACTATTCCTTATAACCTTTAATCTGGCTGTTTTCCAGTTCTATTACTCAGGCTTTTATATATTTCTGTCTTCTCATGTGTTTTAACTTAACTACATCCGTTTTTATGTGCTCCCTTTTTTATGCCTTCCATGCATTTTTTTAAAACTTTTACTGTTACTCAGGCTTTTAGACCCTCATGCTTTTGGTGTAATCTGTTTTTAGTATTTTTAGTCCTTTTAGTATTAATATATGCACCATTTTTAATGTAACCACCCTTATACTTTATGCTGGTCTATGACTGTAATAAATGACTGTGACTAGTTAGAACTTATGACTGGTTAGAAGCCCAGCAGAGAGGAAAAGGGAGAGTCCATCTACCTCCCACCCAGTGCTGCCTGCAGTGAGAGACCAGGTGGGTGCTGGGGTTCCTTCTCCTGTTGCCTGCCTGCCTTTGCTTCCCCTGTGGGGCTGCAGCCTCAGGTTAACTTCTGCAGGAAGTGTGGGCAAGATTGGAACCAGCCCCTGAGTGACTCAGCTGTTCCTCGGGTCACCTGCTCAGTTTTGGGCTTTATAGGAAGGCTCCATGTGGCGGTGGGCCCGCCACTAAAGGGGTGACACCAAAGGGGGTCGCCCCTTTGGGGGAGCCACTTCGGAGGAGAACGAGGGCGAGGGCTAGAGGACTTCTGTTTAATTAGTTTTAAGCTGTTTTAGACTTGGGTTGAAGTTTCTGTAATGTGTTTGGGTTCGTCTGGAGACGGGGGGACAGGGGGCGCCTTCGTTGATGATGGGGCAGCTATCCTGGTGGTGGTGGGAAATAGAAGAAGTAATGTTGGCAGGTCATCGGGCTGTTCCAGGTGAAGGGTAGTCAGAACCCTAATAGCTGTCTCCCCTTCCGGCTGTCCTGCCAGCTCTTTGACCTTGGGGAGCACTGCCAATAACCCACATAGCTTTCCCCTGCTCCTCGGTAATGCCAGGTCAGTCCAAAATAAATCTGAACTCATCCATGATTTGATCATGGATGAAGGGGCCGACCTGGTGTGTATTACCGAGACTTGGTTGGGGGAGGCTAGTGTCCCAGTTTGGTCCCAGCTTCTCCCTCCAGGATATTCTGTAAAGGAGCAGGTGAGGGGACGTGGGCAGGGAGGTGGGGCGGCTGTTGTCTATAAAGATAACATCTCCCTTACCAGGGTCCCTGTCAGGGTATCGGACCATATTGAATGTGTGTACTTGAGTTTGGGGACCAGGGATAGATTGGGACTTCTGTTGGTGTACCGATCGCCCCACTGCCCAGCGGAACCACTTACTGAGCTCATGGACTTGGACGCGGAACTCGCGTTGGAGTCTCCCAGACTCTTGGTGCTGGGGGACATCAATGTTCATTTCGGGACCAATTTGTCCAGGGTCGCTCGGGAGTTCATAGTGGCCATGACAACTATGGGCCTATCCCAAGTAGTCTCTGGACTGACGCATATTGCAGGTCACATGCTTGATTTGGTATTTTACTCTGATCAGGGTGGTGTTCCATGGGTGGAGACTCCTGTGATTTCCTCATTGTCATGGACGGACGACCATCTGGTTAAGGCTGGACTTACAACCACTTCCCACCTCTGCAGGGGCGAGGGGCCCATTAGAATGGTCCGCCCAAAGAGGTTATTGGATCCACTAAGATTCCAAGAAGCCTTGGAGGGATTTAATGTTGGCTTTGCCGGTGATCCTGTTGATGCCCTGGTTGAGAATTGGAACAACTTGCTCACCAGGGCACTAGGCACGATTGCTCCCAAGTGTCCCCTCCGACCCGCTTCAAATTTGGCCCCTTGGTATATGGAAGATCTATGGGGGCTGAAGCGGCAAGGTTAGACTGGAGCACAAGTGGAGGAAGACTCGACTCAAATCTGACAGATTGCGACATAGAGCACATCTAAAGATCTATGCTCAGGCAATATGTGTGGCAAAGAGGCGGTTCTTTTCTGCCCGTATTGCATCTGCGAGTTCACATCCAGCGGAGTTGTTCAGGGTTGTGAGGGGGTTAGTATCTGCCCCCCCTCCCTTGAACCACAATCATCAGTTTCATCAGTTACCCACTGTGATGTGTTTAAAGATTTTTTCGCAGATAAAATCTCTCAGATTCGGGGCAACCTAGATGGAGACTCCACAGTTATTTTGATGTCTGAGCTGGAGGTGCCCAACAACTCTTCTTATGTGATTCGACTGGATCATTTTCAGTTTGTGAATCCTGAGGATGTGGACAAGCTGCTTGGAGCAGTGAGGCCTACCACTTGTTCTCTTGACCCTTGCCCAACATGGCTTGTTCTATCTAGCAGGGAGGCTCTTCTAGAGGGCCTGGTGGAAATCATAAATGCTTCTCTAAGGGAGGGCAGGGGCAGGATGCCTTTTTGTCTTCAGGAGGCAATCATTAGACCAAAGTAAGCTTTTGACAAAGTTCCTCATCAAAAACTCCTGAGGAAACTTAGCAGTCATAGGATAAGGGGACAAGTACATATGTGGATAGCTAACTGGTTGAAAGACAGGAAACAGAGGGTAGGTATAAATGGAGAGTTTTCACAATGGAGGGAAGTAAGAAGTGGGGTCCCCCCGGGATCTGTACTGAGACTGGTGCTTTTTAATTTATTCATAAATGATCTAGAAGCAGGGGTAAGCAGCAAGGTGGCCAAATTTGCAGATGATACCAAACTCTTTCGGGTAGTGTAATCCAAAATGGATTGTGAGGAGCTCCAAAAGGATCTCTCCAAACTGGTGGAGTAGGCGACAAAATGGCAAATGCGGTTCAATGTTAGCAAGTGTAAAGTGATGCACATTGGGACGGAAACCCCCAACTTCAAGTATATGATGATGGGATCTGAGCTGTTGGTGACGGACCAGGAGAGGGATCTTGGGGTCATGGTGGACAGCTCATTGAAAGTGTTGACTCATTGTGCGGCAGCTGTGAAAAAGGCCAATTCCATGCTAGGGATCATTAGAAAGGGGATCGTCTATAATAAAATGCTTAGGTGTAATCCCGTGTCTGCCCGTGTCTTTCTTGGCCGTTCTGGGCATGCGCAGAGTGTCCAAGAAAGATACGTCCGAGAATGTCCGAGAAAGATATGGCCGCAGGCACCAGGCGACAACAGGGAAACGATGGCGGCGGCTAGTGGGACCATGGCGGCCGCGGCCGCGGCGGAGTGACGGTTGGTGGTTGTGGAGCTGGCCCGGCAGCAGACGGGCAGCCCGCAGTGGGCCCGATACCAGGGGCAGAAGGTGGGAATGGGGGGACCGGTGGCTGTCCGGCAGCCGGCCGCAATGACGGACAAGCGGCAGCAGCGGCCACGGCAGGCCGCGTGGCATGGCAGGCCCGCCGCAGCCGGCATCGGACCCAGTCGCTGCCTCCTGCTGCTGCTTCGCTGCCGCTTCCAAAATTAACTGTTTGCCGCCCGGGAGGAGGAGCAGCGGGCTGGTAAGAAGAAAATTTAAAAATGCAGGGGGGGGGAAGGGCAGGGGGGAGGAGAGGGGGAAAAATGTAACCCAACTAGCGCCCGTTATTTTAACGGGCTTAAAAATACTAGTTGAAAATAAAACGGCTAACATTATAATGCCCTTATACAAAACTATGGTGAGGCCACACTTGGAGTACTGCATACAATTCTGGTCACCACATCTTAAAAAGGACATTGTTGAACTGGAGAAGGTACAGAAGAGGGCAACCAAGATGATCAGGGGCCTAGAGGACCTTTCTTATGAGGCAAGACTACAACACCTGGGGCTTTTTAGTTTAGAAAAAAGACGACTGCGGGGAGACATGATGGAGGTCTATAAAATCATGCATGGTGTGGAGAAAGTGGAGAGAAATTCTTTTCCCCTTCACACAACACTAGAACCAGGGGTCACTCCATGAAATTGATTGCCAGGAAGTCTAGGACCAACAAACGGAAGTACTTTTTCACACAACGCGTGATCCACTTGTGGAACTCTCTGCCACAGGATGTGGTGACAGCCAACAACCTGGATGGCTTTAAGAGGGGTTTGGATGACTTCATGGAGGAGAGGTCTATCAATGGCTACTAGTCGGAGGGCTATTGGCCACCTCCAGCCTCAAAGGCAGGATGCCTCTGAGTACCAGTTGCAGGGGAGTAATGGCAGGTGAGAGGGCACGCCCTCAACTCCTGTCTGTGGCATCCAGAGGCATCTGGTGGGCCACTGTGCGAAACAGGATGCTGGACTAGATGGGCCTTGGGCCTGATTCAACAGGGCTGTTCTTATGTTCTTACTTCTTCTAAAGAAGCCTGCATTAGATCCCTCAGAGCTGAGCGGTTATAGGTCTGTTTCCAACCTCCCATGGCTGGGCAAGGTAATTGAGAGGGTGGTGGCCTCTCAGCTCCAGGCGGTCTTGGAGGAAACTGATTATCTAGACCCATTTCAAACTGGTTTTCGGGCGGGCTTTGGGGTGGAGACTGCTTTGGTCGGCCTGATGGTTGATCTCCAATTGGCAATTGACAGAAGCTTTATTGGTCCTTTTGGATCTCTTGGTGGCTTTCGATACTATTGACCATAGTATTCTTCTGGAACGTCTGAGGGGGTTGGGGGGTGGGAGGCACTGTTTTACAGTGGTTCTGCTCCTACCTCTCAGATAGATTCCAGATGGTGTCAATTGGAGACTGTTGCTCTTCGAGATTTGAGCTTAAGTATGGTGGCCCTCAAGGCTCTGTACTTTCTCCAATGCTTTTTAACATCTACATGAAACCGCTGGGAGAGATCATCAGGGGATTTGGAGCTGGGTGTTACCAGTATGCTGATGACACCCAGATCTACTTCTTCAGGAGCTGACATATCCTCCCTAAATGCCTGCCTGGAAGCAGTAATGGGCTGGATGAAGGAAAATAAACTGAAGCTGAATCCAGATAAGACGGAGGTACTTATTGTGTGGGGCCAGAACTCTAGAGATGATTTTGATCTGCCTGTTCTAGATGGGGTCACACTTCCCCAAAAGGAACAGGATCGCAGTCTGGGAATACTTCTGGATTCACAGCTCTCCCTGGTTTCTCAGGTTGAGGCGGTGGCCAGGGGTGCTTTCTATCAGCTTCGGCTGATATGCCAGCTGCCCCCGTTTCTCAAGATCAATGACCTCAGAACTGTGGTACATCTGTTGGTCACCTCCAGACTGGACTTTTCTAATGTGCTCTACAAGGGGCTGCCTTTGTACGTAGTTTGGAAATTTCAGTTGGATCAGAACGTGGCAGCCAGGTTGGTCTCTGGGTCATCTCGGAGAGACCATGTTACTCCTTTACTGATGGAGTTACACTGGCTGCCAAGAGGTTCTCGGACAAAATACAAAGTGCTAGTTAAACGGCTTAGGCCCTGGGTATCAAAGAGAGCATCTTCTTCATTATGAGCACCACTGCCCATTGAGGTCATTTGAGGAGGTCCGTCTCAAGTTACTGCCAACCAGTTTGGTGGCAACACAGAGACGGGCCTTCTCGGTCGCTGCCCCAAGATTGTGGAATGTGCTCCCTGCTGAGATGCGATCCTCCCCATCTTTGGAAATTTTCAAAAAACACCTGAAAACCCAACTTATCACCCAAGCTTTCTCAGCTTTCTAAATTTTGGGGGTTTTAATATCTGGTTTATTTTAAAATTAAAAACCTGATTTCAGGATTTTTAATCACTGTAATTAATTGTTGTTTTAAAATGTTTTTAAATTGTTAATTGTTATGTTGTTTTTTTAATTTGTTTTAGCTCTTTACTGTTTTAGTGGTTTGTTTTAATTGTAAACCGCCCTGAGCCATTTTGGAAGGGCAGTATTATTATTATTATTATTATTATTAATTCGATTTCTATAACGCCCTTCCAAAAATGGCTCAGGGCGGTTTACAAAGAGAAATAACAAACAAATAAGATGGCTCCCTGTCCCCAAAGGGCTCACATTCTAAAAAGAAACATAAGACACACACCAGCAACAGTCACTGGAAGTACTGTGCTGGGGGTGGATAGGGCCAGTTACTCCCCCCCTGCTAAATAAAGAGAATCACCACGGTAAAAGGTGCCTCTTTTCCCAGTTACCAGGGGCAGTATACAAATCAAATTAATAAAATTAATAAAATTAATAATAATAATAATAATAATAATAATAATTATTATTATTATTATTATTATTATTTCATCCCCCAGTGAGGCACGACCTTGGCGTGGTTGTGGGGCTTGTGTGCTCTGAGGAAGGTGAGAGCTATGCCAGAGGTCCAACCATACTGGACAGGTCTCACCAGAGTAGCCAGACAAAGAGTGCCTCTCCCATCAACAATATGGTGAGACGTAACTTTAATAAATCTATAATGGATCGGTTGTTGCCTGGGTCAACAAGGACCGTGGCAGGTGTTATAGTCCCTGGACATCTGGTGGCAAGTGGGCAATAGGACTCAGGATCTTCAGTTGAGCAACCAGGGCTGGAGACAGCAAAGTTACTGGAAGAAACGTCGCTTAACCGGAAAAAATATACGAAAAATCCCAACAAGGAAATAATGATCTGCTATTACAAGTCTAGTCCAACTAGAAGAGGTTATTTTAAAAGAATGTACCAAATTTGGAAAGAGAAGCATCCAGATTCAGAAATAACAGAACAAAGGCTAGCAGACCAGAGAAGATTCATAATAAGAAATAAAGTATTCACAGGAGTTGAGCTGGAAGAACTGCAAAGAGCAACACAGGCTCAAGATATGGAAGAAGAATTACCACCAATTGAAGAAGTTGCTCAGGCGCAGGTGGAAGAGGTGTTGGAAATAGAGGATGCCACTGTTACTGAACTGTTTCAAAATCAAAACCAGGCAACCTCCCCTTGCCTTCACCTCAAAAACCCAAATGCCATTTAACAGAAAAGCAACAAGAACTAAAGCAAAAAATAACTGAGCACATGAACCAAACAACCACCAGGGTTCGACTTCCAGCTCTAAAAACAGTTGAGAAAAAACAACTTGCTCAGGCATTAAAAGATGTCAATGCTGCACTTGCAGAGATAACAACCAAGAATTTGCAAGAAACAAACCAACTAATGAACAGTGCAGCAACAATAACAACACCACAAGAGCTCGGATATAAGATCAGTGGACCTGTCAAAAAAGAAAGTAGTACATCACCTAAATGACAAGAAGCTGAAGAATGAAAACACCAAACAGTATCTGATCCAAAAATACCACCTAGATTCAAGGAAAATTAGAGAAGTCCTGGAAATAATAAAGCAGCAAATAACAGCAGTGTCAAAGAAGATTAGCAGATATGAAGCCAGATTTACACAACACAGGCAGAATCTCCAATTCCAGTCGAATCAGAGGCGTTTCTACCAAAGCATAGAAGGAGAAACTGCAAGAAACCCAGAAACACCAAATAAAGAAGAAACAGTGCAATTCTGGGGGAAATTATGGGACAATCCTATAGATTATAATAAAAAAGCAGGCTGGATGAAAGAGGTCAAAAAATGTAACCAACAAATGCAAGATCGAATAATAACACCAGCATTAATAAGTGAAAGAGCAAAGAAAATTAAAAATTGGACTGCTCCAGGTGACGATAAATTGCATGGCTTTTGGCTTAAACACCTAACAAGCCTTCATAAACAACTATCAAAACAGTTCAATCACATTTTGCAAGGAGGTGATCTTAAACAATGGCTAACAACTGGGAAAACTCATCTCATCATGAAAGACCCAGCAAAAGGTGCAGTTCCAAGTAATTATAGACCGATAACCTGCCTGCCAACCATGTTCAAATTATTAACTGGAATAAGAGCAGATGAAGTGATGCAACTTTTATTAACTAACAAACAGCTTCCAGTTGAAGAGAAAGGAAATTGCCCGAACACCAGAGGCACAAAAGACCAACTGCTGATTGACAAAATGATTTTAGAAAACTGCAAGAGAAGAAAAACAAATCTAAGTGTTGCATGGATTGACTACAAGAAAGCCTTCGATCCATTGCCTCACACATGGATACTAAAATGTTTAGAAACAACTGGTGTCAGTAAAACATTCAGATATTTAAAAATAAAGCAATGAGCGTGTGGATCAATCATGACTATCAATCATGCTCTGCACCCCCGCAGTGATGTAGATAGGCTATACCTCACTCGCAGCTCAGGTGGAAGAGGAATGCTGAAAGTCCATCAAACAGTAAAGGAGGAGAAAAGAGGCCTTGAAGAATATATCAAGGACAGAGAAGAAGATGCACTTCAAATGGTCAATAACGAGAAACTATTCAACACCAATGAAATAAAGCAGGCCTACAAGAAAGAACAAGTCAAGAACCGAGCAGAAAAATGGAAAAATAAGCCCCTGCATGGTCAATATTTGCACAATATAAGTGGAAAATCAGACATCACCAAGACCTGGCAATGGCTTAAGAATGGCAACTTGAAGAAAGAAACAGAGGGTTTAATACTGGCTGCACAAGAACAGGCACTAAGAAAAAATGCAATAAGAGCAAAAGTCAAAAAATCCACAACAAACAGCAAGTGCCACCTTTGTAAAGAAGCAGATGAAACAGTGGACTACCTAATCAGCTGTTGTAAAAAGATCAGACAGACCGACTACAAACAAAGGCATGACAAGGTAGCAGAGATGATACACTGGAACATCTGCAAAATATACAAGCTACCTGTAGCCAAAATTTGGTGGGACCATAAAATTGAAAAAGTTGAAGAAAATAAAGATGTAAAAATATTATGGGACTTCCAACTACAAACATACAAACATCTGCCACACAATACACCAGATATAACTGTAGTCGCAAAGAAAGAAAAACAAGTTAAAATAATCAACATAGCAATACCAGGGGATAGCAGAATAGAAGAAAAAGAAATAGAAAAAATCACCAAATACGAAGATCTACAAATTGAGATTGAAAGGCTGTGGCAGAAAAAGACCAAAATAATCCCAGTGGTAATTGGCGCCCTGGGAGCAGTTCCAAAAGACCTTGAAGAGCACCTCAACACCATAGGGGCCACAGAAATCACCATCAGCCAATTACAAAAAGCAACTTTATTTTTATTTTATTTTATTTTATTTTTTTTGCATTTATATACCGCCTTTCGTTAAAAAGATAACCCCAAGGCGGTTTACAAAAGTTAAAAACATACAATAAAAAGACAATAAAAACATCATGTTAAAAATATAAAAACATAAAAACAGGCATAAAAACAATACAACAAATACAACAAAATGGGAACAGCCTATATTCTGCGATGATATCTATAACAATTGACAATAAAATTCAGGCATCCCAGGTCCTTGGGAAGGTCTCGATGTCTGGGTAAAACAAACCAGTCAATAACACCTGTCTGACTGTGTAAACAAGAAATAATGATAAAATAATAATAAAGATTGATTGATTAAGAAGGCTGCTAAGAGCTGGTTAAAATTGGTTCAACCAGTTTATTCATTGACTTGACCTGAGTTAGTAAAAGAAATTCTCACCAACTATTTGGGAGGGAGATATATTGTCCCTGCGGCTTTGGCAGCAAGACCAAGAACAGCCCTCCCTGCCTTTAAGGCAGGGAGAATCACTCTGGCCCAAACTACTGAATGCAGTGGAGGCCAATATCAGTTCCAAACGAGGTCGCGTGGCCCCATTTGGAACAAAAATAATGCCCCCTGCATCTGATGTCAGACACAGGGGGCGTGTCTGGGGCCGCGGTCATGGTCCCTGATTGGTGGCGACCCAGGTTCTTTGAACCCGTTCGCCCAATGGTGGCTCCGTCCCTGGTCCTCCTCCTTTCCTCCTAGAGAGAAGCTTGAAACATCTCTCATGTTGGAAAGTTAAAGGACTTTGCGCTGTCTCTTTGCCTCAGACAGTGGAGGACAGACTAGTAAGTCAGAGGGCTAGAGGGTCAAGATATTTGTCATCCCTTCTCCACTGCTCTGATGCTATCCCTTTGGATATGAAGATTGCTACTCTTAGGGATTAACTTCCTTCCTTCTTTCTCTCTTCCCTGCCTGCCCTCCTACCTTGCAACATGGTAAGCTCCTCTCCCTGCACCATGTGTGCAGAGAAGATGCAGAATCCATCTGCATACAGCTAGATTAGATAGATTAGAGATCCTAACTCCTCACTTTCCTATCTAGAATGGAGTTCCTTAATAAATGCCTTTTATATTAATTTGAAACTATGAATTGGCTCCAAGTTACTTTACTCTCAGCAAACACGCATGCCTAACTAATCTACCGCTGTGTTGTGCCTCTGTGCACTCTGCTATAATGAGAAAGGGATTCTCTCACCACAGAGAATTTCCAACATCTCACTCTACCTACCTATTCATTATGTAGCTGATAGGGAGGAATAGCACCAATATATCAGTTTGATTATCTCCGTGCATGCTCCTACAGTGATCTCCATGCTTGCTCCTTAAGTAGCTGCAACAAGTAAACTCCACATTCCGTAACTGGAGTGGGAGCTTCCTTGGCACTGTGCGCAATAATTACAAACCCCAACAAGAACCACTCGTCTGTGTGTCCGTGCTTCAGCCTGCCTGGGAGCCACCAGGAAGCCGGCATCCAGTGAGGGATGGGGGCCAAGGGGGTTACTATGGCAACTGAGGATGCAATAGAACCTGGGCCTCATGTGCACCTGGGCAGCAGCCAGCCCTGGCTGCTCTAACAGCCGCTCTTAGCAGCAGTCCAGGGAAGGGCAGGAGAAAGTGGGAAGAGGAAGCCTCCGGGGGGGCCCCCTGCCCTTCTTTGCAGCCTGCTTTGCACAGGCCAGCAGGTTGGAGGAGGACCTGGCTACAGCAGTTGGAGCATCACAGGCAAGGCCAAAGGGAGAGAGGAGGATGCTGGAGGATACTGGGCAGCAGGGCCCCCTCCTCAGTTGGAGGCCAGTAGCCTCCCCTGTGCCAGACTGCCAAGTAGCAGTTAAGAGCATGGGCTATGAATCAAAGGACCTGCCAGGTCTAATAGAGCTCTGCCCAGAGATGAGCTTAGTGGGGGGTGGGGGGCTGAGGCAGGCTCCAGGGAGTGGATGGGTGGCAGTGTCAAGGATAAGAGGACAGACTCTTCAATCACCAGCCAAGTTCATGGTACTTGAAAAGTACATGAAGGGGCAAGGTAATGTAATTAGGCACCAGGAAATGGGGAGAGAACAAGGGAGGGTGAAGGGGGAATGACAGGGCAATTGTGTGCTTATTTCCAACACTGACGTGGAGAAGTGTGATGCTGGGTGTCGCTTTCCATGGCTGTACAAAGAGACAACACACACAGCACTGGTGGGGCTGAGGACTGGCCCTTCCACTCTGTCTGGGCTGGGTAGCCTTCCCTTCCCACCATGGAGCTGAGCAGTAAAAATACTGTCCATGCTGCCATTGTCTCTCTGCCCTCTCCTGCCTGTCCCACACCCAGCATCAGGGCCCAGGAAGTGGAGAACAGAGAAGAACAGAGAGAGAGAGAGAGAGAATTTTATTATGTTACAGGTGAGGGTGGAAGGTGGGTTTGGAGGGTCCAAAAAACCCGGAGACCACATCCCTGCTGCACAGTGCCTGGCCTCTTCTCTCCACCCCAACCCGGTTGCCCAGTTGCTTGGAGGTGGGACAGAGGAGGGGCTGGAGCATTCGCTTCCCCAGCTGCAGCAGGAATGCTGGACCCATGGTGGCTCCGCCAGAGGTGCTGTGAATGGTAGGTGAGGCGCAAGAGGCAGGCGGGTGGCCGGGGTGTGCATGTGACTGCTCTGAGGTGCAAGATGTGAGGTTGTGCTCAGAATCCATCCTTCCAAGAATCCTTGAGGGAAGACCCATGGGTAGCCTTCCAGAAGCTGCAGCACTAGGCTTGAAAAATAGTGGGCAGTGCTCCAAGAGGGCTGGTCTTCTGTTTCCCGCTTCTGCTGATGCAGAGCTTAGGCAAAGGCTGGTCCCAACCCCACCCCACTACCCATTTCCCCCTCACACAGAATCCCCACAGCCAGCCCTGATGTGTGTGTTCCAGTGGAGCAGAGCTGAGCCTGGTGCAGAGCATGGCCTGCCTGCCTCCTCAGTAGTGGCTGCTCTTTTCTAGGATGGGTTGTCCTGAAATATTTTTATACATTAATGCTAATTTTTTCGGTGTCAGATACCACCTATACATCATCTTATAATAACTTTCTTTTAAAGTATAACATGCAGTAAACTTTAAATCAGTTTTCCATAATTTTTCCCAAGCTGCCATATCTATATTATGACCCACATCTTAAGCCCATTTTATCATAGTCGTTTTGACCACTCATCTCTTGTCTCCTCCAAAAGCAACAACTTATACATCTTAGAGACTAATCTTTCATCATTTTCATACAGCTCTTTCTCGAATCTCGACATTTGATCCACAAATCCAGCTTTAAGATCCTTTTTATAAATTTCATTTAGCTGATGATACTGAAACCAATTACTAACCAAATTTTATATTTCATTAAAAAATTTTAATTTACAGCCCTTCTCTTGAAAACGTAACAAATTCCTATAGGTACCCCATTCAGATTGCATATTTGTCTCTTTACATGCTGGAAATGTGGACAATGTGAAGGAAATTTTTTCCATATGTGGTGGTCATGTGGGAAGGCAAAGGCCTTTTGTGATATGATATACAATGAGTTGAAGAAAATTTTTAAAAAGACATTTCCTAAGAGGCCAGAATCCTTCCTGCTGGGAATAACGCAAGGAGAGTTTTCCAGAAGAAATTTAACATTTTTTATGTATGCGACCACAGCGGCTAGGATAGTATTTGCGCAGAAATTGAAAGACCCTAAAATGCCCTCAAAAGAAGACTGGTTGATAAAAGTTTTGGAATATGCTGAGATGGCAAAGTTTACAGCACCTATAAGGGGCGAAAATTTGGAATGTTTCAAAGAAGATTGGGAACCATTTTTACTTTACTTAAAGAACTATTTTTCTAATATGGACCTTTCAGCAGGGTTTGAAATATAGTAATAACATCAGGTTGGGTTGGGTAAAATTGAGTATTAATGTGGAGTATGTATGTTTTGAATTATTATAGCAATGGTTTATATGTATAGTTAACGTGAATCAAACAGACAGGTAAGCGGGAAGTCAATATTTACTTAAATGAATGGATGTAATTTGAATGTAAAGCTATTGTAAAAGTCAATAAAATTTAAAATGCAGGATGGGTTGTCCTGGGACACCCAGCCCAGTCAGCCCAACAGGAGTCCAGGAACCCAGGAAAACCTTCACATTTAGTCAGTCTTTCCTGGTGAAGTGTGAGGTGTTTGGATGAACAGAAGAAAGTCCAAGCAGAGCAAGGGGATTCCATTGGGATGTTCTTTGCTTGGTCTGCCTGCTTTGGTGAGCTGAGCTCTCTCTGTTGGCCCCCAAAAGGTCGTCCCATGAAACTGTCCTTCAACGAGTTACCAGTCCAAACATGCACCTGTTCCCTTATCCCATCACTGCTATGATTTCCTCAAGAGCCAATGGTTGAAACTTGGTTGAAAGCTTTTTAAAAATCCAAATATACAATGTCAACTGGATCACTTTTAGGGGTGTGCACGGAATCGGCTGGTGGTCCAAGTTCGGTCCGGCCCCCATCGAACCTCCCGGTCCAGTCCAGTCATGTCCAAGGGAGTGGGGTTAATGAATTTTTTAATTTTTTTTAAAAAAATGAATTAAAAATACTTCTAGCCCCTTCGGGGAGCTTCCTGTAGGCCGCGGGTGTGTGTGTGCGTGTGTCCGCGAAGGTTGCCCTTCTCCCCGCCGGCCTCTTAAATCACCACCATGGCCCAGGAAAATGCTTGTTTTTGGTCCATCCAGGCCTCTCTAAGTGCGTGCGGCAGCCATTTTGGCCGCCGCAGTGCATGCGTAAATGGCCTCTGCGAGGCCTGGCATGCACAGAGGTCATTTGCGCATGCACGGTGGCCATTTTTCCCACTCAGGTTCCGTGACACTGACATCTCCAAAGTTGCCTTCTCTCTGGTTGGTTCCATGACCAATGATCATGGGTACAGTCATTCAGCATGTTTAGTAATGTGGCCTCTTTGTCATTACCTGACTGTGAATTTACCTAGTATATGTATGGGTAATTGAAGTCACCCATAATTCCATCCCTGTCTCTATTTAATGCTTCACTGATTTCCTTATGCAACTCCCAGTCACTTTCAGCATTTTGAGGAGGAGTGCAATAGCACATTTGTAGTACCATATTTCCTTTCAGGCCTTGTATTGTCACCCAGAGAGTTTCTGTGAAGGACTCTGGTCTTTCTAGGTTTTCTAGCTTGTGAGCTTTTATCCCTTCTTTAACATACAGTGCTACTCCACCCGCAATTCACACCTCTCTGTTATTTCTATAGAGTTTATATCCAGGAATAACAGTGTCTCACTGGTTCTCACTGTTCCATCGTGTTTCCATTATGGCCACTGTATCTATGTTTTCATTAGTAATCAAACACTCCAGTTCACCCATCTTTGTTTGGAGGCCTCTGGCTTTGGTATATAGACACCTATATGCCAAGTACCTCACCTGGTGTTGGCGTGTGCTATCCCCCTTACCATCATTTGACCTATTTGGCAAGCTGTCCCATGCTTCCTTTTGCTCAAGTCCTGGCTCTGCTCTGTCCCCTTCTGGTTTATCTGAAACGTGCACTCTCACACCTTAGGGGATTTTGGTGGCTGAACCAGATATAAACCAGTATATGTCCAACACCGCTGGATGTAAACTCACAGAGGCAATATGGGCAGAAAAGAACCGCCTCTTTGCCACACGTATAGCCTGAGCATAGATCTTTAGATGTGCTCTATGTCGCAATCTGTCAGATTCGAGTCGAGTCTTCCTCCACTTGCTCTCCAGTCGCCTACCTTGCCGCTTCAGCCACCATGGATCTTCTGTATACCAAGGGGCCAAATTCAAAGTGGGTCGGAGGGGACGCTTGGGAACAATCGTGTCTACTGCCCTGGTGAGCAAGTTGTTCCAATTCTCAGCCGAGGCATCAACAGGATCACCGGCAAAGCCAACATTAAATCCCCCCAAGGCTTCTTGGAATCTTAGTGGATCCAATAACCTCTTTGGGTGGACCATTCTAATGGACCCCTCGCCCCTGTGGATGTGGGAAGTGATTGTAAGTCCAACCTTAACCAGATGGTCGTCTGTCCATGACAATGGGGAAATCACAGGAGTCCCCAACCATGGAACACCACCCTGATCAGAGTAAAATACCAATCAAGCGTGTGACCTGCAATATGTGTCAGTCCAGAGACTACTTGGCATTGGCCCATAGTTGTCATGGCCGCTATGAACTCCCGAGCTACCCCGGACAAATTGGTCCCGAAATGAACATTGCTGTCCCCCAGCACCAAGAGTCTGGGAGACTCCAACGCGAGTTCCACGCCCAAGTTCGTGAGCTCAGTAAGGGATTCCACTGGGCAGTGGGGCAATCGGTACACCAACAGAAGTCCCAATCTATCCCTGGTCCCCAAACTCAAGTACACACATTTAGTATGGTCCAATACCCTGACAGGGACCCTGGTAAGGGAGATGTTATAGACCACAGCCACCCCACCTCCCTGCCCACGTCCCCTCACCTGCTCCTTTACAGAATATCCTGGAGGGAGAAGCTGGGACCAAACTGGGCCACTAGCCTCCCCCAACCAAGTCTCTGTGATACATACCAGGTCAGCCCCTTCATCCATGATCAAATCATGGATGAGTTCAGATTTATTTTGGACCGACCTAGCATTACAGAGGAGCAGGGGAAAGCTATGTGGGTTATTGGCAGTGCTCCCCAAGGTCAAAGAGCTGGCAGGTCAGCCGGAGGTGGAGATAGCTATTAGGTTTCTGACTACCCTTCACCTGGAACAGCCCGATGACCTGCCAACATTACTTCTTCTATTTCCCACCACCACCAGGATAGCTGCCCCATCGTCAACGAAGGCACCCCCTGTCCCCCCGTCTCCAGACGAACCCAAACACACTACAGCAACTTCAACCCAAGTCTAAAACAGCTTAAAACTAATTAAACAGAAGTCCTCTAGCCCTCGCCCTCATTCTCCCCTGAAGTGGCTCCCCCAAAGGGGCGAACCCCTTTGGTGTCACCCCTTCAGTGGCGGGCCCACCGCCACATGGAGCCTTCCTATAAAGCCCCAAACTGAGCAGGTGACCCGAGGAACAGCTGAGTCACTCAGGGGCTGGTCCCAATCTTGCCCACACTTCCCACAGAAGTTAACCTGATGCTGCAGCTCCGCAGGGGAAGCAAAGGCAGGCAGGATTCATTCAAATGATGGATGAGTTCAGGTTTATTTTGGACCAACCTGGCATTATAGTCAATGAAGGCACCTCCTGCCCCCCATCTCCATATGAACCCACACATATTACAGCAACTTCAACCCAAGTCCAAAACAGCTTAAAACTGATTAGACATAAGCCCTCTAGCCCTTGTCCTCATTCTCCCCTGGAGATTGTTGTTTGAAAGCTAGGTCTTAGCTGAAGTTGTCAGCTATTCAACAGTTTAAACTTTCTTTCCCGATAATATAAAAGAGAGAGTAGTACTTACCTTTTCTTCCCGCTGGGCTCCATGTGATTAAGAGGAACTCCTTTTAAGTTCCTTCACACACTTCACCACTAAACTCCACACAAAACCCCTTTGACACCTGTTTGCTAATTCTTGTTCACTAAGCTCTGGTCACTAAGTTCCCTGGCCACCTCCTTCTATGCTGAGAGTAGGTTTCAAATTCAGGCAACTAGGCTCAGCAGGAATGTGGCCTCTCCCACCAGGTGTGACTCACCTCAGCCCTAGTTGGTGCCTCCAACTCTCCCTCTCCAGGCAAAATAGAACCTAAAACTGAAAGCTACACAGTCACCAAAACAAGCCCTGGTAACACACACACACACACACACACACACACACACACACACACACACACACCGCCTCTTCTCCCCTAAAGAGAGACAAGCACCTCCAAATCTCCCCCTCCTCCTGTTTGTTTGTTTGCTTGTTTGAAGCGGGGGGAGTGTTGTTATTTTTTAAAAGGTCTTCGCCTCCTCTTCCCAGAGTAGGCTTCAAACTCCCTTCAGCACCAGGCTCCCACAATTCTTTCCAGCCTGGGAACTCAGCACTTCAGACACCTGGAGGTGGGGGTGGGCATCGTGCCCTTCTCTTATGCCTTTGTCTGTAGTCTGGAAACTACAATTGGTACAGAATGCAGCAGCCAGATTGGTCTCTGGGACAACATGAAGGGACCACATAACACCAATTTTAAAAGAACTGCACTGGCTGCCAATATGTTTTACAAAGTGTTGGTTATCACCTATAAAGCCCTTAACGGCTTGGGTCTGGGGTTTTAAAGAGAGCACCTTCTTTGCCATGAACTCTGCCGCCTGTTACGATCCTCTGGAGAGGTCCAGTTATGGTTGTTGCTGGCTCACCTAGAGGTGACCCAGGACGGGGCTTTCTCTGCGGCTGCTGTCCCGGGGCTGTGGAATATGCTCCCTGATGAAATAAGAGCACCTGCTTCTCCGTTTGTTTTCAGGAAGACCCTCAAGACTCACCTGTTCTCACAGGCTTTTAATCAGAATTAATTTTAATAATTCATTTTAATAACTGTTTTATGCTATCATTTTCATTGTGTTTTGTGGGTTTTAATCTGTGACTTTTACTTCTTCTTTTTTAAATTTTGCACACTGCCTAGAAAGGGATATATACATCAGGCGGTATAAAAATATGACAAATAAATAAATAAAAGAATTGCACACCCCTACTCCACACAACGACAGACAGACCATGCAGTCTACCCCCGCCCACACTGATCAAATACAAACCTTTCTACTAAAGAGAGCCCCCTTCTATGGGTGGGTCCTGGTGGGTTTATTGAGTAATGGGTGCATCCCCCTCTCTCCTCTGCTTCTGGAAGCGCCCGCCCTGGGGGATTCTCAGGCAGGGAGCAGAGCAACCCGCCCTTTGAATCCCCCCAGGGCAACGCTACGCTGGGGCCATTGGGAAGGAATTGGAAATGGTGGCTGAGAGCGAGGAGAAGGTCCCAGAAGGAGGCAGCGCCCCCCTCCCCCCAGGGGCAGCACAGACAGTGGCATCAGCAGGAGGGGGGCCACCAGGCTGCAGCCCTTGGGTGTTGGCTCAAGTGGGCCATGTGCTGATGCCAGGAACGAGGGGGGCCAGAGAGAGCACTAGTGTGGCTGGCATCAGGCTTCTTCTCTCTTTGGCCACTCTGCAGCAGCTGGCATGGTATTGGGTGGCAGTCTGACCAGGCAGAAGTTCTCCCGGATCCCAAGGAAGACACAGGGAGCCCAAGGCAGGGACTTCTGGGGAAGGTCCCTTCCTGGGTGATGCAGCACCTAACCTCCTTCCTCTTGGTATCTTGAAGTTCTGAAGAGCCGCCAGGAAGAGTGAACACACGGCAGCCATGTCACTCAAGAAGGCCTTCCTGGTGTTCAGCCCTCAGGTCTTTGGCCAACCCAGCACTCCTCAGGATCCCAGCGCTCAGTCAGATCATCTGGGCACCGTGGACCAAGGCTGTAAGTAGCCCCCCTGCTGTGGGGAGGCACCCGCTAGACCTAGATCTCCCTTGCCCAGCTGCCTGTGAGGGTTTAAGTGGCTCCTGGGTGTCTCTGCAGGGTTCTCTCTAAGCTGTCTGACCCTTGCTCCAGGTTAATACCTCCAAGCACTTTTAGTCTGGAGAAGAGGCAACCAAGGGGAGACATAATAGAGGTGTATACAATTATGCAAGGAGCAGAGAAAGTGGACAGCAATTCATCTCCATCTCTCACAACACGAGAACCAGGGGCCATCCCATGGAATGGAAGGCTGGGAAATTTAAGACCAACAAAAGGAAGTACTTTTTCACACAGTGCATAGTTAATCTATGGAATTCTCTGCCACAAGATGTGGTGACAGCTACCCAGGACTGTCCTTAGGGCATGGCAAGCAGGGCGACTGCCACAGGCCCCGCTCTTTTAATCCCCATTAGAATTAACTGGAAGGGGGCCCCTCACTGGCTGATTGGCCCCAGGCCCCACACCCCACCAGAGCTCTCTAAGGATAGCCTTGCAACTACCAGCCTGGATGGCTTTGGAAAGGGCTTGGGCAAATTCATGGAGGACAGGTCTATCAATGGCTACTAGTCGGAGGGTTACAGGCCACCTCCAGCCTCAGAGGCAAGATGCCTCTGAGTACCAGTTGCAGGGGAGTAACAGCAAGAGAGAAGGCATGCCCTTGCCTCTTGCCTGTGGGCTCCCTGTGTGAAAACATCCTGTGTGAAACAGGATGCTGGACTGGATGGGCCCTCTTGGGCCTGACCCAGCTGGGATGTCCTGATGTCCTGCAGCTCTCGCCTCTTCTATGCAAGACGGAGTGTCACCGTTCTCAAGGGCTCCCCCCACCCACACTCATGCTGCATGCTGTCCGCAGGATAGTGAGACACCTTCTCCATGTGGAAGGGATGGCAGGCCCCACTGTGGCCAGGACTGTTGAGTGCCCCTCCACCGGGGACTGGGGCGAAGGAGTCCGGAGCCTGGCCCGGTCAGAGGCAGATGGGCCGCTCTGCCCGCAGGCTGCTCCTGCTCGAGTCCAGAAGGATGGTGTGTGTGTGTGTGTGTGTGCCTCTGCCTGACCTTGCCACCTGCTGCTGCTTGTCCCCAGCGCCACTGCACAGGAATGACCAAGGGGATGGGCCATCCTCCCACTACAGCATCCACATTTCCCCCACCAAGATACTGGACGACAGGCACATCCGCCAGGCCTCCATCCGCAAGGTGAGGCTGTGGGAGTTTGGAAACGGGAAGGGCTGTGTGTGGCACAGTGATTCAGTAGGGCTAGTTGTGACTGTGGGGTGGCAGCAAGCTCAGATCCTAGCTCCTGCCAGGGTGGATGAAGCAGTGTCCCTGCTCTGGCTGAGGGAGCATCTCCTCTGCATGCAGAAGCTCCTGGGTTCAATCCCTGGCAGCATCTCCAGTTCAGGGCATGAGACCCTGGAGCGCCCTCTGCTGCTGCTGCTGCTGCTTTTGCTTTCTTCGGTGGCTAAAGAGCAGGTGAGGAGGGGCTGCCGTTGTGTAGAGCCTCTTGAGAGGGAAAGGGCAGAGCAGAGCGGGGTGGCTGATTGGCCCATGTCTGGGTTCGAAAGAACTCCTTCTTCACTGCGTGGAAGAGGCCTCTCAGGCTCAGAGGGCAGAACTGGGGCCGATGCCTTCTGATCACAAGGGAGCCGAGACCTGAGGAACAATTTCCTTGCTGTGAGAGCCCTCCGGCAGTGGGATGACTGGCCTCATGCAACAGAGGACTCTCCTTCGCTGGAGGTTCACTAGCGGAGGCTGACGGGCCCTTGGTTAGGGATCCTGCAGCAGCAGTTCCTGCATAGAAGAGGCACTCTGACTTGAGGGCCTCCAAGCTCCTTTCAAGGGCAAACGAAGGGGGCACACAGGGCTCCACTCACACACACACCGGCCTTTGCTGGCTGAGGCCTGCCTGGCCAATCCCTTCCCGGCCCTCAGAAGAGCCTCCAAAGGGGACCACTCTCTCCTGCAGGCGTTCCTGGCAGTGGCTGTCCAGTTGCCCTTGACGTTCACCATTGTTGCTGTCCTCACCTTTGTGAAGGATCTACTCAAATTTTCCCATTCGGATAACTGGATTGTCAGCGTTCCTCTGGCTGCCTCCACCCTCTTCTTCACCCTCCTCATCTGGTGTGGGAAGATCCAGCTCAAGAACCCCTGGAGCCTCATGGTCCTGGTAGGAGATGGGGCCGGCCAATGAGGGAGGGGGGGTGATCGGCCAGAGGTGCCTTGCGGGCACTGCAGGGCTGCTCAGGCACATTATGTTATAGGACTGCTATCACACGTTATTTGATGGGATGGCATGGAAAGGCATTTGTGGCAGGGGAAGAAAAGTGGGCGAGTGGGTGGGGGAGGGAGGGAGGGAGGGGAGGCCCCATGGGGCACCTCAAGGCCTGGGAGGTGGGGCGAGAGGCTGAGAAGAGCCCACAGTCTTCCTGGGCAAGGGAGCCTGGTGATGTCCCTTTTGCTGACTGCAGCTGCCTCTGCTCCACAGTCCATCGTGACCCTGAGCCTCGGCAAGATTCTGAGCATCCAAGTCATCCCCTACAGCATGGCCAACATCCTCATTGCTCTGGGCATCACAGCCACCGTCTGCTTATTTGTCACCATCTTTGCCATAATGGTGGGTGTGCGATGCATGCTGTCCCTCCTCCCCCTCCCCTTCTCCAGTGGGAATGCTGAGACCCCTGTGGGGGTTTTCTGTAGCAGCTCATCCCAATGAGCCGGGCAGACACCAAAGGAGGCGCAGCTGCCCCTGCTTCCTGGCAGGAGCGCCACTTGCTCCTCTCTCTCCTGCCCTGCCCAAGATCCATGCTGCCTGCAGACTGGCCATTCATCAGGTAGTGCTGGTTAATGGCCAGCATGCAGGCAGCACAGCTCTTGGGTGGGGCAGGAAGAGAGGGAGGAGCCACCCGAGCTGCCCCCTTTGGCACCCCCTCCCCAGCATGTTCGGACGAGGTGCCTCTGGGTGTTTCGTCGGAAGCGTTGGGAATTCTCTCTGGTAAGAGATACCCTTCTATTACAGCAGAGTGCACAGAGGCAAAACACAGCGGAGTCTGCCTAGGCATGCATGTATGCTGAGAGTAAAATAAACTTGGAGCCAGTTCATAGTTTCAAATCAATATAAGGAGTTTTTGTTGGAGAACTCCATTCTAGATAGGAAAGTGGAGAGATAGAATCTCTAATCTAGCCAGCTAGCTGGATGCAGAGGAGAAGAAAGGGAAAGAGGAAGAGGCAAGGCAGGAAGGAAGTAAGTCCCTGAGAGAGGCAATCTACATATCAAAGGGATAGTAGTGTCAGAGCAGTAGAGAAGGGGTGATCAATGTCTTGACCCCTCTAGCCCTCTGACTCACTAATTTGACCTCCTCTGTCACTGAGGCATGAGCCAGTGCAGAGTCCTTCACTTCCAACAGGAAGGTGGGCTTTTTCTGTCGCAATGGAAGCTGCACCGTTGTAGCCCATGGATGGCTGAGTAAGCAGAGCTGGTTCTGAAGAATCCAGATGATGTCACAACTGTAAGGAAGACTTTGTGTTTAAACTCACTTTGAAAAGTAAGAACTTGATTCAAAACATGCTAGAAAGTCATGAACGGAGAGACATGCACCTGAGGTAGAAAGAATAATCTCTGTGCAGGGATGCAGAAATTCATTAACATATCCCTGGTGGCAAGGCGAGTTGATTATGGAGCAGTTAACCAATGAAGTTGTTCATTGGTTAACTGCTCCATAATCAATTGTTCTCTGGGACAATTGTTCTTCTGGCACAACACAGAATTAAAACATCAAGTAAAAACACATAACACATCAAATCAGAACACACCAAAACAAACAAACACCCAGTACAAAACAATTTAAAAAACTTTTTAAAGTCAGTTTTAAAAACCAAGTTTAAAATCTAAAAGGCCTGATTGAAAAGAAAGGCCTGCACCCTCCATCTAACTGAACAAAGTGATAGTGCCAGGCAAGACTCACTGGGGTGGCTATTCCATAAACAGGGTGCCACCATCGAAAAGACTCTCTCCCTAGTGGCCACCCGCCTCATCTCATTTGGTGGGGCCCTTGGAGCATGGCCTATGAAGAAAATCTTAAGGTCCATTGATGTGTAACCGGTTCATCTTGGGTCCGCCTTTTGCCAATCAAACAGACTCAGTGGGAATCAATCAGAGGCATCTTTATTTGCTGCTGCAGACAGGGTAAACAACGGGGCTCACGCTCCACATTGAATACAGCTTGAGATGCTCCTTTTATACAAACATCAACATGAATGCTAAAGCTCCCGGCCCCAATACACATAGCAAACCTATGACCTGACCTCTTTCAAGTACGCATGCGTGACTTGACTATTGTTCATCAGGTGATTTCCCTAATATGGTTAGATCCACTTTTCCCTCAGCATTAGCATTTCAAGCGTTCTCTTGGGAACCTAGCATTTTAGCATTGCAGTCGCTACTTCGTTAGCATTTCAATTGTTACTTTGCCAGCTAGACAGATAGGAGTAATGAATGCAGTTGTAAAGACAATGTTGCAGAGTTTGTGTCCCTGAGCTGAGCTGAGGTTACTCTAAGAGCTTTTAGCTTTCTAAGCAAAAAGGAGTTTCTTTGGTTTGCTAAGCAAAATGGAGTTGCTTTGGTTTACTTAAAACACATTAATTCCCCCCTGAAACAATTGGATCATCCTGAATCTTCAGGATGCTTCAGGATGCCCTCATCAAGGCTTGTAAGGGTACTGATGTATATTTAGGCCCTATACTGAGGCGGGGTCTAAAGGTTTTCATAAGCATTTGGATTAAAGTTGGAATCCATTGTAAGCAGCAACATGTGATTATCAATAACAGAAAAATAATACTATAATTATGATTGTCTTCTGTGCCCACAATCCCCAATTGGGTAACCAAGAAGTGAGCCATGCCCATATATCCATAGGGTTTTCCTTTCCCATATTATGCCATATTTGGAGTTGATCTTTAAGATTCTGAACATGATCAGCGATGGATCCAGTCTCATTGACATAAAAACAGCAGACTTCACCTAGGAATGCGCAAGCCCCCCCCCCACCTTGGGCTGTGAGTATATCTAAAGTTCTGCGATTTTGCATAACTACTTCTCCTAATGAGTTTATCTCTGTACCCATATCAGTTAAGGCCAAGAGAGTCTGGTTAAATGAGAGTTCGATTTGTCTGGAAATATTAATGATAGCTTTTTCTAGTTGATTGACTCCTAATCTAGGTAATATAGTCCTTGCCCATTGATAGAACTTTGTGTTTCGTGTGGCAAAAGGGTTTGGAACATAATTGATTTTGGCTCGTCTTCGTGTTCTGTGTAACAAGCTTCCAAGATTAAGAACTTGTGATGCATTAAGTGTAGGTTTTACATAAATGGTAGGTGCTAAATGGGCTGGGGCACATCTGCCTGTCCATCCTGGGGGTAATGCACGATAGGCAATAAAGGCCTGCTGGTAAGGCAACAATTAAGTTGTTTCCTGAACGAGGTAGATTTACATAATGGCTACATAAATCCACAATGTCTTTACCTGCATTGCCAAACAAATGTTTCCATGTCTTAGACACTCCCACTGGATAAGCACATGCAATTGTCACCCAGATGTCATACCAAGGCGTGTGCGTGTTAAAATTAGAGCCATCACAAACATGATCAGTTTGGTTTGCCTGTTGACAAAGGCCAAGCCCTTTTGTAAGATATATGGGAAAATTATAAAGGTTCAGGGCTTTAGAAACAGTAATCCATTCTGAGTTTGTGAAGTTAAGAAAAAGAAATTCTCTAAGAGAAGTAGGTATTCCTAAATCAAAAGGAATATGAAAACATTCTAGTTTGTTCTCTCTGTGTTGAGAGAACCATGTTCCATCCGTGCTGTTAAAGGACACTATGTGTCTACAGCTGTGGTAGGGATTCACCCCCAGAAACTTCCCTGTACCATTTCTATTTTCAATACAGATAGGATGTAAGCCGTGACTTGAGAGCTTAATATCTGGGATACCAAGGGCATTTCTGTTGAGAGTCTCCCTGTTAGTGTATCCATAGCGATTATAACTAATGCTTCTTCCCTGGTAGTGAATTGTTTCTTTGTGTTTTCCCCAAGACCAATAAGTAGTGTAATTTGAAAAATATTGGGGCTGTTCTGTGGTTTGTGGATAAGTAATCCACCAACCAAGTGTGACTGGAACGGCCACTACATTTAAAATATCCCCTTCTGTGCTTGCCATGTGACTGCATAGCCAGCAGTCATATAAGTTGGCAATGTCAGCTAAAGTCTGTAAAAGTGGAGCATGTGGGTGTTGAACTGACCATGTACACAGGAAATAATGTGACAAACACCAAAAGAGATACATTCTCCCTTTGTACAGGAAAAATTAAAGGAAGAGGAAGAAAATAAAAAAAAAATATTTTTCTTTGCAGGAAAAAAATGTTTGAGAAAATTAAAAGTGTCCTTCATCCATTGCTTCCCACACTACCAGAGTATCTTCAAGGGAAAGAGGCTCTGGTGGGGTTTTTGGTGGTGGCTGTTTGCGTAAAGTGAGTCTCAGGTCTTCACGCTTGGTCACTGCCCAGTTGTTGTCTTCTGGTTCCTTCGCTGGTGTAGGTGCGTATCTCACTCGGATGTGATGGGTCCAAGTCTTTGATCCAGAGAGACAAACTGCAGTTTGGGTCACTAGGAGCACTGTAAACGGTCCCGTCCACCTTGGATCGAGGTTAGGCTTCTGCCATTTCTCAAGGTACACCTGATCGCCTGGCTGGAAAGGGTGTTGTGGTCCCTCTAGTGGCGCCCGTTGTGTTGCCTGTAAATGAGAAGAAAGAGAAGACAAGGCAGCCGCAATTCCAACTACATGTTGTTTCAACTATTCTTCTCCCCTGACATGTAAGTCAGATACATCAGCAGATAGAGGGTTTAGAGAACACACTCTTCCATACAGAGCTTCAAATGGTGAGAGCCCACTACGCCCCCTTGGTGTGATGTGCATGAGAAAAAGGGCCAGAGGCAAGGCGTCTGGCCATTTTAGCGATAGTTCTTGGCATATCTTCCTCAGGTGTGTCTTCAAGATCCGATTGGAGGCCTCTACTCTCCCGGAAGAAGCGGGGTGCCAGGGTGTATGTAAGTGGTAGCGAATTCCCAAGGCTGTGGCTACCTCCTGCATGACTGTTGAGGTGAAGTGTGGCCCTTGGTCCGAATCCAAATGTCTAGGCAGTGAAAATCTAGGTATAATGTCTTGTAGAAGTCTCTTGGTGACTTCCCTTGTCTTGTTTGTCTTACAAGCAAATCCTTCTGACCACCCAGTGAAATTGTCAATAAACAATAGCAAGTGTTTATACATTCCAACTCTAGGCATGTCAGTGAAGTCTAATTGCCAAGAGTCACCTGGGGCTGTTCCTGTCCTGAGCAGACCACGTGGTCTTGCTCTCCTTGGTGGAGCTGGATTGTTCTTAATACAAACCACACATGCATTGACAGTGGTGGTTACCATTGCTCTCAACTGAGGGTGGTAAAAATATGTGACTAAAAGCTCATATAATTTGTCCCTTCCCAAGTGTGTAGTAAGATGGGCTTGCTTATCTAAGGCCATGGTGGTGCCATATGAAAAAAACTGTTGGCCTGAAGTATGGACAGCTCCATTCTCAGCTTGGGTCCATTCAGGGTTTTGCAAAAGGTCATTTAAAGTAGACACGTCCTCTTCTGTCATTGGGAAAGGGTGATCCTGAGGCTGAAGCCAAGGAAAGGCTGGAATAAGTGGTAACATAGATACTGTGGGTGGGGGTGGCAGCAGAGCTGCTGTTTTGGCTACGTGATCTGCTCTGGCATTGCCTTGGGCAATCCCAGTGTCCTTTTTCTGATGCCCTGGACAATGCATAACTGCAACCTTGCTTGGTAAAAGTATAGCATCTAGAAGTTCCAAAATCTGGCCACCATGCTTTATTGGTGACCCATCAGCGGTAATGAATCCTCTCTCCCGCCAGATGGCGGCGTGGGCATGTATTACAGAGAACAAATATTTTGAATCAGTGAAGATATTGACCTTCTGGTCCTGGGCTAATTGCAAAGCTCTAGTCAAGGCGATCAGTTCCGCCAACTGAGCTGAGGTCCCAGGGGACAATGAGTTAGCTTCTACTGTAGCATGTATGGTAACAACGGCATAACCAGCCCTCCTGACCCCATTGTCCATAAAACTGCTCCCATCTGTATAAAATGTGAGATCTGCATCTGATAGTGGAATATCAGTCAGGTCTGGTCTGGCTGAGCAATGATAGTACAAAAATTGTTGACAATCATGCAAAGGGGGTTCTGGTTCTGACATGTTTTGTGGTTAAAGGGTTGCTGGATTTAATGCAGTGCAGTGATGGATGGAGAGTTCTGGAGATTGGATAAAAATAGCTTGGTACTTAGCCATGCGTGCAGGTGTCAGCCATTGGCTTGCTCTGTTCTCCAACAATGTAAGAACTGAGTGTGGAACATACAGTTTTGTCTTAGAACCTAGAGTAAATTTCAGAGCTTCTTCCAAAATGACAGCTGCTGCGGCCAGAGCCCGCAAGCATGGAGGCCAGCCTTGGGCCACGCCATCTAGTTTGGGAGAAAAATATGCAATTGGGCGATGATCTTTGCCCAGGGTTTGTGTAAGTATCCCAGATGCTGTCCCCTGATTCTCAGAAGTGAATAAATAGAAAACTTTGTTGTAATCTGGCAGTCCAAGGGCTGGAGCACTAGCAAGAGCTGCCTTTAACTTCATGAAAGCAGACTGGCAGTCTGCTGACCATGTAAAGCTGTCATTTTCTCCTCCAGAAAGAGCATCATACAGAGGTTGAGCTAAAGCTGCAAACCCATGAATCCACTGGCGGCAAAAATTAGCCATTCCAATAAATGAACGTAACTGACGTCGATTAGAGGGTGGGGCTATTCTGCAAATGGCCTCTTTTTGCTCTGGCAAAAGAGACTTCTGTCCTTGGCTGAGTAATAGACCCATGCACTTAACTTCTGGCAAGGCTACCTGTGCTTTAGGTTTTGATGGATGGAAACCTGCATCCGCTAGATGGAGCAAAAGTGAGGTGGTAAGGATCAAATTGAGCTACTTGGAGGTTGTAGCTAGGAACAAATCATCTAGAAACTGCAGCAACACAAAATCCTTTCCTTCCTCGCCTTCTGGGGGTGTCCACCTGCCCAATTCCTCCCTCAACACATCACTGAACAAACGGGGGGCCGAATTTAGCCCCTGTGGTAACCTGGAACATTGTAGCCCGATCTTTACACACGTTACCGGATCTTGCCATTCTAGGGCAAATATTGGTTGTGATGCTGGCGCTAAAGATATAGAAAAAAAGGTATCCTTCAAGTCCAAAACTATAAAAGTAGTCATTTCTGGTGGCACAGCTGTCATTATAGTGTGTGGATTTGGCAAAATTGTGTGCAAGGGTTCCACACAGGCATTTACTGCTCTTAGGTCTTGCACCAAGTGCCATCTACCATCCCCTTTTGGAACTGCAATGATTGGTGAATTCCAGGCACTTTGGCTGGGAACTAAGATTCCATTGGCTATGAAGGCATCAACAATCGGTTTTAATCCTTCTGTGCCCCCCTTTCTTAAGGGATACTGTGCTATTGCTACAGGCTGAGTGTTTGGTTTCAATTGGATTGTCACTGGTTGGGCATACTTTGCTCTGCCTGGCACTCCCTCTTTGGCCCACACTGTCTCTGGTACTTGTAAATCAATCAATGGTGCAAGCATGGGTGGGAAAAGACCCATCACTCTGGCCTGAACTGCCCAGGTTTCTGAATCAGGAATTTCTATGATTATTTGGTCCGGGGCGAAAGATAAGGTTGCCTGCATGGCACACAATAACTCTCTGCCCAATAGATTCACAGGGCACTGAGGCATGTGCAGAAAGGAATGTTGTCCTTGTGACCCTGCACATTCAAAGGGTATGGCTTCCAAAAAGTGATGTTTGGCTGAAGCACCCGTGGCTCCTTCCACAAAGGTGCAATGGCTGCTTGGGGTAGCCCCTTTTGGAGTAATTAAGAATGAATGAGTGGCGCCAGAATCTACTAACATTGAAACAGTCTGAGCATTTGCTCCAGAGCCCACTTTACAGGCCACCAGGGGTTCTGTGGGTGAAAGTGTTCGGCAAGTCGCCAATACAGCTGTTTCCCCCGGCCTGTCCTATCTGGGGCTCCTTGGTTGAAAGGTGCCCTGGGGACTAGGCTGGTAATGCTGCTGTTGGGGTTGGAACTGCTGGCCCCCCTGCTGTTGGGGTTGAAATTGTTGTGGTTGAAACTGCTGTTGTGGCTGAAATTGTTGGAACTGCTGCTGTGACTGGAAATGCTGCTGTGGCGGGACAGCAGAGGCTGTCTGCCAATAGGGCATTTGCTGCATTTGCTGTGGAAATGACGCTGACTGCGGTCCTTGAAACCGGGTCGGACAGTTCTGGACCCAATGGTTTGGGTTTCCGCAATGGTAACAATATGGAGATCCCTGTCGAGGGGATGCTCTTCCCGGCCCCTGCTGGGCCCCCATTCCTTGACCAGCATATAAGATATGTGTTTTACTTCCTCCAACCTTCTTCTCCTTTTCCTTTTCTTTCTCCTTCTCCTTCTCTTTCTCTTTCTCCTTCTCCTTCTCTCTTTATTTCTCTCTCTCCTTCTCTTGCTCAGGCTCTGGGTTCTCTCTCTGTGTATAGACGCGGTAGGCTGCCTCCACTAAAGAGTCGAGAGCCATGGTTAAGGGTGCATCTAACTTATTCAGCCTTTTTCTAATGTCCTGTGCACTCTGAGCCAAAAATGCTGCTCTCAATATATGTTCTGCTTCTGGAGATTTAAGGTCCAGGGACGTGTACTGGCGAAGGCATTTTTCAAGCCTCTCCAGAAAGTCTCCTGGAGATTCATTTGGACCCTGAAAGGTCTGACGAAGTCTGTTCAGGTTTGTATGTCTAGGCACACAAGTGTTGAGAGCCTCTAGAAAGAGCTGGCGAAAAGTGTCTAAAGCTGTACGCCCAGCATCAGTATTCGGATCCCAATGAGGTTCCTGCAAAGGATATAGATCTGCTGCTGTGGCTACCGGTGTCTGACGGGCATCCATGTTGGCAGCCAACTGGGTAGCTTTTTGCAAAAGGAGGCGTCGTTCCTCTGCTGTTAGCAAGGAACTGGCCATTTGCTGGATATCTGCCCATATAGGCTTGTGAGTAGCAAACACAGACTCAAAGAGACTAGAGCAGGCTACCGGGTCTTCTCTAAGTGATTTGGTTTGCAACTTCCAGTTCATTAAATCTGCAGATGAAAAGGGAACATGGACTAATGTTCGTTCCCCTGTGGCAGTTAAAGTCTCCCTCAATGGGGCTAAAATCGGAATTCTACTGCCACTTTTACTCATAGTATGTTGAGCAATGGGGGTATTTTTGCGATTAGCAGGCACAATAGCTAAATCCAAGGTTTCAAAATCTTTCTTTAAATGCTGCAATGGTGTTGTTCCCAAGTCAACCAAACCTATGCCCGCCCCCGTTCCCAAAGGTATCAAAGGCGTAGGAAATGTCCCCGATGTATCTCCCCCCTCTATTTCAACCAAACCTATGCCCGCCCACCCCTGCTGGAGAGGGTGCTCTCTGTACATTAGGCACATTGGGAATTGGATGCAACTGAGGCTGGGGTTGTGGTGGGGGTAGAGATGGGTAAATAGGTTGAACACAATCATCTTCTGGACATTCATAGGGCCTGGGAGCGGAAGGAGTGAGAGGGGTGGAAGGACAAGTCTGTAAGGGAAATAGTCCAGAAAAATTCCCTGCAGGCAGTAGCCCACAGTCTATAGCTAATAGAGGTCTGCACCATAATTCCTTGAATGGCTGAGCATATCGGTGTTGTCCAGTTTTAGAACAATATATCAACAATTCCAAAATTAAAGATTGATCAACACTTCCTGTAGATGGCCACCAGGTGGCGCCATCGCCAAGCGGATAACTTGGCCACACTTCTATACAAAGGCGCTTCAAAACTTTTTTCCTGAGAGCATTTTTCTCCCCTGTGAGAATTTCCCAATTCTTCAACACACACTTCAAAGGCGTGCAGGAAATCCTTTCAGATTTAATGTACTTGCTATTTCTGCTCCCCATAGTCCCCCCCTCATTTGCCCCTGCTTGGGCCATCTATATTTGACTCTAAATCACCCCTCCCTCGGGCTTTTGGCTTAGATTGCCCCTCCTTGGGCAGTAAGCTTAAGTTTGCCCCCTCTTGGGCAGCCCTTCTTCGGCTGTAAGTCCCCCCCCCCTTGCTCGGGCTGAAAGATTGCCCCTGCCTGGGCTTTTTCCCCTTTGCCCCTCCCTGGGCTGGGTACTTACCAAAGACGTCCTTGGATTTCACTCTCCGTTCAAACTTCCATTCACTCTTGCCTCGATTCCCAGATGCAGTGTGTTGTAACGACTGGCACGTCCCGGGGCCACGATAATCCTCCTCAGACAAAGGCTGTGGTGCGTGCTGGATTTCATTGTCCCGCGATGGGTCAAATCGTCCACCCAAGTCACATCCGAGTCATGGCACCAAATTGATGTGTAACCGGTTCGTCTTGGGTCTACCTTTTGCCAATCAAACAGACTCAGTGGGAATCAATCAGAGGCATCTTTATTTGCTGCTACAGACAGGGTAAACAACGGGGCTCACGCTCCACATTGAATACAAATTATTAACAGCTTGAGATGCTCCTTTTATACAAACATCAACATGAATGCTAAAGCTCCCGGCCCCAATACACAAAGCAAACCAATGACCTGACCTCTTTCAAGTACGCATGCGTGACTTGACTATTGTTCATCAGGTGATTTCCCTAATATGGTTAGATCCACTTTTCCCTCAGCATTAGCATTTCAAGCGTTCTCTTGGGAACCTAGCATTTTAGCATTGCAGTCGCTACTTCGTTAGCATTTCAATTGTTACTTTGCCAGCTAGACAGATAGGAGTAATGAATACTGTTGTAAAGACAATGTTGCAGAGTTTGTGTCCCTGAGCTGAGCTGAGGTTACTCTAAGTTAGAGCTTTTAGCTAGTTTCTAAGCAAAAAGGAGTTTCTTTGGTTTGCTAAGCAAAATGGAGTTGCTTTGGTTTACTTAAAACACATCACAAGTCGGAGCATATGGGGCAAGGCCCTCTTTCAGGTAACCCAGTCCCAAGCCATTTAGGGATTTGAAGTTTAAAACCACACTTTGAATTGGGCCTGGAAACAGACTCTAAAGACTGGGGGGGGGGCTCCTGCCACCACCCCACACCCACCACTGCCCCACTGCCGCCCGCCTGAACCATGGCTTTTCTGTAATTTTGGCCACCATGTGTGGGGATGGGGGGTTCGCCAAGCAGGCCTCTGCCCCCCCCAGGGGCAGTGGTGGGTGTTACGGGCTTGCAATGATGGATTCAAACTGCGCAGGCATGCCTCAAAGTTTTTGAGCGTCGCTGGGCCGGACAGACAGGCCCAGCATCCGCTCCGCTTCGCCCACCACCACCACGGTGTGGGGGGGATGTCTGCTCTGCTCACCCCGCACTCCCACACATGGTGGCTAAAATTACAGAAAAGCCGTGGTTGGGTTAGGGTGGGCCTCACAGCAGCAGCAGCAGTGGCAGCAACCGGGGGAGGCCTCGCGGTGGTGGTGGGGTCTCACGGCAGCAGCAGTAGTGGTCCAGGTGCCAAAATCAGCTAGGTGTGCCACTGTCAAGGTTCCCAGACCCAGTTAATAATCTTGCCGGCCTATTTTGTACCAGCTGCAGTTTCCAGACTGTTTTCTCTTCTTTGGTTTGCATGTCAGAAAATCTGATAAGTGTGTCTTGAGGTATTTTCCTATCCCAGGCATATGCCAAATTGATTCTGTAAATCTCTGTAATTTCTGGGATCTCTCCTTCGTCCCCTCCAAGAAATTTAGCCAACAACATTCCGACTTCTTCTCTCAGGTTGTCTCATCCAATATCTTCTCCCACAAGATAAATCCCCAAGTTTCAAATTTGCACGTCTGCTCTTAAAATCTAAAACCTCAACCTTTTTTCTTCAACGTGTCAATTTCTGCAGAATGTATATTCTGATTGGATAATAACATGTCCTGTTGCTTTGATATCATTAATCTTTTGGTCATAATTATCCATTCTTTTCACCACTTCCCAAAATCTGCTGTTCATGTCTACTTTGAGTGAGTCCTTTTTTTTTTAAAAAAATTTTGGCCAGATTTTCTTCCATTTGCTGAATGTTTTTGTTCAATTTATGTAGTTCATTCGCTAGTGATTTACTAGAATCTGCCTCTTCCCCACTGTCCTCATGCTCTTCCCCTTTCCCTTTCTGAGTTTGTGTTTTCTTATTCATTTTTGCAAATAAAGTACGTTTATATTTTTTCATTCAACAATATTAATTAAGACAATCAATAGTAAAAGCAGAAATAATAATTAACCAGGCTCAAATATTGGTAAAGACAAAAAAATAATAATTCTATGCAGTTGAGTAAGAAATATTCTGTATTTCTCTCTTTTTAAAGCCATTTATTTTCACCCTGTTATCTCTTACTCAGTCCCAACAAAAAGGAAATGCTTATTTATTTATTTATTTATTTGATTTTATTTCTATACTGCCCATCCAAAAATGGCTCAGGGCAGTTTACACAGAGAAATAATAAATAAATAAGATGGATCCCTGTCCCTCAAGGGCTCACGGTCTAAAAAGAAACATAAGATAGACACCAGCAACAGTCACTGGAGGTCCTGTGCTTGGGTGGCGGGTGGGTGGGTGGGTGTTAAGGCAGTTACTCTCCCACTGCTAAATAAAGAGAATCACCAAGTTAAAGGTGCTCTTTGCCAAGTTAGCAGAGGATTTTCCCTTTTAATAGCATTAACTAATAGAATATAAAATAAAAATACAATTTTTAGTCTAATATAACTAATATAACTAAACACTGGGAAAATAATTTTGTACTTTCTATAAACTCAAAATATCATTTGGAGAAGTTTTACAGTTAAACAATTGTTTAATTACCATTAAAAAGAATTATAATTACACAAACAAACAAAAACCTAGATCATGACTTTAAGACCTCAAAGCCTCTAAATCTCCCTAAAATAATACCTTGCAAAAAGGAAGCTTTTTTCTAAAACATCAAATAACTACAGGCATAACAATAATAAAATTGTTAAAATAAAATAAAACTAGCATGGTGTAGTGGTTAGAGTGCTGGACTAGGACTGGGGAGACCCGAGTTCAAATCCCCATTCAGCCATGAGACTTGCTGGGTGACTCTGGGCCAGTCACTTCTCTCTCAGCCTAACCTACTTCACAGGGTTGTTGTGAAAGAGAAACTCAAGTATTTAGTACTCTGCTCTGGGCTCCTTGGAGGAAGAGCGGGATATAAATGTAAACAACAACAACAACAATAATTAATATTTGCACAATATAAGTGGAAAATCAGACATCACCAAGACCTGGCAATGGCTTAAGAATGGCAACTTGAAGAAAGAAACAGAGGGTTTAATACTGGCTGCACAAGAACAGGCACTAAGAACAAATGCAATAAGAGCAAAAGTAGAAAAATCAACAACAAACAGCAAGGGCTGCCTTTGTAAAGAAGCAGATGAAACCGTGAACCACCTAATCAGCTGTTGTAAAAAGATCGCACAGACTGACTACAAACAAAGGGAATGCAAGGTAGCAGGGATGATACACTGGAACATCTGCAAAAAATACAAGCTACCTGTAGCCAAACATTGGTGGGACCATAAAATTGAAAAAGTGGTCGAAAATGAAGATGCAAAAATATTATGGGACTTTTGACTACAAACAGACAAACATCTGCCACACAATACACCAGATATAACTGTAGTCGAGAAGAAAGAAAAACAAAATAATCGACATAGCAATACCAGGGGATAGCAGAATAGAAGAAAAAGAAATAGAAAAAATCACCAAATACAAAGATCTACAAATGGAAATTGAAAGGCTGTGGCAGAAAAAGACCCAAATAATCCCAGTGGTAATTGGTGCCCTAGGTGCAATTCCAAAACAACTTGAAGAGCACCTCAACACCATAGGGGCCACAGAAATCACCATCAGCCAATTACAAAAAGCAATTTTACTTGGAACAGCCTATATTTTGCAATGATATCTATAATAACCAACTGTATTGATGATAAAATTCAGCCATCCCAGGTCTTTGGGAAGGACTCGATGTCTGGATAAAACAAACCAGTCAATAATACCTGTCTGACCGTGTAAAGTAGAAATAATAATAATATTCACAGAGTAGAAAATAAAAACACATGAATCCACATTTCCATTCAGACAAGCTGAAAATTCCGCTCACAGACCCCAGCATCTACCAGCCATCTCTTCTTAAAGTCTTCTTCCTGAATTGACCCTGTCAGTTAATTCAGTTATTTAAAGATCGACCATTTATAATCCAAAGGTGTGAATATCCCTTAATATCCAAATGAGTAAACATTCATTAATATTTTGTAATCCTTATTGTTTGATGTTTGGTACTTTTATGATCCTGACTGGACCAAATAATTCAGAGTAATCCAATCTCTAAGAGGAAAGAAAAAGGAGAATTTCCATCCAGATTAGATGGAAATTATACTATGTTATTTTTACACTCCCTCTTGTGGCAGGAATGAGTCTTGGTATTTGTATTCCAACCAATCTCACACAGACCAATAACATCCTAGAGATAGGTATGTTTTCCTTTAAAATATAAAATTAAGAAAAACCAGAAAAAAGCCTCATCCAAAAATTAATCCTTCAGTCCCCAATAACATTTGTTTCCAGCTTAAGTCTAATTAAAGGGTTCACTTCAGTTCAAACAGACCATCTCCGTCTCTCCATCTTGGCATATCTCCGGACTTGTCAGTAATTTCCCACTCCACTCCAATTACTTCCTGGCCATTCCAGCCAAGGGACGGAGAAAAGCAGCCCCCGCCTTCTTTCCAAAAAGCATTTTAAAATGTTTTTCAAATACTTCAATTTTAACTCTCTGACTTCATTTTAATGCACTTCATATATCTTCCAGTTCTTCTCTGTTCAGAACACCCATTAATGAGAAGGAGAGAAAGGGAAGTACTCCATTTTCAGTCATTAGTCTGTTCTAAATCAGCAGTTTCTGAGTACTCTGCTGGGGCCAAACACAGCAACAGAAAGCTGTCCTTGATCATCTTGCAGTTAAAAAAGTTCAAAGCAGTTTGACAGAGAGATGGAAGAAAAGAAACTTACAGTTTTGGTATTCGGCCAACCTTAAATCAGCTGGTGATAAAGTGCTGGCTTATTCCACAAGAGCGTCCAACTGAGAGGATGTAAATTGCTCCGGTGGTAAGATTATTCTCCCAGAGCTACGTTTACTGCCCTCTACGCATTATTCATTTTATTGTTATTTATTGTTAAATTTATACCCCGCCTTTCATTAAGAAAATCTCAAGGCAGCTCACAATAAAACTTAAAAACACGATTATTAAAAAGACACATTAAAATATTGAGCTAAAAAGTATAAAAACAAATCTGATTAAAAATAATAATAATAGATTAAAACACAAGCATAAAAACAGTACAAAATACAAGAAGCAGCAATGGAGACAATCATATAAAAGCCTGGGTAAAAAGCCACGATTTGACATGCTTTCTAAAAACTGTGTTGAAGACTGAGGAGCGGATACCCACCGGGAGAGCATTCCAGAGTCTGGGGGCAGCAACAGAAAAGGCCCTGTCCCAAGTGCACAACAACCGAGCCTCCCTCATTGTCGGCACCCGGAGCAGAGCCCCCTCAGATGACCTCATCAAGGTCATTAGATCACTGACGATTGTCAGGATATCTTTATTCCTGTGATTAGCTGAGAAGTAAATCTCCTTACTTCTCTTCAGGTTGCCATATTTACCGGAAGTGGTACTCCACTGTCAAGGTGCCCAGTCCCAGCTAATAATCTAGCTGGCCTGTTTTGTACTTGCTGCAGTTTCTGGACTGTTTTCAAAGGCAGCCCCTTGTACATCGCATTGCAGTAATCAAATGAGACGCTACCAGAGCATCACTAACAGTGGCCAAGCTATCTCTAGCCAGATAAGGTCACAGTTGGCGTATCAGCCAAAGTTGATAGAAGGCACTTGAAGTCACCGAGGCCACTTGAGCCTCTAGCGACAGTGCTGGATTGATCAGTACCCCCAGACTGCAAACCTGATCCTTCGGGGGAATGCAACCCCATCTAGAACAGACTGAACATCTTTCACCCAGGCAGAGGAACCACAGATCAACAATAAGAAGAGAAGAACATCACTGCTCTGCTGGATCGAGCCCAAGACCCACCCAGTCCAGAATCCTATTTCACACAGTGGCCTTTTGTCGGTCCTAAATCTCCCAGGATGGCCCCTGGTCATCTGGTCACTGGGGAAATGCTGCTCTCCTTTATTGTGTTATATTGTCATTTATTGTTGATATTATGCTTCACGTAGCAGTGTGATGGAGGGGCAGGATGCAAATATTTTAAACAAAACAAAACAAGACAATTAATAAATAAAGGTGTGGGGCTAGTCTGCGGAGTATGAGCTAAACGTGCCGAGGGGGTCAGTGAAAGAAGCGGGACTGGCAGGAGGGGGGCGAGGGTGGGGGCGCGCATATTCTCAGTGAACGCAGCCCAGGCCCCGAATCTGGCCCTCCTAGCCAAGTCACTGCTCTGGGCAGTGCTGGTGCTGGGAAGGGGCTTCATGCTGGGATCCATGGTGTGTGGGGGGCTGAAGAGGGCTAGGCTCATGGACACAGGGAGGGAGGGGCAGGGTGTTCCCGGGACACGCACTGACCGCTGCCTTGGTCCTCCCTGCCTGCAGGTCAGGTGCAGCTTCACCTCCTACTTCTGGGTGTCCTTTGTCGGCCTGATAGCCCTGTTGGTGTTGAACGTGCTTTCCTCCTTCCTTCGGAGCCTCGTTCTGGAGATTGTCTTTGATGCCTTCGAAATCCTCCTCTTCACCAGTGTGAGTGTCATGGTGGGCTGTGGGAAGCTGCTCTCTGCCTGGCCAGGACGAGGGGTGATAGAGCTTCGTTCCCCAGGAGAGCAGGAGTGGCTCATCCCAACACGGCAGCCGGGCGTGGGGGCCGAACAAGGCCCTCCTGCTGCTGCTGCTGCTGCTGCTGCTGCTGCTGCTGCTGCTGCTACAGGTAGAGTGGCACAGTTCACCGCGTGGCTCTATGCTGCCTGGGGCAGAGCGGTGAGATGGGAGAAAGAGGCGCACACGGGTCTTCCAGGAAGGAAAGGCAGCTGTTGGGCGCCCTCGTGGAGTTCGCTCCTGGCTTGCTCGGATGGGCCGCTCCAGTGGGTCCCCTCTCTGTATCCCTGACGGGGTCCCCTTGCCTCTCTGCAGTGGTAATGTCACTGCCTCCTCTGCAGTCTCTTTAGTGGCATTTCCAGGATCTTAAGGGGGCTGCGAGAAGCCAGGAGCTGCGCTCCCTCGTAGCTGGGCGATGCAGGGAGGGGGGAGGGGGAGGTTCCAACCCGGCCCGCCTGGCCTGCAGCTGTTGCTTGGCCAGCCTCCAGCACTTCAGGGGGGGGCTGCCTGGTGGGAGGCTGGGAGGGGAGGGGAGATCCTGCCTCTGGGGCTCCATGCCAGCCCCCTGCGCTGCTCCCTTCCTCTCCTCCTGTGCTCCCATGTATGGGGGGGTGGGGTGTATGGGGGGGTCTGGTTGGCTCCACCCCCTCCACTCAAGCCTAACACTCTCCCCGCTTCATTTCTCCTTTGCAGTTCCTGACTGCGGAAACCCAGCTGGTCCTGGGGAACAACCCAAAGACTTTCAGCTTCTTGGAGTATCTCTTGGCAGGCGTCACTTACTTTGTCATCCTTATTCTCATGGTCTTTGACACCCTGGATATTGCCTTCCTGATGAGCAAGGGCTAGGCACCCCCCCCATCTTCTCTGCATCCCTCCTGCTTTCCTTGCAAGCTCCATCTTTGGCTCTGTTCTTTTTCCTCTCCCACCCCTGCCCTCCCCCTCTGCTGAGAACTTTTATGCAGAGATCGGAAGTTCCCTGACCTGGGAATCCCTGGGCATTCTGCACCAGCTTCCTTTCCTTTCCTGCCTTATCGTCCCCCAGGGGGTGGGTTTGGGCGGGGGCTATCCTGCTGCGTCCAGAGCAGCTACACCTGTGCCTCTGGCTTCTGCCTTGAGTTGTATATAAATAGAGTTGTCCTAATAAAAGTGAGAAGGGCTTGGGCTCGGCAGTCCTTCCTGTGGTCTTTGGGCTGCTTTCCAGAGCTGCAGGGTGAACGGAGGACCAGCAAATCCCTGCAGGGATGATCTTGCAAGGGGAGGGGACGCAGAGGGGACTCCAGACACAGAATGGCTGCCCGGTCCTTGCAGGCGGAGTTGGGGGAAGCTCTCTGCTCTTGGGCCCGGGGGTTGCAGAACTTCGGAAGTGGCCAAGCACTGGCTGGGCCAGGCTCCGTCTGCCTTGGAACAGAACATGCACACAGTGGCAGACGCAGGGGTGCCCCTAGGTGGTTTGGGAGCCTGGACCTAAAGGCTTCAGGAGCCACCGCCCCCCCCCCCGCCGCCACTAGAATTAGTTCTAACAGATACAAACTGTCACAAATCAATTTTAGAAACTATTTATCCCAACCAAAGGTATGTAGAAGGTACAGAACTCTAAACTACAGGTAACAACTTTTGCACGGACACTCCTGCCACTAGATGAGCATCAGTGCAGCGTTCCCAAAACACATTTCCTTTGCTCAAGTAATGGAAAGTGGAGGATGGTGCGTTAGAGAAAGACCCCAGAAAGGCATAATCAGCCAACACAGACCAAGAGATACACCTTTCTGAACCAAGTGAAGAAAATCTTCACGTGGAAGACAGAAATTGAACTAGTTTAGCATTCCCCATCATTTAAGCTTTTCACAGCAGGAAAAGCGTCATCATTTTCTATCTCTGAAAAGCACAGGGACCCTGCAAGTAAGTCACAATACTGAGCAACCCACACTGGATTAAAGCAGGTGGCACACTTGATATAAAAAGCTTACTAAGCTACCACCACAAATAAATCTCAGCATCATGCCCTATTGAGCATTGCAACCAAGCTGGTGACAAATTGGATATAAACCTTACTAAACTCCACCACCAATCAGTGTTCCCTCTAACAGAGGGAACCAGATGGGAGCCAGCGTGGTGTAGTGGCCAGAGTGGAGACCCGAGTTCAAATCCCCATTCAGCCAGGAGACTAGCTGGGTGGCTCTGGGCCAGTCACTCTCTCTCAGCCTAACCAACTTCACAGGGTTGTTGTTGTGAGGAGAAACCGAAGTATGTAGTACACCGCTCTGACTGACTGACTGACTGACAGATTGATTAAGTGCCATCAAGTCGGTGTCGACTCTTAGCGACCACATAGATAGAATCTCTCCAGGATGATCTGTCATCCTGGAGAGGTGGTGCATTTATGGCTGTCGTAATTCCCAGCCAAAATCCATCACAACTGGGGATGCTGGGAGTTGTAGTCAACAACCGGAATTACCTGTTAGAGGGGATGCTGCCACCAGTGAATCTCAGAATAATATTTCATTGAACTTTTGTGTAACACTTGAGAGTGCCCAGTATACTGAGGAGCTTGTTTTTCAAAGGACATGGAGACAGCAGCACAGAATCCAGCACACAGGCTGGGGCATCAACCTCAGCAAGGTCTGTTTGAAGTGTTCATTCTAACTGCAGCCAGTGCATCCTCCCGCCATCCCAGCCTGTGAGCATCTCCCAAACTATTTCTAATTCGGGCGGTGGGGCAGGGAAGGGAAGGGGAAATGAACATGGATACAGAATTTAAGAAAAAGAGATAACGAGGAAGGAAGGAAGGAAGGAAGATTGCAAAAATTGGATCAGATTATTTTCTTTCCTAGCATCATGCAGTGGGGACGCTGTGCGCAGTTCCAAGGCTAAGCGAGCCAGTGCAGAAGGGGAGTTTGAGGAGGGGCAGATGTGAGGTGGCGTGGGTGGCAGAAATGCCCCTCTGAAGCTCTCTGTGGTTCTGCCTCGTGTCATGGCTGCTGGCCCCAGCGTGAACAGGGTCAGTCCCTGAAACAGGCACAGGCCCTGCATTCACAAGGGCTGCTGCCTGCACCACGCCCAGGCCAACATCGGAGGGGCTTCTTTCCTCAGCCATCCCATGCAACCCCCTAAGGCGATTCTGTACAGATCCGGGGGGGTGGGAGGAATCCAGCTTTCGCTATTGCTCCAGTTTCCTCAAAGGATCCTCCATATCCAGAGGCAGTTTATCCTGGACTACTACCAAAGCCATCTGGCTGCCACCAACAGGATGCTGCTGCACTAGACTGAGGCAAGGAGGGCAAGGGACAGGTTGGTGACTGGCAGGTTTCCCTGGGAGCGGGGGGGGGGGGCTTCTGAGGGCCAGCGCTTTGCCCTGGAGCACCTGGGAAGCAGGCCTCCATGGGAGGAGAGGGTTGCCGTGGCGACAGGGGAGGCAACAGAACCTGGACCCCTCCTTGTGTGCCTGCCTGCCTGCCGGCCGGCCTGGGTGGCAGCAGAGAGAGAGGCTGGCAGGGAAGGGAGAGGGAAGAGGAGGACCCCTCCCCGAGGGAGCCTGGAGTCTAGGTTGGAAGGCCTGGCTGCAGCAGACGCAGCTTCACAGGCAAGGCTGTGGGGGTGGCAAGGGGAGGGGGGGAGTGGTGTTGCCCGCTGGAGCAGGAGACCCTTGCAGTGCCGCAGGCAGCCGAGAGTATGACTGTGAGCCCCAAAGCCCCCCCTCCACCACCTCCACTGCCCCCTGCACAAAAGGGCTGTCCTCAGAGATGAGCTTACTGGGGGTGGGCCTAAGCAACTGCCTCTTGGAAGGCTGCCCAGGGAGAGGCAGCGGGGGGGGGGGGGGGTGTCTCCAGGTAGGGCTGGGAAGACTCCTGGCTGGAGCCTGCCTGGACCTCTCTGGCATGATGGAGCCGTGGGGCACCTGGCCTTCCCTCCAGCCCCTGGGAAAGATGCTGCCATTAGGCTGGGTGTTTGGTTGTTTCTGCTGTTTCCTATTGTTGTACACTGATTTTAAATACCATTGTTAACTGCCTTGAGTTCTTCAGGGGAAGGTAGACGCACATCTTGAAATAAACAACACAGCGGAATTTGCTTAGGAATGCGTGTATGCCGAGAGTAGAGTAACTTGGAGCCAGTTTATAGTTTCAAATCAATATAAAAGGCATTTATTAAGGAACTCAATTCTAGATAGGAAAGTGAGGAGTTAGGATCTCTAATCTATCTATCTAGCTGGATGCAGATGGATTCTGCATCTTCTCTGCACACACGATGCAGGGAGGGGAGCTTGCCATGTTGCAAGGTAGAAGGGCAGGCAGGGAAGAGAGAGAGGAAGGAAGTTAATCCCTGAGATTAGCAATCTACATTCCAAAGGGATAGTGTCAGAGCAGTGGAGAAGGGATGACCAATGTCTTGAACCTCTAGTGGAGTCTGTCCTCCACTGTCTTTGAGACAAGAGACAGCGCAAAGTCCTTCACTTCCAACAACATGTTAAACCCCCCACCCCACCCCACCCCCACGCCCCACACAAACTCTGATTTGTTCTGGACCTCACATGTCTGACCAGGCCAGAGAGAGCCCTGGTGAGGCAGGCATCAGCCCACTTCTCTCTACCACCTCCCCCCCCCCGGAGTCTGGCCCGATACTGGTGACCAGCCTGGCCCGATCCTAAAGGAGACACATTTGTTGTCTCCTTCCCCGCTGAGGAAAGTCCCTCCCAGGTGACACAGAGGTGCCCTTTCTGTCCATTCCTCTCTCCTTCCTGCAGCTCTGAGGAGGTGGCAGAGGACGGGGGAGCCCCAGAGTCCCCGTCATGTCTTCATGCCGAGAGAGCTTCCTGGAATTCCAGCCGGTATTCGGTGGCCAGCTGGGCTCCCCTCAGGACCCCAACGCTCAACTGGGCCAAGGCCGTGAGTAGCCAGCCTACTGGAGGGAGGGAGAGCCTTGACGCGAGCGGGGGGCAGGGGGGTTAGCTCAATCTCCCTTGCACAGCTGGCTGTGTGGTGATGGTGTGAGGGGGCTTCTCCGGGGAGTCTCCAAGGGGGGTCTCCAAGGGGGGGTCTCTCTTGCACACAGCTCCTGATCCTGGCTCCTGGTGAGTGCCCTGCGTCCCCGTACCTCTTCTGTGGGCGGTTGTGCTGCCCCTGAAGAGTCTAGGGCAAGAGGTTTTCTCTCAGTGCTCTGGAGCTCCACCCAGCAACCCCCCCACCCCACCCCACCCCACCCCACCCCGCTGCATTCTGTACTCAAGTCAGAGCGAGACAAACTGTCCGGGCTGCAGGCCCCACCATGGCCCCAGGAGGACTGGTGAGCAGCCTCCCCCAGAGGAGGCAGGAGGCCTGCACTGCCTCCCCCGTTCGTAGGGACAGTGTGGGTGTGGGTGTGGGGGACCTCCGCCTGACCTTCCCAGCTGCTGGTTGCTTGTCCCCCCCAGTGCCACAGCCTGAGAACCAGCCAGCCTCCAACTATGGCACCCAGGATCTCTCCACCGGTGGCTTGGATGCCAGGAACGTCCGCATGAGCTTCCTTTGGAAGGTGAGGATGTTGGAGGCCATCCTGGTGTGTTTGCAAACAGATGTGGTGGTGGTGGGCAATGCTTTATCAGGCTAGTTGTGATCGTGGGGTGGCAGGATCAGACCCTAGCCCCATATCTGGGTGCTGGAGCATCTGCGTGGCATGAAAAAGGCTCCCACTTCAGGCCTTGGCTTCTCCAGTTCAAAGGAGAGCAGGAAGCGTGGCTGGGGAAGACCCCGGGAGGGATCCTGTAGAGCTGTTTCCAGAGGGGGTGGGCTAGACGTCCTGTACGCTCCCTCCCTGCGAATGGGGGCATGCAGTGGTTCTATCCAGAGGGTGCCTGGGACTCTGCCCCCCTCCTGGCTGAGGCCTGCTTGTGTAAGGCCCCTTCTCAGAACTTGGCAGCACCCGGAACCAGCGGCTTCCCTGCTGGGGGCACTACAGTGAGGCTGCTGGTCGGATTCTGCCTCTGCCTGCAGGTGCTCCTGGTGCTGACTGTCCAGTCAATGGCGACACTGGCCGTCATGGCCGCCTTCCTCTTTCTGAAGGAGGTGAAGACGTTTGTGTGGAGCTCTCTCTGGATCCTCAGCCTCCCTGTGGCCGGCTTCTTGTTTTCCGCCCTGAGCCTCCTGTGCTGCAGAGGACTCCGGCGAAAGGCCCCCTGGAACCTCCTTGTCCTCGTAAGTGCCAGGGCCAGCCACCGAGGGAAGGGGGAGGGGATGGGCCATGCCTTCCTGGCGGGCAGTGAGCTGGGAAGGCATATTATGGTCTGGCAAGGAAAGGCCATTGCTGAAGAAGAAACCTAGCCTCTGGGAAGTCCAGAGGCCACCCCCAGGCCTGGGAGGGGAGCACGCAGGCTGAGAAGAGTCTCCCTCAGCCCCCCCCCTCTGCTGATGGCCATGGCCTCTGCTCCACAGGCCATCCTGACCCTGAGCCACTCCTGCATGCTCAGCTTGAGGGCCAGCTTCTACACAACGGACAGCATTCTCATCGCCCTGGGCATCAGTGCCGTCATCTGCCTCCTTGCTGTGCTCTTCTCCATCAAGGTGGGGGTGTGCTCTGCCCCTCTTCCCCCACCACTGCTTGGGTGCTCCATCAGAAAGGGGCCCCCCTGCTCTGCTGCTGATGGCGGGGGGGGGGGCATTTTATCCCTTTGCCCAGCACAGACAGCCACTCCTTCCCTGCCCAGAGTAGCCTGGGCTGACTGGTCCAGTCCCTGGACCCACCGGGGTCTGGCCGGCAGCTGGACGAGGGGAGCAGCAGGATGCAGCCGGACCTCTCCGCCTTTCTGGGATACGGCCTGCCCAAGCCCAGGTCCAGTGACTCCCGGGGCCAGACGTGGAGCAGCAGGGGGTCAGAGCCTGCTGCATGGCGGGGGGTGGGTGGGGGGTGGCTTCCCCTGACCGAGGCCAATCAGGGCCCCTTCCTGGGACGGAAGTTCTTCTCGGCTTTGCTCTCCACCATTCATGCCCTTGATGCCCTTCAGGATGTTCTGGCCCCTGCAGCAGAATGCAGTGGATTTGGGGGTTAGGATGAAGACGCTGAGCTGGCTGTCCCTTTGTGGGGCTAATTGCTGGACAGCAGGTCCAAGGATAGCCATGAATGGAGCATTAGTGACTCTGCCTTTTCCCTGCGGGGAAGGCAACCAAGCGCCTTGCAGGATGTCAAGGCAGGCCCCGATCCTGCTCCAGAAGGGAGGGGCTGCTGTGAGGTGGCTTGCCCCTCCCCCACAACCTCCCCAGCCAGGTGCCGGAGTGCAAAGTAGCGGCATTTCCAGCATCCTCTGCGTGTGAGCCAGACCCAGAGGGAGTTTGGGGCGAGATGGGGGTGGGTGGGGAGGCAGGTAGCTGGAGCCCCTGAGGTGCCAGGATGTGCTCCCTGGGGATGGAGGTCCCCCATTGCTCAGCTATGCCCACCCCCTCTCATGGGCAACTTGGAGATTGCTGCAAAGAAAGAAAGCATGGCCAAGATCCCAGAAGCCTCCAGGGATCTCTCGCCAAGGAAGCCAGACTCCAAGGAGCTCTGCCCCCTGGAATTTCTCACCCCTGGGGGAAGTGGGGAGCAGGTACAGAGCCAGGATAAGGCCCATGCAAATCAGGCAGATGTGCTACCGGTCAAGGAACTGGCACCTCACTGGCTGAGTGTGTGTGTGTGTGTGTCTGTTCGCCCACATCCTGATCCGTGGCAAACATGCACTGCCTGCTGAGGGACTCCCAGCTGGGCTGCTGCTCTGTCCTGGTCGTCTGGCACTGAGCAGGGGAGAAACCATCTGAGAGTGGGGCTGGGGGTGGCCTGGAGTGAGGAGAGGAGGGCCTTAAGGAGGGCAGGGTGGGAAGGAGGGAGGGGGCATGGGTTCTTCTGGGCTGACCTCTGACTCCAGGTCTCCTGCAGGCCCCCTGCAACTTCACCTTATACATGGTGGTGCTCCTGGTGCTGCTGGTCCTCCTCTTAATGGCTGGCCTCACTCTCACGTACCTCCCAGAATTCATGATGGAATTCACCTTTGCCACCATGAGATCCCTCTTCTTCACCTGGGTGAGTGTCTCCATGCTTGGCTGGGGAGTGCTACTCACCGCCTTGCCCGGGTGGGGGTAGAGCAATTGCAGAGATAGGCCAGTGGCAGCCCATGTCCTGCCTCCTCCATGGCCCCCTAGCGGCCCCCTAGCCCCACCCACCGAATCTGACATCAGACGCAGGGGTGCGGTTTTGCTCCCAAACGGGGCTGTGCAGCCCCATTTAGGAGCTCAGTCGGCCAGTGCTGCATTCACATCGCCTTCTAAAAGGCTGGGAGAGTCACTCCAGCTGCGCTGAGAACGCAGCGCTGGCCGATTTCGCTCCCCGTGTCTGATGTCAGATGTGGGGGGCGTGTCTGGGGCCACAAGGCACGGCCCCTGGGGGGGTGGCCTGGTTTCTTTGACCCCGTTCGCCCAATGGTGGCTCCGCCCCTCATGTAGGGAGCACCTCCTCCCACCTTGGAGGCTCCTCCTGCTCAGCCTCTCCAAAGGGCCTTTCACCTCTTCTGGGGTCCCCTCACCCGCCTCTGCTGGAAACGGGACCTCCCCTCCCTTTCCTTTACTAGGATGTCCAGGATCTTAAGGGAGCTGGGAGAAGCCAGGAGGCGATGCAGGGAGAGGGGACGGGGGGCTCTGGCCCTGCCCGCCTTGCCTGCAGCTGTTGCTTGGCCAGCCTCCAGCACTTTGGGGGGGGGGCTCTGCCTGGTGGGAGGCTGGGAGGGGAGGGGAGATCCTGCCAGAGCTCCATGCCAGCCCCCTGCGCTGCTCCCTTCCTCTCCTCCTGTGCTCCCATGCAGAGGCATAGCTATAATTGAGCAAAAGGGTTCAAAGAACACGGGGCCCCAGCTCCTGAAGGCCCTCCAGCTCCATCCCTCCGTATTTTCTTCATTGTCTCCCTCACTCTGGGGGGCTGCCCGAGAGAGGGATGAACATGGGCCCCCTCTCCCCTAGCTACGCCCCTGCTCCCATGTATGGGGGTGAGGCCTGTGGTGGGCAGCTGCCTCCATCTCTTGTAGCTCAATCTGGGAGGGGTTCTGCCTGCGAGGAGAGGACTCACACTCCCCACCCCAACTTTCCTCCTTTGCAGTTCCTGGTGGTGGAAACGCAGCTGCTCCTGGGGAACAAGCTGGTGGCCTTCAGCTGTGAGGAGTATGTCTTGGCAGCCCTCCTCCTGTACGTGGACATATTCCTCGTCTTCACTGACATCACGAGGGCCGTTTATGCCTTTGGCTTCGTGCTCAAGCTTCTGAAGATTCTCCCTTTGGGGTAGAGTCCCTTCCTCACAAGCCCTGCTTCGCCTCCTGCTGCCGCCGCCTCCTCCTCCTCTTCCTCCTCTGGCAGCTTTGTCTTTCCCTCCCCTTTTTGTATTCCTAGAATCCAAGTTCACCACCTACCCACCCCTTGTACATTTCCGGGGAAGGCCACATGACAGGGGTTCAGGCAGGAAATGGTCCAGCCCCCTGGGGGAAGCCAGGAGAGGGTGAGTTGCTCGGTCCCCACCCTGTGAGGGGTTGTCGGCCCCTCCAGAGAAAAGGACTCCTCTGCTCTGCATCTCCCCGAAGTGACTTTAGCGGAAGGACTCTGTCTCTGCAAACAGATGCTGTTCTTTGATCTATTGGAATGGAAACAGGAATGTTGATTTCCTTTGGCCCCAGACATGCTGCCCAGACTGTTTTTTCCTCCCCCAGGCATGGGATGCCAAGAGTCTTCTATTCCGCGTGTGGGGGTGGAGCCTTCCCTGCACGCCAACCCTTTGCTTGCTGGAGCTCTTTTATGGAGACGAGTGAAGTTCCCCACTCTTCAGCCAGACGCTCTGCACCCCACACCTGGCCTTGCCATGTGGCTGGCTGGGGGGCGGGGGCTGCACTGCTGCTACTACCTGAGCAGCCCCCACTCTGCCCCTGGGCTGGCCTCAGCACCAAGCTGCATCCATAGGATGACTACTGACAGGAAGGAGCTGCTGGATACCGGCTCTCCTCCATTTGGCCGGTCTTGGCGGGAGGGAGGGAGCCGCCCCCAGGGAGTGCCAGGCCAGTGCATCCCTGCAGGGAAGCGGCAAGGGAGGGTGCGGAGAGGAGGCCTCGGACCTTACAGGGCTGCGGTGGGGAAACTCACAGCTAGCATGGCTAGCTTGTTTCTTGCGGAACTCCCAGGGCTAAATAGTCTTCTGCCTGTCTGCTTTCTCTCTCTCTCTCTGCACACACACACACACACACACACACACACACACACTGGTGGTGCACTGAGAGGCCTTGAGGGCTGCTGCAGGGGCCGGGGAGAGCAGCCCCAGGGGCCCAGGAAGGGCTGTGGTGGAGTGATGTTTCCAAGCCGGGGGAGGGGGGCTATGCACAAGAGGCACCTTCCAGAAGACCATAAGAGCACCCTGGCTGGATCAGGCCCAAGGCCCAACTAGTCCCCAACCTTCTTCCCAACAGTGGCCCACTGGATGCCTCCAGGAAGCCCACAAGCCAGAGACGAAGGCAGCTCAAGCCTCCCACTGTGGCTGTGGGGCCCTTTTGTCCCCCGTCAGGACAAGAGGACTCTGCTCGCTCCCAGGACACGTTGTCAGACTCTCCCCAGAGGGAGCTCTTTCCTCCCATTTGCTCCCTCATGGCTGGGATGGTGCCAGGTAAACTGAGGCAACAAGGCTTGCAAGGGAGGCAAAAAACAACAAAAGGGAATTTGAGGGATGTGTCTGAAAGAAGCGGAAGGCCAAGGACCTGGCAGCTCTGCTCCTTCCAGAAGACGGCGAAATGGCCACGGGGGGGTCATGTGCCAGACATCACTGGAGGGGGAGAGGAGGGTGCCAGCTGAGAACGTGCGTTTGATCCCAGCTGAGCCTTTCACCCAACCAAGGGAACCCTCTGGTCCTAGGCTGTGGCTAGGCCAGGCATTGTTCCAACCAGTAAAAAATTAAGAAAAGGGATAGTTTCCCCCTAATATCTCTTTTATTTTGTGTGTGTGTGTGTGTGTGTGTGTGTGTGTGTGTGTGTTTATATATATGCAGCAGTACTCAGTCATTGACATATAGGTCAAGGCTCGCCTTTGAACAGGTTTCAGCTTCTGAAGACAGTAGCAAGCACAAAATACAGTCATCCCTCGCCAAGCACTGGCGTTCCATTCCGGCAAAACCTCGCTGTTGGCAAATTCATGGTTTGGCAAGGCATTAAAGTCTATGGGAAACGGGGTTGGGGCAGCACGGCCATAAAAAGACCTAAAAATAAAGGACTGAACAAGCAGATTGAACCTCTGGAATATTTTTACAAAATCACACAAAGGCATTTTAAATTGGCAAGGATCACCAAGAGGAATGAGGAGATCAAACCTCTGAACCCCCCCAAATTGCTGATTGATTAAGTGCCGTCAAGTCTGTGTTGACTCTTAGTGACCATATAGATAGATTCTGTACAGGATGATCCATTTTCAACTTGGCCTTTATGGTCTCTCAGTGGTGCATTCACTACTGTCGTATTCAACTCCATCCACCTTGCTGCTGGATGTCCTCTTCTCTTTCCTTCAACTTTTCCCAGCATTATGGACTTTTTAAGGGAGCTGGGTCTTTGCATAATGTGTCCAGAGTATGGTATTTTAAGCCTGAACATTTGTGCCTCGAGTGAAAATTCTGGATTGATTTGTTCCATGATCCATTGGTTTGTTTTCCTGGCTGTCCATGGTATCCTCAAAAGTCTTCTCCAGCACCCAAGTTCAAAAGCATCAATACTTTTTCTATCTTGCTTCTTCAAAGTCCAGCTTTCGCATCCATATAGTGTCACAGGAAAAACCATGGTCCATATGATTCTAATCTTTGTAGGTGTAGACACATCACGGCATCTAAGAATCCTTTCCAAGGCCTTCATTGCAACCCTACCAAGTGCTAGTCTGTGGCGTATTTCTTGACTACTGGATCCTTGACTGTTGATGGTCGATTCTAAAAGGCAGAAGCTATCCACCACTTCAATGTCTTCATGGTCAATTCTGAGGCTGGTTGCTGTGCCCGTTGTCATTAGTTTAGTCTTCTTTATATTTAGTTGTAGTCCCATTTTTGAATTGTGCTCCTTGACTTTCATTACTAAAGCTTTCAGATCATCTGCATTCTCAGCTATCAGAGTGGTGTCATCAGTGTAGCGCAGGCTATTAATGCTTCTTCCTCCAACTTTAAAACCTTGCTCGTCTTCTTCCAATCCAGCTTCCCTCAGTATATGTTCAACATATTAATTGAATAAATAAGGAGAGAGTATACAGCCTTGCCTTACTCCTTTGCCAATCTAGAACCAGTCTGCTTCACCATGTTCTGTCTGGACTGTGGCTTCCTGTCCTGTGTATAGGTTTCTCATGAGAACAATGAGATGTTCTGGGATACCCATTTCCCTAAGGATATTCCACAACTTGACATGGTTGACTCAATCACAGGCTTTTCTGTAGTCAATGAAGCACACATTGACTTCTTTTTTGTATTCTTTGGCTTTCTCCATTATCCAGCATGCATTAGCAATAATGTCTCTTCTTTCTCGACCTTTTCTAAAACCAGCTTGAATATCCAGCATTTCCCTTTCCATGTAGGACTCTAATCTCCGTTGTATGATCCTGAGCATTATTTTGCTAGCATGTGAAATTATGGATTTCACATGCTGAAACCACACCCCCACCCCATCGCTGAACCACCACCCGCATCACTAAAAAAGCCTTGTCAACTGTGGATACTCAGCTCGCAGCTGGCAAGACCTGTCACAAATTCTTATTTGCATATACTCAAATCTGCAGTTGGTAAAACCATGGCTGGCAAGGGATGACTCAAAGCCCAAAGACAAACAGCAAAACCTCAGAATAAGCTGCTCTCTCCCCCTAAAGGCTTTCTAAAAAGCTTTCCAGGTTGACTTCTTCCATCCTAGATGTTTCCAAACCACTTTCATAGCCACACCAGGTGTTGTCCTTCTGCCTTGAGGACACTCTCCAGCCCCTCTCTGATAAATGGTTGCATGAGCACTTTCCCCTCTCCCAACTCAAAACCAGCCAGAGGCTCGTGATCTCATGCTCATGCTCCAGGCTTGGCCTTGTTCTGACCAGGAGCGAAGGCCATGTGCAGAGTGCACAACCGCAGGATCCACTCTGCCTTGCATTTGAATGCGAGGCTACATGTTTGAGCACTGCAAGACATTCCCCTGAGGGGATAATGGGGCCGCTCTGGGAAGAGCATCTGCCTGCTTGCATGCAGAAGGTTCCAAGTCCCCTCCCTGGCAGCATCTCCGAGATCGGGCCAAGAGAGACTCCTGCCTGCAACCTTGGAGAAGCCACTGCCAGTCTGTGCAGACAATACTGAGCAAGATGGACCAATGGTCTGACTCAGTCTATGGCAGCTTCCTGTGTTCCTCTGTACTCTTCTTCAGTATGCCAGCCAATGTCCGTGATCTTCAAGAGCTCACCTGGGCACAGGTGAGGTGCCAGCAGACTGGAGAGGAGCAAATGTGGTTCCACTACCCAAAAGGGGGCTGGGGAGGAGGAGCCTGGAAACTGCAGATCTCTCATCTTAACGTCAGCACTTGGCATGCTGCTAGATTATTAAGCAGTCTGTCTGCGAGCCCATAGAAAAGAACCTGTGTGATTAGGAGGGGCCAGTCTGGAGTAGTCAAGAACAATCCAGGCCAGGCTAACCTCCATTGTAGATTTCTAATCTAACTATGTATGTAAATCACTTTGGAAACATTTGTTGAAAAGCATTTGTTGTTGTTGTTGTTGTTTCCGTTTCCAGCCCAGTTACGAGTCCTGTCGATCATGGCTATGCTGTCGACATTGTGTGTCTTGATTTCAAGCAAGGTCCCCCATAACATCCTAGTTGACAAAATGTGGGCAAGATGATACTCCTGTTAGGTAGATGCATACCTGGTTGAACAACCATATTCCTCAGGGGCTCTTGGAGAATCCAGGGTGGGAGGCCATGGTGCTTAAAGCAGACTCTCTGCTGTACCATGACTCCTGAAAGAGTTTTTGCTGCCACCATCAACCATTATAAAGTAATTAATAGCAGATCAGAAAGGATATTACCAGCAATGATTGTAACTAAAACTGTCTTGACAGAGTTACCTTGTGAATTATGACTAAAGGTCAAAGCAGCCACAGAGGGTGAGCCCGGCTTCTCTCTCTGTGACTACGTTGGAAGGTTCGAATGCTGTAGTGCTGTATGGTATTTTGCATCAACCATGAACCGTAGTAGGTTATCGTGGTTACAGACATCCAATAATTCAAATAAGATGATGATTCAGAAAACACTTAAATTATACAGCAAGTACAAAGATTAAAGCCTGCATCAGAATCAGGGAACCAATTCACTTCATTCAAAACCAAGCTCTCAATTTTTTAAGGTTAGAAATTCAAAAAGCTTCCCTTTCTAGTTGAGATCTATTGGCTACTCAGCTATGAGTTTTGACTTTCTCAGTGCACCAAAACTGACTTTAAAAGCCTCCAAGGGGCTTGGAGCCTCACATACTTCTGCAGAAATGCCCCCCACCCCCGCCTGCCCCCCACATACTCCTGCTGAAATTACTGTGCAGCTCCCACAGAGTTCTGACTGGGGCGGGGGGGAGGGCTGAATTGCCTGATTTTCAGTTTGGTCTGCTGCACTGTCAAAACATTTGAAATCACTTCCTCCTTTGCACCCTTTCCTGGGAGTAAGCCCCATTGAACTTAGTGAGACTGGCTGACATGAAATACAATATTCCAGAGATGGAACATGGGGTGTCAGGTGCATCTTTGGAAATGATGGAGGAAGCTGCATCCATTGAATATCTGTCTGGATTCATCCCTGCTCAGGCCATGTCCAACTAAAAGACCAAAGCAAAGTGTGGGTGAATGGAGTCTCATTTCTAAAGCCACCATGCTATATGAGATGGTACCAGGGGCGTAACTAGGGCAAGGGGAGACAGTTGCCTGGGGGCCCACTGTCTTGGGGGGGGCCCCCAGAGGCAAGTCACAGGACTGCCTCCCCCAGCCCGGGCTCCCTTCAGTGGTATTCATCCTCCAAAATTGATGTGAGTGTTGTGAAATTGATGTGAGCTACCAGAACAGCAGGTCTTTCTCTAGTACCATTAAATGACTTGCATCGTCCACAATTTACAAAACCTTTGTAAAAATAATTTAGGATGATGTTCTATTGTGGCACATAGGTTTCATACATATGCACCTAACACTTGCACTTGAACAACACTTGCATCGCTTGCACATGAATCAGGCCTGCGCATTGGGTTCATTGCACAACCCTAGCAGATGGCACCCAGCTCTGCCTGTGAGTTAGGGATGTGCACAAAACCGGTTCACCCGGTTCGGTTCGGATCCGAACCGGGTCCGAACCGGGGGTGGTGGTTTGGTTTTGGTTTTGTCCGAACCACCCCCTGGTTTGGTTCGGATACGAACCGATTCGGATCTGAACTGAACTGGTTTGGATCTCAAAAAGTAGCTGACATTAAAGCTGACCTTGTGTTCCACCTACCACCCAAACCTCAAGTCGATTGGACCTTGCTCTGATTTTTTACAATTTTTTTAAAAAAATTCAAATTTTGCCCATAACTCCCTATCTAGAGGACTTAGGGGCAAAAATCTGGGGTGGGTGGTAGGCACCCATGGGTGCCCACCACCCCAAGAATCCCAAGGCAATTGGTTGCTCCTAGTATTATTGGTGAATTTTTGAAAATAATTTTTTCCCATTGGCTAGAATGGGGATTTGGGGCAGCCCCGGACCCGCCTCTGTGGGGCGGCAGCACCCCCAAAGTGGGTCCAGGGCCATGGCAAAAATGGCCTCAGTCCCTCCCGGCTATCCCCGGAGAGATAGGAGTGATGGTTTTTTAAATTAACATTTTCTAAGGCATTAAATAATATCTAATTGTAAGAATAGAATGTGTGTCAGTGGGTGAAAGGTAAAGCCAGCATAGCTCTGAGAGAGACAGTTATTTAATGCCTTAGGAAATCCTAATTAAAAAAACCATCACTCCTATCTATCCGCGGATTGCCGGGAGGGACTGAGGCCATTTTTGCCATGGCCCCGGACCCACTTTGGGGGTGCTGCTGCCCCACAGAGGCGGGTACGGGGCTGCCCCAAACCCCCATTCTAGCCAATGGGATTTTTTTTTCTCTTCAAGAAACCCGCCAACAATGCTAGGGGCACCCATCAATTGCCACCCCAGCTTCTTTGCCCCCCTCTCTCTGGGTGCCCCACACGTAACACCCAGTCAGTCCACCTTAATACCTACCTACCACCTACCCAAGCAACTAAGATGACACTCAGAGAGACAACACCAACTCTCTGATCTAACAAAAAGGCCACTGCTGCCGCTGCCTTCCAGCAGCAGCAGTGGAGCAGCACAGCAGCACACACACAGAGAAGAAGCAGGAGGTGGAGCAGAGCAGCAGACCTGCTGCTCTGCATGATGGGTGATGTGATGCCCAAAGAAGCCACCACCTCACTCTGTGCCTGCCACTGAGGCCACCACAGACAGACAGAAGCCAGCCAACCTGCTGTTCTGCTGCTCCTCCTCCCCATGGATGATGCATGCACATCTGCGTCCAGGCAGGCCAGAGGGAGCGATCCAAACCAGACCAAGCGCGCAGAGTCAGCCCAGCCAGCAACAACAACAACTACTACTACTACTACCACCACCACAACCAGTGTTGCTACGCCAACATTGCCAGTCACACGCACCACAGCCTGAGCATAGCACACAGCCAACAGCTGCTGCCAGCCGGTGCCTAGCAAGCCAAGCCAACAAGAGGAGAGCTAAGTAGACGGTGCACGCACGCACGCCAACCCGTGACGACGCAACTGCAAGGGGAGAGGGCACAATTACAGGCAGGAGGAGGCGAGGCAATTCTAGCACAGATATGAAAGTTAAAATTCAGGACTTCTAGCACCAGCTGTCTACAGAGTGCAGTGCAGTGAATGCAGCTGAGATGAGCTGTGTATGAGGGTGATAGTTAGTTACAGCAGACTCAGAGCACTGAGCATGGGCAATGGCATTGGCAAGCAACACAACACAACACTCACCTGCTGCTGGTTCTGTACTACTAGTAGTTGTCTCTTGTCTTCATCTTTTCTTCGTGTGCGCAGTGAGTGCATGCCTTTTGCCTTACTTGGGGAAAGAAATGGTTCTCTGGTCCACCACATATTTGCTCTTGGACACAGAGAGGCCCAAGGCACAGTGGTGGCACCAGTGTGAGTGCATGTGTGCTGGTGTTTGCCACCAGGTGGTGTGTGTGTGTGTGTGTGTGTGTGTGCGCGCGTGCTGCTAGCTAGGATGGGGGGAGGGAGGGGGGAGGAAAGGGGGGAGGAAAGGGGGGAGTGGGAGGGGGAGAGGGATGTAGTAGCAGAGGGGATTGAAGGGGGAGGAGGGTCCGGCTCAGAGTTGGTCAGCCACATATTAATACTATGCACACACGTGATCATGTGTGTGCTGCTTCGGTGGGAGAGAGTCAGACCACATTCTCATCATTGCCAGACCGGGGTGGGGGCAGGTGAGGTTGGCGTGCAAGGGAGGATGGAGGGTGATGAAGAGGAAGGGGGGAGGGGGAGGGGAGGGATGGAGGGAGGCATGGGGGGGATGGAGTCTTGGAGGGTGGGAAGGAAAAAAACATGTAGACACTACAGACTACACACACAGCACAGACAAAAGACAGCACAAACTACACAGCAAGCATCCACACACACAGACAGTGCTAGGTGGCATCCATTCACACAGGCACTGCAGACAGACACACAACAGATAGAGACAGAGCCTGCACCACACACACACACACACACACACACACACACACACACACACACACACAGAGCCAATTCCCTCCCCTGCATATTTATCAATCAATATGTTGTGTTGGCAGCCAGTTCATTGCTATTCTGATGGTTTCTGGTTTTTTTGCCATCAGCCAACATCAACAGTGACCGCAATCAAGAACATAAGATGATATAATTCATTCACATAATTAAAAAGATATTACATTCTTTTTGGCAACATTTTCAAGAAAATTAATTCATTCATCATCAGTCACATTGTTGTTATTCCTTTGTTACCATTTTTCGCCCCAAAATTTTGAGGGTTGATTTTAATAAGGGTTTTTAAAAAATTATTTACATGTTTATTTACATATTTATTTACATATTTACACTGGAGAATGTATACCCGCCGCTGCCGCTGAAAGTCTGGTACTATTAGGGCTGTGCTACTTTGGGTGTGTGTGCCGTGCCCACGCCAGGTCCCCAAATGCTTACAGGTGGAGAGATAAGGGCCTGTGCTGCTGGTCAGCATTGGGTTTTTTTTTAGGTGCACGTGGGCATTGTAAACGTCTGGCCAGTCGCAGCACTACAACTACTACTGCATCTGTGTGTGGGCACTACACGCTGCGACTGGCTGGCACAGCTCAGCATCTGTCACGTCAGCTCAGCTAGAGGTGGAAGGGGGAAGGGTAGGGATGAGCACAGAGGTTGAGCCAGGCAGGTGACCAACCATGGGGCAACCCACGGTAATCACTCACCCGCCTCAAACTCCAGCTTGGGGTAGCCCAGCAGGGGGAGGTTAACCTTAAAGAAGACCAGCTGCTCCACCAGCCCAGCATCCAAGCGGGAGCGAGAGAGTGTCACCATGTCCCTGGCACGTTAAAACACCTGCTCGCTCTGGACACTGGTTGGGGGGCAGGAGAGGAGGCACACAGCAACCACCGCCAGGTCCGGCCAGACTTGGCGGCGGGTCGCCCAGAACTGTGCACAGTCCACACCGTCTTCCTCCACAGGCTCCTCCAAGTACTGCGCAACGCGTTGCTCAGCACTGGAGGGGGGCCTGGCAGGTCGAGCCTCCCGCATACCAGGCAAGGCGCCATAGCAGACCCGCTGAAACCAATGGGCGGATTTCGCGGCGGGAGCAGCAGGCGGGGGGAAATCAATCCTGCGGACCAAACTTAGAGCTGGGGTGAAGATTTGTCCAATGGGGAGGATCAGGGTATCCACAGGCTCCCCACGTCCTCTCCCTCCGCGCCACAGGCGCACCCCACTGCCTGGCAACCCTGCGCGAGGCCTGGCTGGCACACGGTGCTCACATTGCTCAGAAATGCTCAGGTAAGGAGGGAGGGAGACTTTAAGAGGAAGGCCAGAAAGGGGCAAGAAAATAATTTGGAGGGGGTTGGAAGGGGCAAAAAAAAAAAAAAAAGACAATTGATTTGGAGCCGGCGGGGGGGAAATTTGATTTGAAAAAGCCAATTGGAGGGAAGGGAAGACCTTTTGATATGGGGGGGGGGAAGCCAATTGAATTGAGGGGGAGGGTAACCTTTTGAAATTGGGGTGTTAAGCCAATTGGGGAGATGGGGCTGGGTTTTCTTTTTTTTAAATTGGGGAAAGGGTGGACCCCTGGGGTGGGTGGCACGGGCAGTTGGGTGGAGTAGTTGTGGGGTGGGGGGCAAGTCTTTTTATTTTTATGGGGAGAATGGATGGGGGGAGGGCTCAGCACCTACCCGGGGGGGGAGGGACGCAGTCAAAGCTTGGGAACCTGCAAATCAAAGGAAACCCTTCTTTAGTGAACTGAACACAGTGTGGTTCTGGGGTGTTTTTTTTCCAAGTAATGCTTTGGGGGAGCACCACCAACCTTGCAATGCAGCCTATTTAGTGACTTTAAATCTCACAAAACCCAAACTGCACTTCCAGAACCCAGTCACACTTTCACAGAACCCACCCACTCTGACTCTGCCTGCCCATGGCAAGCAAAGCAAGCAGCAAACACTTGATGACACACAAATGGCAGCATGGAACATCATCATTATATACCTTCAAAACATAACTGAAATGAGCCCGGGAAAACCTTCTCTGGTGAACTGAACACAGTGTGTGTGGTTCTGGGGGTGGTGGTTTTCAAGTAATGCTGCTGCTGTGGGGTATTAGCATCAACCTTCTTGCAATGCAGAGCCTATTTAGGAACTTCCCATTTCACAAAACCCAAATTGCACTTTCAGAACCCAATTGCACTTTCACAGAGAGAACCCACCCACTCTGCCCAAGGCAAGCAAGCAAGCAGCACTTGATGGCATGATGGCACATCATCATATATCTTCCAAACACAATGACCTGGGGTGTGTTGTGTTGGGGAGCCTGTTGGAAAACCACCTGCATGCAATGTAACAACACACACAGCAGCAATTTCTTCATCAAGCAAGACAGGACACAAGTTACAACAGTAGTACATCTCCAAGGGCCCCTGCCTCCCTCCTCCCCCCACACAAATGCATTTAAAATAGGGGTGTCCCTATTTAAAACCGGCCGCCAACTAGCTAGGGAGGGAAAGGGGGCAACAAAAGGTGCACAATTGCACACATACTAACCCCTCTTCTTCCGGTCCTTCTCCTGCCGCACACTGCTGGTCACGGATGCACCGCCGCCAGCCAGTCACCCCTGGGTTGGGACACAGACAGGGTGGCCGCACGAGGCACAGGCAGCCGGGGTAGGTCAATGATGGAGGGGCAGAAGTGAGGAGACAACACTATTTGTGTCTCTCAACTCACCCCCAAACAGAGACAAATGAACTGAAAAACTTTCACAAAAGGAAAAAAAAAAACAAACCCGATGGCAGGGACCTCCAGGTGAGGTCAGAGGTGGTAGGCTACTGTGTGGCTGCAGCTGTGGGAGGAAGAAGTGAAGGGATGGAGGAGAGAGAGAGAGAGGAGAGAGAGAGAGGAGAGAGGAGGAGCAGCATGGGGGGGGAGCTGTGATGTAGCAGCAGGGAGGGGGGATTCAGGTGTGGGTGGAGGACAGCAGCAGCAGCGGTCCCAAGAGGAGAGACCAGAGGGTGTGTTTCGGGGGGGGGGACAAAACAATCTGGGATCAATCAATGAATCAAAACAACCAACCAATATGCAAAGTCAAAAAAAGAAAACCTTGAACCAAACTGGGCAGAAAGTCTCGGGGGGCAGGGGGGAGGGAACCAACAACAACCAGCAGGGAGGAAGGGAGTGGGACACACACACACACAACAAAACCAGAACCAAAGATGCTCACACAACTAAAATCCTAAAGAAGGCAGGACTCAACAGGCAGCAGCACCAGCGAGGATTGGGGAACAATCTGGGTGGGAGGGGGCAGGGCAGGAGTGGAGGTGGTGGTGGGGGAGTGGGTTTCTGGATGGGAGGAAGGGGGGAAGCTAGGAGCTGGGCCACACAGAGGGGAACAATCAATGAATCAAACCAACCAATATGCAAAGTCAAAAAAAAGAAAACTTGGAACCAAACTGGGCAGAAAGTCTTGGGGGGGTGGGGGGGGGAGGGAACCAACAACAACCAACAGGGAGGAAGGGAGTGGGACACACACACACACACACACACACACACACACACACACACACACACCAAAATCAGAACCAAAGATGCTCACACAATTAAAATCCTAAAGAAGGCGGGACTCAACAGGCAGCAGCACCAGCGAGGATTGGGGAACAATCTGGGTGGGAGGGGGCAGGGCAGGAGTGGAGGTGGCGGTGGGGGGAGTGGGTTTCTGGATGGGAGGAAGGGGGGAAGCTAGGAGCAGGACCACACAAAGGGGAACAAATTAACAATCAGAATCCAATGAATCAATTGCAACAATAATATAAACTAAATCCTCAGTCTGAACAAAAAGAAACAGAACTCAGGCGGGCAGCAACAACACAGGCAATGGCACAAATTATTAATTAACAATCAAACCAACCAAAGCAGCAAATATATAAATGAACACAGAAGCAATAAACAATCAAATTGAATGAAAATCAAAAAGTGGAACAAAAACAAGACAGGCAAGGCACAAACAGCAATAAATGAAAGCAATGCAGATGGGTGAGGGTGGGGGAGGGGAAGCCAAAAATTTTGGAGGAATGAGAGAGAGAGAGAAAAAGGGTAAAGGGAGGGTGGGGAAAGGAGGAGAGAACAGAAGAAAAAACAACAGGAAAAGTTGGGAAAAGTTGAGAGGAAAGTAAAGAAGGTAACTTTGGACAGACAGACAGACAGACACAGAGGGCAGATGGACAAAAGAAGGTGGCACACAACAACACACAGAGAGAGCAGACACACACACTAATATAGGACACACAGTCAGGGACTCACAGACACCAGCAGCAAAAGAGCAAGGGTCTCAGATGATGATCCCACAACGGCAGCCAAAGAGAGGTTTCTAGGCTAGAGGCTTGATTTATATAGGTTTGAAACTCCCTCCTTTGGGAGCTCCCACCTTTGCACTCCCCCCCCCCCAGGCCAACAGGGTGCCAGCTCTCAACAGTGCAAACAGTCAACAGTGCAAACAGTGCAAACAGCCAACAGTGCAAACAGCCAACAGCCTACCAGAGCGCAAGACTCATTCTGGCCAATCAAAGGATCAATAACGCAGCCAATGCAATGCCTGAAAAACAGCCTCACAAAATGGATGCCAGGAGCAAAAGTTCCAGGAAGGAGCCACAAAATGGAGGACACACTTTAACTTTAATATAAAGACTAAATACAGTCAATTGAAGCCTATTGGACATCCGAACCAGTTCGGATTTTCTGAACTGGTTCAGATCCGAACCGGCCCGGATTTGGCCCGGATTTGGTCCGGATTCGGTCTGGATCTGGACCGAAAGGGCCCGATTCAGTCCGGATTCGAACCTCTGAATCCAAACCGGTTTGGATCCGAACCGGTTCGGATCCGAACTGAACCGCACATCCCTACTGTGAGTCAAGCTTCCAGTCAATGGAAGTTCTGGATTAGATGAGAATGAACAAACTGGAACTTAATCCAGCCAAGACAGAAGTACAAGGAGGAAGTGCTGTTTGTCAGGGGCTCTGATTAGCCTGGATTACTATTATATTATATTATATTATATTATATTATATTATATTATATTATATTATATGTTTGTTTATATATTTATATCTCGCTCTCCCTCCAAGGAGCTCAGAGGTTATGGTTATGTTTATCCTCACAACAACCCTGTGAGGTAGGTTAGGCTGAGAGTTAAGTGACTGGCCCAGAGTCACCCAGTGAGTTCCATGGCTGAATGGGGATTTGAACTCAGATCTTCCCAGTCCTAATTCAGCACTCTAGCCACTATACAACACTGGATGGGTCTGCATACCCTGTGAAGCAACCGATCCACAGCTTGGGAGTTCTCCTGGAATCAGGCCTGCACCTGGATGTTCTGGTGATGGTAATAGCTAAGAGAATTTGCTACCAACTCTGTCTTGCTTGCCACCTTAATCTTTTCCTAGCAATGACATAAGAACATAACATAAGAACAGCCCTGCTGGATCAGGCCCAAGGCCCATCTAGTCCAGCATCCTGTTTCGCACAGTGGCCCAGCAGATGCCTCTAGGAAGCCACAGGCAGGAGTTGAAGGCGTGGCCTCTCTCCTGCCATTACTTCCCTGCAACTGGTTCTCAGAGGCATCCTGATCTGGCCTCAATCATCCATGTACTCGTCACGTCCACGTTAGATTACTGTGATGCATCCTGCATGGGGCTGCCCTTGAAAATTGTCCAAAAGCTACAACTGGTCCAAGACGTGGTGATGGGCATTATTATGCGAAATGCCAGTTGTTAATGGAACTGCTCTGGAGTTCTGGCTAAACACTCCAGTTGGACTAACGTGGACTATATGGAGCAGTCCACCACAGCATCAATATATGCAGCGTTTTGGTCTGGAAAATCATGAGGAGACAGAAATGCAATACAGTGATTTATTTAGGGATAAATTGGGGTACAGGAAAAGAAAAAGTTGGTTAGGCAAAGCAATAAAGTTGTAACTAGCAGTAATAACAAGAATCTCACCTAGAGTCATTTTTGCTTAAGGTCCGAATTGTCAATGAATCAGCTTAAGACTGACTGGAGAAAGGACTTAAAATGCGGGCTTAAAAGACAAAGAAAAGGGGGCAAGGAGTTTAAAGGGATCGGAAGTTAGTATTAGTGGTCCTGCTCCGTGGGTGCGAGTGGGCCAAGTGGCGCAGCGTGGCTTCTCACAGGCTGAAGAAGCAGCAGTGTGTAAAGCCGTGTAAATGGGAAAGCAAGTTCCTTTCTCCTTGGGCCTGGGGTGGGTGGGTTCTGAGAGTCCCCTGGGTGTGTGCTAGACCAGCACACACCCAGGGGACTCTTAGAACCATAATAAAGATTGATTGAGTCCCCTGGGTGTCCTGAGTACTCTCAACCTGAGTTTGGATCTGGGGTACAAAGAGGCAAATTCGTGCCCTGGGGCCATGCACGAATCACGCTCCCTGGCTGCAGGGGCTGACGTGTGTGTGTGTAAGAAAGCAATTCATGGTTGCATGGACTGATCACAGGTGAGTCTGATCCTGAGAGACAAAAGGTGGAATGGCTTGGAAGGAAGAGTGCAGGTAGGTGGATTGGGTTGATCAACCAGGATGTCTTCCCAGTGAAAAGAGCGAGTTCCTTTGGGTCCCAATAACTCTACCTTCTGGTCTTTGCCAGATCATTTGCATGCTGATAGTGGGATGGGGATGTGCCATGCTTATCTGGGTTCCTGAGGAGGAGCTTAGCAAAGCTACTCACATTTGCCAAGAAGGGAGTTTACTATTCCCTCTGTGAAGGTGTCTTTGGCCAGAGTCTACCTGCTAGCTTTCTTCTCTTTGCCAGAGAGGCCAGGAGATGGCCTCCTGCAGATCCCCCTGCAGTTGTTTGTTCTTCTGACCTTGGGCAATATCGCCCCATGTTTGCTTGTGCCAAGTGACCAAATTGCATGGTTTGCCAAATGTGGCCATGTGCAGAGTTCACGATCCTGTGAGCTCAGGTATCCAAGATGCAGGTTCCAAGCCGGCAAATATCATAGAGGGGTGCCGTTTTCAGTCCCAAAACAAGCTGTTCTGGCAACACAGTCCAGACCAAGTTGCACTGGTCCTCTGTGGTTTTGCTGGCTACCCGTTTATATATTTATTTATTTAACACATAAATAAATAAAAGCCCTAAATGGTTTGGGACCAGAATATCTCAGGAACTGCATCTCTGCGCCACACACGAATCTGCCTAGAGCCCTCATTCCACCGAAGCCCTCCTTGGGGTCTGCTGGAGTGGGCCATTTTGGTTGTAGCACCCAGGACAATGATGAACACCACCACCACCACCACCACCACCACCACCACCACCACCACCACCATGTTTTGCATTGATGAGCATGCAAGGCCCTTCACAGGAATTCTCTTGTGGTGGTCCTGGTAGGAAGGTCAGCATCCTTGGCTCAGGGAGCCACTCATCCAAGAGGGAAGCGCACGTTCATCCTCCACGCCAGCCAACAGCAGGTCTGGGCTGCTGACGGAGGCGGGGGCTGCTCCATGCCCATGGAGCTCGGTCCAAAGCAGTCTTGTTTGTTTGATATACTGCCTGACTCCAAATGTTCTGGGCGGTTGCATCTGGGGTATGTTCTCCAAATGTCCTAGGCGGTTACCTCCCATCCTTCTCAGGGGAGTGGGTTGCCACTCTGCTGGCCGAGAGCTGAGTCGCAATGGAGCCACCCCTGCCACTGTTAGCAGTGCCAGCGGGCTGTTGGCTGGCTCAGAAGCCATGTACACACCTCCCTCTTGGGTCTGCTGTGCAGAGAGTAAGCCATGATCCCCCTACTGCAGCAGAGAGGAAGTCCCTCACATATTTGCAGCAGAGGTGAGATTCTGGGGAAGGTTTGATGTGCAGCACCATCTCTTTGGCATGATGGTGGCCAATCCCTAGTGGGAGTGGAAGAGCCTCCCAGGATAGTCTGCCTGGTCCCCTTCTCTGCCTGCTTTGAGGCAGGTGGTGATGCCCATTTGATTTAAGGTGGATTCCTTGAACTTCTGATTGGTCTGTCATGCCTGTTAGTTAACTTGTTGATGGTTCTCCTGTAGATTGACTTCTGGGGGCTGTGATTTATTGCATTTTGTTCTATTTTGATTTTATATGCATAGTTGTAAAAGAGCAGTATATACGTTACTGCTATAAAGAGATATAAAATATGTAATCATATCAGTCAGGCAAATATGATGACAATTGAGCAGACTGGTTTTCTCCTAATGAGCCTGGGGTGGGGGGCGCAGCTGCCTCTGGTTCCTAGAAACCCCCGTGACTCCTCTGAGCAGCTCTCATTCACACACCAGGGCGGAATGGGGGGGAGAGGAGCCGTTGGAGCTGCTGGGAAGCAGAGGCAGCTGAGCCTCAGGACCAGTGCCCTGATTCATTAGGATGAGTCGCGAGTGGTTTTCTCTCTCCTCCCTTAAATAGGGAGGGGGAAAATATCACTGGGGGGGGGACTTATCATATTTCCATAGTGATACACTATTGCAGTTTATTGGTGGGAGATCCCAGTTCTTTTCCCTCTTTGGGGCAGAGGGGAAACCAGCAAAGCCCTTTGGATGTCGGATGTCCAAGGCATCTGGCACCTGGGGCGATGGAGCCTTCCTCACTCACAGCAGCCTTCCACTCTCCCCCTCCCCACCCAGATGCAGGAGGGCCCCTGGGAGCTCAACCACTCAGAGCCGCCTGCATCACAATGGCTGTGTGATGTCACACACGGAGGCCAGTCCAGCTTGCCCTCCCCAGCAGTGGAGAGGAGAGGGGAGGCTCGTGGCAGCTTGAAGCTCTGCATGGACATCTGAGCACGACCTCTCTGGGGCACCCCCAGGCAACACATTCTCCCTTCCCACGGCAGCTTTCTGGGGATGGCAGTGTTTGCTCGCTATGATGAACTAAGAAAAGAAATTGATCTACTTGTCGCTGAGAACGAAGAACTCAAGCAGTTGGTCCAACTCCTGAGAGAGAACCAGGAGCTCAAGTCTGTCCTCCACAACCAGTATAACGAGAGCCCCTTGCCAGTCTACGAATCTTCTCGGATCGATAACAACGGTAGGCAGCCCAAGGAAGTCGGCTGGTCCCCCTGGCCCTGAGAAGGAGAGCCTTGGCTAGCGCTGGCGATGGGCTCAGATGCCTTCCCAGGCAGCTGATTCAGGCCAGAAATTGGCCCCAAAGCACAAAGAACACTGACCTAAACCCCCACCAAATTCCAGGGCTGGCAGTCAACCACAGGTGCCTCCCTGGCCCCCTCCCCAGCCCCCATACTGCGAAAGACAGGCTGGGATGGTGTGAACAGACCCTGTGGGATGCTTTAGCTTTGCCTTTTGGTGATGGCCAGAAGCTGGTAAGCTGTTGGCTTGAATGGGAGCTGGGAAGGAAGTCCCAGGACTCTGAACCTGCATGGATTTACCACCACTCCCTGCCCCAAATGATACGAAAACCAACCTGGGAGTTATTCACACCTGCCTTCATGCCCTGGGCAGATGCTCAAGATGTTTCATTCAGGGGATTCAAGGGACAGTTCACATAGGCTTGGTTTCTCTCTGCAATCCCTGGAAGATAATTTCCTGTGTGTTCCCACCAACTTGCTCTGGGTTTTTCCTCCAACCAATCACAAATCACATCAGAGAGGAGGAGAGCCAGAGAGTTTTGTTGCTGTTAGTCTGACAGCTACAGAGGAGCTGAAGATTGCATGACAAAAGTTGGGTCAAACAGCAGAATGCTGAACCCTTGCCTTTGTGGGTGACTGCCTTCATCACCTCATGTCCCCCGCGCGCCCGCGCACACACACACACACACCATTTAAGATGCAGGGAAATCAGAGATTTCTCTCTGTCATGAAGAAAATTGCAGGCTAATGGAATCAGCTCAGACAAAAAGCCTCAGGTTACATCCATTCTTCATCTCTAAAACCTAGGTAAACTCCCCTTCGTTGAGTTTTGAAAAATGCCAAATTACTGGCATGGCCGCTACACACATTAAAGGAGAAGCAGTGGGGCACAAGAGAAGCCTTGGGGTTTTTTCCCCTTTAAAAGCCGCTGAAACTAGAGAATTTTTTAATGCCGGTCATACTTTGGGCTAAGCAGAATGAGCAGCCTTGATTCGGGGAGAAACAGAGTCCTGTCTGTACTGGTCCCTGTTAGCCTGCAGAGACAGTGGGGCAAATGCAGCTAATATGTGGACTGGCACACTCCAATCCAGAGGGGATTCGCAGTAAGAGCCCTGCGTGGAAAAAAGCCTCCCGGAGAAACAGGATTGGCAGCTCCCCCTCCCACCCTGGTGGCTCTTGAGCTCACCTACACACCCAGCCTGGCCTGACATGATGGCACAATCAACCCAATCAGCAAGTTGGAGGGGGGGGCCATATCAGTGGGGTGGAGTGAGGGGGACCAGCAAAGCAGGTTAATCGTGCAAGGAAGAAATGTGTGTCAGGATCATTCCAAATCCTTTTGTCTCCCAGAAGAAGGAAGGAAACATGCAGCCATAAGCATCCCCTCCCACTGTCCCGATATATTGAGGACAATCCCTACTTTCTGGTCCCGGATAAAATCCCTGTTTTGTCCCTATGTCGCATGCTGAGGATTGCCTTCCTAAAATGTTGCTTGTGTGAGTCACACCTGAAGGTACCCTATTTACCTGAATAGGTAAACATCTAACATCAAAGTACTTGGTTTTTCCCAAGTACTTTGATGTTAGAAATCAGGGGGTCATCTTAAATTCAGAATGCCTTTCCTTTTGGGTAAATAAAAATACCAAGAGGCAGTTCTCACAATCGGCCGAAATCAGACAAAGGGAGCCCAGCCCAATTTCGGCCAATCATGTGCTGCAACGGGAGTCACGCAGCTCCTGCCAGCAAACCTCCCAAAGGACCCCTCCCCTTAGCCAAGGTTAATGGAGCGAGTGCTCCGTTCACCTCGTCTGTTTGGTCATGTGTCACTGCGGGGCGCAGCAACACACGAGTAGACCCCCCACCAGGAGGCTGCAAGCAGACTCCCAGGCTCAGGGGTCTCTCCAGGATGCCCTGCACACTGGTGTGGAGCACCCTAGAACTTCCAGGGGCCACGTGGCCCCCGGTCCCTGCAGGGCCCGCCAGCTCCTTGGCAAGCTCCTAGCTAGGTCACCAGCCCGTTTCCATTGCTGGAATGTGGCAATGTCACAATGGAATGATGCCACACAGCCAGTTCAGAAGCTGGTGGCACAAAGCACTCCCCGGGGAAGGGGGCCCTCCTTGGCATTGGCCGGAACTCAGCAGCATCAGCACTTGTCAGCCAATGTTTTTCATGGTTCTGTGGGGTGGGGGTGGGGGGGTGGAGGGAATTGTGCTGTCCTTTCATGGCTTTGGACCGAGCTTGGCACACAGGTGGTCAGCTTCTGGGGAGAACCTTTTGCCTTTCCACTGAGGGTCCGTTCCCCCTCCATCCTGAGGTGGTAAATGGTGAAACGCCTTTAAAAAACTGATGACTTTTTATGGGAAGATTTTCAGCTGGAGTGATGGGGAACTGGGGGAGGTGCTGACCTGAATCTTCCTGCCTGCTCCACCCCACAGACCCACTGCTAAACCAGGCGTACCTGGAGAACACCTGGGACCAGCCCAGCTTCCTGCCTCACCCCACCCTCAGGCTAGCCCTACGCCTCCCACCTGACTCTCCCGCACAAGCGGCAGCGGCCCTCCCACCACCGCCTCCACCGCCTCCTGGAGCGGGAGCAGCCGGGCGCCTCCAGCCCATCCTCAGGACAGCCGGACAGCAGCAGCAGCAGCAGCAGCAGCCACAGTTGCCACAGCAGCAGCAGCAGCAGCAGCAGCAGCAGCAGGACGTTTGCCGCAGGAACTACGCGCAAGACAGGCAGAGTCCCGTCTACTACAGGGCCAGCTCCACACCCGGTGAGTGCTCTCTTGCCCTTTAGCACACGATGTGCCAGTGCTGGGCAGGGCGGGGGGGGCAATCTGGTTCTGGGCTGGCCCAACCACACAGGCACCACCCTCAGCAACTGGCTCAGGGGCACCACACAAGCAGCTGGCCATGCACACAGGGCCCCTTCAGATCCCTGCCCGGGCAGCAGTTCTGGAAGTGTGCTTCACCCAGTGGGTTCTGAGGCACACTGCTGCTGAGGACAGGAGCACAATGTGGACTTGTGGACCAGAAGACGTGGGGGAGCCTTGGTGTGCCCCAGGCAACTGCATGCAGCAGAGGATTGGGCAGGGGGTGTGTGCCGGCCCAGCACACTGGAGCCAAGAGCCAGCCCTCCTCAGGTCCCCCCATGACCACCCTCCACTTCCTCAGCGCCAGCCTCGCTCCAGCAGACTCTGGGCAACTGTCCGTGTGTGTCTCTCTCTGTGGCAGGGAAAGCCGGTGGCGGCCTAGCCCCTCAAGTGGGGGAAGGGAGCACATGGGCCTGGGCATGGGGCGTCCCTCTCCATCTCTGTATGTGTCCTTTTCTGAAGGCCTTCCACACACAAGACATTTCTGGGCGTCCTGCAGGGGCTAAGAGCAGGGCAGCCATTGGATATGGTGGTGCCTGAAGCACTTGCCCAGGGAATGGTGGCCACCCACTCCCCCCCCCTCAGAAACACACTCTCCTCCTTGTCCCCCACCCCTTCACCTGGTTCTCGGTGGGGGCAGTGGTGGGGGCGATGGGCATTTATGTTGTGCATAGTGGGCAGGCAAATGGGCCCCCTCCTCTTTCTGCACTCGGGCCAAATCAGGCGAAGAGAAGAGGAGCTGGGCTGGAGCACCTTCTCCTCTTCGGTACTGCTGGCAGGAGCAAGAACGTGGGTGAACCCAGGGAGAGCAGGACATCTCACGGGCTGCCCCTTCCCCAAACTGGCCCCCGGAAGTCGTTCACTCCATGGAGGTGCAGCCAAGAGCCAGCCCTTCTGTTCTGACACATGCCTCTGCCCAAACTAGCGGTTGGTCTTAGGAGTCATGGGCCCCCCTCTCAGCCCCACACCCTCCCTTCTGCAATCACAGGCAGGGCCAGGCTGTCAGCCCTAGAGATGCCCTTGCTGCAAACTGGGGGTGGCCATCAGATCATATCACTTGTGTATAGTTGTGCTAGCAGTGAGGGGTTTAAAATGACAACAGCTGGTCAGATACTGAGTAGATTTTGGCACTAGAAGAGGATCGGCAATTGACCCCACCAGGAGAGGGGGTGTTCCTCCAAATAGCTCCTGCTTGTCCTCACCTGTGTCTTCAGAGCCAGTTGGGATTCTGTGGACGTCACAGACCTCTTCTGCTACAACCATCTATCACTGACCCCCATGGTTTGTATCCTCGGTTTGTATCAAGCTCTGGCCTATCAATCTGGTTTTGCTCTAAGAACTCGTGCCTGAGATGAGAAAATAACTGCTTGTAGCATTCAGTTTGCTGTGTTGAATGTGTGTAGAGCTAATATCAGCCACATGAAATGAAATAGTTGGAAGAGACCTTGAAGGTCATCTAGTCCACCCCCTCCTTGGTGGAGGAGATCCACAGCTAAAGCACCCACAGTTATGCACCCCCTCCTTTTCCAGCTCCCGTGTTTCTCATTATTTTTGTGATGTGTGGGGATTGACCTTCAAGTTTCCTGCCAACTGTATTATGCGTGGGTGCTTTCGCTACCTATGGCTGATAAGTGGCTGATACTGGTCATCACTGGGGTACTTGTAACATGTCGTGCCAGCCTCACTGGCTTGGGCTCCAGGCATGTACTCCAGGGAAGAGGCACGCCTGGCACTCAGCGGGGCCACTGTTCTGCCACTGACAGCCCTCCAAGGAGCGGGGAGCAGCCACAGCAGAGCACACGGCGCCACCTCTGCGCCAGCTACATCCCACGAAGGCTGTGACAGCGGCAGCCACCTCAGCACATGCCATTCTCTGACCTTTAGAGGATGAGTGAATGTGGTATGTCCTTAACATGCTGCGCTGAACCAAAAGGTTGTTTGTCTGCTGAACTCCACCACTTTTTCAAAAAGCTCATTATAAAGCTCTTTGATCAGCCAATTTAAAACTTACAATGAAAACGGGGAAACTCACAGGATCAAAAAAAGAAGACAAAAGGAATACTCCCATCCACACCATTTAGAAGGTAAGGAGATACCTACAGCCTAATGGGCCTACAAATGGTGGATGGACTCATTTGAAAATCGAGAGTAAAGAAATGAAGACATCCAAGACAGGTCACAGCTTCTCTTGAGGTGTTCCAAAAGTCTTTGGAAATTGTTGAAATTCTCTATGGATTATGGAATAATATTTTCTGCTGTTTTGACACATCAGCCTTCTTCCCAAGTCACAGGCAATATAAAACCCATCAAGATCGCAGCAACAGACATGCGACACAGGCATTTACACCTTGAGAAGGGTGCCCTGGTTTGTGCCAACTGGAGCCTACAGCCTCAGTCTAGGAACAGTTCATAGGCACTCCAAATCCCCCCTCCAAGCACAACTCCTGGGACCAGAGGGGGAAACCCGCCTCCTCCCAGGCGACGGAGACTAACCAAGACAGGCAACACACATATGGAACAATGACAACTATCCTCAATACCACAGAAGTCCAGCTGCCCAAGTATGTAGAAAAACAAGGGGAAAGGCTCAGAGGTTTCACTCCACTCCAGCCCAGTTGAGCTCAATCCTTAAAAGAACTCTAATTAGTTTTAAGATAGCTTAAGCACATAACAATCCTCCACAGAGGCAGACCATGCTGAGAGAGAGTGACTTCCCCACAATCCTCCAGCAAGCTTTATAGTTCACTGGAGATTTGGAACGAACTTTTCGGATCCCAGTCCCAGCACATTCATCACTATATCCGCAGCCCCCACTTACACAATTACACATGGCACTTTTCAGAACTCGAAACGGGAATCCTTGGAGGGGATTCTTGCCAGCTTCGCCAAGAGCCAAAGTGAGCAAAGGCCTCCTCCAGTCACCAAGGCCAAGCAAATGGGGCAGAACATACAGACCCCCACCCCCTCTGCTGCCCTTTATAGCCTACACAAGAACATGTCACACAGTCCATCTCGTTGGCCAAAGTCCAAGTGCAAAATGAAGCTCACAGAGCAGTTTTTCTTCAGAACAGCCACTGTTTCCTAATAGGGGCGTGTTCTGAAGAAAAACTGCCAAGAAGTTGTAAAACGCATTTTTGGAACTGTATGTATTTGATTTATATATCGCCCTTCCAAAAAAGGCTCAGGACGGTTTACATCAAAATAAAAACAATTAAAATCAGTTAAAATCAAAACTATAAAAACAGCATAAAATTAAATTACAGTTAAAACATTTCAACAGCTAAAAACCCTGGAGAACCAGGCCAAACACTTACAGCAGTTAAAAACAATTTACAGCCATTTAAAAACCCTTAAAAAAAAAAAAGTCCAAACAGATAGGTTTTGAGGGTCCTCCTGAAGGCCAGCAGTGAATCCAGATTGCGGATTTCTGCTAGGAGTGCCTTCCACAGCCCAGGAACAGCTACAGAGAAGACCTGCCTCTGAGTCGCCACCAAATGAACTGGTGGTAACTGGAGACGGACCTCCTTGGATGACCTTAATGTGCGATGGGCTTCAGGCAGAAGAAGGTGCTCTTCAAGATAGCCCGGACCTAAGCCATTCAGGGCTTTAAAAGTAATAATCAGCACTTTGTATTTTGCCCAGAAACATATTGGCAGTCAGTGCAACTGTTTCAAAACAGGCATAATATGGTCTCTCCGGGCTGCCCCAGAGACCAATCTGGCTGCCGCTTTTTGAACTAACTGAAGTTTCCAAACTACGTACAAAGGCAGCCCCATGTAGAGCACATTGCAATAGTCACACTTCAAGTGACTGTAACTCAAACATTTTTCATCTCTCTTTTTTGGTCTGAAATTTCACATGGATAATCTTCAGCTGGACCTGCCCTAACATGGGAATTTTCAAGCCAAACTGGCCCTTCCTCAAAAAAATAATTTAAAAAATGAGCTGAAGATTATAAAGTCACTTGCATCCTGCTTATAATGGTGGAATGTGAACTGTAATGATCCAAAAAGAATCCAATAGCAACTCTATATAAATATGAAATTTTTTTAAAAGCCACCAAAATTCCAAAAATATATGACACATATAATGTAAGTCATATAAGCATGGTTATTTAAAATCGTAAAATATACACCATTATTCATTAAAAGCCTGATAAACCTCCCCCACTGCTCCAGATAAATCCTACAAAATTCCTATGTTATACGGGTATAATATACAGTATGCAAGGTTCACTCTCACAGTTGTCCAAAATTATTATGAAATTCCAATAGGAGATAATTCACCACCAGTATGAAGGAGGAAATTGATAGCCACAGAGCAGTCCATAAATGTCCAAATACTAATAAGGATCCAGAGATGAATACTTCAGCCATTCCAGAAGTTAGACAAAACTTACTATTCTGGCACAGAATAATGCCAGAACTGATGAAGGAACACCTTTTTGGAATCTATTATTGCCTTGGACACTCATGAGCTACTCTGTGTGGCTTATTTATTCTCATTCATATCTTGTTGGCAAAGTGAAGTCTTCAGTGGAAGGCAGAGCACTGGCCAGGAGGGAAACAAGAAACCTGTAGCTGGGAGTTCCAGTTTCCAAGAGACACCTTGTCCACTCCTTTTCCCCCCCATGTATGTTTGTTTGTTTGTTTGTTTATCAAATTTGTATACCGCCCCAAACTTTCATCTCTGGGCAGTTTACAATAACACAAAACCAGTTAAAAACATATACAAAAACTTAAAAACACCTTAACAATTTAAAAATAACCAGAGATTAAAACCCAAAAATATTAGGAAGCTGAGAAAGCTTGTCTGCCCTTCACACTGCCTACTGCAATCCCCACGATCTCAATACACAAATTCAGCAACCTTGGAGAGAGAATGGACCATCTTATTTCATTTCTTTCTTAAGCATGGAGTTGGCCAATAATAGTCAGTCTGACCTGCAAGGAGGGGTATTTGCTCTGTGGGGGAGAGCAGCTCTAGTGTGCATGCAGAAGGTGGCCCCACTCAAATCCTGGCAGCATCTCCAGTTATGACTGGGAAATGCCATTTTCTGCTTGGAACCCTGGAGAGCTTCTGCCAGTCAGTGTAGATGATACAGACTATGTAGGCCCAAAGAATAGATCAGCAGAAGGCTGATCTGTCAAGTTCTCAAGTCTTGTGACTGGCATCTGTATAAAACATGAAGAAGAAGAAGAAGAAGAAGAAGAAATCTGGAAAGTTCCTTTTAAAAATGCCATTCAATTCTATCCAAAGCCTTCGCCACACCTTCAAAATATATTAATGTCCTATTTTAAATGCTTGTGAAACATTGGTGATATTAATCACTTACTCTTTTCTTGCAATTATCTCCCTTTTAGAAATCCTGGTTGAGCTCTCTGTAGTCCACCCACTGTTTCTCAAAATGTTATCATACCTATTACTTATTTAAAGAGATATCAACTTGTCAGCAGGAGTGATCTGATATGTATGCCCCCAAATGGCTATTGTCCTGCATTATATTTACAGACCAAACTGGAAAGTGAGCCAGTAAGCAACCATGATATACATCAAACTTGCTATTATGAATTTCAATGAAATAATCGTCACATGTCATGAGTTATTGGTTCTCTGTCAAGGGCTTATATATACTGGGGTGGGTGTGCCATAACTGGGTACAAAATTTGTTTGAATCCTATACTTTGTCATAGTGGGGATGGGTGGGGGGTGATGTGTGTATGTTTGTTTGTTTGTTCTGTTCATCCATCCATCCATCCATCCATCCATCCATCCATCCATCCAGGCTCTCCACAAGTTCAGTGAGTGATTTGATGAAGCTGGGACTGTTGATGAAGCTGAGACTGGGGTCTGAGGGGAATCTAGGATGGGGTGTGGGGCCACTCCTCCCCGCCATGTCCATCTCTCTGTCTCTAGATCATCAATTTCTTTAAAGTCTCTCACACATTTGCTTCAGAATCTTCAGTGTGTGACGGGCCCCTTGGCAGCCTCTGAAATGGATCTCATCACCATAAGGATGCCCAGCGGCCCTTCTTTCTATCCTAGTGGGAGGGGGTTGGCTTGGGAAGACAAAGGTCAGCCATGAAGGTCAGGGGGTGAGTGGGGTACGGAGTAGGGGGTGCATTCTTTTCTTAACAAATGCACAGAGGACCCAGAGAGAGCCCATGTGGTTCCTTTTTCATTTGTTGCGGCACAAATGACCAAGCAATGAAGAGCTTCCACCATTCCGTTAATGCAGCGCTCCCTGTCCAGTGCCGTAGCTCGAGGGACGGAAGGGGCTCGCCTGCCGCATGGCAAAGCAACAGGCTCTTTCCTTTTCTCAAAAATTGCTTTGAAAGTTTGAGAGGAGCCTCAGAACGCCTTTGGGCAGCTGCCTCCTGGCTGCCCCCCTTTGCCCCCACCATGCCCTGCACCCGGGGTCATTCCAGGGCCTTGTGGGGGTGGTGGGGGCAGTGGCTGGGAGGAGGTGGCTCCCAGCTGGCTGGTGGGGAGGGTGAGCTCGAAAGGCGGCTGGTGCTGAAGAAGGCCTCGCCCAGGCTCGAGGGATGGATGCTGCCATGAAGGGTGAGGCGGCTCTTGGGAGCTCTCCCTCTCTCCTGTCTTCAGACTCAGCACCTGGTTGTGACAGGTGAAAGGCCAAGTGCCAAAGCAGTCAGCAGAGGTCATCTTCACTTCCCCGAATTCAGAAGTGGAGGGAATGTAGCCATCCTTCAATGGGTGACCCCAGCAACAGCTTCAGGCAGGAGAGGCTGGCCCCCCTTGGGGTGATACCTTTGGTGGATTCTGATTGTTGGAAGGTGGGGCTACCCAGTGAGGTCTGCCAGTGTGACTCACATGCTCAGGGGAGCCTCTCTCTGCTCTGTGCAGCCAACAACTAACTCTCTCTCTCTCTCTCTCTCTCTCTCTCTCTCTCTCTCAGACATCCTACTCACAAGCCCACCAACTCACTGGGAAGCACTGGTGGTCATTCATTCATTCATTCGATTTCTATGCCGCCCTTCCAAAAACGGCTCGGGGCAGTTTACACAGAGAAATAACAAATAAATGAGATGGATCCCTGTCCCCAACAGGCTCACAATCTAAAAAGAAACATAAGACACACACCAGCAACAGTCACTGGAAGTACTGTGCTGGGGGTGGATAGGGCCAGTTACCCTCCCCCTGCTAAATAAAGAGAATCACCACGTTAAAAGGTGCCTCTTTGCCCAGTTAGCAGGAGTCATGATGATAAATAAAATGAGAAACCCACACAAAGTACAAGGATGTCATGAAATATTCTTAGCATCAGCTGCTGACATTCTGTGAATAAGTGGCAACTTTTCCCATTCCCCCAAGTGATGACTGCCTCCAGTGCCCCACCCCCTGGTATCGGCCTCTTACACCAAGCACGACCCGGAGGGGCTCAGCTTTCAGCCCTGGAAGCCTCTAGAGTGACACAGGCTCATTTATGAGGGCAGCTTGCTTTGGCTCCCCACAGGAGGGTTCACCCTCTTCCCCCAGCACCCCCAGACCTTGCCACTGTCTCCAGCCTTGGAAGCATGCAGAGCAACACCTGTCCAGTTTGCCACTCAGGCTCTGCCATTCCTCACCACTTGGCATTTCTTAGCCTTGTCACTTGTGCCTTGGTGACCCTAAGACTGAATTGCATCCATGCACCTGCACGTAGGGCAGATTGGGGCTCCTGGAAAGGGCTCAGAAGCATCAGCTGGTGACAAATACAGCAGCTGGGTTCTGGTTGGGGGCCCCACCCTTGGCTGCTCCAACATGGTTGGCTCCCAGCTGCTCTCTGGGCACAGTTCAGGGTGCTGGTCATCACGTGGAGAGAACAAAACTAGAACACGGTGCTCTGGCAGTTTATGGAAAGGCAGGTCTGGTGCATTTCAAGTCATTTCAAGAACTCTTCTTCATGATGCACAACCTCTCACCAGCTACTAGTTGGTGAGAAGTTGTGCATCATGCTATAACAACAACAGCAGCAACAACTTTTTTTTGTTAGCCTCTCTACAACAAATTGTTCTCCGGGTGGCTTTATGAATCTCTTCCCCTGTAAGTTATTCACGCATGGCTTTATGCCTCGGGGTATCTGAAGAGCGAATCTGCTTCACACCAGATTCGCAAGATGTTTAATTCAGGGCATTAAATGGGCAGTCACATAGTGTCGGCTCCTCTCCACAATCCCTGGCAGATCTTTTTCCTGTGCATTCCCACCAGCTGGTTCTGGGTTTTCCCTCCAACCAATCCTCGCAGAGGAGGAGGTGAGAGAGAGCCTTTTTTGGTTTTGTAAGTTTGACAGCTTTGCAGAAGAACAGCATGAGTTGCCAAGGGATCAAACAACAGAACGCTTAACCTGAGCCTGCCAAATCTGATCCAGATCTCTGCTGATTTTTAGAATGAACTTGCCTTTATGAGTGAATGCCTTCATCACCTCATGCCCTCCCCACACACCCCAGAGGCAGGAACTTTAAAGTAGAAACCATTGCTTTCTCTGTCTTTAAGAAAAATGCAGGCAAATTAGCTCAAACAAAAAAAAGGCTCAGGTTACATCAGGCTGTAGTCTCCATTCTGCATATCTAAAGCCAATGTTAAGACTCACATTTAACAGTTTGTGCTTGCATTTAACTCAGGAATTTCTCCCTCCCCCTCCCTTGGACTCGCTCCACAGAATTTCACCAATCTTCTAAAAACCCTTCCTCCCCACCTGCCCGCGCTTGCAATTGCAAATACTCAGAGCAGAGCAGACGCAACAGCTGTCAAACTCCCCTTCAATGAGTTTTTAAAAACACTGGGTTTTGAAAAACGCCACTGCACACATCAAGGGAAAGCAGGCATTTTTCAAAAGCCACTGGAAAGAGAGGATTATTTTTAAGTCGGACATAAATCGAGCTAAGCCAGAATGCGCAGCCCCTATTCGTGGCGGGGGGCAGGGGGATGACAGAGTCCTGTCTGTAGTGGTTCCTGATAGCCCAAAGGGACTTAAAGGCAGCTGATATGTGGAATCACACTCCCCATCCCGAAGGAAGTCTGAACCAAAAGCCAGGTGTGTAAAGCCCCCTGAAGAAGAGTTCTACTCAAAAGGCGTTGGGACCTGCCTCTTCATCAAATGCCAGTGCACCGTTCCTGGTTTATTCCTTTGTCCCTATTGGCCTGGTTCTCCCCACCCCCTGTGTGCTTGCATCAGGTTGACAGCCCAAGGCAATTTGAGAGCAGGAGATTGAGAAGAGCTGCCTTGGCTCACTTGAGCCTGCCTCCCACCCCCGTGACTAGTTCCTGGAGGTCCCACTGCCCATTCCACTGGCATCAAAGGGCCCTTGGGTGCCCAAGGCAGGAGAGGGAGGGGGCCTCGCCTTTTGCCAGCTGCCACCCCCAGGGGATGGACCGCCTGACCCAGAGAGACCCATCTGGCCTCCCCTTTGCTGGCTTCTCTTCTGCATTTTGTCTGCTTAGCCAGGAGCTTTCCCAGACAGCAGGTTTTACTGTGGGTTTACTGTGAGGCTTTACTGCAAGTTCAAAATTGCCCCCCTGGGCAACTGGTGCATAAAATGGATTTTTAAAACCTTGATCTAAATTGTGCTACACTCTTGATGCAAAATGAAAAACCCAGAGTTGTGTGTGAAGTGCTCCCTATAGTTTGCAGGGACGCTGAGGTAAATTTGGCTGCTATGTGGATGCACCCCCTCCATTCCGGAGGAAACGCGAACTAAAAGCTGGGTGTGCAAAGCTTCTTGGCACTGGAATTGGTGGGGTTTCTGATTCCACTCCGGCTCTATGGAGATTCCTGCCTGCAACCTTGGAGAAGCCGCTGCCAGTCTGTGTAGACAATCCTGAGCTAGGTGGTCTGACTCAGTATATGGCAGTTGCCTATGTCCCTATGCTTTTGCAGTGGATTCTTTATTATTGTTGGTTTAGTGCAGCTTTTTTTAAAACTGGAAGTTGTGTTTTCACTGTTGTTTTTGAATCTGCATTGGGTGTCCTTGTGGGAGCCAAGAGGTGAGATGTAAACTTTGTAATAAAGACAATAACCAAGGGGGGAAAGACCCTAAGCCGGCTGGCAGCCGCCCTCCCCTTTGGCCTGGCCTTTCCCTCTTCTCCCCACAGGATCTGCCACTCCATGCCAGCAGCAGGTCTCCAGCTCAGACGCCTGGCTGGCGCTTTCCAAACCTCCCCCCGCCCCCCCGCAGCAGCGTTCCCCCTACTCAGCCACCCCCTTTGCCGTCTCTGTTCTTTGCAGCGGAGGACTCTCTCACTCTCAGCGGCGGTCGCATGGATTACACTCTGGGGGACGATGCTGCTGCGTATCCCCGAGGCTTCTGCTGTGAATGCCCCTTCCCATGGCACCCACACCTCCCACCATCAGCTGCCTTCGAGATCAGCTCTGGAAGCTTCCAGACTGGCACAGAGTCACGGGCCTCCTCCCCCGACTGGTCTCTTCCAGGCTACCAGCAATGGGTAGAAGACAGCTCAGGGATGACCCCCCTCCTCCCTCCATGTGACACCTCTGCCTCTTCAGGAGTCTCGTGGGATGCCTCACTGGATTTCAAGCCCAATGTGCCGTGCATTGCTATACCGGTCCTGAACCCCGGCTGCCTCCAGCGTGACACCAACCCGCAGGTCCCTGCACCGCTGGTCACCACCTCCCACAGGGAAGCTTTCTCTGCCCTCCCCATGATGGGAAACACCTTCCCAAGACCCCAGCTGCCTTTCCAGCCCCTCGTCCTCCCAAACCCTGCCCCCTTCACCTTGGCACCCCCACCGCCAGGCAGGAAGGCCAGGGGGCTGCCCCCTCCAGAAGTGCGGCCTTCCATGGCCTTCGCAAGGACACAGGGGCCTTTCCCTGCTGACATGTTCTGCCCCCCCGTGCCACTCCCAGCCTCCACTCTGCCCCCACCGAATCCTCAGAGGCCTCCTGACGTGAGGCCAAAGGAACGCAGAGGCTCCCTGAAGCAGCAAGAGAACGCCAGCAGGACGAGCAGCAGCGAGGCCAAGCCCAAAGGTGAGCCACCCGGGCAGGGCAGACCCAAGGGGGGGGGGTGCCGGAGGGGGGCGGTTGCTGATCCTGCTGGCACATTTTCCGAGCCGGAAGCACGGGCACTGGTGGCAAGCAGCCCCCAAGCATCCTGGGGTGCGTTGCTGCTTCCCGCCCGCCCAGGGCCTATGAGCTGCCAGGGCAGTCGGCTCAGCAGAGCCGTGTGGACAGGGCAGGACACAGGCCAAGGGCCAGGGGTCCCCGCACTGCCACGCCCTGGAGCAGGGGCCGGCCACCTTGGCTCTCCAGCTGGCCTTGAACTCAACTCCCATCATTCCCAGCCCACTGTGGCCGAGCGCAAGGGGATCTGGAGTGCCAGGCTGGGCAGGATCGTTTCGAAAACAGAAATAGCTTGCGCAACCTTCCCGCAACGGGAAAATGCAGCTATTTATTTGTGATGCACAGGCAATGTTGTAGGACTAAAATGCAAGGATAAAACCTGAAAGAAGGCCTTGGAAATGTGAATGGCACCTGGCTGATAGCGCAGAGACTGCAATGTCAGAAGACAGGCCATATGGAAGCACACTTGACGGACACAGAGTGACACTGCTGTGATTTGGAAAGCTCCCTGGAGGGTTTTAGGATCCGTGGTAGTCCCTGGGCGAGGCAATTTGGACAAGGAGGCAAGAGTGGAGCGGGAGGTGGTAGTGGGGGGGGGGGTGCTAAGAAAGGCTCAGGGGGCCGTCACGGAAGCAGGCAGGCGCAGAGCAGCAAGCCTGCTGCTGATCTCCGCCTCTTCTCTTGCTCTTTGCACCCATTGTGCTGTGTCGGTGTAACACAAATGGTGCAATGGTTAGAAAACATAAAAATAAGATAGAGTTCATAACGAAAGAAGGTCTTACCTGGTGTGCCAGCGTTCTGTAAGTGCAGACTGCTTGTTTTAGACAGTGGGAAGCTGGCAGACTTAAAATCTCCACCCCAGCCCCTCCCCTGAAGAGCGGTTGGGGGGACACTCCAGAAAGGCTGCCACCATCCAGTAGCAGATCATGGATTGGGGCACCCAAGGTTGCTCCCTTCTCTCCCGCCTTGCATGAGGGCCCCACTGCCTGCAGGCTGGCCATTCATCTGGGCGCTTTCCAGATTAGACCATGCAACAGGGTCAGGACACATCTTGGAAGTGTGCTTCTGCACTTCCTGTGTTGTGACACCGCAGTCCCTATGCGGACAGCAGGGTGCCGTTCATATTTCCAATGCCTTGCTTCAAATTTAATCACTGCAATATAGAGCTAGGATGTTGTCTATCCAGCGTAAGGAACTTGCTGTTTGGGGGGGGGGGTATTAGTTTCTGCGAGACTGCTCCGCCTGCTGGGTGCTTTGCTATTTATGTTTTTAATGCGATTTGCCTGAACGGAAGCATTTTGTGGCTGTTCAGCAGCTAACCTGGAAAGCACCCAGGTAGAGCTGGACTATTATCCTTTGGTGCCTCCCTGGCTCCTGAACTGTGGAATGGGCTCCCTACAGAAATGGGAGGCTTAACATCTTTAATGGCCTTCAAAAGCTCCCTAAAAACACATTTTTTAAAAGTCTGGCCTTCAGTGGTTTTTCAATTGTTATTAAATTGTTTTAATTATTTTATCTTAGTGGTTTTTCTTAACTTTTACATTGATGTAAAACACCTAGAGCCATTTGGGTTGGGCAGTACAGAAACATAATTAATGAGGAGAGAATGAGGTCAGTTACACAATCAAAGACGAGGTTCTACCTGGGTTTGGGAGCTGTGCCTGCTCCCTGGGCGGCTTTTCCTCCTGCCTTGCTTCCACACAGTCACTTCTGTCCAGGTTTTCCTCTTCACATCCTTCCATACAACCAAAAACGCAGAGCACACACAGCCCCCAGACCCAAGTAGAACACACTTTTTGATTGTGGAATGACCTCAGTGTCTTCTTCATCATGAGGCTCACTGCCCATTGAGATCATCCGGAGAGGTTTGGTGCATTAGTGAATAAAGACCATTCAGAATGGCATGGAAACCAGGGAAGGGGTGTGTCAGGAAACCAAGGGGGAGGACGTGGAAGTGGCTGGTGGGAGGAGATGGCAGGGGCCCCCAGGAATCCCAGCCTTGTCAGCAGAGGCCACGTGTGTCTCTGTGTCTGAGTCATGGAGTCTGCAGTCCAGTCCAGGCGTGGCTTGGGGTGTGGGGAGGAGGGGCGACCTCAGCAAGTGCAGCACTGCCTTCATGGGCTGCCCCGTGGCACGATCCTGCACAGACCAGACATTCCTTTGCAGAGACCAAGCAAGTGAGCATGGAGCGCATTGTTGGTGAAATCGCCTTCCAGCTGGATCGCAGAATCCTCTCCAGCGTCTTTCCCGACCGAATCCGCCTCTACGGCTTCACTGTTCGCAACATCCCTGAGAAAGTCATGCAGGTGAGAGGGGGCCTCTGCTTGCTGCCCTTTCCTGGCCCTGTGGGGGGGCAGTGTCCAGGGGAGATGATGCTCCCCACGTGGAGTGTGCTGGAGGATTTGCCCAGAGCAGCCACCCAACAGACGTGGCTTCTCCCCAGCCAGTCAGGCATGGAGGCCTGCAGGCCAGCCCTGGGTGAGGGATGCCACCACCCAGGGACGTTTTGTATAGGGTGGTATATAAATGCATTAAAGGGGGGGGGAGAAAATCTGCCCCTCACATTTCTACCAGTGTTAGGCCAGCCTAGATGCCATGGCTTCCTCCAAAGGCTCTCTGGAGGAGAAGTTTGGTGAAAAGGCTGAGAAGTTCCTCAGTGGCGTAACTAGGGGAAACGGTGCCCAGGGCAAGCACTGAAATTGCGTCCCCCCGCCACCCCCCCCCAACATACATCTGACTGACACACGTTTCAGAAAACTTTTATTTTAAAAATTTAAAAAATTACAAAAATTACCAATATCATACATGTGGTCAAGCTCCTATCTACCACTTCAGATTTATTTTTTAAAACTATCCAAATTGTGGGGCTATCATTAATTTGTTTGGATAGCTCAAGTTAAAATGCTGGAAAAGGACAAATTTCAATATGCTGGGGCTCATGAAATCCCCAAATATTATGCGGAGTTGTACTTGGAAAAACTAAAAGTGCCTGTCTAATTCTCTGCTATGCATTGACGCATCACGATTACATAAGTTTTAAAAATAAATGGAGAATTTGACTTTTCCCAGATACTCTGAAAATAATTAAATGATATGCAGAGTAAACTGTGTCACTGCTTGGAATATATTCTAGTATTTCAGAAAGACAGTAAAAATGAGAGAAAAAGCAAGAAACTCCCAGTGGGCCTTAATACTAAGGATTTCACATTGATTCAAAGACAAACTGACCATTAATAGCCATATTATTAAGACATCACATTTAACTCACTTATCACAAGAAGCAAAGTAAGAGCAAATGGATACAATCTTAGCTCATAAACTTCAGCTCAGTATTCACAAGCCCTTATTCTCTGTACATAGTGCCAATCTGAATATGTGTACAGTGACATATTATAATAATTTTTTTAAAAAAAATTACCTGTAGCCCCTTCGGGGGACATCTTAAAGGCTGTGGGGGGTCTGCAAAGTCCCCCCCTCCTCCCACTGGCCTCTAGGGACTCACAGGCACCATTTGAGCATGTGCGGTGGTCATTTAAAATTTTTTTTTTTAAAAAAATATTTTTAATGGCCGCTGAAAACAAAATGGCCACTGTGCATGCTCAAATGGCCTCTGCGAGGCGTGGCATGCCCTAGGGCCTCACAGAGGCCATTTGAGCATGCCCAGTGGCCATTTTGTTTTTGGTGTCCATTTTTAAAAATTATTTAATTTTAAGAAATTGCGCCCCCCCTTCAAGTGGCGCCCGGGTCACGTGCCCCCCCTGCCCCCCTATAGATACGCCCCTGAAGTTCCTATTCACGATGCTGCTAATAGATCCCCTCACTGGCCCAAGAAGATCCTTGCCAAAGGAATTGGAGTCTGCAGTGTAGAAACACCCTGACAGGGCACTTCTGGCAGCTTCTGTTACAGTTCAAACTCACATGTAACCTGGATTAGTAGTCATCTCCTCACCCAAGGAACCCTCAGAAAAGTCTCTTTTTTTTTTTTTTGAGGAAAGCTAATAAGCTTATACTTTATTTATTTATTTTATTTATCAAATTTGTACACTGCCCCAAACTTTCATCTCTTGATGGTTAACAATAGCATAAAACAAGTTTAAAACATATACAAAAACTTAAAACAATTTAATAATTTAAAAATAAACCAGAGATTAAAACCTAAAAATTTAAAAAGCTGAGAAAGCTTGGGCGAACAGATGGCTTTTCAGGTGTTTTTTAAAAACTACCAGAGATGGGGAGGATTGTATCTCAGCAGGGAGTGCATTCCACAATCTTGAGGCACGGCCAAGAAGGCCCCTCTCTCTGTAGCCACCAAGGAAGTTGGCGGTAACTGGAGACGGACCTCCTCAGATGACCTCAGTGGGCGGTGGGGCTCGTAGTGAAGAAGACGCTCTCTTAGATACCCAGGGCCTAAGTCTAAGGGGACACTCAGAGGATGGAGAAGGCCTTTCTTTGCTGAGACCCAGTCAGAGAAGCCTTGGGAAGGGCAGACCTAGGGCCTTGCCTGCTCCAGAAGGCAGCTTCCTGATGCCCCTCTGATCTCTCCACAGCGAGGAAATGACCCCTACTCCCCGCTGAGTGAAGAGCAGTCTGCTGCCATCATGGAGCGCTACAACAGCATCATGAACCGCCTCAAGCCTCTGGGCTACGACCCAAATGTGCACCCCAGGCTGACGGAGCACATCGTGAACACCTTTGGCATCCTCCGGGAGCGGCCAGAGATGACGGGCACAGAAGCCGCCTCCTACAACGACATCCAGTATCTGCAGAATGTGGTCAAGAGCACTGCTCCCCCAGAGATGCTCAATGACTGCCTGCTCCTCCTCAATTGTCTCTTTGAATTGTCAGGAGATGATGGGAAGTCCTTGTTCATCTGGTGAGCCCTCCCCACTGTGTGAGCCGCAACGCAACACAATAAACTCTCTGAACACGCCTGGCCCGAGTGTCATGTGCTTTTTCACCCACAGCCCAGTGGGGTCCATGGTCCTGGAGGTGGCCATTCCGAAGGCAATCCCCTCATGGAGCCTTGAAATAAGGAAATATCGCTGGGCTTCTTCAACAGGACCTGCAATGCTGGACATTCTGTGCCATGGCTGTTCTCACTTCGCAGCCCAAGGGCCTGCTTCAGGGAAATATGCAGGGAAACTGAAAATGTGGTAGCTTGGCCAGCATAAAGCACAGAAAAGGCCTTCCAGGGCAGGACATCCAGCGGCTGGGAGGAGGCTTGCACACATTGGCCTCCACCTGCAGCTTTCTTCTAGATGGCACCATGCTGTCCACTGCTGGTTTCCTGTGGTTTTGAATATTATTCTGTTGTTTATCGTAGGCACCATATCCTTAGGGCTCTTGTTGAAAGGTGGCCCACCAATTTTCAAAACATGCATACACACACAGACATCTATTTATCACTTGTATTTCGAAAATGCCACCTCAAAGCTGGCATCCAGCATCATCTGCCTCCGAGGGAGCATCCAGCCTACTGCCAGGTGGCTGCACCAGCCCCAGGGCTTCCTGCTGCCTTGCCTCTCCAATACCCTCCTGCCCAATGGGAAGAAGCATCCAGCCAAGAAGTCCATGAGAGGCAAGCTTGACTTCAAGGCAGGCCCAGCAGAGGAAGCAGCAGGGCCTGCCTCCTCCTTGTCCCGACCGTTCCCCGCAGGACGCTCTCTCCAGCGGATCCTGACAGCCTGGCAAATGATGTGCTCCATCTCCAGTCCTGAGAGGTAAACCTGACTTGCTTCAGATTGCCAGTTTGGGCTTTACAGAGGTTGGCACCTTGTGCCCCTGAGCAGGACAAGAAGTCTGACTTTCCTTTCCTTTCTTTCCAAAACAGGATAAAATACCCTGCCTTTGTGAATCGAACATTCTCTTGTCTACATGGAAGAAGGTTTCTGGACATAGGGTGGAACCTCATCTCCTGCACCGGACCCCCTTCTGGGCGCCCCCTCAGCTGGGGGGGGTGCAGCTCCATGAAAACCGCATGGGCAGAGAGGCAGCCTCCGGGCAAGGGGGGCCAACAGCCTGGCCTCTGCACCCACTGCCAGGAGAGCAGAACAAGCCCCAAGTGGTCATATGGAAGTCACTCTGCAAAAGGCTGCAAGTTGCCTTCCACTTGGGAAGGCCTGAATCTTCACATAGCCCCACAGACATGTCAGTGTGTGTGTGTTTTTACAGTGCACTCATATTGCAGATGGAGATACTCGCATCCCCATGTGACACTGTATCAAACATCTGTGCACCACACCAGTTCACATGTCTGGCTCTTGCTTTTGCATCCTTCAGTCCTGGCTGTGGTTGGGCCATCAGATTCTGCCCACAGGAATTTAACTGTTCCTCCAGCCAGAAGTGGCAACTCACAGAGATGGCTCAGCTGGTGGGCCCAAGAGCAAACTTCTCTCTGTGACTGCAAGTGAGGCTGGCGTTGAGACCATCCCTCCTCCACAGCACGGATGCCGAGCCCAGTTAACCTTCAGGAAATGAACTAAAGACCCTTCCCAGGTAAGAGAACTTGTAGAGTCCTCTTGGTGGCTGATTAACACGACTTTCTCTTTTCCAGCTGGTATTGTTATTGGAATAATATTGTATAAGCTACTTTTGAGTTTTTATATATTTTGCTTGTCTGTTTAGCATATTTATATACCGCCCCCAAACTTGTGTCTCTAGGCAGTTTTGATATAGTTATAGATAGAGACAGTTTTTACAGCTGCAAACAGAACACCACACAAGCAATATCTGGATCCTGGAAGGATGCTGTTAATGGGGGGGGGGAAGATGTGTATAACTTTATTGTCATCTAACAAAACAGAAATATAATGGGCACAATTTCCAGCTTCTGCCTTCTTCAGCTGCTCTGATGTGTTAGGATAGACACACACACACATGCATACCCCTGCAACCCCAGACAATCCTTCTCTTCTTGTCACCTGCCCTGGAACTCTGCTAATACAACATTCTTAACTGCCACCATGTGAGCTGGATCTGCTCACACAACCTTGAAAACCCCCCAAAACACACCATCCATTCCTGCATAAACCCAAATGTTCAGCTAAGATTTGGCTTCATCTAACTATCACTGTTAGGGATGTGCAAAACGTTTCGGGCACAGAATGATCTGTGCCCGAAACAGCGAATTTCGGGTGATTCGGGGCCGAACCGAATCACCCACGAAAAGATCCGAGAAATTTCGGGCACAAGCCGAATCACCTGAATTTCGGGCCCGAAAATTCGGGTGATTCAGATCTCCATTTTTTTGCCTTCTCCCCTCACCCCCCCCGGTTTTGAGCTATGACGTCTATTTGAATTTCCCACCTTTTTGCATCCCATTGACTTCAATGCAAAAAGGTTGGATGTGACGTCTGCTCGAATTTCGGGTTCCAGGGGCAAAATAGTGGGGTGGGGTGGTAGTTCCTAATGGGTGGAGGTTATCACCCCCAATTGCAGCGAGATTGGGCAAAGGGCTGATTTTTGGTGAATTTCTGAAGTTTTCGTGTCTTTGGGGCAGATAGGGGCATAACGTAGGATCTGTGCCAAAAGGGTGGGGTGGGGTGGTAGTGCCTAATGGGTGGAGGCTACCACCCCAATTGCAGAGTGATTGGGCAGAGGGCTGATTTTTGGTGAATTTCTGAAGTTTATGCATCTTTAAGGTTTTCCCCATGAAGGGTGTATCGCTTCACATTGGGGGGAAAGGGTTGTGTTGTTTCTGAGGTTTTCTGAGTGCGGATTCTATGATAGCAAATGAGATTTTCAATGAGACACCATGAATCCACTCTAATTTGCTATCATAGAATCCACACTCAGAAAACCTCTGAAACAACAGAACCCTGTACCCCATGGGTTAGAAACCCATGGGGATGGTTGGCACCCTATGTGCACTACACCACCACTCTCTCTGGGCCACCCCAGCACCCCCCAAGTTCACTTATGGGGCTGCTGAAAGCTCCATTATAACTTATGAGGAAAAACCTAAAAGACACATGAACTTCAACAATTCGCCAAAAATCAGCCCTCTGCCCAAATCCTTGTAAAAAATTCAGGTAGCTTCCTTGCCCCAACCTGGCACTACGACCAACCCCACCCGGCACTAGGACACCCCTTTCCCCACAACGTGAAGCAATACACCCTTCATGGGGGAAAACCTTAAAGACGTGTAAACTTCAGAAATTCACCAAAAATCAGCCCTTTGCCCAATCCCTCTGCAATTGGTGTGGTAACCTCCACCCATTAGGCACTACCACCCCACCTCACTCTTTTGACCCAGATCCCACGTTATGCCCCCTATCTGCCCCAAAGACACTAAAACTTCAAAAATTCACCAAAAATCAGCCCTTTGACCAATCCACCTGAAATTGGGGTGGCAGCCTCCACCCATTGGGCAATACCACCCCACCCCACCATTTTGCCCCTGGGACCCATTTTTTTACCCGAATTGATTCAGATTCAGATTTAGATTCAGATTTAATCAAAATCCGAACCGAATCAGGGGTGATTCGGGTAGCCCATATTTGGGCACAGAACAGAATGGGGGTGATTTGGTTCGGGTCCTGAACCAAATTGCTGAAAACCCGAATTGCACACCCCTAATCACTGTTATCACTCATCTTTTTGTTATATATTTTGTAAATATATGTTTAGCGCCTGAGGGCATCCTTCCTGAATCCAGAGCCTCCTGATAAGCCTGCTTTCAAGTGGTTTTTCTAATTCATCCTCATATATGAATGTCCACACACATACTGTAGTGAATAGTGGATTTAAGCCCAGCCACAAGCAGAAGGTTGCCAGTTCAAATCCCCGCTGGTATGTTTCTCAGACTATGGGAAATACCTATATAGGCCAGCAGTGATACAAGAAAATGCTGAAAGGCATCATCTCATACTGTGCACGAGTAGGCAATGGTAAACCTCTCCTGTATTTTATCAAAGACAACCACAGGGCTCTGTGGGCGCCTGGAGTCGAAATCGACTTGATGGCACACTTAAACTTTTTACCTTTGTCTCAAGGCAAGCCCACGTAGGGGAAAGAAAAATGCTGCATCATTCCCTCCATGTTTGCTCAACGATGGCTGTTCCTTTAAAACTTATAACTGTTCCTTTGGTACTCGCTGCCACTACATCCAAATTATTACAGAATTTGCCCCCCTTGGATTTGGGTGAATGTCCAGGGACTCTCCTTCTCATTTACCAACAGAAAAATAATAATAATAAAAACCCTCCACGTGCAGCTTCCACGTGGTGAGATAACTTGGTAGGTTGCTGAACAATTAACATTGAGGCGTGTTCATACCAGAGTAAAAGCCCTTTTTCCTGAGTTAAAAATCCATTCAGAGGCACGTGAAATATAAAGAACAAAAAAGAAAAGAAAAAGAAAAACTTTATTCAAAATACTACAGACTGTTTCAGTATGAGGCTCTCTCAGCTTTGAGTTACAGGTAAAAAGAAATACTCAGTAGTTTACAGGATTACTTCCAAAGAACACATCAGCCGGTATTTGGAGTGGCACACTTTAAAATTGTGGTTACCCAGTTACAAGGATAATGCAAAAAGCACCCCCAGTTGCAAAGAAGCTTTAAAATCACCTTTACAGGGTACAGAGACTTCTATAGAGCCCTGGCTGGATATAAGGGCTCAGGTTCAGTTCCTCTTTGTTACATTACAGATAAAAACACTATAGACCAGGTGTTAGGATTTGCAAAAGACCAAAATCAAAAGAAATCTAACTCAGGCTACCTAACACACAGTTCCCTGGCAAACCTTTCCCCAAAGCCAAAGCCCTTGGCTTCCTTTTCTCTTGAACTCACTCCAAACTCCAGGAGATATTTCAAGTTTCCTGCAATCCTGTCTCTCAAGGATCTGCAGATGTCCTTCACTGGGAGAAGTCCCCAGGCTGGCTGTTAGCCATGAGGCCTCCAGACTTCATGGCTGGTGCTCATGAAGCCTGCTCCCCATCTTCTCTAATCACTCTCCTGGCTCCTTCTGAGAACAAAGACCCCCTTCATTTCCTTCCTCCAGGCCCTCTAGGTCCCAGTCACCATGTGCTGAGTGGCTGATCCCCCAGAGGTCACTGCCTGTCAGTCAGGACAAGGTTCACTTCTGGTTCACACTTTAGGGGCCAATTGCTACACACACACACACACACACACACACACACACACACTTAGTCCTGTGTGGAGGAATAGCTACCTATCCCACCTTTGTGATAGTGGTTCCTGTGTGGTAGTGGTTCCTTTGAGATTGTGGTTCCTCTGGAGGACACACAGATCCATCCAGCCCCGTGATATCTATGCTTTACTGCTGCCACCAAGTAGACTTTTCTTTTCTATGACTGGGTCTACTAAACTGCCCTACACCTTTGCAAAAAATACCAAAAAACCAAACCAAACCAAAACAAAAAACTCAGTAGGGTGGGAGAGCTTTAGGCGTGGGGTAGAGACATAGGAACATAAGAACAGCTCTGCTGGATCAGGCCCAAGAAAGCCTATCTAGTCCAGCATCCTGTTTCCCACAGTGGGCCACCAGATGCCTCTGGGAAGCCCACAGGCAAACTGTGGGGGCATGCCCTCTCTCCTGCAGTTGCTCCCCTGCAACTGGTACTGAGAGGCATCGTGCCTCTGAGGCTGGAGATGGCTCACAGCTACCAGACTAGTAGCCATTGATAGACCTGCCCTCCACGAATATGTCTAAGCCCCTTTTAAAGCCATCCAAGCTGGTGGCCACCACTACATCCCATGGCAAATATTTCCATAGATTAATTATGTACAGTGTGAAAAAGTACTTCATCTTTTTGGTCCTAAATTTCCCAACCTTCAGTTTAATGGGGTGACCCCTGGTTCTAGTGTTCTGAGAGAGGGAGAAAAAGTTCTTTCTGTCCACTTTCTCCACACCATGCATGATTTTATGGACTTCTATCATGTCTCCCCGCAGTTGTCTTTTTTTCTAAATTAAAATGCCCCAGGTGTTGTAGTCTTGCCTCATAAGAAAGGTGCTCCAGGCCCCTGATCACCTTGGCTGCCCTCTTCTGCACCTTTTCCAGTTCTACAATGTCCTTCTTTAGATGCGGTGACCAGTATTCTATCCAGAACTCCAAGTGTGGCCACACCATAGTGTTGTATAATGGCATTATGGTATTAACAGTTTTATTCTCAACCCCCTTCCTAATGATCCCTAGCATGGAATTGGCCTTTTTCACAGCTGCCACACATTGAATGGACTCTTTCAATGAACTGTCCACCACAACCCCAAGATCCCTCTCTTGGTCACTTATTCACAACTCAGATTCCATCAGCTTATATTTGAAGTTGAGGTTTTTCGTCCAAGTGTGCATCATTGAACTGCATTTGCCACTTTGTCACCCACTCCCCCAGTCTGGAGAGATCATTTTGGAGCTCCTCACAATCCGTTTTGGATTTCACTACGCGGAAGAGTTTGGTATCATCTGCAAATTTGGCCACCTCGCTGATTACCCCTGCTTCTAGATCATTCATGAATAAATTAAATTAAAAAATACCGGTCCCAGTACAGATCCCTGAGGAACCCCACTTCTTACTCCCCCCCCATTGTGAAAACTCTCCATTTATACCTACCTTCTGTTTCCTGGCTTTCAACCAGTTAGCAATCCACACATACTTGTCCCCTTATCCCATGATTCCTAAGTTTCCTCAGGAGTCTTTGATGAGGAACTTTGTCAAAAGCTTTTTGAAAGTCCAGGTAGACTATGTCAACTGGATCACCTTGATCCACACACTCGTTGACACTCTCAAAGAACTCCAAAAGGTTGGTGAGGCAAGATTTACCTTTGTGGAAGCCATGCTGGTTGTCTCCCAGCAAAGCCTGTTCTTCTGTGTACTTTAGAATTTTATCCTTGAGGATGCTTTTCAACAAACAGCAGCTTCAAATTTTAAATGCAATACAAAAGTTTACTTTGGAAAAATTTGGTCAGTTTAAAACATTAGCTTTAGTTTCTTTATGCAGTATAAACTTCCAAAACAAAACAGCTACCATAAGAGCACAAAGGAAGAAATAAAAGGATTGGGGGAAACGCATTGACTAACCTAACTTAAACTGGTCCCTCGCCCAGAGTCCTCTGCCTCTTTTGTCAGCAACCAAAGAAAGGCTTGTTCCTTTTTCAGCTTCAGGTCTGAGTCACTTTTACCAGCTTGGGGTTAAATCAAGAAGAGCAGCACCATGTCTGTAGGGAGAGGTTAGCTTAAGGTTACTCGTCCTTCTTTTTGATGACACACATTTTTGATGTGATCAGTAGAATCTTCTAGCCTTCTTGCCAGGCCTTCCATAACCCAGCATACTTTCTCCCACTATCATTACAATGCCATTTTTAGAGCACTGTCGGCGGGGGGCAGGGGGGGAGAAGCAGGAATTACATTCACCTACATCGAAGGGCAGACCATTCTGCAACTTTAAGCATGCTTGGAAACAAACATCACTCAGGGCAGTGTGTATGTGTGTGGGGGGGTCAGGACAGAACAATTTGTGACGAGGCATGGCTCGCCCGCCATGTCACGTCCACTAGTTTGGCTTGACCATGGCACAATGAACATCTTGCATAGTCAGCCAGTTCTACTCAAATAAGCCAAGAATCCAGCAAAGTTTAATTTATTTTATTCTGCCATGCAAGATAACTCACATATCAGAGATACTACTTCATGGGGTGTGGGATGCATGCTGTTGAACTGGAGTCAGTTGTGAGGCTTGGAGAGTGGTGATGATGAACTCTTTCAGGCTGATGAAGGCTGGAGCATGGACTTACTAGGTAGCAGGGTCATTTTTTCACTGGGGATTAAAGGTTCTCTACACACTGATGACACAGGGCAGTTCCTGAGAAATCATTTCAAGGCCTGCTGTGGATTCAAGAGACTTGCGCTTAAACTGACGTGGCAACACCTCCGCATTGCTGTCCTCTCTGAATGGGAAACTTGGGTCCACACACACAAAATGTTTTGCTGCTGCTGCTGCTGCATCGCCGATCTATTGTCCCTCTGATATATGAGTAATAGTCTTTCTGTTTGAGTATCAAGAGCAAACTTAGGGCCTAAAAATACATCCTGTAAGATGTCTAGCTCACAAAACATTTTTGAAAAACATGGAGTTCCAGGAACCAAGGGCTGTAGCTGAAAAGGTCATCATCTCTCGGGACAGCTTAATGAAATATGGGCAGCAACCGTGTGATTGTATTCCTAATATCCATGACTGCACCACAGCTCCTGCACAGGGGCACAGCGCCACCGCGACTCACTCCGGGGCCTGTGACTCCAGCCCGTTTGCCCCGCCAAGCGCTTCGCCTCACTTGCTGGCCAAACCTGCCTCGCCTCTTCTCCATGCTGGCACAGAAAGGGCAGCTGCTGCACCCTCTTTCCCTCCGGTTGCCACCCGGCCTTCCACGGCTGCCTGACCCTGCTCCCTGGCCCTGCTCCACTCTCCTTGCCCTCTGGCCACCTCGCGCACCCCTCGGTTGGGGCCTGGAGAGCTCGGCGGCTCCCCCAGCAGCCGGCACCAGCCCCCGTTGGAAGGGCAACAGGAACGGGCTGCTGGACGGAGCCTGGCCCGGCCCGCTGGGACCCTTCCGTGCCGCTCCAAAATGGAGAGAGACCTTGCGAGCGGCCAGCCGGAGGATGAGGAAGGGGTGCTCTAGGCGGGAGCTGACAACCGCCCAGCGGGCAGCTGGTGGGGGCTGCCGGCACCCCCGTCCCAGGCACAGGCTCAGGGAACGGGGTGCTGGGAGCCGACAGCCAGCTGCCCACAGCCAGCAAGCCCCGACGAGAGGAGTCTGGAGGGGAGGGGAGCTGCTCTTGTGCTAGCAAGCCTGAATTGTCCCCTTTGCTAAGCAGGGTCTGCCCTGCGTTGCATTCCAATGGGAGACTACATGTGAGCACTGTGAGAGACTCCCCTCCGGGGGGGGTGCAGCCGCTCTGGGACAAGCACCTGCCTGCTCACCTGCAGAAGGTTCCACGGTCCCTCCCTGGCAGCAGCATCCCCAGGTGGGGCTGGCATAGACTCCTGCCTGTCACCTTGGAGAAGCCGCTGCTCAGACAATACTGAGCTCCATGGACCCATGGTCTGACTCAGTTAGAAGGCAGCCTTCTATGTGCCATGGCTGGGAGGGGAGGAGGCAGGGCTTGGCGTCCTGAGAAACCAGGGGCTGGAGAGCCCCATGGGGCAGAAAGAGCCTTCTGGACTCCTCCTCCTCCGTGGCTCATGAAGACAGCTGGGTGGCCCATTGCCTGGTGCTCTGGCGGGATCTCTTGGCTCGCCTTGTTGTGGTGACACTGGCAACTTCTCAGTGGCCGGGTGCTGGCAAAGTGGGGGGAATATCCTTGGGGCCCGTGTGACCCAGACAGTCAGTGGAACTTCTCTCTGTTCTTTACAGCTGATGATTTTCTTACTCTAAACTACGCTCAACCAGATTTCCTTTTGGGGAGCAGCACTGCGGGTTCAAGCATCGTTTCCCGAGGCTACTGCTTTGAATACCCAATCCCTTTGCATCCACATCTTCCATCAAACACTGCAACTGGTTATGATTTCAACCCTGTCAGCCCCCAGACTGATGCCACCACACAGGGTTCCCTCTCCTGCTATCCCCTTTCCACTGACGGGTCTTTTCCGGGCTCTCAGCAAGTGCTGGACGATGGCTCAGATCTTCCCTTTCTGGCCCCCCAGCCTGACACCACACCGTATAGCTTTGGACCAATAGGCAATGCCGCCGCCGCCTCTAACCAGTGGGGTGCTCTCCCAGATTTCGGACAAAATGCCCAATTTGTTTCGCTGCCTGGCTTTAACCCTGCAAGCTTCCAGGGTGGAAGTGGTTCGCCTGCCCTGGTCCCCTATAGCCCCAGCACCTTACCATCTCAGTCTCAGCTCAGCTCCGAGTGCTCCCAGAGTGGTGCCAATGGACAAGTCAGCTCCGCTGGCACCACACCAGCCTACTCTGTCCACAGCGCTGGATACTGGCCCCCACCTGCACAGACACTGCCTCGGGCCAGCCCCCCCCCTCTTCCTCTGGCCCTTCAAGTGAGTCCCCCCAGTAGCTCCCCTGTGCGACTGGACCCCATGCTGGGTCTCGGACCGTATTTCACATTTTTCTTGCCTTTTCTGCTACCCCATTTGTTCGCCGAGTTTTGTGAAGGCATGGGGCTGGCCCAGGCCCAGGGCCAAGGTCAGGCCCCGGCCACGGAGCAGGCCCAGGCCCAGGCCCAGGCCCCAGCCCAACCCACAGAAGCAGCACAGCAGCCTACAGATGAAAAGCCGAGGGACCGCCGAGGGATGGATCAGAATGCCATGTCCCTGAACAGCAGCTCCAAGCCAAGCAAAGGTAAGAGAGCGGGTAGGGGGGGCTTCAGGGGAGGGAGGTACCCTTTGTGACCCCATGTGCAAGATGTGGTGGTCCATACAGGAAGCGCCATGGCCACAGGGGCAGGCGTGTGGGAGAGGGTGCCGCTCACGAAGGCCACGAGAAGAACTGAGGGAGCAGACCCAGCGCTCGATGCCACTCCCACTGCTGCCCCCCCCTCAGCCCTGCACAGAGGGCCCGTGCAGCGGAGGCCCCGCTCTCTGCTCAGCAACTCCCCTCCCTGTCTGTGTGAGCTTTCCTCAAGAGCAGCTTGACCATGGGGTGGGGAGGGGGGACCAAGCTAGGGTCTCTCCGTGGGCTCTCTGCGAGGGATCCTGCACGTGCGGTGCTTCCTCTTCCTCCTTGTGGCTTCTCTTATTTTAATCCTGTGCTTGTCCACTCATCCCAGTGACATCCAGCAGACCCACTGCAAGGAGGGTCGGAGGGTCTGGAGTGCAGACCTGGGACCAGACCCAAGGGACCCTCTTGCTGCCCACTCCGTCCCTCCCCCAAGCTGGAAATTGCACGGTGGTGCTGGTGGGGAGATGATGGCTGACAGGAAAGGCCACCTGCCCTCTTGTCTGCTTGCCCAGAGGCAAGTTGGCTGCTTGTCCCAAGCAAGGGTCTAAGGCACAGTGCAAACGGGGGGCAAAAGGTCCGACCAGCCGGACACCAGCTCTGCCCCTCCCTGCTGCACGTCAACCTGAGGCGGCCGAGGGGAGCGTGCAGGGAAGGGCAGAGCTGGTGTCCAGCTGGTCGGAAGCGGTGCCTCTGGATCTCAGCCAGGGACCGCCAACTCCGCTGCCCATCCTTTAGACATGCCCCCCCCCTTACATTTGGCCCCACAAGCTGATCTCTGTCCTCACAGGGCCAAGGCTTTAAATTTAGGGCCACTCCACCCAAAGGGCTTTGCAGTTCTAGATTAGCAGGTGCTCAGACAAAGCTGGCGTGCTACATACAAAACCCAGAAATGCAGCATTCATGCCAGGGCTCTTTCATCACATCAAGACATTTTCCTTTTCTTTATGGATCAAATGCTCGGTGGACAGACTGCCTGTCTTGCCTGCAAAAGACCCCAGGACTGGTCCCCAACATCTCTCGTGAAAGGATCTCTGGACGCAGGGCTAGCCTAGGAATAACTCCAGGGAGCAGCTGCCTCTCAGAGGAGACCGTTGGGGGCCCCAAGATTGGACTTATTCCAAGGCAGCTTCCAGTGTCCCCCTAGATGTGCTGCTTTGGGGCGGTTGTGGCTTGTCCCACTGAGCCGGGGGGGGAGGGCTGTTCAGCAGTAAAAGGCTTCGGCTGGGCAGGATCGTTTTGAAAACGTAAATAGCTTGCACAACCCTCCTACAACGGGAAAATACAGTTATTTGTGACGCATAGGCAATGTTGTAGGACCAAAATGAAAGGATAAAACCTGAAAGAAGGCCTCGGAAATGTGAATGGCACCTTGCTGATAGCGCAGAGACTGCAATGTTGGAAGACAGGCAGTATGGAAGCACACTTGGTGGACATGTAGTGACATTGTTGCAGGGTGCGATCTGGAAAGCACCCGGGTGCATCCACTGGACCCTTTTCTGAGCCTGACAGATCTGGCCACCGTGTGACATGCCACGTGGACTTGGAGGATGGGCGGCCGCCAAATGCCCCATTGCAAGTGCCTGGAGGGCAAGCTGGCCTCTGGCTCAGATGGCCGCCTCACCCAGGAGAGAGCAGAGAGCACCTCCGCCCTGGGCCCAATCCAATGGGCCTCTTTGAAGCTTTGCAGCCCTTCATGGCCTGTGCACACACACACACCATCCCTTCCCGCTCATGCCTTAAGACCACCAGGCGGAGAGGCTCATCTTTGTGGGCCCTGCTGCCCCCGCTGGAGGTCTGGCAGGCCACCCCCCACCCCAGAGCCTTGATCCTGAAGCAGATTATTGGTCCAGGAAGCCCTGAAGGCCCTCTGCTCCCAAGGACACCATCACCGTCTCTCTCTCTCCTACAGACTCTTTTCTCTGGAAGGGTCTTTCCCCAGCCCTGCTGCCTGAGAACTGCTGCTGCTGCCTGGGATTGAAGCCTGGAGCTTAAGGCCTGGGAAGCAAGTGCCCCCTGCCCCCTTGCCCCAAGCTAGAGCTCCTGATCCTCCTCCACTTCCTCCCCATTTTCCTCCCTGCTGAACTCCCAAGTCTAGCTGGCTAATTCATGCTGGAAGGCTAGGAAGTGGCTTCACTTTTCTGCTCTGGGTTCAGTCTTGCTCAATGTGGCGATGATCATATTTAGGACATGGATTTGTTTCAGTTGCATTGATCAGGCTTGTTGATTGCCCTGAGAGCCTGCAGGAGAGATGATGTGGGATGCTGTTTTCAGAAAGAGACACTCCAGTCAAGCAGAAGTGTGTGTGGCACCTGAACAGGAAGTCACTTGCTTAATGTAGCCCCCTGGAAAATGCCAACCACTGCAGATAAAGCTGGCCATGCAGCAGTTAGCTAGGTTTTTTAAATCCGAGGCTTCAAGCTGCAAGCAGGGTTTTTATGCCCTGCAACCCCTTACCTGGAAGGTTGGTCATGGCGCTTTCCAGATTAGACCCTGCAACAGGGTCACATCATCTCTTGGAAGTGTGCTTCTGCACTTCCTGCGTTGTGACACCTCAGTCCCTATGCGGACAGCAGGGTGCCATTCACATTGCCAACGCCTTGTCTCGAATTTAATCACTGCGATATAGAGCTAGGACGTCGTATATCCGGCGTGGAAAAGTTGCTGTTTTTTCGGGTTGTTCATCTCCACAAGACTGCTCCCCCTGCTGTTTATGTTTCAAATGTGACTTGCCCAAACGGAGGCATTTTGTTGCTGTTGAGCAGCTAGTTGGGAAAGCACCCTTAGGAAGGCAGGCACAGAGGACTCCAGGAAAATGTGACCCTCCAGAAGTGTGGCCGCATAGTCCCAGGCTGTTCCACAGACTTCTCAGGGGAGAAACAAAAGAACTCCACACCCTGCCATCCCCCCATTAAGCGAGAGTCCTATGCAGAGCAGAGAGAGCAGATTTCCCAGTTTGTTGTTTTAAAAAGGCTCCCCAAAGCTTCCCTGGGTGGACGTTCTTCTTGGTCGGTGGGTCACCTCAGGAAAGCCTGAGCAGCTGCTACCTGTGACTGGATCCTCCCACTCTGACCAAAACCCCTCTTGCTCCTGACAGATTCCAAGCAGGCAACCATGGAGCGCCTCATTGGTGAGATTGCCTTCCAGCTAGACCGCAGGATCCTCTCCAGCATCTTTCCTGACCGGGTCCGCCTCTACGGCTTCACTGTCAGCAACATCCCTGAGAAGATTGCACAGGTGAGGGTGCCTCCAGTCCCTTCCCCTTCCTGGCCATGCTGTGAAGTTGACGGGGCACATGCATGTGGGTTTGGGGCAGGAGGAGGCACAGAACTGTGAGGTTTTATATAGGGTGGGATATAAATGCATGCATGAATGAATGGCATGGAATCCCTCCAGCTGCAGAAGAGGCTTAAGAATGTCCTCTGCCCCCCGCACTGTGCAGTGCAGCCCTCTGAAGCTGTTGTCCCAGTTAATTTTATATTTCTTTTACCAAGCAATCCAAAGATAACAAGATCCTCCTCCTCCCCCTCCCCCTCCCTGCTCTAGTAATGGTGTGTGTATGTGTGTGTGTGTGTGTGTGTGTACAAAGGGTGTGTCCTTTTCGCTGTTGTGTGCAGTGGCTTCTGGATTTCCCACTCAGGCTGGGGCAAAACAAGTGATGGTGGTGGGCCCATGGAGCCAGGAGAGAGCTCAGGCAGGCGGCAGTTGCCTCTAGCCCAGAATGGCCGGCAATGAGTAGCAGCAAGCAATTCTCCTGAGTTCCAGGCAGACCTTTTCATCCCTCTGCTTTGTCACAGTCTTTTGAGAAAGGCGAGAGAGTCTTCTGAAGGACTCTTGGAGGAGAGAGCTCTGCTTGCTTGCATCTTGCGCGCGCACACACACACACACACACACACAGAGTCAGGCAGTTCTAATCAACAATGGAATGGAGGACTCTCAAAGGGATAGGGCACTCTTCCCACACACTCTCTGGGATTCTTTAAGAGGAACGGCTGGCGATTAAACCTGGGACCAAAGCAGATGCTCCCCCACTGAGGGAGGCCACAGAATGAAGCTGAATGCCCCAGCAGTGTCGCTAAGGAGAGCTGAGAACACGCTGAGTGGGAAGCACCAGCTGGGCTCTGGTCTTCTGGGCTCATTTCTGCTCCCCTCATCTCAAGGCTTCCTGCCTTTGTGTGACAAGGGGGTGTGCAGAACGAAGCAATAGTACTCAAGACGTGGGTCACACCCTCCCCAGCAAACCTGGGCCTTCCAAGCCCCATGTGCCTGACGGCTGCCTCAGCCGCCTCCCGCTCTGGGGCAGGGCAGGTGTCTCTGGGAGGTGTGTGGTGTTTCACAAACTCAGTGATGCACCTAATCGTCTTAGCAACTTGTTAAAAAATTTGGAGAAGTCTCCAAAAAAGCTTTGGAATGACTGCTAAGGGTCAAACGACACGAAACATGTCAATTGGATTGCTTCAGCCGAGAGTGCAGAGGCAGGGCCCCAAGTCACCCCGTGAGCTGCATGGCTGGGTGGGGCTTTGCCCAGAGGTCGTCTGAATCCTCGCTCACCACTCTCACCACTCCAGTTCCATGGTTCACATGTGATCTCGCGTTTTAATCAGGCAAATATTGGGAAGGAAGGACAAAGAAATCCTAGTAAGCATCTGAGTTATGCCACAGCTGGAGGAAGTGGCTATTCTCTGGCTATTCACTCCTCAGTCTCCATCACAGTTTTTAGAAAGTGTGTAGAATCTTGGCTTTTTACCCAGGCTTTTATATGATTGTCTCTACTGCTGCTTCTTTGTATTTTGCACAGTTCTTATGCTTGTATTTTAAATCTTTTTAGTCAGATTTGTTTTATATTTTAGCTTAATATTTTAATTGAGTCATTTTTATAGTCTTGTTTTTAATTTTTGTGTGAACCATCTTGGAATTGTTTTAATGAAAGGCAGTATGCAAATTTAACAACAATACATACATACATACATACAACTGGCAGAATCGAGTGGCAAAGTTTCTACCACCTCAGGCCCTCCCCATGTGTAAAATGGGCTCCGCATAGAATAATAGCATTGGGCAATGGGTGACAGTAGAGTGACCACGGATAGTGGATGTTGGAGCAATAAAATATTCAAGTGGGAAAATCCTGGGCAGCCTTTGATTCTTCCAGTTGGATCAATTCCCCCAAGATTAAGGTACTCCTCTGTTCAGGGCTGAGACACACCTTCTTCATGCTGCTTCTCTCTCCACAGGGTGGAAATGATCCCTTGAGTCCACTGACAGAAGACCAGCGCAAAACCATGACGGATCGCTACAACAACATCATGAACCGGCTGAAACCTATGAACTATAATCCTGATATCCACCCTGGCTTCACAGAACACATTGTGAACACTTACGGCATCCTCCGAGAACGGCCAGACACATCAGGTGCTGAGGGAGATTTCTACAACAACTTGGAGTACCTGCTGGACGTGATCAACACAATCGTTCCCTCGGAAAAGCAAGCCGACTGCATAATACTGCTCAACTGCCTCCATCATCTGTCACAGACCGACGGGAAGCCCTTGTTCATCTGGTGAAGCCCACTCCTGGCCACCGAGCGCATCCCACTGCGAATGCAATAAACCATAAAAAAATGCCTGGCCACCGTGTCTGCTGCTAAATGACCCAGAGAGTCGGTCTCCAGCTGACCTGGTCCCCTGCCAGGGTTCTGTTACTGAGGGGAGGACCAACCCAAAGGTGTTCCCCTCATGGTCTTCAATAACATGGGCCCTGAACTGACCCCAGTCTCAAGCCCTCCATCACCTTGAACCTGAACCAAACACCAGTGCCGCCGCCGTCACCACCCCCGAACTGGAAAAGGGGTAATCGACTCAAAACAAGTAGTTCAGGTGCTCAGCAGATATTCCTAGGCGTAGTACATGGTGGTTTTGCGGGGGTCCAGTTTCGGCCCTTCAGAAGAGGTGTGATTTGGGCAGGGAGGGAGAGAGGGAGGGTCAGCACATGAAGGAGGAGGGACCAGGAGGCAGCAGCAACTGGAGAAGCTGCAGGCATTGCAGTGGAACTCCCCAACACTGGGACTTACCAAAGTGGTGACCAAAACAAACAAACAAAAAAAGCAAAAACACCCAGCTCCCGAGAGTGAAAAGTAGGGGCCTCAATGAGATGTATGCCATCCTCACACTATCTTTCCTTAAATAGAAATCATGTTGCATGATGCTTGTATTGCCGCTCGGTTTGCACTGCTACTGCTTATCTGCCTGAAAAGGCCACCTTTCTGTGGGTGATTCTGTGGTCCTGCACAGCAGGATCCTCGCTGCTACCAACTGGAATTCTGTCTCTGCCTTTCTCATCTTCCCTGGCACTTTGTTTGAGGTGGCCTCTTGACCTGCCTAGAGAATGACATTTTCCTCATGCTTCTTCCATGCTTCTTCTTAACTCATGCTCTTTAAATGCGAGTCAGAGTTCTCCTGTCTTAAGGTGCCAGGGTGTCTTAAGGTGGGTCTTAAGGTGCCAGGGTGTCCTGTCTTAAGGTGCCAGGGTGTCTTAAGGTGGGTGGGGGATGGATTTCAGACTTGGCGGGAGCTCCCCGCCACAGCTCCTGCACAGGCACAGCGCCACCGCGACTCCGGGGCCGGTGACTCCAGCACGTTCGGCCCGCCCAGCGCTTCGCCTCACTTGCTGGCCAAACCTGCCTCGCCTCTTCTCCCTGCTGGCACAGAAAGGGCAGCTGCTGCACCCTCTTTCCCTCGGGTTGCCACCCGGCCTTCCACGGCTGCCTGACCCTGCTCCCTGGCCCTGCTCCGCTCTCCTTGCCCTCTGGCCACCTCGCGCACCCCTCGGTTGGGGCCTGGAGAGCTCGGCGGCTCCCCCAGCAGCCGGCACCAGCCCCCGTTGGAAGGGCAACAGGAACGGGCTGCTGGACGGAGCCTGGCCCGGCCCGCTGGGACCCTTCCGTGCCGCTCCAAAATGGAGAGAGACCTTGCGAGCGGCCAGCCGGAGGATGAGGAAGGGGTGCTCTAGGCGGGAGCTGACAACCGCCCAGCGGGCAGCTGGTGGGAGCTGCCGGCACCCCCGTCCCAGGCACAGGCTCAGGGAACTGGGTGCTGGGAGCCGACAGCCAGCAAGCCCCGACGAGAGGAGTCTGGAGGGGAGGGGAGCTGCTCTTGTGCTAGCAAGCCTGAATTGTCCCCTTTGCTAAGCAGGGTCTGCCCTGCGTTGCATTCCAATGGGAGACTACATGTGAGCACTGTGAGAGACTCCCCTCCCGGGGGGGGGGGTGCAGCCGCTCTGGGACAAGCACCTGCCTGCTCACCTGCAGAAGGTTCCACGGTCCCTCCCTGGCAGCAGCATCCCCAGGTGGGGCTGGCATAGACTCCTGCCTGTCACCTTGGAGAAGCCGCTGCTCAGACAATACTGAGCTCCATGGACCCATGGTCTGACTCAGTTAGAAGGCAGCCTTCTATGTGCCATGGCTGGGAGGGGAGGAGGCAGGGCTTGGCGTCCTGAGAAACCAGGGGCTGGAGAGCCCCATGGGGCAGAAAGAGCCTTCTGGACTCCTCCTCCTCCGTGGCTCATGAAGACAGCTGGGTGGCCCATTGCCTGGTGCTCTGGCGGGATCTCTTGGCTCGCCTTGTTGTGGTGACACTGGCAACTTCTCAGTGGCCTGGTGCTGGCAAAGTGGGGGGAATATCCTTGGGGCCCGTGTGACCCAGACAGTCAGTGGAACTTCTCTCTGTTCTTTGCAGTGAACGATACTACAGGCTCAAGAATCATTCCCCGAGGCTACTGCTTTGGATGCCCGATCCCTTTGCATCCACATCTTCCACCAAACACCCCTATTGGCTCCGTCTTTGACCCGTGAAGCTTCCAGCTGTCCCAGGGTTCCTTACCTGTTTTTTGCACCAACGATTCTTTGTCAGATTCCCACTGATTGTGAGAAGCTGGTTCCGGTTTTGCCTCTCTCATCTCCCAGAGGGACACCCCAAGGGCTGATTCAGCCTTTAGGCCACTAGGCAACGCTGCCCCCTCCCTACTCAAGTTGGACCCTCCCCACTTCACAATGGCTAGCCTCTCAAATAGTGCCAGTTCACAAATCCCCACCCCACTGCTTCCTTGTACCCCCAGCCACTTGTGGCCAGGTTCCCCCTCCAACCCTGGCACCCCCCAGAGTGACCTCAGCCCCCAGCCCCTCCAGGGCACTCCTCTCAGCCCCCAGAGTGGCACCGGTTTGCCACGCTTCCCTTTTGATCTCTCCCCCATCAGCACGTCTGCCACTCCCCAGAATGACCTCAATTACTCACAAGCCTCCCCACTGTTGTTTTCTCACTCCTGCAGATCCCTAGAGTCTGGCTCTCCCAGCAGCCCCCACAGCGGCATCAGTCCTCCGCCCTTCCCACCCCAGCGCACCCCCCTCAACTCCCCGAGAGACTTCAGTTCTCCCCACTTTCCATTTGGGTTTAGTTTCCCTCCCCTTCCTCCTTCCGCGAAGACCCCGGCCAGCTTCATGAAGCAGTATTCCCCTTGGCAGGCTCCTGCGGTCAATTCGCCCTACTGCCCCCCATCACGAACGGCCATCAGCAATCTCATCAGAGCCCACAGGGCCCCACCGGTGCAAGCGTCCCCTCTCCTGTTTTCTCCCTCTGGCAGCGAGGAACTGGAGAGCTCCAGAAGCCAGCCGGCCTCAGTGAGGGGGGGCACTGGCTCCCTTCCCGGGGAAGGGGTTTCCCCACAGCTTCTGGGTCTGCTCTCAGGAAGCTTCAGAAGCCAGCCGGCCCCCACGCCCGGCTCCATCTCTGGAGGAGGCTTCCAGGGAATGACGAGTGTGTTTCCAGGGGACGCTCACTCTATCTCCCCACAGCTTCTGGGTCTCCTCTCGGGTGGCTTCAACACCCAGAGTGCCCCCTTGGCCTTGCAAACCCCACCTCTGGGTAAGAAGGCCCTAGGACTGGGCTCCCCAGAAGAGTGCCCCTCTCCCCTCAGTGGCATGGCTTCACCAGATATCCCCGCTATTTTCCGCAGCAACCAGTCTCGTTCGGACCCCTTCCAGTTGTCAGATGATGCCTCCGGTTTTGATTCCCAGGGTGACATTTCAGCAGCTGGCTCACCCTTCAGCCCCATAGGCAACCGCAACCTCTCTCCAGTCCCTTGGGAACTTCTCCATGGGGCAGGGCCTGGCTTCAGCCCTCAGAATGGCAGCATCCGTTCACCAGCACTCCCCAGCCCGCTGGGCACTCCCAGCAGTGGCCTCGGAGCACACTACTTCCAAGCTCAGCCCTCTTCCGCCAGCCCCCCGTGTGAGCAAAATTTGCAAAACGTGCCAACTCCGCTTTCTGGCCACGAGGAGAGCCTCGCGGACTACCTCCTACCTCCTTATTTCTATAGCCCATTCAACTCACGGAAAATTCCAAGCATGTATTCTTATGTCCAGGCACCAGCCTATATGGCAAGGGTGGGTTACGTCCCCCCAAAGACACCAAGACCTTTTCTGCCTCTCCCTCAATGGGTCTTTGATAGGGTAATGGCCCAACATGAATCTTGTGCTGGTGCCCCCTGGATCTTGCAAACCCCACCTCCAGGAAGGAAAGCCAGGGCACTGCCCCCTGGAGAAGAGGGTGTCTCTCCTATTAGCTCTAGAAGCCCCCAGAGTGACCTCAGTGCACAGTACTTCCAAGGCCAGGCCTCTTCCCCCAGCCCCCAGAGTGGCCTCGGTGCACAATACTTGCAAGCTCAGCCCTCTTCCCCCAGCCCCCAGAGTGGCCTCGGTGCACAATACTTGCAAGCTCAGCCCTCTTCCCCCAGCCCCCAGAGTGGCCTCGGTGCACAATACTTGCAAGCTCAGCCCTCTTCCCCCAGCCCCCAGAGTGGCCTCGGTGCAGAATACTTCCAAGCTCAGCCCTCTTCCCCCAGCCCCCAGAGTGGCCTCGGTGCAGAATACTTCCAAGCTCAGCCCTCTTCGACCAGCCCCCAGAGTGACCTGAGTAGCCCTCAATTCTTCCCACCTCAGAGCACTCCCGTCAGTTCCCTGAGTGGCAACTGTATGCCAGGCTTGTCAGGTGACCTCTCTCCCATCAGCCCCCTGAATGGCCTCAGTGCACAATACTTCCAAGCTCAGCCCTCTTCACCTAGTCCCCAGAGTGGCCTCGGTGCACAATACTTCCAAGCTCAGCCCTCTTCACTTAGTCCCCAGAGTGGCCTCGGTGCACAATACTTTCAATCTCAGCCCTCTTCCCTCAGGCACCAGTGTGACCTCAATTTGCAAATGGCGCAAACTCAGCCTTCCACCCCCGAGAATAGCCTCGCTGACCACCTCCTACCTCCTGTTTTCCTCAGCCCATTCAACTCACGAAAAGTTCCAAGCATTTATTCTTATGTCCAGGCACCAGCCTATATGGCAAAGGTGGGTTATGTCCCCCCAAGGCCACCAAGACCTTTTCTGCCTCTCCCTCAATGGGTCTTTGATCAGGTAATAGCCACAGATGAATATTGTGCTGGTGCCCCCTGGAACTTGCAACCCCCACCTCCAGGAAGGAAAGCCAGGGCACTGCCCCCTGGAGAAGAGGGTGCCTCTCCTCTCAGCCCTAGAAGCCCCCAGAGTGGCCTCAGTGCACAGTACTTCCAAGGTCAGCCCTCTTCCCCCAGCCCCCAGTGTGACCTGAATGGCCCTCAATTCTTCCCACTTCAGAGCACTCCCATCAGCCCCCAGAGTGGCCTCGGCTCACAATACTCCCAGCCACAGTCCCCTGACCCCTCCAGCTGTCTCCAGGCCCCTGGCTCCCAGAGTGACATCAGTCCTCCACTCTCCTCACCGCAGTGGCCCCACTCTATCCCTTACTACTACCCTCACACCAGCCCTGATCTCAGCCCTTTTGCCTACCTTCCTATCAACCCCAGGTTCACTCCCACCTTTCCTAAAGGCCAGACCCCTGGCCCCCTGGGGGTTCAGAAGAACAGGACTCCCCCACTACAGCTGCCAGGCGACCTCTCTCCCATCAGCACTCCCGTCAGCCCCCAGAGTGGCCTCGGCTCACAATACTCCCAGCCACAGTCCTCTGACCCCTTCAGCTGTCTCCAGGCCCCTGGCTCCCAGAGTGACATCAGTCCTCCACTCTCCTCACCACAGTGGCCTCACTCTATCCCTTACTACTACCCTCACACCAGCCCTGATCTCAGCCCTTTCGCCTACCTTCCTATCAACCCCAGGTTCACTCCCACCTTTCCTAAAGGCCAGACCCCTGGCCCCCTGGGGGTTCAGAACAACAGGCCTCCCCCACTACAGCTGCCAGGCTTGTCAGGCGACCTCTCTCCCATCAGCCCCCAGAGTGGCCTCGGCTCACAATACTCCCAGCCACAGTCCTCTGACCCCTCCAGCTGTCTCCAGGCCCCTGGCTCCCAGAGTGACCTCAGTCCTCCACTCTCCTCACCACAGTGGCCCCACTCTATCCCTTACTACTACCCTCACACCAGCCCTGATCTCAGCCCTTTTGCCTACCTTCCTATCAACCCCAGGTTCACTCCCACCTTTCCTAAAGGCCAGACCCCTAGCCCCCTGCTGTGTCAGAAGAACAGGACTCCCCCACTACAGCTGCCCCGCCAAGGGGTCATGTCTCCCACTCAATGTTTTGGCGCGAGACCTATGCCCACCAGGGGACAATTTTTTTCATTCCCTTCACCTCCACCTCAAGCACAAGCCCAAGTCTCAAAAGCGCCACAGAAGCCAGCTGACAACTGTCCTGATAACTAAGCCATGTCTCTGCACAACGCCAAACCAAAGGTAAGAGAATACAGGAGGGGCTCCTGGGGCTTCTGGTGGGTGGGAGGGTCATATGGCACAATGCCTCCCCCCGGCTTGGGCCCAGGGCATCTCAAGGGCCCATTTCCTCCTCTGGGGTTCTGCCTGCCCAGGGAGAGGAAGCCTCAGAGGAGGCTGTGCTCGTATACCACCAGGGGCTCAGGTGGGGGTCGGTGGGAAAGGGCCGCCTTATCTTCAGTGTGCGCTGCCCTGACTCAGGGGGGTCCCTCCCCCAGGTGGCACATGTAGCCTCTTCTTTGTCACCTTTGAGACGGACCTGAAAGGTGGTCCTGTTCAGACGTGCTTATTTCAACACTCACTGGCCTTGGTTTTGTACCAAGGCCAGTTGCCTCTTGCTTTTGATGGCTGCTCATTTTATCTTGCCCCCTGCCAGGCCAGGCCCAAGCTCACCCAGCACCTGAGGCAGTGGGCCAAGGCGCCCTCACCCCACCCCACCCCATCGTCAGAAATCATACCCCACCCCACTGCCGGAAGCCCTGCCAGTCTTCTTTTTCTCCTCCGCACTATCCACACTCAGACACCCCTGAGGAGCAAGGGCTCCCTTTCCTCCACAAGCCCGACTGTCCTCCCTGCTCCCTTTGCCTGGTGTTGCCACTGCAGCTGCAGCCACTTTGGCTCCCCCATATTTCCCTCCCCACCACTGGCTTCTAATTTCCCATGCAGTGAACTTATGGCTCCATCTCCCAAGTGTCCACTTATGGACTTGCGGTCTGTTCAGTCTTCACCCCAGTCTGAATCCATGTATCCCACTGGTCTGGGACTGCTTCTTGCTGGAATCTCCAATGCATAGTGTGCAGTACTCTTTTGGTATCTTCCCAGTCTTTTATCTGCAATCCAATCATTATTGGTTAGTGCACTTACTTTTCTGTTCAGGATTCCCACTGCTGAAGCAACATCTGGCCTTGTCACTGTGGCTATATTTATTTGTTTGCTTGTTTGTTTATTTGATCTATATACCGCCCTTACAAAAATGGCTCAGGGAGGTTTACAACAAAACAAAAACAATTAAAATCAAATAATAATTAAAATCAAAACTAAATTAAACAATTAAAATCATTAACATTAAAATCATTTAAAACCCAATATTAAAAATATTAAAACCATAAATCTAATTAAAAGCCTGAGTGGATAAATGTGTCTTCAGTACCTTTTTAAAAATTGCTAGACATGGGGAGGCTCTTATTTCAACAGGAAGCACATTCCAAAGTCTGGGGCAGCAACAGAGAAGGCCCATTCCTGAGTAGCCATCAAACGAGTTGGTGGTAACCACAGACGAACCTCTCCAGATGGTCTTAACAAGCGGGGGGGGGGCTCATGGTGAAGAAGGCGTTCCCTTAAATACCCAGGGCCCAAGCCGTTTAGGGCTTTATAGGTAATAACCAGCACCTTGTATTTTGCCTGGAAACATATCAGCAGCCAGTATAGTTCTTTCAACACAGGAGTAATATGGTCTCTCCTAGATGACCCAGAGACCAGCCTGGCTGCTGCATTCTGAACCAACTGTAGTTTCTGGACAAAAAGGCAGTCCCACATAGAGCTCATTGCAGTAGTCAACTCTGGAGGTTACCAGCATATGTACTACCGTTTTGAGGTCGTTCATATCAAGAAATGGACACAGCTGGAGTATCAGCCAAAGCTGATAAAAAGCAGCTCTGGCCACCACGGGGAGGTTCAGATCCAGGAGCACCCCCAGACTGCGTACCTGTTCCTGCTGGGGCAGTGTGACCCCATCCAGAACCGGCAGATCAATATCATCTCCCGAGTTCCGACCCTGCACAATAAGTACCTCCGTCTTATCTGGATCCAGCCTCAGTCTGTTATCCCTCATCTAGCCCATTACTGCCTCCAGGCAGGCATTTAGGGAGGTTATGCCTTCTCCCTATGATGTTGACATGGAGAAATAGATTTGGGTGTCATCAGCATACTGATAACACCTTGCACCAAATCCCCTGATGATCTCTCCCAGCGGTTTCATGTAGATGTTAAACAGCATCGGAGACAATATGGAGCCCCAAGGGACACCATAGGAAAGTTCAGATTTGGAAGAACAACAATCTCCAAGAGACACCATCTGGAATCTGCCCGTGAGGTAGGAGCAGAACCACTGCAAAGCAGTGCCTCCCACCCCCAAATCCCCACAGATGTTCCAGAAAGATACTATGGTCAATATCGAAAGCCGCCAAAAGATCCAAAAGGATCAACAGAGTCACACTCCCTCTGTCAATTCCCCATTGGAGATCATCCATCAGGCCAACCAAGGCAGTCTCCACCCCATAGACCACCTGAAAGCCAGATTGAAATGGGTCTAGATAATCAGTTTCCTCCAAGACAACCTGGAGCTGGGAGGCCACCACCTTCTCAGTCACCTTGCCCAGCCATGGAAGGTTGGAGACAAGCCTGTAATTGCTTAACTCTGAGGGTTCCAAGGCAGGCTTCTTCAGACACGGGCTAATGATTGCCTCCTTAAGACAAGGAGGCATCCTGCCCTCCCTCAGAGAAGCAGGCTATACGGACGCTTTCCAGTTGCTTTTCTGTATTGATTGTTGGCTGGTAAAAGCTCACTGTCCATATCTTGCTTCCAGAAATTTGCATTCATTGGTGTACTGACTTCATTGGCATCTGTCAGCCCCAGGCATTCTAGACGAGCTTTTATCTTCTGGTTAAGGAATGTCCCATCCTGTTCTCTTTCTATTTGGATGCCAAGGGAGACAATAGGAGATGTTTCCAAGTTCCTATACTCTTTGTTCAGGTGCTGTACAATCTCATGGCTATCTTGTTTTTCTTCATGTGCCATAATCAAGTCATCTACATACGTCAGGATGTAAGTCCATCTATTGTCTCTGAGTCTTGAATATAGGCAGGGGTCAGCTTTTCCTTGTGTGAACCTCTCCTTAAGTGGCATTTGATTCTATTTCTCAGTCCACAGCATTCTGGCTGCTTGCTTTACACAGCATTCTCTACTGCTTGCTTGTCCCCTGCTAACTGGGCAAAGAGGCACCTTTTACCATGGTGATTCTCTTTATTTAGCAGGGGGAGAGTAACTGGCCCTATCCACCCCCAGCACAGTACTTCCAGTGACTGTTGCTGGTGTGTGTCTTATGTTTCTTTTTAGAATGTGAGCCCTTTGGGGACAGGGAGCCATCTTATTTGTTTGTTATTTCTCTTTGTTAACTGCCCTGAGCCATTATTGGAAGGGCGGTATAGAAATTGAATATTATTATTATTATTATTATTATTATTATTATTATTATTTAAGCCATAGATGCTCTTTTGTAGTTTGCACACAGGCCCCTTCTTTCCAGGTACCTCAAAGTCTGGTGGCTGTTGCATGTAGATGTCTTCCTTGATTTTACCATGAAGGAAGGCAGTCTTTACTTCCAAGTGGTCAACTTGCATCTTTCTGGCTGCTGCCACACTGAGCAATGTCCAAATTAAAGTGTGTTTCATAACTGGTGCAAAGGTCTCATCGTAGTCCTCCTCATAGATTTGGGAGTACCTTTTGGCTACTAGTCGGGCCTTGTAGCGCTGTATATCCCCTTCTGCATCCTGCTTGATGTTGAAGACCCACTTGCACCCCACAGTCTTTCTTCCTGCAGGTAGTTCCACAAGTCTCCAAATCTGATTCTTGTGCAGGGAATCAATTTCTTCTAATGCTGTTTTTCTCCATTTTTTTCAGCTTCATCAGCTGGCATCTTTTCTACATCTTGCCATGTGGTGAGTTCTTGTATCTCTCCTCCTTAGGTCATGCGTGAGAGCATTTTGGGTGGAACCCCTTTTTTGGCCCTCTGTGAGTGCCTCAGTTCCAGCTCAGGCTGTGCTGCCCCTTCTGAATCCGGCATAGATTCTTTGAGTTCCCTGTCTATCTCTAACTTCATTAGGGTCCACACACATGATTCCTCTTTCACCTGGATCTCTAGCACAAGTTCTGGTACATCACCTCTAGTTGGCCCTTGTCTCTCATAAAAATACACCACATTGTGAATTTTGACCTTTCCACTTGCAGGATCAAGGATTCTGTATCCCTTTTGGCCAGGAGCATATCCAACCAATACTCACAGTTCACATCTGCAGCTGAGTTTGGTTTTCTTGGCCTTTGGGACAAATGCATAAGCCTTTGATCCAAATACTCTGATATGGTTTAGAGAGGGTTTGTGCCCATGCCATAGTTCAAATGGTGTCTTGTCTATTGCTTGGGATGGCAATCTTTTTCCAAATAATTTGCAGTCATCACTGCTTCTCCCCAGAATTTATTTGCCAAGCCAGCATCATGTAACATGCATATGATCATTTCTAGTAGAGATCGGTTTTTCCTCTCCACCACACCATTCAATTTTGGTGTTTATGCAGGAGCAGGCTCATGTGAAATCCCATGTTTCTCTAGGAATATTTTCATGTCATTTGACCTGTATACACCTCCATTGTCTGACCTTATTCTTTGAGGTTTTCTTGCAGATTTGTTATTGACCAGTGCAACACACTCTTTAAATTTTTCAAACACTTGATTTCTCTCTCTCAGAGGATATACATAAGTAAATCTTGAAAAATCATCAATAAATGTGAGCATGTAGTGATTGCCACCCATACTGTGTTCAAGTGGAACACAGACATCAGAATGTATTCGTTCCAGAGGATGTTGTGACTCCCTCTGTGTCTGTCCAGAAAAGTTGGGTCTCAGCCCTTTATTAAGTAAGTAACACTGACATCTAGTGGCAGCTTATGTGCATGATTCCACTTTAAAGTCCTTAATTATTCCATTTTTCTCAAGCTCATTTCTCACATTTAGTTGCCTATGCACTAGTCTTTTATGTCATATGGTAGAACAATTCTTGTGTTTGCATGAGGCTGTGAGGCTTGCTTGTTCAGTTACACAGTCCAATTGGAAAAGCACGCATACAGGCTGTCATAATTAAATCATAATCTCTGGTAATGTAGCAAACTTTGTCCTCAAAAGTCACTTTGCAACCTTTTTTGACTCCATGTCCCACAGAGATCAAGTTATTGTCCATATCAGGGACTAAGAGAGCATCCTGGATCAAAATCCTTTTAATATGTCCACCAGACTGCCTGCAATGCAGTTCAGCTGGTCCTCTCCCCATCGAATAAATTGTGTCCCCATTAGCAACAAAAACAGGAACTTTATAATTTTTGTCTACAGAGGTGCACCAAGGTAATTTTGGAGCCTGGACCTAAAGGCCTTTGTTGGCCCCCTCGCTGCACGTAAAGCACCATTTCTTAACATGTAGGTTCTTGAGGGCACAGACACCCAGGACAGACTAAAGAGGAGGGGGACAGGGGGTGTGGAGGTCCTGGACTTCAGCCCCAAAGCCCAGGGGTAACAGCGCCTCTGTTTGTCTAAACCATTAAACCGTTCAGAGGAATTCAGAATATTTTGGGTTGCTCCGGAATCAAAAATAAAATAATTCCTTTTATTCTTGCTTGCTACATTGTAAGGCCTGATCTTTTGACTGTCTCTCTCTGTATCCTGTTCTTCAAAACCAGCACACTGTTTGCTTCTCTGTCTGTGAGCTCATCTCTATAACTATGGTAATCAGGTTTTCCTCCTATAGAATTCTTTCTACGTTTCCTGCCTTTGGGCTCTGTGCAAATAGCATGTGAATGCCCTGCTTTGTTACAGTTAAAGCAATGTCTTTGCTGAAAAAGGCTGCAGTACTGTCCCTATGCTTTGCAAAATCTGTTTCCCCCTGTTTAAGGCTGAAATCTTGCAAGCATGCAATTACAGTTTCCAGTTCAAGTTTATCATATGAAACTTCCAATGCCATCTTCACATGGTTACAACTCTGTGGCAAAGATCTCAGAATCAAGTCAATTAACATTTGATCATCCAAAGTAGATCCATGTTGTTTAAGTAGTCTGTGAGTCTCCTGCATTTCACTTGTATGGGTTGAAAGATCCCCTCCTTCTTCCAACAACATTTTGCAATTCTTTTGAATTAAAAGGACAGCAGCATTGGGGGAGACTCTGCCATTCAGCTTTTTGAGCCATTTTAAACACATTCATTCATTCATTTATTCATTCAATTGCTATACCGCCATTCCAAAATGTCTCCGGCCAGTTTACATTAAAACAAAATAATTAAAATCAAGTTAAAAAACCCCAAACCAGGTTACAACATTAAAACTATTTACAGCCATTTAAAAACCCTGGAAGGCCAGGCCAAACAGATAGGTTTTGAGGACTCTCCTGAAGGCCAATAAAGAACCCTGGAGGTTACCAGCTGGTGCACCACTGTTTTGAGGTTGTCCTCTTCAAGGAATGGACATAGCTGTCAAATCAGCTGGAGCTGATAGAAAGTACTCCTGGCCATAGCCTCCATCTGAGATACCAGGGCGAGGCCTGGGTCCAGGAGTACTCCCAAGCTGTGTACCTGCTCCTTCCAGGGGAGTGTAACCCCATCCAGCACAGGAAGATCTAACTCATCCCTCAGATTCTGAGCCCCTACAATGAGCACCTCCGTCTTGCTTGGATTCAGTTTCAATTTGTTATCCCTCATCCAGCCCATTACTGCCTATAGGCAGGCATTTAGGGAATGAACACCATTTCCTGATGATGCAGATGAAAAGGGGAAGTAGATTTGGGTGTCATCAGCATACTGATAAGACCCAGCACCAAACCTTCTGATGACCTCACCCAGCGGTTCCATGTAGATATTGAGAAGCATTGGTGACAGAGTGGAGCCCTGAGGGACTCCATTTACCATCTCCCATTCTGAGGAGCAACTGTCACCAAGCTCCACCATCTGGAATCTACTCGAGAGATAGGAGCGGAACCACTGCAAAGCAGTGCCTCCTATCCCCAAGTCCCCCAGGTGATTCAGAAGGTTACCATGGCCAATGGTATCAAACGATGGTATTGACTATTAGTGAGTCATTACTTACATTTAGGACAATCAAGCCATATCCTTTGTTGTTCTGTGCATCCCACTCCTTTTGGGCAGCTGCCTCATCTGTTGGTCATGGTTCTGTGAGAGCTCCATTAAGTCCTTTTGCTGTCAGGAGGGCTTCCATGTTTATGGCCCATTGATCGTAATTCCTTCCATTCAGCATGGAGAAGGCAGCACTGCTCACTTCTGAATCCATGCTGTCTTTCTAACTCACTCAGCTGCACTTTAAAAGGAAAAACTCTGCTGCAGACTTTTGGGCTGCTGGGCCCGTAACCCTTTTGGGGTTTGTGATTATTTAGCAAAGCACCTAGGAAGCTAACACTCCAGTTACAGGGTGCAGAGTTTAGTTGTTGCAGCTATTTAGAGTAACACGCATGGAGATCACTGTAGAGTCTAATCTAAATAGGTTTAGTAGTGAAAAACGTTTGGGATAGGAAAGACCTATTCTATCTATCAGCTATATAATGAATAGGTAGGGAGAGGGATGGAGAGATGTTCCCATCTTCTCTCTAGGAGGAAAGGAAGAGGACTGACTCACTACAGGACGTACCTGAGAAGGAGTCAAGGCAGGGGCCATAGAGTAGAGGCAAGCAGGGACAGGTAAGGAGACCCTCCCTCTGCTCCCAATGATGCCCCTAGTGGTCATTAGGATAGTTGGTGCAAAAGGCCGATGCTCCGGAACTCCCTCTCCAAGGGAGATGGGGAGAAGTCCGAGTGACACGCCTGAGGACGAGGCAGCAGCCCCCCTGGAGCAACTGCCTCCCTCCCACGCCCTGTGAAAGGGACAAGCCTTTCCCTCTAGTGGTTTTCATGACATTTGGTTTGTTTGGGGTTATTATTCTTGTGAGCTGCTCTGGTGATCAATTGGCCAGATAATTAGGAATTAGAAAAAATGCTGGGACCTTTTCTGGGAAATCTTCCCAGGCACTAAATACAGAGTGACCTGATTACACGTTACTCTAACATATATACTTGGTAAACAAAACTAAAAATGTACCCCCTGTTAATGTAATGTGCTGTATAAGTATCGAATGAGATTTCCAAACAGCCACAAGTATTTGAACTGAAATACTTTATCAGGGAAAAGTCCAATAAAACACATTTTGTGTACTTTAAAGGTTATATTCAAATTCAATTTAGGGGGAAATATTATTATAGGAATAATTATAAATGTTTAAAGGCAATAGGCAGGAGTGTTTTATGCGAAGCACAACAGTGTTTTATACTGACACTTTCAAGCTTCCCAAAAGAAAGGAGACTCCGGCTGACCACCTGGCTGCATGCGTGCTCTAAGGCCGTGCGCACACAGCGCTATTCCCCCCTGGCTAGCCAAAGCAGGGAGAGCTCTGGAAGGCTTTGCCTTCTCGCACTCAAGTGCCTGCACTTGGGAAGAAGAAGCACGTGGACACACACTGATGGGCAAGGGGGACGGTCAGCTGGTGTCCGATGTGCTTGTTGGAAGGAAAATGAAAACTAACATCTCTGTGTGTGTGTGTGTTTCAGTGTCACAATCATGATTTATTTATTATTTATTTATTCAATTTCTATACCGCCCTGCCAAAAATGGCTCAGGGTGGTTTTCACAGAGAAATAATAATAAAAATAAGATGGCTCCCTGTCCCCAAAGGGCTCACGGTCTAAAAAGAAACATAAGACAGACATCAGCAACAGTCCCTGGAGGGATGCTGTGCTGGGGGTGGATCGGGCCAGTTACTCTCCCCCTGCTAAATCAAGAGAATCGCCATGTTAAAAGGTGCCTCTTTGCCCAGTTAGCAGGGGTCATGATGATAAATAAAATGAGAAATCCACACAAAGTACAAGGATGTCATGAAATATTCTTAGCACCAGCTGCTGACAATCTATGAATAAGTGATAACTTTTCAAATTTATTTTATTCTAACTTTAAAAGATAATTTATTTAAAGATAGTGGCAGATGGCACTAAAAATATTACATGCTGTCACAAGAAGAGCCTTCCCAAGGTTTTTCTAGTCCAGCATCCCATTTCCCACAGTAGCCCACCAGATGCCTCCGGGAAGCCCACAGTCAAGAGATGCATGCCCCCTCTCCTGCATATTTAAATCTAGTCTTAAATCGAGGCTGGAGGTGGCTCGGTCTAGCAGCCATAGATACACCTGTCCTCCATGCATTTCTCTAAGCCCCTTTTAAAGCCATTAACTAGTGGCCATCGCCATATCCCATGGCAGAGAATTCACACAGCATATGCTGTGTGAAAAATTACTTCTTTTTGTAGGTCCTAAATTTTGTGGCAGTCAGTTTCAGGGGATAACCTCTGGTTCTATTGTTGTGGGAGAGGAAGAAAATTTCTCTCTATTAACCTTCTCCACACCATGCATGACTTTATAGACCTCTGCCATGTCTTCCCTTAGTTGTATTTTTCCTACACTAAAAAGCCGCAGGTGTTGTAGCCTTGCCTCATAAGGAAGGTGCTTCAAGCTCCTGATCATCTTGGTTGCCCTCTTCTGCACCTTTTCAAGTTCTACAATGTCCTTTTTGAGACCGTGTATGTTGTGTGGATTTCTCATTTTATTCATCATCATGATTTGCACTGAAGTTGGAATATATCACCCCTCTGGAAGAGCTGTTCGTTTTGCTTTCACTTGCAAATAGAATAAGAATGTTAGCTCTGCCTGTTGCATTGTTCCAGAAAATTACTGTAATTAGTATTTGTGTATGGATCCTAACAGATCCTTGATTACTCTAGGGGATTTCCCTACTGAGAGAACAGATGATGCTTTTGATGGCCTGGTCTCTCTTTGGTATAAGGAGATGGGATGGGTGAGTAACATGATGACGTATAACCCCTGCTATCTGGGCAAAGAGGAACCTTTTAACGTGGTGATTCTCTTTATTTAGCAGGGGGAGAGTAACTGGCCCTATCCACCCCCAGCACAGGACCTCCAGTGACTGTTGCTGGTGTCTGTCTTGTGTTTCATTTTAGATTGTGAGCCCTTTGGGGACAGGGAGCCATTTTGTTTATCTTATTTATTGTTATTTCTCTGTGTGAACCACCCTGAGCCATTTTTGGAAGGGCAGTATAGAAATTGAATAATAATAATAATTATTATTATTATTTCTATTATTATTATTATTATTATTATTATTATTATTATTATTATTATTAACAATCTTCTCCCAATGCACAGAGCCCAGTCAACCCCCTGGTATGAGAGCAGCAGAAAACTCAGTATAAACAGAACCCCACATAGGCTAGCCCATAGAAAGGCCTGCTCTGTAGCAGTCAGAGTGGCCAAGAAATCTGACTCCTTCACCAGCACTGCATCTGCTCTATGTCCTCCAGGGGAGCCTCCTTTGAGTGGTTTGGGGGCTCCTAAGTGGGGGCCCCAAAGATCACCATACTGATCCTTCTTCAGGCTGTTGTGACCCATTTGCATTATATCTTGCAGATTAAACCACTCATCTCCACACCAGATTGAACACTAGAGCTTGAACAGTTCACTTGCAGAACTAGAACAGACTGCTGCCAGTGCATCATCTGGTCTTGTTATATTTCAGATTGGTTGCCTGATGAAGTGGGCAGGCTGCTTGCTGGGAAGTCTGAGGCCTACCACCATGCACCCAACCCTTGCCCTTTATGGTTGGTGAAGGGAACTAGGAAGGAACAGTCCATGGGTGGCACGGATGGTAGACACCTCCCTGAAGCATGCAGTGGTGCCCCTTCCACTGAAGGAGGTGATCACTGGACCCCTCCTTTAAAAAGCCCTCTTTGGATCCAGTTGTCTGGAATGATTATCAGCCTGTATCTAACCTCCCATTTTAGGACAAGGTGTTGAATTGTGTGGTGGTGTCTCAGCTTCTGGCAGCCTTGGAAGAAACTGTTTACTAAGACCTTTTCCACTCTGGCTTCCCATCTGGATATGGGATGTAAACTGCCCAGGTCACCTTGGTGGAGGACCTACACCAGCAGTTAGACAATGGAAGCTTGACCTTGTTGTTTCTCCCAAATTTCACAATTCCTTCAACACGATTGACTATGGTATCCTTCTGAGTTCCCTCTCTGGGTTTGAACTTGGGGGCACCATTATATATGGTAGCTCCATTCCTGCATGGAGGGCTGTCCCCAGAAGGTGCTGCTGGGAACACCTGTTCCATCCCTTGACCATTGGCCTGTGATGTATTACAGAGAACTATTTTGCACCCCATGCTGTTTAATATATATATATGGAACTGCTGGGAATGATGATACCCAGCTCTGGCTATCATTTAAGTCAACAGATACCAGGGAGAAAGCGGGTGTTCAAGATAGGATGAGAACAAGCAAGCAGATACTTTATTCAGTTAAGGCAGAACTGCTCTGGGTCAATAAAATAGATTATCTGGCAACTCTGATCCTGGGTGGGGTTGTATTCCCCTTGAATGGCAAAGTTTGCAGCGTTGGGGTTCTCCTGACCCTGACCCTGTCCTTAGAGGTGGCAGCATCCAGGAATGCCTTTGATTAGTTATGGCTGGTATGCCAGCTTCAACCCTATTTGGAGAAATCAGGCCTGGCCTCAGTCATTCATGGTGGCATCCAGACTGGATGACTGCCCTGTGCTCTATGAAGGCACTTGGGGAGCGTCAGCTGGGCCAGAATGCTGCCACAAAGATGCTCGTGGCTGCTAGTTGCTGCACAAGTATTGCACCCATTATGTGGCAGCGTCACGGATTGCCAGTTTGCTTCTGGGCTAGATTCAAAGTGCTGGTTCTGACCTTTCAAGCCCTACATGGCTTGGGACCAGGGTATCTATCAGATCGCTTCTGCCCATATAGATCTGCAGGGCCCCCTGTATTTCATGTCACAGGCCCTGCTCTCAGCGTTACTACTAGTAGTAGTACTACTACAAATATTTATATACCACTCTTCAACCAACGTTCTCAAATCAGTTTATATAGAAAAATATATGATAGATAAATAAGATGATCCCCTGTCCCCAAAGGGCTCACAATGATTTAAAGACAACAACAACACACAAACACACCATAAGGCAGATACCAGCAACATCCACTGGAGGGGTGCTGTGCTGGAGTTGGATAGGACCAGTTGCTCTCCCCCTGCTAAATGTATGAGAATCACCACTTTAAAAGGTGGCCCTTTGCTCAATTGGCAGAGGTCAATGAGCTTAATTAGCAGCCTTACCATTGAATCAGATCCGGCTGGCAGAGAATAGGCATGGGGCCTTGTGGTGGTGGCGGGGGGAGGTGTTAATGGATCCTCCTCCGCTTTGGGATGCCCTCCTGGAAGAGCTTTGCCAGGCTCCCTCTTTAATTGCCACTACACTGGATTGAAAAACCCGCCTCTTCAGAGAGGCTTTTTAGCAATGGAACCTGCAACCTCGGGTTTTAAACCTGGGTTTTAAACCTGGATTTAATTGGGAGTCCAGCTTTTAGCTATATATTTCATATTGCTTTGTTGCTAGTATATCTAAGTTTTTTAAAAACCAAAACAAATTGTATGTCATCTTATTGTGTTTATTGTTGTGAACTGCCAAGAGCCACCTTGTGCTGGATATCTTGCATATAAATATCAATCAAACAATAAGGAATTTTCCCCACAGAAGAACTGAGGGAGCAGACCCGGCGGTCGATGCCACTCCCACTGCTGCCCCCCCTCTTCCTCCTCCGGACTGCACAGAGGGCCAGTGCAGTGGAGGCCCTGCTCTCTGCTCAGCAACTCCCCTCCCTTCCACCCTAATGGCCTCTCCGTCAGAAGCGCAGTGCAAACAGGGGGCAGGGGGAGAGGCGACTGAGGGTACCTGTAGGGAAGGGCAGAGCTGGTGTGATGTCCGGCTGGCCTGAAGCTGACGCTGAGCTGCACTGGGGCTAGAATACCTGCATTGCCTGTGGAAGACCTCAGATTCACTCCCCAACATCTCCAGTGGTTGCCAGAACAAGGTCTAGAGACCCCTGTGTGGCACATTAGAACAGCCCTGTTGGATCAGTCCCAACACCCATCCAGTCCAGCACCCTGTTTCACACAGTCTCCCCGCAGTCATTTCCCCCCCCCCCAAACTAAAAAGCCTCCAATGCTGTAGCCTAGCCTCCTAAGGAAGGTGCTCCAGGCCCCTAATCATCTTGGTTGTTCTCTTCTGCACCTTTTCCAGTTCTACAATGTCCTTCTTAATATATGGTGACCAGAAATACACACAGTAATCCAAATGTGGAAACACCATAATTTGTATAAAGGCGTTATAATATTAGCATTTTTATTTTCAGTCTCCTTCCTAATGATCCGTTGCATGGAATTGGCCATTTTCACATCTGCCACACATTGAGTTGCGGCGTGCCCTCACCTTTTGCCTGTGGGCTCTCCAGAGGAATCTGGTGGGCCACAGTCTGAAACAGGATGCTGGACAAGAGGTACCTTGGGCCTGATCCAGCAGGGCTGTACTTATGTTCTTAAAGCTGGAGCTAAAATAAGTGTGTTCATAGTTAAGGTGCCACAAGACTCTTTCCTGTTTTTTCTGTCACAGAGTAACACGGCCACCCATCCTGAACCTGTCTTCATGGACTCGAGAACAGCGCAACGGCACGACCAGCTGCAATTACAACATCATCATGAATGAGCTGAAATCCACGGACTATAACTTAGAATACACTGCAATCACTTACGGCGTCCTCTGGAACCCACCCAACACCGCTGGCGCCGAGGGAGACTTCCAGTGCCTGTTGAACACCCTCAGTACCACCATTGCCCCAGAGACGCACACCAAACGCATCATCCCACTCAGTTGCCTCCATCGTCTGTCACAGACCAACAAGAAGCCCTTGTCCATCTGCTGATGACCACTCCCGACCACAGGGCGCACCCCTCTGCAAATGCAATAAACCATCTGAAAATGCCAACAGTGTCTTGTGCTAAATGACCCAGAGAGTCTGTCTCCAGCCCAACTGGTCCCCTGCCAGGGTTCTGTTACTGAGGGGAGGACCAACCTGAAAGTGTTCCCCTCATGGTCTTCAATAACATGCACCCTGATCCCAATCTCAATGACCCCATTGCCTCGAACCTGGTCTTCTGTCTCTGCCTTTCTCATCTTCCCTGGCACTGTGTTTGAGGTGGCCTCTTGACCTGCCTAGAGAATGACATTTTCCTCATGCTTCTTCCATGCTTCTTCTTAACTCATGCTCTTTAAATGCTAGTCAGAGTTCTCCTGTCTTAAGGTGCCAACCGGTGGGTGGGGGATGGATTTCAGACTTGGCGGGAGCTCCCCGCCACAGCTCCTGCACAGGCACAGCGCCACCGCGACTCCGGGGCCGGTGACTCCAGCACGTTCGGCCCGCCCAGCGCTTCGCCTCACTTGCTGGCCAAACCTGCCTCGCCTCTTCTCCCTGCTGGCACAGAAAGGGCAGCTGCTGCACCCTCTTTCCCTCGGGTTGCCACCCGGCCTTCCACGGCTGCCTGACCCTGCTCCCTGGCCCTGCTCCGCTCTCCTTGCCCTCTGGCCACCTCGCGCACCCCTCGGTTGGAGCCTGGAGAGCTCGGCGGCTCTCCCAGCAGCCGGCACCAGCCCCCGTTGGAAGGGCGACAGGAATGGGCTGCTGGACGGAGCCTGGCCCGGCCCGCTGGGACCCTTCCGTGCCGCTCCGAAATGGAGAGAGGCCTTGCGAGCGGCCAGCAGGAGGATGAGGAAGGGGTGCTCTAGGCGGGAGCTGACAACCGCCCAGCGGGCAGCTGGTGGGGGCTGCCGGCACCCCCGTCCCAGGCACAGGCTCAGGGAACGGGGTGCTGGGAGCCGACAGCCAGCAAGCCCCGACGAGAGGAGTCTGGAGGGGAGGGGAGCTGCTCTTGTGCTAGCAAGCATGAATTGTCCCCTTTGCTAAGCAGGGTCTGCCCTGCGTTGCATTCCAATGGGAGACTACATGTGAGCACTGTGAGAGACTCCCCTCCGGGGGGGGGGTGCAGCCGCTCTGGGACAAGCACCTGGCTGCTCACCTGCAGAAGGTTCCACGGTCCCTCCCTGGCAGCAGCATCCCCAGGTGGGGCTGGCATAGACTCCTGCCTGTCACCTTGGAGAAGCCGCTGCTCAGACAATACTGAGCTCCATGGACCCATGGTCTGACTCAGTTAGAAGGCAGCCTTCTATGTGCCATGGCTGGGAGGGGAGGAGGCAGGGCTTGGCGTCCTGAGAAACCAGGGGCTGGAGAGCCCCATGGGGCAGAAAGAGCCTTCTGGACTCCTCCTCCTCCGTGGCTCATGAAGACAGCTGGGTGGCCCATTGCCTGGTGCTCTGGCGGGATCTCTTGGCTCGCCTTGTTGTGGTGACACTGGCAACTTCTCAGTGGCCTGGTGCTGGCAAAGTGGGGGGAATATCCTTGGGGCCCGTGTGACCCAGACAGTCAGTGGAACTTCTCTCTGTTCTTTGCAGTGAACGATACTACGGGCTCAAGAATCATTCCCCGAGGCTACTGCTTTGGATGCCCGATCCCTTTTGCATCCACATCTTCCACCAAACACCCCTATTGGCTCCGTCTTTGACCCGTGAAGCTTCCAGCTGTCCCAGGGTTCCTTACCTGTTTTTTGCACCAACGATTCTTTGTCAGATTCCCACTGATTGTGAGAAGCTGGTTCCGGTTTTGCCTCTCTCATCTCCCAGAGGGACACCCCAAGGGCTGATTCAGCCTTTAGGCCACTAGGCAACGCTGCCCCCTCCCTACTCAAGTTGGACCCTCCCCACTTCACAATGGCTAGCCTCTCAAATAGTGCCAGTTCACAAATCCCCACCCCACTGCTTCCTTGTACCCCCAGCCACTTGTGGCCAGGTTCCCCCTCCAACCCTGGCACCCCCCAGAGTGACCTCAGCCCCCAGCCCCTCCAGGGCACTCCTCTCAGCCCCCAGAGTGGCACCGGTTTGCCACGCTTCCCTTTTGATCTCTCCCCCATCAGCACGTCTGCCACTCCCCAGAATGACCTCAATTACTCACAAGCCTCCCCACTGTTGTTTTCTCACTCCTGCAGATCCCTAGAGTCTGGCTCTCCCAGCAGCCCCCACAGCGGCATCAGTCCTCCGCCCTTCCCACCCCAGCGCACCCCCCTCAACTCCCCGAGAGACTTCAGTTCTCCCCACTTTCCATTTGGGTTTAGTTTCCCTCCCCTTCCTCCTTCCGCGAAGACCCCGGCCAGCTTCATGAAGCAGTATTCCCCTTGGCAGGCTCCTGCGGTCAATTCGCCCTACTGCCCCCCATCACGAACGGCCATCAGCAATCTCATCAGAGCCCACAGGGCCCCACCGGTGCAAGCGTCCCCTCTCCTGTTTTCTCCCTCTGGCAGCGAGGAACTGGAGAGCTCCAGAAGCCAGCCGGCCTCAGTGAGGGGGGGCACTGGCTCCCTTCCCGGGGAAGGGGTTTCCCCACAGCTTCTGGGTCTGCTCTCAGGAAGCTTCAGAAGCCAGCCGGCCCCCACGCCCGGCTCCATCTCTGGAGGAGGCTTCCAGGGAATGACGAGTGTGTTTCCAGGGGACGCTCACTCTATCTCCCCACAGCTTCTGGGTCTCCTCTCGGGTGGCTTCAACACCCAGAGTGCCCCCTTGGCCTTGCAAACCCCACCTCTGGGTAAGAAGGCCCTAGGACTGGGCTCCCCAGAAGAGTGCCCCTCTCCCCTCAGTGGCATGGCTTCACCAGATATCCCCGCTATTTTCCGCAGCAACCAGTCTCGTTCGGACCCCTTCCAGTTGTCAGATGATGCCTCCGGTTTTGATTCCCAGGGTGACATTTCAGCAGCTGGCTCACCCTTCAGCCCCATAGGCAACCGCAACCTCTCTCCAGTCCCTTGGGAACTTCTCCATGGGGCAGGGCCTGGCTTCAGCCCTCAGAATGGCAGCATCCGTTCACCAGCACTCCCCAGCCCGCTGGGCACTCCCAGCAGTGGCCTCGGAGCACACTACTTCCAAGCTCAGCCCTCTTCCGCCAGCCCCCCGTGTGAGCAAAATTTGCAAAACGTGCCAACTCCGCTTTCTGGCCACGAGGAGAGCCTCGCGGACTACCTCCTACCTCCTTATTTCTATAGCCCATTCAACTCACGGAAAATTCCAAGCATGTATTCTTATGTCCAGGCACCAGCCTATATGGCAAGGGTGGGTTACGTCCCCCCAAAGACACCAAGACCTTTTCTGCCTCTCCCTCAATGGGTCTTTGATAGGGTAATGGCCCAAAATGAATCTTGTGCTGGTGCCCCCTGGATCTTGCAAACCCCACCTCCAGGAAGGAAAGCCAGGGCACTGCCCCCTGGAGAAGAGGGTGTCTCTCCTATTAGCTCTAGAAGCCCCCAGAGTGACCTCAGTGCACAGTACTTCCAAGGCCAGGCCTCTTCCCCCAGCCCCCAGAGTGGCCTCGGTGCACAATACTTGCAAGCTCAGGCCTCTTCCCCCAGCCCCCAGTGTGACCTGAGTGGCCCACTTCAGAGCACTCCCATCAGCCCCATGAATGGCCTCGGCTCACAATATTCCCAGCCACAGTCCTCTGACCCCTTCAGCTATCTCCAGGCCCCTGGCTCCCAGAGTGACACCAGTCCTCCACTCTCCTCACCACAGTGGCCCCACTCTATCCCTTGCTACTACCCTTCCACCAGCCCTGATTACAGCCCTTTCGCCTTCCTTCCTGTCCGCCCCAACCTGGTGCCCAGTTCCCCAGAGTCCCCACAGACGTCCCTTCCCACCATGCCTAGCGGCCAGAACCCTCCTCCACCCTGCCCTCCCCTTTCCCCCCTGCTGGGTCAGAAGAACAGGTCTCCCCCACTACAGCTGCCAGGCTTGTCAGGCGACCTATCTCCCATCAGCCCCCAGAGTGGCCTCGGCTCACAATACTTCTTACCTCCAGATTCTCCCCCCAGCCCACCATCCCCTCCTACATGGTTTCCTTACAACAATGCAGCAGTCCGACAGCTCCTACAGGGGTACGTCCCCCCAAGTACACCCAAACCATACCAACGAGTCTTCCCACATCCTCCCCGCTTCATCTTGCAACCCCCACCTCCAGGAAGGAAAGCTAGGGCACTGCCCCCTGGAGAAGAGGGTGCCTCTCCTCTCAGCCCTAGTAGCCCCCAGAGTGGCCTCGGTGCACAATACTTGCAAGCTCAGCCCTCTTCCCCCAGCCCCCAGAGTGGCCTCGGTGCAGAATACTTCCAAGCTCAGCCCTCTTCGACCAGCCCCCAGAGTGACCTGAGTGGCCCTCAATTCTTCCCACCTCAGAGCACTCCTGTCAGTGCCCTGAGTGGCAACTGTATGCCAGGCTTGTCAGGTGACCTCTCTCCCATCAGCACTCCCATCAGCCCCCTGAATGGCCTCAGTGCACAATACTTCCAAGCTCAGCCCTCTTCACTTAGTCCCCAGAGTGGCCTCGGTGCACAATACTTTCAATCTCAGCCCTCTTCCCTCAGGCACCAGTGTGACCTCAATTTGCAAATGGCGCAAACTCAGCCTTCCACCCCCGAGAATAGCCTCGCTGACCACCTCCTACCTCCTGTTTTCCTCAGCCCATTCAACTCACGAAAAGTTCCAAGCATTTATTCTTATGTCCAGGCACCAGCCTATATGGCAAAGGTGGGTTATGTCCCCCCAAGGCCACCAAGACCTTTTCTGCCTCTCCCTCAATGGGTCTTTGATCAGGTAATAGCCACAGATGAATATTGTGCTGGTGCCCCCTGGAACTTGCAACCCCCACCTCCAGGAAGGAAAGCAAGGGCACTGCCCCCTGGAGAAGAGGGTGCCTCTCCTCTCAGCCCTAGAAGCCCCCAGAGTGGCCTCAGTGCACAGTACTTCCAAGGTCAGCCCTCTTCCCCCAGCCCCCAGTGTGACCTGAGTGGCCCTCAATTCTTCCCACTTCAGAGCACTCCCATCAGCCCCCAGAGTGGCCTCGGCTCACAATACTCCCAGCCACAGTCCTCTGACCCCTCCAGCTGTCTCCAGGCCCCTGGCTCCCAGAGTGACATCAGTCCTCCACTCTCCTCACCGCAGTGGCCCCACTCTATCCCTGGCTACTACCCTTTCACCAGCCCTGATTACAGCCCTTTCGCCTTCCTTCCTGTCCGCCCCAACCTGGTGCCCAGTTCCCCAGAGTCCCCACAGATGTCCCCTCCCACCATGCCTAGCGGCCAGAACCCTCCTCCACCCTGCCCTCCCCCTTCCCCCCTGCTGGGTCAGAAGAACAGGACTCCCCCACTACAGCTGCCAGGCTTGTCAGGCGACCTCTCTCCCATCAGCACTCCCGTCAGCCCCCAGAGTGGCCTCGGCTCACAATACTCCCAGCCACAGTCCTCTGACCCCTCCAGCTGTCTCCAGTCCCCACCCTCCAGTCCCCACTCCTACAGGAACTCACTAGCCATCACATCTGGCTCCCAGAGTGACATCAGTCCTCCACTCTTCACACCACAGTGGCCCCACTCGATCCCTTTCTACTACCCTTCCACCAGCCCTGATTACAGCCCTTTCGCCTTCCTTCCTGTCCGCCCCAACCTGGTGCCCAGTTCCCCAGAGTCCCCACAGATGTCCCCTCCCACCTTTCCTAGCGGCCAGAGCCCTCCTCCACCCTGCCCACCACCTGCCCCCCTGCTGTGTCAGAAGAACAGGACTCCCCCACTACAGCTGCCCCGCCAAGGGGTCATGTCTCCCACTCAATGTTTTGGCGCGAGACCTATGCCCACCAGGGGACAATTTTTTTCATTCTCTTCACCTCCACCTCAAGCACAAGCCCAAGTCTCAAAAGCGCCACAGAAGCCAGCTGACAACTGTCCTGATAACTAAGCCATGTCTCTGCACAACGCCAAACCAAAGGTAAGAGAAGACAGGAGGGGCTCCTGGGGCTTCTGGTGGGTGGGAGGGTCATGTGGCACAATGCCTCCCCCCGGCTTGGGCCCAGGGCATCTCAAGGGCCCATTTCCTCCTCTGGGGTTCTGCCTGCCCAGGGAGAGGAAGCCTCAGAGGAGGCTGTGCTCGTATACCACCAGGGGCTCAGGTGGGGGTCGGTGGGAAAGGGCCGCCTTATCTTCAGTGTGCGGTGCCCTGACTCTGGGGGGTCCCTCCCCCAGGTGGCACATGTAGCCTCTTCTTTGTCACCTTTGAGACGGACCTGAAAGGTGGTCCTGTTCAGACGTGCTTATTTCAACACTCACTGGCCTTGGTTTTGTGCCAAGGCCAGATGCCTCTTGCTTTTGATGGCTGCTCATTTTATCTTGCCCCCTGCCAGGCCAGGCCCAAGCTCACCCAGCACCTGAGGCAGTGGGCCAAGGCGCCCTCACCCCACCCCACCCCACCCCATCGTCAGAAATCATACCCCACCCCACTGCCGGAAGCCCTGCCAGTCTTCTTTTTCTCCTCCGCACTCTCCACACTCAGACACCCCTGAGGAGCAAGGCCTCCCTTTCCTCCACCAGCCCGACTGTCCTCCCTGCTCCCTTTGCCTGGTGTGGCCACTGCAGCTGCAGCCACTTTGGCTCCCCCATGTTTCCCTCCCCACCACTGGCTTCTAATTTCCCATGCAGTGAAGGGTGAGGCAGGGTGAGAGGAAAGCTAGAGACCGGTGAGGGATGTTGGAGTTGGTGATTGATTAGCAAAGCACCAAGGAAGCAACCACTCCAGTTACAGAGTGCAAAGCTTGGTTGTTGTTGTTGCAGCTCCTTAAGGAACACACATGGAGATCATTGTAGAGTCAAAACTAAATTGATTTAATGGTGAAGTACATTTGAGATAGGAAAGACCAGTCCTATCTATCAGTTAATGTAATGAATAGGGAGGGAGGGAGGGAGAGGTTTCCATCTTCTCTCTAGGAGGATAGGAAGAGGACTGACTCACAACAGGAAGTACCTGAGGTGTCAAGGCAGGGGTCAGGGACAGGTAAAGGAGATCCTCACTAGCTACCTCTGCTCCCAATGCCCCTAGTAGTCATTAGGATAGTTGGTGCAAAAGGTTGATGCACTGGAACTCCATCTCCAACACCCCTTCTCATCTCCTGTCTCACCGGCTCACGACTCCCATCTTCTCACGAAGCATCTGGAATCTGTCTCTGGGCAGTGGCTTAGTCAATCCATCTGCCACCATCTTTTCTGTTGGGCAGTACTCCAACTGGACTACCCCTTTTTCGGGCATATCTTGACTCGAGTGTAGTGATACTTTATGGGAATGTGCTTAGTTTGAGACTTAACCTTCTCCATCTGGGAGATCTGGATACAACTTTGGTTGTCCTCAAACATTACTGTGGGCTTTGGTTCCTCTATCCCAAAGTCCAATAGTAGCTGGTGTATCCACACTGCTTCCTTGCACGCTTCAGCTGTGGAAATGTATTCTGCTTCTCTGGATGAGAGCACAACAAGTGACTGCTTGCAGCTTGCCCAACTTATGGCTCCATCTCCCAAGTGTCCACTTATGGACTTGCGGTCTGTTCAGTCTCCACCCCAGTCTGAATCCATGTATCCCACTGGTCTGGGACTGCTTCTTGCTGGAATCTCCAATGCATAGTGTGCAGTACTCTTTTGGTATCTTCCCAGTCTTTTATCTGCAATCCAATCATTATTGGTTAGTGCACTTACTTTTCTGTTCAGGATTCCCACTGCTGAAGCAATATCTGGCCTTGTCACTGTGGCTATATTTATTTGTTTGCTTGTTTGTTTATTTGATCTATATACCGCCCTTACAAAAATGGCTCAGGGAGGTTTACAACAAAACAAAAACAATTAAAATCAAATAATAATTAAAATCAAAACTAAATTAAACAATTAAAATCATTTAAACATTAAAATCATTAACATTAAAATCATTTAAAACCCAATATTAAAAATATTAAAACCATAAATCTAATTAAAAGCCTGAGTGGATAAATGTGTCTTCAGTACCTTTTTAAAAATTGCTAGACATGGGGAGGCTCTTATTTCAACAGGAAGCACATTCCAAAGTCTGGGGCAGCAACAGAGAAGGCCCATTCCTAAGTAGCCATCAAACGAGTTGGTGGTAACCACAGACGAACCTCTCCAGATGGTCTTAACAAGCGGGGGGGGGGTGCGGCTCATGGTGAAGAAGGCGTTCCCTTAAATACCCAGGGCCCAAGCCGTTTAGGGCTTTATAGGTAATAACCAGCACCTTGTATTTTGCCTGGAAACATATCAGCAGCCAGTATAGTTCTTTCAACACAGGAGTAATATGGTCTCGCCTAGATGACCCAGAGACCAGCCTGGCTGCTGCATTCTGAACCAACTGTAGTTTCTGGACAAAAAGGCAGTCCCACATAGAGCGCATTGCAGTAGTCAACTCTGGAGGTTACCAGCATATGTACTACCGTTTTGAGGTCGTTCATATCAAGAAATGGACACGGCTGGAGTATCAGCCAAAGCTGATAAAAAGCAGCTCTGGCCACCACGGGGAGGTTCAGATCCAGGAGCACCCCCAGACTGCGTACCTGTTCCTGCTGGGGCAGTGTGACCCCATCCAGAACCAGCAGATCAATATCATCTCCCGAGTTCCAACCCTGCACAATAAGTACCTCCGTCTTATCTGGATCCAGCCTCAGTCTGTTATCCCTCATCTAGCCCATTACTGCCTCCAGGCAGGCATTTAGGGAGGTTATGCCTTCTCCCTATGATGTTGACATGGAGAAATAGATTTGGGTGTCATCAGCATACTGATAACACCTTGCACCAAATCCCCTGATGATCTCTCCCAGCGGTTTCATGTAGATGTTAAACAGCATCGGAGACAATATGGAGCCCCAAGGGACACCATAGGAAAGTTCAGATTTGGAAGAACAACAATCTCCAAGAGACACCATCTGGAATCTGCCCGTGAGGTAGGAGCAGAACCACTGCAAAGCAGTGCCTCCCACCCCCAAATCCCCACAGATGTTCCAGAAAGATACTATGGTCAATATCGAAAGCCGCCAAAAGATCCAAAAGGATCAACAGAGTCACACTCCCTCTGTCAATTCCCCATTGGAGATCATCCATCAGGCCAACCAAGGCAGTCTCCACCCCATTGACCACCTGAAAGCCAGATTGAAATGGGTCTAGATAATCAGTTTCCTCCAAGACAACCTGGAGCTGGGAGGCCACCACCTTCTCAGTCACCTTGCCCAGCCATGGAAGGTTGGAGACAAGCCTGTAATTGCTTAACTCTGAGGGTTCCAAGGCAGGCTTCTTCAGACACGGGCTAATGATTGCCTCCTTAAGACAAGGAGGCATCCTGCCCTCCCTCAGAGAAGCAGGCTATACGGACGCTTTCCAGTTGCTTTTCTCTATTGATTGTTGGCTGGTAAAAGCTCACTGTCCATATCTTGCTTCCAGAAATTTGCATTCATTGGTGTACTGACTTCATTGGCATCTGTCAGCCCCAGGCATTCTAGACGAGCTTTTATCTTCTGGTTAAGGAATGTCCCATCCTGTTCTCTTTCTATTTGGATGCCAAGGGAGACAATAGGAGATGTTTCCGAGTTCCTATACTCTTTGTTCAGGTGCTGTACAATCTCATGGCTATCTTGTTTTTCTTCATGTGCCATAATCAAGTCATCTACATAAGTCAGGATGTAAGTCCATCTATTGTCTCTGAGTCTTGAATATAGGCAGGGGTCAGCTTTTCCTTGTGTGAACCTCTCCTTAAGTGGCAGTTGATTCTATTTCTCAGTCCACAGCATTCTGGCTGCTTGCTTTACACAGCATTCTCTACTGCTTGCTTGTCCCCTGCTAACTGGGCAAAGAGGCACCTTTTACCGTGGTGATTCTCTTTATTTAGCAGGGGGAGAGTAACTGGCCCTATCCACCCCCAGCACAGTACTTCCAGTGACTGTTGCTGGTGTGTGTCTTATGTTTCTTTTTAGAATGTGAGCCTTTTGGGGACAGGGAGCCATCTTATTTGTTTGTTATTTCTCTTTGTTAACTGCCCTGAGCCATTATTGGAAGGGCGGTATAGAAATTGAATACTATTATTATTATTATTATTATTATTATTATTATTATTATTATTTAAGCCATAGATGCTCTTTTGTAGTTTGCACACAGGCCCCTTCTTTCCAGGTACCTCAAAGTCTGGTGGCTGTTGCATGTAGATGTCTTCCTTGATTTTACCATGAAGGAAGGCAGTCTTTACTTCCAAGTGGTCAACTTGCATCTTTCTGGCTGCTGCCACACTGAGCAATGTCCAAATTAAAGTGTGTTTCATAACTGGTGCAAAGGTCTCATCGTAGTCCTCCTCATAGATTTGGGAGTACCTTTTGGCTACTAGTCGGGCCTTGTAGCGCTGTATATCCCCTTCTGCATCCTGCTTGATGTTGAAGACCCACTTGCACCCCACAGTCTTTCTTCCTGCAGGTAGTTCCACAAGTCTCCAAATCTGATTCTTGTGCAGGGAATCAATTTCTTCTAATGCTGTTTTTCTCCATTTTTTCAGCTTCATCAGCTGGCATCTTTTCTACATCTTGCCATGTGGTGAGTTCTTGTATCTCTCTTCCTTAGGTCATGCGTGAGAGCATTTTGGGTGGAACCCCTTTTTTGGCCCTCTGTGAGTGCCTCAGTTCCAGCTCAGGCTGTGCTGCCCCTTCTGAATCCGGCATAGATTCTTTGAGTTCCCTGTCTATCTCTAACTTCATTAGGGTCCACACACATGATTCCTCTTTCACCTGGATCTCTAGCACAAGTTCTGGTACATCACCTCTAGTTGGCCCTTGTCTCTCATAAAAATACACCACATTGTGAATTTTGACCTTTCCACTTGCAGGATCAAGGATTCTGTATCCCTTTTGGCCAGGAGCATATCCAACCAATACTCACAGTTCACATCTGCAGCTGAGTTTGGTTTTCTTGGCCTTTGGGACAAATGCATAAGCTTTTGATCCAAATACTCTGATATGGTTTAGAGAGGGTTTGTGCCCATGCCATAGTTCAAATGGTGTCTTGTCTATTGCTTGGGATGGCAATCTTTTTCCAAATAATTTGCAGTCATCACTGCTTCTCCCCAGAATTTATTTGCCAAGCCAGCATCATGTAACATGCATATGATCATTTCTAGTAGAGATCGGTTTTTCCTCTCCACCACACCATTCAATTTTGGTGTTTATGCAGGAGCAGGCTCATGTGAAATCCCATGTTTCTCTAGGAATATTTTCATGTCATTTGACCTGTATACACCTCCATTGTCTGACCTTATTCTTTGAGGTTTTCTTGCAGATTTGTTATTGACCAGTGCAACACACTCTTTAAATTTTTCAAACACTTGATTTCTCTCTCTCAGAGGATATGCATAAGTAAATCTTGAAAAATCATCAATAAATGTGAGCATGTAGTGATTGCCACCCATACTGTGTTCAAGTGGAACACAGACATCAGAATGTATTCGTTCCAGAGGATGTTGTGACTCCCTCTGTGTCTGTCCAGAAAAGTTGGGTCTCAGCCCTTTATTAAGTAAGTAACACTGACATCTAGTGGCAGCTTATGTGCATGATTCCACTTTAAAGTCCTTAATTATTCCATTTTTCTCAAGCTCATTTCTCACATTTAGTTGCCTATGCACTAGTCTTTTATGTCATATGGTAGAACAATTCTTGTGTTTGCATGAGGCTGTGAGGCTTGCTTGTTCAGTTACACAGTCCAATTGGAAAAGCACGCATACAGGCTGTCATAATTAAATCATAATCTCTGGTAATGTAGCAAACTTTGTCCTCAAAAGTCACTTTGCAACCTTTTTTGACTCCATGTCCCACAGAGATCAAGTTATTGTCCATATCAGGGACTAAGAGAGCATCCTGGATCAAAATCCTTTTAATATGTCCACCAGACTGCCTGCAATGCAGTTCAGCTGGTCCTCTCCCCATCGAATAAATTGTGTCCCCATTAGCAACAAAAACAGGAACTTTATAATTTTTGTCTACAGAGGTGCACCAAGGTAATTTTGGAGCCTGGACCTAAAGGCCTTTGTTGGCCCCCTCGCTGCACGTAAAGCACCATTTCTTAACATGTAGGTTCTTGAGGGCACAGACACCCAGGACAGACTAAAGAGGAGGGGGACAGGGGGTGTGGAGGTCCTGGACTTCAGCCCCAAAGCCCAGGGGTAACAGCGCCTCTGTTTGTCTAAACCATTAAACCGTTCAGAGGAATTCGGAATATTTTGGGTTGCTCCGGAATCAAAAATAAAATAATTCCTTTTATTCTTGCTTGCTACATTGTAAGGCCTGATCTTTTGACTGTCTCTCTCTGTATCCTGTTCTTCAAAACCAGCACACTGTTTGCTTCTCTGTCTGTGAGCTCATCTCTATAACTATGGTAATCAGGTTTTCCTCCTCTAGAATTCTTTCTACATTTCCTGCCTTTGGGCTCTGTGCAAATAGCATGTGAATGCCCTGCTTTGTTACAGTTAAAGCAATGTCTTTGCTGAAAAAGGCTGCAGTACTGTCCCTATGCTTTGCAAAATCTGTTTCCCCCTGTTTAAGGCTGAAATCTTGCAAGCATGCAATTACAGTTTCCAGTTCAAGTTTATCATATGAAACTTCCAATGCCATCTTCACATGGTTACAACTCTGTGGCAAAGATCTCAGAATCAAGTCAATTAACATTTGATCATCCAAAGTAGATCCATGTTGTTTAAGTAGTCTGTGAGTCTCCTGCATTTCACTTGTATGGGTTGAAAGATCCCCTCCTTCTTCCAACAACATTTTGCAATTCTTTTGAATTAAAAGGACAGCAGCATTGGGGGAGACTCTGCCATTCAGCTTTTTGAGCCATTTTAAACACATTCATTCATTCATTTATTCATTCAATTGCTATACCGCCATTCCAAAATGTCTCCGGCCAGTTTACATTAAAACAAAATAATTAAAATCAAGTTAAAAAACCCCAAACCAGGTTACAACATTAAAACTATTTACAGCCATTTAAAAACCCTGGAAGGCCAGGCCAAACAGATAGGTTTTGAGGACTCTCCTGAAGGCCAATAAAGAACCCTGGAGGTTACCAGCTGGTGCACCACTGTTTTGAGGTTGTCCTCTTCAAGGAATGGACATAGCTGTCAAATCAGCTGGAGCTGATAGAAAGTACTCCTGGCCATAGCCTCCATCTGAGATACCAGGGCGAGGCCTGGGTCCAGGAGTACTCCCAAGCTATGTACCTGCTCCTTCCAGGGGAGTGTAACCCCATCCAGCACAGGAAGATCTAACTCATCCCTCAGATTCTGAGCCCCTACAATGAGCACCTCCGTCTTGCTTGGATTCAGTTTCAATTTGTTATCCCTCATCCAGCCCATTACTGCCTATAGGCAGTCATTTAGGGAAAGAACACCATTTCCTGATGATGCAGATGAAAAGGGGAAGTAGATTTGGGTGTCATCAGCATACTGATAAGACCCAGCACCAAACCTTCTGATGACCTCACCCAGCGGTTCCATGTAGATATTGAGAAGCATTGGTGACAGAGTGGAGCCCTGAGGGACTCCATTTACCATCTCCCATTCTGAGGAGCAACTGTCACCAAGCTCCACCATCTGGAATCTACTCGAGAGATAGGAGCGGAACCACTGCAAAGCAGTGCCTCCTATCCCCAAGTCCCCCAGGTGATTCAGAAGGTTACCATGGTCAATGGTATCAAACGATGGTATTGACTATTAGTGAGTCATTACTTACATTTAGGACAATCAAGCCATATCCTTTGTTGTTCTGTGCATCCCACTCCTTTTGGGCAGCTGCCTCATCTGTTGGTCATGATTCTGTGAGAGCTCCATTAAGTCCTTTTGCTGTCAGGAGGGCTTCCATGTTTATGGCCCATTGATCGTAATTCCTTCCATTCAGCATGGAGAAGGCAGCACTGCTCACTTCTGAATCCATGCTGTCTTTCTAACTCACTCAGCTGCACTTTAAAAGGAAAAACTCTGCTGCAGACTTTTGGGCTGCTGGGCCCGTAACCCTTTTGGGGTTTGTGATTATTTAGCAAAGCACCTAGGAAGCTAACACTCCAGTTACAGGGTGCAGAGTTTAGTTGTTGCAGCTATTTAGAGTAACACGCATGGAGATCACTGTAGAGTCTAATCTAAATAGGTTTAGTAGTGAAAAACGTTTGGGATAGGAAAGACCTATTCTATCTATCAGCTATATAATGAATAGGTAGGGAGAGGGATGGAGAGATGTTCCCATCTTCTCTCTAGGAGGAAAGGAAGAGGACTGACTCACTACAGGACGTACCTGAGAAGGAGTCAAGGCAGGGGCCATAGAGTAGAGGCAAGCAGGGACAGGTAAGGAGACCCTCCCTCTGCTCCCAATGATGCCCCTAGTGGTCATTAGGATAGTTGGTGCAAAAGGCCGATGCTCCGGAACTCCCTCTCCAAGGGAGATGGGGAGCAGTCCGAGTGACACGCCTGAGGATGAGGCAGCAGCCCCCCTGGAGCAACTGCCTCCCTCCCACGCCCTGTGAAAGGGACAAGCCTTTCCCTCTAGTGGTTTTCATGAAATTTGGTTTGTTTGGGGTTATTATTATTGTGAGCTGCTCTGGTGATCAATTGGCCAGATAATTAGGAATTAGAAAAAATGCTGGGACCTTTTCTGGGAAATCTTCCCAGGCACTAAATACAGAGTGACCTGATTACACGTTACTCTAACATATATACTTGGTAAACAAAACTAAAAATGTACCCCCTGTTAATGTAAGGTGCTGTATAAGTATCGAATGAGATTTCCAAACAGCCACAAGTATTTGAACTGAAATACTTTATCAGGGAAAAGTCCAATAAAACACATTTTGTGTACTTTAAAGGTTATATTCAAATTCAATTTAGGGGGAAATATTAATATAGGAATAATTATAAATGTTTAAAGGCGATAGGCAGGAGTGTTTTATGCGAAGCACAACAGTGTTTTATACTGACACTTTCAAGCTTCCCAAAAGAAAGGAGACTCCGGCTGACCACCTGGCTGCATGCGTGCTCTAAGGCCGTGCGCACACAGCGCTATTCCCCCCAGCTAGCCAAAGCAGGGAGAGCTCTGGAAGGCTTTGCCTTCTCGCACTCAAGTGCCTGCACTTGGGAAGAAGAAGCACGTGGACACACACTGATGGGCAAGGGGGACGGTCAGCTGGTGTCCGATGTGCTTGTTGGAAGGAAAATGAAAACTAACACCTGTGTGTGTGTGTGTGTGTGTTTCAGTGTCACAATCATGATTTATTTATTATTTATTTATTCAATTTCTATACCGCCCTGCCAAAAATGGCTCAGGGTGGTTTTCACAGAGAAATAATAAAAAAAATAAGATGGCTCCCTGTCCCCAAAGGGCTCACGGTCTAAAAAGAAATATAAGACAGACACCAGCAACAGTCACTGGAGGGATGCTGTGCTGGGGGTGGAGAGGGCCAGTTACTCTCCCCCTGCTAAATAAAGAGAATCGCCATGTTAAAAGGTGCCTCTTTGCCCAGTTAGCAGGGGTCATGATGATAAATACAATGAGAAATCCACACAAAGTACAAGGATGTCATGAAATATTCTTAGCACCAGCTGCTGACAATCTATGAATAAGTGATAACTTTTCAAATTTATTTTATTCTAACTTTAAAAGATAATTTATTTAAAGATTGTGGCAGATGGCACTAAAAATATTACATGCTGTCACAAGAAGAGCCTTCCCAAGGTTTTTCTAGTCCAGCATCCCATTTCCCACAGTAGCCCACCAGATGCCTCCGGGAAGCCCACAGTCAAGAGATGCATGCCCCCTCTCCTGCATATTTAAATCTAGTCTTAAATCGAGGCTGGAGGTGGCTCGGTCTAGCAGCCATAGATACACCTGTCCTCCATGCATTTCTCTAAGCCCCTTTTAAAGCCATTAACTAGTGGCCATCGCCATATCCCATGGCAGAGAATTCACATAGCATATGCTGTGTGAAAAATTACTTCTTTTTGTAGGTCCTAAATTTTGTGGCAGTCAGTTTCAGGGGATAAACTCTGGTTCTATTGTTGTGGGAGAGGAAGAAAATTTCTCTCTATTAACCTTCTCCACACCATGCATGACTTTATAGACCTCTGCCATGTCTTCCCTTAGTTGTATTTTTCCTACACTAAAAAGCTGCAGGTGTTGTAGCCTTGCCTCATAAGGAAGGTGCTTCAAGCTCCTGATCATCTTGGTTGCCCTCTTCTGCACCTTTTCAAGTACTACAATGTCCTTTTTGAGACCGTGTATGTTGTGTGGATTTCTCATTTTATTCATCATCATGATTTGCACTGAAGTTGGAATATATCACCCCTCTGGAAGAGCTGTTCGTTTTGCTTTCACTTGCAAATAGAATAAGAATGTTAGCTCTGCCTGTTGCCTTGTTCCAGAAAATTACTGTAATTAGTATTTGTGTATGGATCCTAACAGATCCTTGATTACTCTGGGGGATTTCCCTACTGAGAGAACAGATGATGCTTTTGATGGCCTGGTCTCTCTTTGGTATAAGGAGATGGGATGGGTGAGTAACATGATGATGTATAACCCCTGCTATCTGGGCAAAGAGGCACCTTTTAACGTGGTGATTCTCTTAATTTAGCAGGGGGAGAGTAACTGGCCCTATCCACCCCCAGCACAGGACCTCCAGTGACTGTTGCTGGTGTCTGTCTTGTGTTTCATTTTAGATTGTGAGCCCTTTGGGGACAGGGAGCCATTTTGTTTATCTTATTTATTGTTATTTCTCTGTGTGAACCACCCTGAGAGGTCTGATATTGTTCTATTCTACAATCCTTGTCTTATTGGTTCCATGTAATATTCTAATTTTCTGGGATTGTGGATTTGGGGTTTTCATGAGCCATGATCATCACAATTATAACAAATTATGGCTTGACTTATCTTGCATTGCATGTAATGCGTCTGTCTCATATATCAGTTTCACCTTTTAATTTGCATTACTGAAATTAATGGACTTTTGCATGATATTCTAATTTTCCGTGTTTCACCTGTATATCTGGTGTATTGTGTGGCAGATGTTTGTCTGTTTGTCGTCGGAAGTCCCATAATATTTTTACATCTTCATTTTCTACCACTTTTTCAATTTTATGGTCCCACCTATTTTTGACTACAGGTAGCTTGTATTTTTTGCAGATGTTCCAGTGTATCATCCCTGCTACCTTGTCATGCCTTTGTTTGTAGTCAGTCTGTGTGATCTTTTTACAACAGCTGATTAGGTGGTCCACTGTTTCATCTGCTTCTTTACAAAGGTAGCACTTGCTGTTTGTTGTTGACTTTTCAACTTTTGCTCTTATTGCATTTGTTCTTAGTGCCTGTTCTTGTGCAGCCAGTATTAAACCCTCTGTTTCTTTCTTCAAGTAACCATTCTTAAGCCATTGCCAGGTCTTGGTTATGTCTGATTTTCCACTTATATTGTGCAAATATTGACCATGCAGGGGCTTATTTCTCCATTTTTCTGCTCGGTTCTTGACTTGTTCTTTCTTGTAGGCCTGCTTTCTTTCATTGGTGTTGAATAGTTTCGCGTTCTTGACCATTTGAAGTGCATCTTCTTCACTGTCCTTGATATATTCTTCAAGGCCTCTTTTCTCCTCCTCTACTGTTTGATGGACTTGCAGCATTCCTCTTCCACCTGAGCTGCAAGGGAGGTATAGCCTATCTACATCACTGTGGGGGTGCAGAACATGATTGATGGTCATGATTTTCCTGGTCTTACAATCCAGTGTCTCTAGCTCTGCCTGGCTCCAGTCTATTATTCCTGCAGTGTATCTGATAACAGGTATAGCCCAGGTGTTTATGGCTTGTATGGTGTTCCCGCCATTGAGTTTGGACTTGAGGATTTTTCTAACTCTCCTGATGTATTCACTTCCCATTTTTCTTTTCACTTCAGTGTGTGCAATGTTATCAGCCTGGAAAATGCCCAAGTATTTGTAATGTTCTTTCTCTTCCAGGTTCTTGATCTTGCTTCCATTGGGCAGTTCTATTCCTTCTGTTTTTCTTATTTTTCCTCTCTTCATTATTAATGCAGCACACTTGTCTAGTCCAAACTCCATTGCTATATCGCTACTGAATATACGGATAGTGTTTAGCAGTGATTTGATTTCTGACTGGGACTTTCCATACAACTTCAGATCATCCATGTACAGCAGATGGTTTATTTTACTTGATGTTTTAGACGTTTGGTATCCGAGGCCTGTTTTGTTTAGTATTTGTGAAAGTGGGGTCATGGCGATTACAAACAACAGAGGGGATAGTGAGTCCCCTTGGAAAATGCCTCTTCTAATGCTAACCTGTCCAAGTGTCTCGCCATTGATTGTTAACTGTGTACTCCACATGCTCATTGCTTTTTTTTATAAATATCTGAATGTTTATTATTATTATTATTATTATTATTATTATTATTATTATTATTATTATTATCATCATCATCATTATCATTATCATCATCATCAACAACAACAATCTTCTCCCAATGCACAGAGCCCAGTCAACCCCCTGGTATGAGAGCAGCAAAAAACTCAGTATAAACAGAACCCAACATAGGCTAGCCCATAGAAAGGCCTGCTCTGTAGCAGTCAGAGTGGCCAAGAAATCTGACTTTTTCACCAGCACTGCATGTGCTCTATGTCCTCCAGGGGAGCCTCCTTTGAGTCTGTTCTCTTTCCTGTTTTTTCTGTCACAGAGTAACACGGCCACCCATCCTGAACCTGTCTTCATGGACTCGAGAACAGCGTAACGGCACAACCAGCTGCAATTACAACATCATCATGAACGAGCTGAAATCCACGGACTATAACTTAGAATACACTGCAATCACTTACGGCGTCCTCTGGAACCCACCCAACACCGCTGGCGCCGAGGGAGACTTCCAGTGCCTGTTGAACACCCTCAGTACCACCATTGCCCCAGAGACGCACACCAAACGCATCATCCCACTCAGTTGCCTCCATCGTCTGTCACAGACCAACAAGAAGCCCTTGTCCATCTGCTGATGACCACTCCCGACCACAGGGCGCACCCCTCTGCAAATGCAATAAACCATCTGAAAATGCCAACAGTGTCTTGTGCTAAATGACCCAGAGAGTCTGTCTCCAGCCCAACTGGTCCCCTGCCAGGGTTCTGTTACTGAGGGGAGGACCAACCTGAAAGTGTTCCCCTCATGGTCTTGAATAACATGCACCCTGATCCCAATCTCAATGACCCCATTGCCTCGAACCTGGTCTTCTGTCTCTGCCTTTCTCATCTTCCCTGGCACTTTGTTTGAGGTGGCCTCTTGACCTGCCTAGAGAATGACATTTTCCTCGTGCTTCTTCCATGCTTCTTCTTAACTCATGCTCTTTAAATGCTAGTCAGAGTTCTCCTGTCTTAAGGTGCCAACCGGTGGGTGGGGGATGGATTTCAGACTTGGCGGGAGCTCCCCGCCACAGCTCCTGCACAGGCACAGCGCCACCGCGACTCCGGGGCCGGTGACTCCAGCACGTTCGGCCCACCCAGCGCTTCGCCTCACTTGCTGGCCAAACCAGCCTCGCCTCTTCTCCCTGCTGGCACAGAAAGGGCAGCTGCTGCACCCTCTTTCCCTCGGGTTGCCACCCGGCCTTCCACGGCTGCCTGACCCTGCTCCCTGGCCCTGCTCCGCTCTCCTTGCCCTCTGGCCACCTCGCGCACCCCTCGGTTGGGGCCTGGAGAGCTCGGCGGCTCCCCCAGCAGCCGGCACCAGCCCCCGTTGGAAGGGCAACAGGAACGGGCTGCTGGACGGAGCCTGGCCCGGCCCGCTGGGACCCTTCCGTGCCGCTCCAAAATGGAGAGAGACCTTGCGAGCGGCCAGCCGGAGGATGAGGAAGGGGTGCTCTAGGCGGGAGCTGACAACCACCCAGCGGGCAGCTGGTGGGGGCTGCCGGCACCCCCGTCCCAGGCACAGGCTCAGGGAACGGGGTGCTGGGAGCCGACAGCCAGCAAGCCCCGACGAGAGGAGTCTGGAGGGGAGGGGAGCTGCTCTTGTGCTAGCAAGCCTGAATTGTCCCCTTTGCTAAGCAGGGTCTGCCCTGTGTTGCATTCCAATGGGAGACTACATGTGAGCACTGTGAGAGACTCCCCTCCGGGGGGGGGGGGGTGCAGCCGCTCTGGGACAAGCACCTGCCTGCTCACCTGCAGAAGGTTCCACGGTCCCTCCCTGGCAGCAGCATCCCCAGGTGGGGCTGGCATAGACTCCTGCCTGTCACCTTGGAGAAGCCGCTGCTCAGACAATACTGAGCTCCATGGACCCATGGTCTGACTCAGTTAGAAGGCAGCCTTCTATGTGCCATGGCTGGGAGGGGAGGAGGCAGGGCTTGGCGTCCTGAGAAACCAGGGGCTGGAGAGCCCCATGGGGCAGAAAGAGCCTTCTGGACTCCTCCTCCATGGCTCATGAAGACAGCTGGGTGGCCCATTGCCTGGTGCTCTGGCGGGATCTCTTGGCTCGCCTTGTTGTGGTGACACTGGCAACTTCTCAGTGGCCTGGTGCTGGCAAAGTGGGGGGAATATCCTTGGGGCCCGTGTGACCCAGACAGTCAGTGGAACTTCTCTCTGTTCTTTGCAGTGAACGATACTACGGGCTCAAGAATTATTCATCGAGGCTACTGCTTTGAATGCCCAATCCCTTTGCATCCACATCTTCCATCAAGCAGCTCCAACTACACCCAGACCGATGCCACCACACAGGGTTCCCTCTCCTGCTATCCCCTTTCCACTGACGGGTCTTTTCCGGGCTCTCAGCAAGTGCTGGACGATGGCTCAGATCTTCCCTTTCTGGCCCCCCAGACTGACACCACACCGTACAGCTTTGGACCAATAGGCAATGCCGCCGCCGCCTCTAACCAGTGGGGTGCTCTCCCAGATTTCGGACAAAATGCCCAATTTGTTTCGGTGCCTGGCTTTAACCCTGCAAGCTTCCAGGGTGGAAGTGGTTTGCCTGCCCTGGTCCCCTATAGCCCCAGCACCTTACCGTCTCAGTCTCAGCTCAGCTCTGAGTGCTCCCAGAGTGGCGTTGTACGAGACCCCACGTTGGGTCTCAGGCAGCATTTCACATTTTGTTTGCCTTTTCTGCTAACCCTTCTTTTCCCCGAGTTGTTTGACAGCACAGGACTGGCCCAGGCCCAGGCTCAGGCCCAGGCTCAGGCCCAGGTCTCTGCACCCCTGGTTCCCAAATCCCCCAGCACCTTGTCACCTAGCTCTCCGCTGGGTCTAGAACAGCTCCAGAGTGGTCCTGGTTCACCTGTGTTAGAAACGTACTCGGTCTCCCCACAGGATGCATCTCCCTTTCCCGCCAGTGACAGTACCCCAGTGAGCGGTTCTGGTCCACGCATGGGGGATACTGACTCTGCCTCCCCACAGGAATCCTCATCCATTCCCGCCAGTGACAGTACCCCAGTGAGCGGTTCTGGTCCACGCATGGGGGATACTGACTCTGCCTCCCCACAGGAATCCTCATCCATTCCCGCCAGTGACAGTACCCCAGTGAGTGGTTCTGGTCCACGCATGGGGGATACTGACTCTGCCTCCCCACAGGAATCCTCATCCATTCCCACCAGTGCCAGATCCCCAGTGAGTGTCTCAGGAGGCTCTCCTACAAGGCCACGTGTAAAATTCCACCCCCTCGTCCTTCAAAACCCTGCCCCCTTTGTTTTGCAACCCCCACCACCAGGTAGGAAGCTCCGTGCTCTTGTGCCCCCTCCAGGACTGCTCCCTCCCTCTGCTACCCGCAGCCCTGGGAGCCCTCAGTCTCCCCCACTAGCCAATCCACGGTCCCTAGTGACAGATCAGACTGGCAGCCCACTTTGCTCCTCCCTCACATCTGGCAGCCTAGAGAGTGGTACCGCTTCAGTTCTCCCCCCACAGAGCTTTTCCATCAGCTCCTCTGGCTCGCTGCCCCTGTCCCAGAGGGCCCTTGCAGCAAATGCCCAGTCGTGTTCTCCCAGCCCCACCTCACTTGGCTTGCCCCTCAATCCCCAAGCAGGCCCCCAGTTTTTTTCTTTCTCCCATACAGTTGACAGCTTTCCAAGGGCCGGCATTTCACACCCCATCCCACAGGGGTTTTCCAGCCCCAACAGTGTCTCTGTGCCTGGCTCAGCCTTGAGCAGCATAGAGGACACCGGCATCTCTGCATACTCACAAAACCATCCCAACACCCGGCAGTTTTCTTTCTCCGTGGGTTCCCAGAGCTTCCCGAGGGCCGGCCTTTCACACCCCATCGCACAAACGTTTTCCATCCCCAACAGCGTCTCTGTGCCTGGCTTCAGCCCTCAGAGGACCCAACCTGCTCTTGCTTCCCCCATCAGTCAGTGTCCCTCTGTGGCTGCCTCAGCCCAGAGTGCTCTCGGGGGCACTAACAGTCCTTACTTTTTTTGGGACTATTATGACATGCTTCCACCGGATAGGCCACCCAGCATCAACTTAGCCCCTGGCTTTGGGTCTGTAGCCTCCCAGAGTAGTGCTGGTCCTCAGTCTTGCCCATCAAGATGGCATCCCTCCGTGGGGGGCTCCATCCCAGTCACGATGGGTGCTGCTGATGCCTGTGAACGCTTAGGGGAGACGTACAGTGTGCCCCCGGAGGAATGGATGTCACACAGCCAGACTCTCCCAGAACTGGACTCCCTGGCGGAATTTGGTTGCAGCCCCAGCACACGGTTTCCCAGCACTGTGGATCTCTCAGGGGCTTCCAGCGTTTTCAGCCCTTCCCTTCCCAGACAGCACCCCACGGCACATCTCCCACAACTGTATTTCCCCTCTTCGGTCCTCTGCCCTGAAAACAGTTCTCAGATCCCCAACATGTTTTTCCCCACACATGGCTCTGCTCTCCCTGCACCTGAACAGGCACTGTGCAGAAGGGACAGAACCTACTCTCGGTAGCTTCCCCAACCAGGACTCCCATCTTCCTCCCCATGCCTCCCCATGAGGCCCCTGCCGCACTCAGCACCATCTTATACACTCTTTTCACCTCTTGCACCCCCCACCTCAAGCCCAAGCCCAACCCATAGAAGCACCACAAAAGCCTCCAGATGTGAATCCAACTGACCAGGGGTACAACTCCAACCCAAACAAAGGTAAGAGAGGATGGGAGGGGCTGCTTGTGGGTCATGTGACATAACGTGTCCCCCCCCCCCCTTGACTTGGGCCCAGGATATGTCAAGGATCCATTTCCTCTGTGACTCTTCCCTTGCTCCGTGTACTACCAGGGGCTGAGGTGGTGGTCAGTGTGTACACGGGACAGGGAGGCCTTCTTTCCTGTGTGTGGAGGTGCCCACACTCGGGGGTTCCCTCTCCCAGATGACACATCCAGACCCTTCTCTGTCCCCTTTTAGAGGGACCTGAAAGACTGTTGTTAACCTTTTTTTATGAAGGCAAAGGGCAGAATCCTCTACATGGGGGTGGAATGATAGTCCAAGGAGGGACTAAAGTTTTTGTAAAGTTCTGCCCTGAAATAAGTCATATTTTGCCATTTTCAGCCATTTTTTAAAACAAAAAACCTTAAAAATCAAAGAATTGGCCGCTTTGCTTCCAATTCACTACATCAGGTTCTGGCATCCTGCCTTGTATCTGTGCCCAGTTTCAAAGCCCTAGGCCCAGCTCTCTGTTTATGGTGATTTTGTTTCCATTACCACATTGACCTCTATGGGGGGATCCAATTTCTTCCTCCAGGTTTCAAAATGGTGGTTTCTGCCATTTTGTACTTCCGATAATTCCAGTATAATTCCAACATGAATTTCAACAGTATGGCAGTAATTCCAATATTTCTGATCTGATATTGGAAGCTCAATATTGGATAGAAATTAATTCGGATATCCAATATGGCCAATATTGGATGATTTCCGATATTAGAATTCTGATATCGCACAGGCCTAATACGTCATATTTCTCTGAGCTCATTGAAGTCAGCTTTCCTGAAGTCCAGGGTAGACATATGACTTTCTGAAGTTTTCCCTCCCTTTGATATGAATTGCAGGCAGAGATATGTGAGGTGGAAATTTTTCTCTCTACTTTGTTTTTCCATCAGACATTTTTCATTTCTAAAAATTCCTTGGTTGACATCCAGACTAGTACTGTTCATGTCCAGCAATATGAGTTCCAGAGTACCGCTGCGCTACCTCTTGAACAGGGGGAGGGACCATCTTTCCTGACCTCCCTTCCCCTTCCCCTCTGGAGCCACCATGCCTTATCAAACTCTGTCCCTCATAGTTGTGCAACTTGCAGGAACATATTTTGCTGACACACACACAGTGGACTTCAGAGGAAAGGTGAGATCAGCCCAAATCTTCACTCCCCGCACTGAAACAGCAGCAGTGGTGTAACGAGTGCATCGGCACCCCATGTTCTGACAGGCACTCCCTCCCCCCTGCAGTGGTGGGGCACTCCCTACCCTGGTGGCAATGACAGGCTCCCTCTCGTGATTCTGCCCATGAGCACTGCTTCAGAGGGGCTGAGGAGGGCAGGAAAAGGTCCCTAGCCATTGCTGGTATCCAGAATGCTACATGGGACGTAGGTGCCTGACCCGACATCCCACGGAGAGGCTTCCCCACTGTGCTCAGATGGTCTCTACTGAGACCAATTTTCTCTCCTAATTTTTCTCTCCAGTTTTTATGCAGACACTTTTAACTGGACTCCCATGCTCAGATGCATAGATTTCTATACATAATTAAACCTGCTATACTTACACTGTAATTATATTCCCCCTCAGTTTCCTCCTGTTGGTGTCCCATACCCTTTGCATCCTTGAATAGACATAGGAAGTAGACCATGGGTCTTCCAGCAACCTTGCCTCAGTGAGACTTGTGAAATCCTGAGCACCTCCTCCTCTATTTTGCTTCTGCCTTGGCACACATTTTCTTTCTTCTCCTTAGGACCTGGTATTATACCTTGTACATGTCTCCCTCCTGCATCAAGTTCAGAACCCTCTTGATTAGGTTTTCAGGGCTCCTATCAAATATATCCTTCTCAGTCTTCATGAGGTGAACCCCATCTAGTTCCAGAAGTCCTTCACATAGATAGTATAGGCAATGGTCCAAGAATCCAAGACTTGCTCAAGGACACCATCAGGATAGTCAGCTGTTTATTTTCCTGCATCTTGACCTTTCATTGAAAGGATTGAAAAAAGCACCACTTTTGACCCCAGAGTCTTCATATCCCTACCCAGTGCCTTATAGAAAAAACATAATAACATAAGAAGAGTCTTGCTGGATTAGGCCCAAGGCCAATCTAATCCAGAATCCTGCTCCCACAGTGGCCCACTAGATGCTTCTGGGAATCCCACAGGCATGCCCTCTCTCCTGCCGTTGCTCCCCTGCAACTGGGATTGAGAGGCATCTTGCCTCTGAGGCTGGAGGTGGCTTATAGCCATTAAAACTATCCTCCATGAATTTGCTGAAGCCCCTCTTAAAGCCATCCAAGCAGGTGACCATCACCACATCCTGTGGCAGAGAATTCTATAGATTAATTGTGCACTCTGTGAAGAAATACTTCCATTTTTTGGTCCTAAATTTCTTGACAATCCCTTTCTTGGGATGAACCCTGGTTCTAGTGTTGTGAAGGAGGGAAAAGAACCTCTCCATGTCATGCTTAATTTCATGCAACTCTACCATGTCTCCCCTTAGTCATCTTTTTTTCTAAATTAAAAAGCTCCAAATGCTGTAAAATAAAGAAGCTGCTCTAGATCCCTGATCATCTTGTTTGCCCTCTTCTGCACTTTCCTCAGTTCTATAATATCCTTTTTGAGATGCGGTGACCACAATTGTACACAATATTCCAAATACTGTGTACAGTATTACATAGATCTTAATGATATGTTAAGTGCTTAGAACATCAGCTTAGAACATAACATCAACCCTTATCACTTCTGTTTGACTTGGTCAATCAGTCTCCATCCCTGAGAAGCTCAGTTTGGGCACAGGTATATGCTCTGTTTTTCCACAGTTTGAGGAGGCCATCCTTCAATTATGGGTTATGCACTGAGCATGCTCCAAAGTCACGACCTATGTTTTTGAATTGTAGGTGTGGCTAGCTTCCTGCCTGAGAGGAGGCAAATCCTCAGTTCCGGTCCTGTCTTGCTCCAGTGCAAGGACTGCGAAGCAGCTCCTGATTGCTTCATTTGTTGGCTAGCTTTTTTCAAACCTTTCTTCTAATCTCTCTCCTTCCCTACCCTTTAGCAGTGTGCCAGGGTGGGAAGGAAGTCAAATCCAAAGTACACTTTTCTTTACCTAATTCATCTAATTGGCTGCTTTCATTTTCTCTCCCCCCCCCATTTTGTTTGGAGCTCAGCGTGTGGACTCCGTGCCATGCTAACAATGCAAAACTCCCACTCTGGAGCCATGTTCAAAGGTTCCCCTTCAAAGGGCCCTCAATCGGAAGCCGGGACAGACCCCAAAATAAGGAGCACTCAGGCCACAAAAGGCCACGCTCCACACCATCTTGCCAGGAGTGCATTGTGCACAATCCCCCAGCCTCTGCCACAGATACCATGGAGAAAGGCAAAAAGGCGCACAGGAAGGCCACCACATGGAGGAAACAAAAAGGTCAGGCATGATCTAGGAAGCACCAGGCTGCCACCAGCACTGTTCGGCTGAGCGAACGCCTCCTCCTGCAGACAGTCTGCGAGGAACGGCCTCCCCACCACTTGCCTCCCACCTCGGAGGAGCCGGCCAAGCCACTCCCCATTAACACCTCCAATGCAGACCCACCAGTGGGTGGTCCGAAGGAGCCAACACTGCCACCTCCAACCTGGCCTGGCCCGCCTCTCCATCTCCAGCTACCCTGACGGAGCCAGTTTAGGATCCACAACCTCCTCAATCTCTGGCAAGTGGATCTAACAAGCCTGTGTTGCCAAGATTTCCTCCTCTGGCTTAACCCGCCTCGCCACTTCCAGCAACAGCAGCAAGGCCAGACTGGGTGCCTTCTCTGCTGCCTCTGCACCCTATTCTCCCACTGGATCTGGCTGAGCAGCCCATAGCCCCAGCAAGCCCTAGCGCTCTGCCACAGGAGGTTGTGAGTATGGTCCCTTGCCAGTCAAGGACCCCTTCCCTCCAGATGTGTCTGCTTGGTTGCAGGATTTTATTTTATAGCAATGAAGCTCTCTGATCAAGTCACAGCCATCCTTGCTTGCTTCTATAGTACCTGCTGACCCCCTCCCCCTCCTCCCCAAAGACTTCTGCTCGCCTCTTGTTCTCTTCATCACCCGCCTCTAGCCCCCACCAGCAGGCTATACCGGCCAATGAGAGGAGGTGATTTAAACCACACTCCAAGTGCCCCAAGAGCAAGAAAAGGGCCAGATCTACCCCACCCACCCCCGCAAACATCCTGTCTGTCCTCTGTCTCCTCCTTCTGTTGTTCCCTTACCCATTACAGCTCCTTCCATTCTCTCAGTATCTGCTGCACCTATTATTACTATTCAGATTTCTCGCAGTGAGATGTCCCATTCAGATGGGACAGTTTCTAATTGTAAACCACCTTGAGCCATTCTGGAAGGGCGGTATATAAACCAAACCAAACCAAACCAAACCAAACCAAACCAAATCAAATCAAATCAAATCAATCAATAAGGGTGCAATCATGAGTGACAATAATGATCCTTCAGATAAGGAAGAAGGGGAACTCTGATGAGGCTACACCTACCCCTGCCTGTACAAGACTATTTTCCTCCTCTGATTTTAGGGTTCTACTGTCCGAGGCCAAGCACACCATTAATGATGTGGCTCCTATTGATATGCCCTTAGAGCTGTCTTCATTAGTTCAAAATGGTTTTCCATCCCCAGCAAGCCATACCACCATGGTACCTTTCCCACCTCTCTTTCGCAATGTCATGATGGTTGAGTGGGCCGCTCCAACCTCCAACCTCCACGTGTCATGCACTCGATCTCAGATAGCGAGGAGGAAGGGGAAGCTGACAGCCTTTCAGCCGATGCAGGGGTGCCTGAGGGGCAGAGCCCAGCTGTCAGTTCCCAAGAGATGGCTGCGGAAGGTCCGGCTGATGTTTCAGAGCAGACACAGCAGTTTGAGGCAGCAGAGACAGCGATCGACAGACTAGAAGATGAGCTGTGCAGGCAACCCCCACTGACTCCACAGCAATGGCATGTCACAAGGCGGAGAGCACAGCTGGAAACTATGAGGAGGAGTAAACGCCTCTTGCAGAGGGCTGATAAGCCTTGAATCCCTGCCAGCTGAGAGTTATCAGCTTGGACTATAAAGCACATCAGCAGCTTTCTGTTAGCTGCTGGAAGACAACATTTGTCAACCCTCGTGTCAACAGCTTTCAGCCCGAGCCTGATATCAAGAACTATTCCAAGCCGTTTCATTTCTGCAGCCCAGTTTGTATTGTGGACTGACTTCCTGGACTTCCCTTCTGGGTGGCCAGATTGCCGACACCACCAAGCCTGTGGGGAATCTTCCCAAAAGATTATACACTCTGCCCCAAGATGTCTCTTCTCTCGTTGCTATACCCATGGTAGACTCACCAGTGGCACAGTTGGTTTTAGGTGCAGTTATGGTCAACGAAGGAGATGAACATCTTGAGACCCCTGAGGTCCGTAAATGCAACTTACTTCTCCTCAAAAATCATTTGGCTGCTGCCACTGTAATCAAGGCTGCAACCACCAACTCTGTTTTCACCTATGCTTCTGTTCTTTGGACAAAAGAGCCAGCTCATTTTGTCCCCCCGAAAACACCATTATGTGGCAAGGACTCAACAAACTTGCTAAGGCTGCAGCCCTCTTGGCAGACTCCAGTCTGGATTGCATTCCGCATGCATCCAGGGCTAAGGTCTCCAGTGCAGCAGTCTTCAGGTCCTTGTGGCTGAAACAATGAGGGATGTGGACTGCAGATCCCAGACTCAAACTAGCAGCTACTCCCTTCTTGGGTTCTCAGCTGTTTGGTGAGGCATTGAATCCCATCCTGGTGGAGACCAAGGATAAAAAGAAAGCCCTACCCTTGGGTTGTGGGGACTTTTGGAAACCCTTCTGCTCTCTCAGCCTTTTTGCTCCTTCAGAAATTACTCCAGGTCATCATTTCTACAAAGCAGAGAAAATCCACCGTCTACTAGGGATGTGCATGAACCTGTTCAGAGACCCTTTTAAGGGCCTCTGAACAGGTTCAAAAGACTGGTGGTTTAGTTGGTTCAAAGGTGGAGGGGGAATACCTTTAAGGGTGGGGAGGATACTCTTAACCACCCTGAGCCATTTTGGAAGGGCGGTATATAAATAAATAAATAAATAAATAAATAAATAAATAAATAAATAAATAATAAACCCTCCCACCACATTTCCCTCACATTTCCACATTTCCCACCACATTTCCCACCACATTTCCCCACTGGCGCTGCATTTTAAAAGGGTCCAGTGGGGCGGCAGCGTACCTCCCTGCATTGCCTGTCAGACTGGAAGTGACTGGAAGTACCCGGCATGCGTGCATGCACATGTCGCGCTCACCTTCACACACTTTGGGCATGTGCTCGATGTGTGTGCAATGTGTGCGCGCACACGCCCAACGTGCACATGCGCACTGGGTACTTCCAGTCACTTCCAGCCAGACCCTTTCAAAGTGCAGCGCCGGTGGGGGGGAATGTGGCAGGAGGGGTAAGAGCACCATCCCCTGCCTTTAAAGGTATCCCCCCTCCACCCTCAAGCCACCCCCTCTGGTTCCATACACATTCCTACTGCCTACAAGCCCACCTGGCATAATCAGTGGCAACAACATGGAGGAGGCTCCTCCAGAGCCTGACCATCCCACCAGTTCTCTTCCCTCACCTCCCAACTCCCCCCTGCCCACAAACAAAAACTATCCTCCCATCGGGGGCAGGCTTCTCCACTTCTATCCTCAGTGGGAAGCCACAACCCAAGACCACTGGATATTTCCCATCAAAGCCAAGGTATATGCTCTAGACTTTTTATCTCCTCCCTCCAACCACGTCACTGTCTCTCCAAGGTCCGAGGATCCAATAAAACATCTTCGGATGAAACAGGCAATCCTTCACCTCATTCAGATCAGAGCAGTCGAACTCGTGCCATTGACAGAATTATGGCACGGCGTTAACTCTCTTTTATTTCTGGTCCCGAATAAAGATGGGTCGTGGAGAGCAGTCCTTGATTTGAAATGCCTAAACTGATTCATCAGGAAACAGACGTTTCATATGGAATCTCTGCACACCATCAAAGAAGCAATATCCCACCACGACTACCTAGCCTCCACAGATCTATCAGAGGCGTGCCTCCACATCTCAGTCCTCCAGGATCACCGCAAGTACCTCAGGTTCTGCTACAACAAGTGCCACTAACAGTACCAGGCCATGCCCTTCGGGCTGTCATCAGCCCCGAGGGTCTTCATAAAGATCATGATAGCCCCCGTCACTCACCTGTGGATGTTTGGGGTTCGTCCACCCATATCTGAAAGATCTGTTGGTCTGAGCTCCCTCCCTCCCTCAGACCCAACAGGTGCTGCAACTCTCCCTATCCTCAGGGACCATCAGTTCCTGATCAACCACCAGAAGAGTTAGCACTCCTGTCTCAATACCTGCAACATCTGGGGACAATATTCAACACAGCACAGAGCACCGTTCCCTGCCCCCTGAACGGAGAGAGAAATTGTCCCTGCTCATTCGGCCCCTTCTAAGAAACTCTGCAAACTTAATGCTTCTAGAGCAGGTCCTGGGATCCACGATCGTCTGCCAAATCGTCTGCCTTGGTTTTGCTGGCACACCCAACCTCTCCAGTGGCTCCTCCTTCCTTTCCAGGAGGATATCATGTCATGCGTCCACAGGGAGATTTACCTTCCCCAAGGAGTCTGAATCTCCTTCCGTGGGGGCTGTCATCAGACCAAGTCATTGTCACGACCGATGCAAATCTCACCAGCTGCAGAGCTCATAGCAACAGCCAATATACTCAGGGCACATGGTCTCCCAGGGAAGCATCGCACAACATCAACAGGCTAGAACTTTGAGTAGTCCAACTAGCCCTACTCCATTTCCTTCCCATTATTCAGAACGCCCACATTCTGGTATGACTGACAATGTAACAACGAAGTTCCACATCAGTCACCAAGGCAGCACCAAGTCCTACTTGCTCAGGGCAGAGCTGTACCAACTGTTTTGATGGGTGGAGATCCATCTGGCATCAATCTCGGCAGAACACCTTCAAGGCATGGCCAACTCACAAGCACCCTGGCCCCCGGGTCTCCTCTATGCCTTCCCACCGGCAGCAATCATAGGGAAACTGCTTCAAAAGCTACACCTCAAAAGGGCAGAGCTCATCCGGATCACCCCACACTGGCCCCAGAGACCTTAGTTCTCTGATCTGCATAGCCTCTCCATCAGCCATCCCTGGCCTCTTCCTCCATGACCAGATCTGCTGGCGCAAGGGCTGCTTCTTCACCCAGATCCTCAGTGGCTCCAACTGTACATCTGGGGATTGCACACTCACTCTTAGCAAAAAAAAAAAAGGCTACTCTAAGTTGGCCCAAGACACCATTTTCACCTCCAGGCACTCATCGCTAACTGCATATACCAAATTATCTATGGTACTAGGGTCTCACTTTGGGCGGTGGCAGTGACTTTCAGGGTTTGTAACTTTGCAGTTTTTTTCTCTTCTTCCTTTGACTGTTTTCTCTTTTGCTGCCCATTTATCCTTTCATTCCTGAGTAATTTTGCCCATTTATCCTTTCATTCCTGAGTAATTCCTGAATAATTTTGGAAGTGTGGAACGCTTCGTCCTTTTTCATTTAGCGCAACAGTCCCAGAACTGGGGATTTGCCACCTACCAGGCAGGAAGCTAGCCATGACTACAATTCCAAAAACGGGTCCTGTCTTTGGAGTGTGCTCAGTGCACAACCCATAATTGGAGGATGACCTCCTCAACTGTGAAAAATAACCCTCCACAGTAAATCCAACATTTCTTTCCCCTGCCGAAAATACAAATGCAAATAACTCATTCAACTTCTACACAATCTCCCTGACCTCATAAGAACATAAGAACAGCCCTGCTGGATCAGGCCCAAGGAGGCCCATCTAGTCCAGCATCCTGTTTCACACAGTGGCCCACCAGATGCCACTGCTGGAAGCCTACAGGCAGGAGTTGAGGGCATGCCCTCTCTCCTGCTGTGACTCCTCTGCAGCTGGAATTCAGAGGCATCCAGCCATGAAATTATCCAAACCCATCTTAAAGCCTTCCAGGTTGTTGGCGGTCACTAGGGGTGTGCACAAAACTGGCTGGTCTGCTTCAGTTTGAGCCTGAACCAGACCCAAACCAGAGTGGGTCAATTCGGTCCTGCACCCCCTCAAACCCACCCACCTCGGGTTCGATTCAGACCGATGGGGGGTTGTGAGCTTTTTTTTTTTAGTCTTACTTTTTAAAAAAAAACGTATGCCCTCCGGCGAGGTTCTCCAAGACAATGGTGGCGGTCCATGGGGGTTCCCCCTCCACCCACTGGCCTCCCTTCTGTTCAAAACCATCCTGTTTGGCTGTTCTTCGGCCTGTTCGGGCCTTTCCCCCAGCACAGTGGCCATTTTGGAGGCCGCTCTGCCTGCGCAATGCCGTAACCCTAACCCTGCCAGGCCACACAGAGGTCCATCGTGCAGGCACTGCAGCCTCCAAAATGGCCACTGTGCCGGAGGAAAGTCCCAAACTGGATGAAGAATGGCCAGATGGGCCGGTTTTGGATGGAAGGGAGGCTGGCAGGGGGGGACCTCCATGGACATCCCCACACATACCCCTCGCTGCCACCACCTCAGAGAACCCCCTCCCCCAAGGGGGGTAAGTAAAAATAAATAAATTTCAAAAGAAAATAAAAACTCACGAACCCCCCAAACAGGCTGGGGGGTTTGGTCTGGGGTCAGACCGAACAGGGGATGGTTCAGTTTGATCCCAAACTGTTGTACCTCTTTGCACATTCCTAGTTGTCACCACATCTTATGGCAGAGCATTCCACAAGCTGATTTTGCATTTTGTGAAAAAGTACTTCCTTTTCTTGGTAATAAATTTCTTGGCAATCTATTTCATGAGATAACCCCTGGTTCTAGTGTTATGTGTGAGAGAGAGAAATTTCCCAGTTTCCTCCAAGACCACCTGTTGCTGGGAGGCCACCAGCTTCTCAATCACCTTGCCCAGCCATGGAAGGTTGGAGACAGGCCTGTAATTGCTTAACTCGGAGGGATCCAAGGCAGGCTTATACAGAAGTGGTCTAATAATGGACTCCTTAAGACAAGGAGTCATCCTGCCCTCCCTCAGAGAAGTTCCTTTGATAAGGAGCTTTGTCAAAATCTTTTTGGAAGTCCAGGTATACTATGTAAACAGGATCCCATTTATCCACAAACCTGTTGACACTCTAAACAAACTCCAAAAGCTTAGTGAGGCAAGATTGACCTTTTCAGAAGCCATGCTGGTTCTCCCCCAGCAGGGCCAGTTCTTCTATGTGCTTAACAATTTTATCCTTGAGAATGCTTTCTATCAATTTGCCTGGAACAGACGTTAAGCTAACCAGCCTGTAATTTCCGAGATTGCCCCTGGATCCCTTTTTGAAAATGGGTGTTACATTGGTTACTTTCCAGTTTTCCAATACAGAGCCTGCTTGTAGGGATAAGTTATATATTTTTGCAAGGAGGTTGGCAATTTCACATTTGAGTTCTTTAATGACTTTTGGATGAATACCGTCTGGCCCTAGCAATTTGCTAGTTTTCAGTTTTTCCAGACAGTTTAGATCATCTCTTGTCACCTCTATCTGACTCAGTTCTTTAGCCTCTGTCCCTGAGAAGCCCAGTTCAGGAACAGGTATACTGTCAGTATCCTCTGCCGTGAAGACAGATGCAAAGTACTCATTTAGCTTCTCTGCAACCTTCATATCTTCCTTAAAAATCCCTTTCACTCCCTCATCGTCTAACTGTCCAACCTCCTCCCTAGCAGGTTTCCTGCTTCTGATGTATTTAAAGAAGTTTTTTTATTTAAAGAAGATGTATTTAAAGAAGTATTCCCCTTGATGCTTTTAGCTAAATTTTCCTCAAACTCTCTTTTTGCTTCCTTTACTGTCACCTTGCCTTGGGTGGGGGGGCAGGGTTTGTTCTCCTTTCTGTTCTCTTCATTTGGGCAGACCTTTCAATTTCTGAAGGAAGTCTTCTTCCCCTTCATAGCTTCCTTGAATTCACCTGTTAGCCATGCTGGCATCCTCGTGGACTTGGTGGTATTTTTGCTCCCTTTTGGTATACATTTTAACCAGGCTTTTAGTCCTGTGTTTTTAACTAAACTCCAAAGTGCAAAGTGTCTCTCTTGATTCTTCCTTTCAGTCTTCTTTTCACCAAATGCCTCATTTTAGAGAATTTTCCTCTTCTGAAATCCAAAGTGTCTATGTTAGACTTCCTTGGTGATTCTCTCCCCATATATATGCTGAATTTGATTGCACTATGACCACTGTTTCCTAAAAGTTCTATGACACTGACATCTCACACCAGGTCCAGGGTGCCACTCAGGATTTAGTCCAAGGTCACCTCTCTGGTTAGTTCTATGACCAACTGTTCTAGGGCACAGTCATTCAGTATATCTAAAAATTTGGCCTCCTTATTACCCGACAATGAATTTACTCAGTCCGTGTGTGGATAATTGAAGACCTCCATTATTACCTCTGTGTTTCTCCTTGATGCCTCCCTGATTGCCTTCTGTAACTCCCAGTCACTGTCAGCATTTTGATCTGGAGTTGATCTTGCAGTTGCTTAAAGACGCTGGCCTGAACGGATAGGGCCAGCATCTCTCCTGCTCCCACCCCACTGCTGCTGGGGGAGGGGGAGAAAGGAAGAGACTGCTCCGCTCCCTCCCCCTTCCCGCAGCCACCCCTCAGCCGCGGTAAGACTTTATCATCATCATCATCATCATCATCATCATCATCATCATCAAAAAGCTGAGCTTTGGTGGGGTGGGCATGGGGTGGCTCAGCTGCCAGGGGCTCCTGGCCCCAGCCATTTGGAGGCTCCCCCAGACCTTGGAGGACCAGACCGGGTCCCCAAGGTCCGGGGGTTATTGCACCTCTGAGTCTGATGGCTATGGGCCACCTCCAGTCTCAGAGGCACGATGCCTCTAAACATCAGTTGCAAGGGGAGTGACAGCAGGATATAGGGCACGGCCTCAAATCTTGCCTGTGTGCTTATCAGGGGCATCTGGTGGGCCACGGTGTGAACCAGAATGCTCAACTGGATGGGCCTTGGGCCTGATCCAGCAGGGCCATTCTTATTTTTTTAAGTGACCAGGAGGTTATTCACACATAGCTTTATGCCTCGGGGTATCTGTAGAGCGAATCTGCTTCACACCAGATTCGCAAGATGTTTAATTCAGGGCATTAAATGGATAGCTCACATAGTGTCGGCTCCTCTCCACAATCCCTGGCAAATCTTTTTCCTGTGCACTCCCACCAGCTGATTCTGAGTTTTCCCTCCAACCAATCCTTGCAGAGGAGGAGGTGAGAGAGAGCTTTTTGTTGTTATTGTTTGTTTGACAGCATTGCAGAAAAACAGCATGACGAGTTGCCAAGGGATCAAACAGCAGAACGCTTAACCTGAGCCTGCCGAATCTGACCCAAATTTCTGCTGATTTTTAGAATGAACTTGCCTTTGTGAGTGATTAATGCCTTCATCACCTCATGCCCTCCCCACACACCCCAGAGGCAGGAAGTTTAAAGTAGAAACCATTGCTTTCTCTGTCATTAAGAAAAATGCAGGCGAATCAGCTCAAACAAACAAAAAAAAAAAGGCTCAGGTTACATCAGGCTGTAGTCTCCATTCTGCATATCTAAAGCCGATGTTAAGACCCACATTTTGCATTTTGCGCTTGCATTTAACTCAGGAATTTCTCCCTCCTCCTCCCCTGGACTCCCTCCACAGAATTTCACCAATCTTCTAAAAACCCTTCCTCCCCACCTGCCCGCGCTTGCAATTGCAAATACTCAGAGCAGAGCAGACGCAACAGCTGTCAAACTCCCCTTCAATGAGTTTTTTTAAATGACGGGTTTTGAAAAATGCCATTCCACACAGCAAGGGAAAGCAGTGGGGCATAACAGGCATTTTTCAAAAGCCACTGGAAATAGAGGATTATTTTAAACCTGACATAAATCTGGCTAAGCCAGAATGCGCAGCCTTGATTTGGGGGGAGGGGAGAAGAGAGTCCTGTCTGTAGTGGTCCCTGATAGCCTGAAGGGACTTCGAAGTAAAGGCAGCTGATATGTGGACTCACACTCCCCATCCCGAAGGAGGTCCGAACCAAAAGCCAGGTGTGTGAATTCTCCAGGCAGGCAAGACACCATGTGGTCTACATGCCCATCACAAACTCATCTCTATATGCCTCTAATTATTGAATATCCGACTTCTAGGAGGCCCCACCTTACAGAGGAGAAGCCTCAGTGCTCATTGAACTGAGCACCCACCCATGACATATCGCAGTTGTGAGATGGAAGTTTGGGGCAGCATACACATTTGATAAATAAATAAATATAGTTGTACATGATGCAATGTTCTAACAACAACTTTATTTGTTGGCTGCCCATAACTATTGTTCTCTGGAAGAGAACAAAGTCAAGCAATAAAACAAGCGGCATGCTCTTGGGGTGCAGGCAGGGCTGGCCCTACTTCTCTGAACGCTAGCGGGTGGGTGGGGAGCACCAGTTCCACCCCCTCTGTATCTGCCTCAGAGTTGCTACTGGAAGAGCAGGTGGTGACAGTGGGGCCATGATACATTAGAAAGCTTTTAAAGACTTGGCTTTTTACCCAGGCTTTTACATAATTGTTTTCACTGCGGCTTCTCTGTGTTTTTATCTGTTATTGAGAGACTGCATGAGCAGCCATTTATCCTTCCAAAAAAAGGAGAAAAGTGTGGTCTCAATTACAAAATAGATGCAAATTTACTTGGAAGTAAATCCCACTACGCTCAATGGAAATTACTCCCAGGAAAATGCACATAGCATTTTATATCACTAGTGGGAGCTTATCAACAACAACAACAACAAATATTTATATACCGTTTTTCAACAAAAGTTTCCAAAGCAGTTGACGTAGAGAAATAATAAATACATAAATAAAAAAAAAAATGACTCCCAGTCCCCAAAGGGCTCACAATCTGAAAAGAAACCTAAGATAGACACCAGCAACAGTCACTAGAGGTACTGTTCTGGGGGTGGATAGGGCCAGTTACTCTCCTCCTGCTAAATAAAGAGAATTGCCACGTTAAAAAGGTGCCTCTTTGCCCAGTTAGCAAGCAGGAGGAAAGGGAAATATGAAGTGAAGTGAAGTGAAGATGGGGAAGTCCAAGAATAAGCAGGCACTGGAATACACAAACATGCTTTCTTGGAATGCAAGCACCATGGCAATTTTGATTTCTACTTGTATGGAAAAGAATATATGTATTTTGAAGAAAACTCTTAATCTCTTGGTCATACTGCTTGTTTTAAATTTGGGGTTCTTATATACTGCCTTTCAAATGATTTCTCAAGTGGTTATCAGTAAGAACATGATTCATTTAACTGATAAAATGTTACACCCTACAAAAGTACTTTTTTTCTTTCTGAAGACGTAGAGCTTTAGCCTAAGGTTTTTCTTGGTTTAAGGCCTTAGGAACCTCTGAGTCGATGGTTGTACAGAGTGGCTTATGACCATGCCAAAGTTCTTATGGTGTTGTTCCTATAGGCTTTGTGTGCATTCTGCTTTGTATGTATGCAGCAGTCATGATGCCTTCTTCCCAGAGTTTCTGTGGGAGGTGTGCATCAGCAAGCATGCATCTTACCATGTCCAGGAGGCTTCTGTTTTCTGACACTTCATTCTGTGATGCATTGAAAGCTACCTTGGTTTGATGCACGATTCCATGTTCTCTCAGGTACTGCTGTGTGGCGCTGGACATATATTCTCCTCCATTGTCTGTGTGCAGGATCTTTGGCTTCCAGCCAAATTTGTTGCTTGCCATGTCCACGTAGTCCTGGAGTTTCTCGAGCATCTGTGATTTCTCCTTTAGTAGAAACACAACTGAATATTGTGAGAAATCATCTGTGATTGTTAAAAAATATTTTTGATTACCTATGGTTGCTGGTAGTGATCCAGATATAACGCTGTGGATCACCTCCAGGGGTCTTCTGGTCTTCCTTTCACTCTGCTTAGGAAATGGCTTGTTAACTGCTTTGGACTCAAGACAACAAACACAGTTAGTTATAATGTCACATGGCACAAAATCAATGCCATTAGCTAATCTCTTTTCCTTCCTGTTCTAGATTTACTCATAGCTCCTGTGTCCCAGGCGTCTATGCCACAGTTGCAAGCAGTTTTCATGCAGGCATGACTTAGCAAGGTTCACTTCATTAGGCTGGTATGCCTCAGGTTTGGACTGGGCTGGTCTTTCTCTGTCTGTCTTTGATACAGGTTGCTCCTGCACATTGTATAGGCCTTTGCATTTAGAGCCTACAAGGCAAACTTCTCCATTCTGGGTAACAATACATTGTCCATTTTTAATATACAGTTCACAGCCTTGTTTCTCTAGCTTGGATATTGAAAGCAAGAAGCTTGAGAAGTCAGGGATATACAAAACATCTTTAAGAAAAAATGGTTTAACTGATCCATCCAGTAACTTACAATTCCTTCACCTTTCTTCTTGGTTTTAATTGTAGTATTATTGCCCAAATAAACAGTCTCTTCAGGAATATCAAACAGTTCAGTATAGAAATCCAAATTATTTGATATATGAACCGAAGAACCACTCTCCAAAAAAATGAATTTTTCATCGCTTTGCATCAGGCAAACCTTAAAACTCTTGTTTGAATACCTTTCTGTAAAGTTACTTTTCTTTGTCTGATTCTTGGGACAGTTCACCCCCTTGTGGCCAAATTGGTTACACAGAAAACATCTAAAGGCATTAGTCCCAGTTGGCCTCATTTCAGGAGCAGTCTCCCTGCTGGTGGTCATGTGACCTCTCTCTCTGGACTGAGTTTCCTTGGCAACGAAGCCAGACCTCTTTGTATGTAAATGTGGGGGCCCCATGCAGTTTCCTCTTGCAGAATTCCCTCCCCACCTTGGGTTTCATCTGGAATGATCAATTGTTGCTTTAAGAGCAAAATTACTTGCCAATTCACTTTCATAGTGAGAATTCAAAACTTTCCTTCTATTTGCCTCTGAAGATAACGTTTGCACTGCTTCCTCAAAGCTTAGAGTGGTGTGGGTTTCTAATTGGCCGATTATACTGCTATAGCGGGGGGGGCATGCTTAGGAACAGAGCTTCCAGCTTCTGACTCTCTGTAAATTCCTCCCCTGCTGCTTTAAATTGAAAAAAGAAATCTTCCAGCAATCCCACAAATATGGCAAAAGAGTCTCCATCTTTATACTGGAGATCCTGCATTTTCTTTCTCAAGTTAAAGGTGTATGCCCACCTCTTCTTCATATGCAAGGAATCTAGCTTGCTTAGCATTTCCCTTGAGGTTCCAAGATCACATATGGTGTAAAGATAATTTTTACTCACAGAAGCAGTGATCAAAGCTTGAGATTTCACATCCTTGAGCACCCATTTCTCTTTGGCAGTCTTCTCAGCAGCTGTGGTTCCTTCTGCGGGGGGGGGTCTTCCTTAGTAACTTTCTCGAGTCCTTCTGCTTTCAGTGCAAGCCTCAATTGGGTTTTCCATTCCAAATAGTTGTCTGCGTTCAGGATAGTCGGCCTGTGCTTTCCCTCTAGATAAGTAGCCATCCTCACTGGCTCCAAAAAAGGCAGTTGCTGTAGATTAGCAATTCAAAGTGTCCACGCTAGATCTCACTGGATCTCCTGGAACAAACCTAACTCTCTAGTTGCAGTACACGCAGCTCAAAATACTGGGCTCCCATAACCTGTTGGAAATTCTCTGTGGTAAGAGAATCCCTTTTTCATTACAGCAGAGTCCACAGAGGCACAACACAGCGGAATTTGCTTAGGCATGCGTGTATGCTGAGAGTAAAGTAACTTGGAGCCAATTCATAGTTTCAAATCAATATATAAGGCATCTATTAAGAAACTCCATTCTAGATAAGAAAGTGAGGAGTTAGGATCTCTAATCTATCTATCTAGCTGGATGCAGATGGATTCTGCATCTTCTCTGCACACATGGTGCAGGGAGAGGAGCTTGCCATGTTGCAAGGTAGAAGGGAAAGTAGGGAAGAGAGAGAGGAAGGAAGTTAATCCCTAAGATTACCAATCTACATTTCAAAGGGATAGTGTCAGAGCAGTGGAGAAGGGATGACCAATGTCTTGACCTCTAGCCCTCTGACTCACTAGTCTGTCCTCCACTGTCTGAGACAAGAGACAGCACAAAGTCCTTTAACTTCCAACACAGAGAATATATTTGCAGTTTAAACATCTATAAACATCTTGTTGAAATGTCTTGTTAGAAGTGCAACATGAGGGCCAGAAAATTGATTCTGTGGTTGGGATATCTGCTACTGACCTTAATGGGCCCAGTTAACAAGAAGCCAGTACTGCCTCATGAGATTCCTGAGATTTGAGGGGCAGCTTAGAGACATTGCTTCTCTTCTTCCCTACTCACAAGTATATATACATGCCGACTGATTATAACACTTCATGCATCTGACAAAATGGGCTCTGGCTCATGAAAGCTGGAGCTAAAATAAGTGTGTTCATAGTTAAGATGCCACAAGACTCTTTCCTGTTTTTTCTGTCACAGAGTAACACGGCCACCCATCCTGAACCTGTCTTCATGGACTCGAGAACAGCGCAACGGCACGACCAGCTGCAATTACAACATCATCATGAATGAGCTGAAATCCACGGACTATAACTTAGAATACACTGCACTCACTTACGGCATCCTCTGGAACCCACCCAACACCGCTGGCGCCGAGGGAGACTTCCAGTGCCTGTTGAACACCCTCAATACCACCATTGCCCCAGAGACGCACACCAAACGCACCATCCCACTCAGTTGCCTCCATCGTCTGTCACAGACCAACAAGAAGCCCTTGTCCATCTGCTGATGACCACTCCCGACCGCAGGGCGCACCCCTCTGCAAATGCAATAAACCATCTGAAAATGCCAACAGTGTCTTGTGCTAAATGACCCAGAGAGTCTGTCTCCAGCCCAACTGGTCCCCTGCCAGGGTTCTGTTACTGAGGGGAGGACCAACCTGAAAGTGTTCCCCTCATTGTCTTCAATAACATGCACCCTGAAATGACCCCAGTCTCAAGCCCTCCATTGCCTTGAGCCTGGACTCAAGTGCTGCCGCCAACACCACCACACCAGAAAGGGGAGTAATCAACAAAACAAATGTTTCAGGAACTTAGCAGATATTCCTTGGCAGCTTTTTTTTCTCCCCAGTCATTGGTAGGCGCACCATTGGTGGCACTTCACAGTTTGGCGGGTGCTGCTCATTCCTGTTGATTCGGCTGCGCAGGAATGAAGAGCCCCCCTGCCACCGGAATCACTTGGCACTGCTCTGCAGGTCTAAACCCCGCTTGAAGGGCAGGTGTCTGGGGCTGCAGTGTGCTGGTGGCCCAGGGTGGTTTTGCAAGGGCCTAGATGCTGCTCTTCAGAAGAGGTGTGATTTAGGCAGGGAAGGAGGATGAGCACATGGTGGGACCAGGAGGAAGGACCAGCAGCTGGAAAAGCTACAGGAATGACTCTGCAGCAAGCCACACAGCATCTGTTCCTGGAGGCAGTGGTACTCCCCAACACTGGTACTTGCAAATGTGGTGCCAAAAATAAAGAGCAGAAATGCTCAGCTCTTGGGAGTGGAAAGGAAGGGTCTCTGTGAGATGTCTGCCCATCCTCACGCTGCCTTTCCTTAAATAAAAATCATGTTACTCACTGGAGGCATGGATGATGCCAGTATCACCACTCAGTTCAGACTGTTGCTGTTACTCTGTCTGGCCACTTTTTAATGGGTGGTTTTTTTGTCCTGGACAGCAGGCGCCTCTGTCTCTGCTACCATCTTGGCATGGCACAGGTACCGTGAGATTTCTGTCTCTGCCTTTTTGTCTTTCCTGAGGTGGTGTCATGGATACACACAATTCTGGACTAATCTATTAATCAATTGTGAACTTAGTGTTGGGAATTCTCTCTGGTAGGAGAAACCCTTTTTCATTATACCAGAGTGCACAGAGGCACAACACAGTGGATTTAGTTAGTCATGCGTGTATGCGGAGAGTAACTTGGAGCCAGTTCATAGTTTCAAATCAATATAAGTGGTATTGATTCGAGAACTCCATTCTAGATAGGGAAGTGAGGAGTTAGGATCTCTAATCTATCTATCTAGCTGGATACAGATCGATTCTGTATCTCTGCACACATGGTGCAGGGGAGAGGAGCTTGCATGTTGCAAGGTAGAAGGAACAGGAAGAAGAAGGAAGAGAAAGGAAGTGGCTGGAAGGAAGGAAGTCCCTGAGATTAGCAATCTACATATCAAAGGGAAGGTGTCAGAGCAGTAGAGAAAGGATGATCAATGTCTTGACCCTCTAGCCCTCAGACTCACTAGTCTGTCCTCCCATGTCATTGAGATAAGAGACGGTGTATAGTCCTTCCCTTCCAACACTTAGGCTTTGCAATAGAAGTTAAACTTCACAATAGAGTATCTCCAGGTCCAAAAACCATTAATTAATTAATTGCTCGATTTCTTTCTTTCTTTCTTTCTTTCTTTCTTTCTTTCTTTCTTTCTTTCTTTCTTTCAACATATTTTTATACCACCCACTATTGAAGTCTCTAGGGTGCTTTCCGGACTAGCCCCTGCAAAGGGATCATGACACATCCCTGATGTGTGCTTCCACATTTCCTGTGTCGTGACACCGTGGTTCCGACGAAAGCGCCAGGGTGCCGTTCATATGTCAGATGCCTTGTTTCAAATTTAATCGCTGTGACTTAGTGCTACAATTTCGTTTATCCGGCATAAAAATGTTGTTATTTCAGGTTGTTAGTTTTCACAAGACTGCTCCCCCTTCAGGTTTTACGTTTTGAAAGTGATTTGCCTGAATGGAGCATCTTGCTGCTTTTGAGCGGCTATTCTGGAAAGCACCTAGGTGGTTTACAAAGCCGAAAAAGATGTAGTTTATTTTTATTATACTGGCACAATATTGTCAGTATAATTAAGCAGGAGCATTTGCAAAGAGCAGGCTTTACCGTGGGTTTACTGCAAGGCTTTATTGCAAGTTCGAAGTTGCAAAAAACCCCACAATGCAAACAGTGGATTTTTTTAACCCCAGATATAAATCAGGTTACAGTCTTAATGTGCAATGAAAACCCCAAATTGTGTGTGAAGTGCTCCTCAATAGCTCACAGGGACTTCAGGGTAAATTTGGCCAATATGTGAATACCCTCCATTCACAGTACCTCCAGTGACTGTTGCTGGTGTCTGCCTCTTTTTAGATTGTGAGCCTGTTGGGGACAGGGATCCATCTTATTTATTTGTTATTTCTCTGTGTAAACTGCCCTGAGCCATTTTTGGAAGGGCAATATAGAAATTGAATAAATAATAAATAATAATAATTCCAGAGGAGATGCAAACTAAAAGGCCTGTGTGAAAAAGCCTTTGGAGAGTGTTTTCAACTTTCCACCATTTTAAGCCCTTATTGCTTATAAAATCAAAACCATTTGTCTGATCTGTGTAGTCATCAGCACACATTCACGAGGTGGCAAGAAACAACTTCCCTGCAAATTTGGTAAAAATCCATTGGAAAATGGCTTAGATAGAGCAGTTTCAAGTGTTTCTCTTTTGAACAGGGGCTGTTGTTCTCTACAACTACAAACATTTATAGACTGCTTTTCAACAGAAGGTTTTGGAGCAGTTTTCAAATAAAAGTAAATAATAAGATGCTCCCTTGTCCACAAAGGGCTCACAATATAAAAAGAAACACAAAATAACTCTAGCATCAGCCATCGAAGAAATACTGTGCTGGGCTTCGATGGGGCCAGTTGTTCTCCCCATGATAAACAGAAGAGATTCACCACTTTAAAAGGTGCCTTTTTACTAGGCTTGTGCATTTCGATTTGGGCACAAATCGATTTGTGCCCAAAAATGGCAATTTCGGATGATTTGTCTACAAATCGAAACCAGAATTAGACCTCCGATAATTTTTGTTTACAAACCGAAATGACCTCCTCTCGGATTCCGGCTCCATCAGCACTGCATTGTAAATTGTCCTTTTTGTCTCTCAGACTCCAGCAGCAACTGACTGAGTGTTTGTCAGAAGGATTAGCATAGCAGAAGAGAAGATATGCAAAAAGGGACACCGCTTCTGAAGACATTTAGTTAAGAGAAATGAGCTATATTGTGATGCAATTGGTTTTTTTAAAAAATTCAATGTTTTTAAACATTTTATAACAATTTATATTTTGCAACAACATGCCCAAATTGCCCCCCACCCCATCCCCATACACCCCCCCCAGAAAGAAGAGGAAGGGGAAAGAAAGAAAGGGGGGGAAACAGAAGAGGAAAAAAGGAAGAGAAGAAGGGAGAATCACCATTGCACTAGAAGATGTGAATAGGTCAGAAAGATTCTTATTCTAAGAAAAGATTAAGAAAGTTATCCCAAATTTCAGACCATTCATCCAATTTATTTACTTTTAAGAGGGCCCATTTTTCATGTGCCACAAGCTTAAGCAGGTCCTGTACCCAATCCTCGCACCAAGGGGGATTGGGAGATTTCCACAGCCTCAATATCAACCTCTTGGCAACCAGCAGGCTCCGCCAAAGCCATTGTTTAGAGCTGTATTTTAGTCCCCAGCTTATTGGAATAAACCCCAACACTGCATTTCGATCCTTCAGTACAAGAGATGAATCCAGCACTAAGTTAATTCGCATAGTGACCTCTCTCCAGAAGCCTTGCACTATGGAACAGTCCCAGAACATATGTGTTAAATTGGCCTGTGGATTATTGCATCTCCAACAGTTACTATTTGAGGACATTTTTAATCTCATAAGGTATAGAGGAGTCCAGTAGGCCCTGAAAATAATCTTCTGCTGGATGAGGCGCAATTTAAGATCCAATGTACTGCACTGAACACTACTTAAAATATTTTGCCATTGCTCAGGTGACAGTTTATCAGAAACTTCCAAGTTCCATTTGTCCCCAAGTAAATCTAACCCAGGGTCTATGTCTCTATGCACACTGACATAAAGGTACTTATTGAGTTTTGGGAGAGAGGCCATCTTAATGGCAAGCCCAAAGATAGCTGGAGTGGCTGGGGTTGTCAAGGTGTCTGGACCGAATTGAGCCGATATGGTATGTCTCAGTTGCATATATTGCCAGGCACATGCTGGTGGTAGATGGAACTCCTCTTGCAGGAGTGCAAAGGGTTTGGAGCTATCATTTACATTTTTCAGCTGTGATAACTGGTAAATCCCTTTATCAATCCAATGTTTCCACAAAACTGATTGTTTGCCTATCAATATATGTGGGTTACCCCACAGTGTCATATCCATGTGGGCATAGGGATCAAAGTTTAGTTGCCTTGCCAGTTCCTTCCAGGCATGTCGGGCTGCTAGTATAGTAGGGGGTTGGTATTGGGGATGTTTAAGATATCTGGAGCCAAGTGCTTCCCATCCCTCCAAGGGTTTCAGTTCTGCTAGCTCCACTTGAGCCCATTCTGGCCTTTCCTCATCTGTGTTGGCATGCCAATGGATAGCTTGTGCACTTAAAAATGTGTTATGGTACAATCTAAGATTCACTAGGTTGAAGCCCCCTTTGTCTGTGGCCAACTGGAGTTTATTAAAAGCAACCTGAGGCCTGCCATTACCCCAGAGGAACCTCCTCACAGCTCTGTCAATTTCTCTAAAGTATGTTTGAGGAATAAGCAATGGAAGCCCTCTTAAAGTATAAATACATCTAGGCATAAAATTCATTTTTACAACAGCTATCTTACCCCACAAACTCAGCGGAAGGTCAGCCCAGCGGAGGACGTCTATCTTAATCTGTGAAAGTATTTTATCTAAGTTAGTTTTGACAATTAGATTAGGTTGTTTAGTAATTAGAATACCTAAGTATTTCACATAGTCTGTTTTCCAAGTAAAGGGCCAGGGCATATCCCTATGAGAGAGGGGCAATTTCCCAATGGACATGGCCTCCGATTTGTGCCAATTAATTTTGTATCCAGAGAGGTCCCCAAATTGGTATAGTAATTCCATAAGTTTAGGGACAGATTCCTGTGGTTTGGAAAGAAACAAGAGGGTGTCATCTGCATTTAATGCAATTTTATTTTTATTTATTTATTTATTTATTTATACATTTCTATACCGCCTTTCGTTAAAAGAAAACCCCAAGGCGGTTTACAAAAATTAAAACATACAATAAAAGCAGTAAAAACATCAAGCAATAAAAACATCAAGCTAAAAACATATAAACAAGCATAAAAACACGACAACAGATAACAAATGAAAACACAGAGAAGCCGCAGTAAAAACGATCATGTAAAAGCCTGGGTAAAAAGCCAAGTCTTTAAAAGCTTTCTAAAAGCCGTGATGGAGTCTGAGGAACGAATGGCCACCGGGAGAGCATTCCAGAGTCTAGGGGCAGCAACAGAGAAGGCCCTGTCCCGAGTGCACGAAAGCCGGGCCTCCCTCATTGTCAGCACCTGGAGCAGGGCCCCCTCAGATGTCCTTGTCAAGCGGGCAGCAACCCTTGGGAGCAGGCGGTCCCTCAAATACCCCGGGCCCAAACTGTTAAGGGCTTTAAAGGTCAAAACCAGCACCTTGAATTGGACCTGGAAACAAACCAGCAGCCAGTGCAGCTCTTTCAAAATGGGGGTGATATGTTCCCAACAGGCAGCTCCAGATAACACCCTCGCTGCAGCGTTTTGCACTAGCTGCAGTTTCCGGATATTCTTCAAGGGCAGCCCCACGTAGAGTGCGTTACAGTAATCCAGCCGCGACGTGACTAAGGCGTGGGTAACCGTGGCCAGATCTGCCTTCTCAAGAAAGGGACACAGCTGGCGCACCAGCCGAAGCAGTGCAAAGGCACCCCTGGCCACCGCCTCCACCTGAGCCTCTAAAAGCAGAGCCGGGTCCAGTAGTACTCCCAAGCTGCGTACTTGCTCCTTCAAGGGGAGTGCAACCCCATCCAGAACCGGTAAAATCTCCTCATCCCGATTGGCTCTCCTACTGACCAACTGTACCTCCGTCTTATCCGGATTCAATTTCAGTTTGTTAGCCCACATCCACCCCATCACGGCCTCCAGCCCCCAATTCAGGACATCCACTGCCTCCCTAGGATCAGATGACAAGGAGAGATAGAGCTGAGTGTCATCCGCATATTGCTGACAACTCAGTCCAAATCCCCAGATGACCTCTCCCAGCGGCTTCATGTAGATGTTAAACAGCATGGGGGACAAGACCGATCCCTGCGGGACCCCACAGGCCAACGGCCACGGGGCCGAGCAGTAGTCCCCCAGCACCACCTTCTGGACCCTTCCCTCAAGAAAGGACCAGAACCACTGCAATGCAGTGCCTCCAATTCCCATACTCGAGAGGCGGCCCAGAAGGATACCATGGTCGATGGTATCAAACGCCGCCGAGAGGTCCAGCAGAACCAACAGGGACGCACTCCCCCTGTCTAGTTCCCGGCGTAGGTCATCCACTAGAGCGACCAAGGCAGTCTCAGTCCCATACCCAGGGCAGAAGTCAGATTGAAAAGGGTCCAGATAATCCGTATCATCCAAGACCCTCTGCAGCTGGGACGCCACCACACGCTCCATCACCTTGCCCAAAAAGGGAAGGTTAGACACAGGTCTATAGTTGTCCAGGTTGGAGGGATCAAGGGAGGGCTTTTTTAATAGTGGTCTTACCACCGCCTCCTTGAGGCACGATGGCATCCTGCCCTCCCTTAATGAAGCATTAATTATCACCTCCAACCATCTGCTTGTCCCCTCCCTGGCAGCTTTTATTAGCCATGAAGGGTAAGGGTCAAGAGCGCATGAAGTCGCCCGCACACTGCCCAGGATCTTGTCCACATCCTCAGGCCGCACCAACTGAAAAGAATCCAACACAACGGGACCAGATAGTACCAAAGGCACGTCTGCCGGAACTGCCAAAACTCTGGAGTCCAGGTCAGCACGGATGCTAGTGACTTTATCTGCAAAGTGACAGGCAAACCGATCACAAAGAGCTGTAGATGACTCCTCCCCCATTGTCTGGGGGGATGTGTGGAGCAAGGTTTTCACCACACGAAACAGCTCTGTTTGTCTGCACTGAGCAGACACAATGGAGGCGGAGAAATAGCATTTCTTCACCGCCCCCACCGCCACGGCATAGTCCCTAAAATGGGCTCTAGCCCGTGTTCGGTCGGATTCGTGACAACTCTTCCTCCAGCGTCGCTCCAGCTGTCGCCCGAGTTGCTTCATCGCCCTAAGCAACGAGGAAAACCAAGGAGCCGAATGGGCTCCACCAAGCCGGAAAGGGCGTTTAGGAGCAACCGTGTCAACAGCCCAGGCCATCTCTCCATTCCAGAGATCAACCAAGGCCTCGACAGGGTCACCAGCTCTGGACACTGGAAACTCCCCGAGGGCCGTCTGAAATCCAAGCGGATCCATAAGCCTCCGGGGGTGGACCATCTTAATCGGCCCACCACCCCTGCAGAGGGCAGATGGAGCAGTCAAACTAAACCCCACCAGGTGATGATCTGTCCATGACAAGGGAGTGATCTCAAATTCCCCCACCTCCAGATCATTTATTTCCTGGTCGGCAAAAAACAGATCCAGAGTGTGTCCCGCCATGTGGGTAGGGCCCGATACCAATTGAGACAGGCCCATGGTTGCCATGGAGGCCATGAAATCCTGAGCCGCACCCACTAGGGGGGCCTCAGGGTGGACATTGAAATCCCCCAAAACAATAAGCCTGGGGGAACCCAAGGCCAACTCCGAGACCACCCCCGCCAGCTCAGGTAGGGAGACTGAAGTGCAGCAGGGTGGTCGGTACACCAGCAGAATCCCCAGCCTATCTCGGAGGCCCACCCTCAAGGACAAACACTCGAAATTCTGAGATTGCCTGACCGGGCACCTGGAAACGGGGAGAGTCTCACGAAAGATGACTGCAACGCCTCCTCCCCGACCCTCGAGGCGGGGCTGCTGCACGATCTGGAAACCTGGAGGACAAAGCTGAGAGAGACCGACCCCGCCCAGCGCATCCAACCAGGTCTCCGTCACACATACCAGGTCAGCACGCTCATCCACAATCAGATCGTGGATGAGAGATGTTTTTGCGTTAACTGACCTGGCATTCAGCAGCAGCACCCTAATCCTCGAAGGAGTGTTCTCAGAGCTCCCTAGGAACATTTTATGTTCTTGTCCATCTACCTCGATCTCCTTAATACCTGCATTTTGCCTCACTGCACAAGCCAGAGGTTCAAGGGCCAAGTCGAAGAGCAATGGAGATAAGGGACAGCCTTGTCTGACCCCACACTGAAGGGAGAGGGGTCCCGTCTGCTGGCCATTAGTATTGATCCTAGCTGAAGGCATTTTATAGATTGTCCCCACCCAATTTATGAAAGAGGTAGGGAATCTGAATTTCTCAAGAGTTGCCAAGAGGAAGTCTCTATGTACTTTATCAAAGGCCTTTTCAGCATCAAGGGACAGCAGCAGAGCCTGGTCGGTCCTACGGGACGTAATGTGGATAAGATTATGAACCAGACGTATCTGCTCCCTGCCGCTTAGGGATAAAGCCAACCTGTCCTGGATGTATAATTGTATGTACACAGCTATTAAGACGAGTTGTAGCAAAGATTTTGACATCAACATTCAGTAATGATATTGGCCTATAATTTTCACATTGCTGCGGGTCCCTTTGTGGTTTTGGTATAAGAGACACATTTGCTACATACATCATTTTAGGCAATTCATGTGTATTCGCAGCTTCAGTGGCCACCTCAGCCAGTAGTGGGGCTAGGTTATCAGAGAATGTTTTGTGCCAATCAGACGGGTACCCATCCTTGCCTGGGGCCTTTCCAGGTTTAATTTTTTTAATTGCTTCCTGGATTTCAGCCAAGGATATGGGTGCGGCAAGATGTGTGGCTTGTGTATCAGTGAGGGTCGGAATCTGAATTTTATCTAGGAAGTGTTGGATCTCTTCACACCCATAGGAGGGGACATGATTATATAGTGCTAAGTAAAATTTTTCAAATGCTGAGTTAATTGCCTTATTATCAGTATGTAAATGCCCATTATTTATTTATTTATTTATTTATTTATTTATTTATTTGATTTATATACTGCCCTTCCAAAATGGCTCAGGGCGGTTTACAATTAAAACAAACCACTAAAACAATAAAAGCTAAAACAAACTAAAAACAATATAACAATGAACAACAATTTAAAAACATTTTAAAACAGCAATTAAACAATTCCAGTAATTAAAAGCCCCAAAATCAGGTTAGAATTTAAAAACCCTGGAAAGCCAGGCCAAACAAATACCTTTTAAGGGCTCTCCTGAAGGCTAATAGAGAATTCAAATTGCGGATTTCCGCAGGGAGCGCATTCCACAGCCCCGGAGCAGCTATAGAGAAGGCTCGCCTCTGAGTCGCCACCAGACGAGCTGGTGGTAACTGGAGATGAACCTCCACAGATGACCTTAATGTGCGGTGGGGATCACGCAGAAGAAGGCGCTCTCTAAGGTAACTCGGGCCTAAGCCGTTCAGGGCTTTAAAGGTAATCACCAGCACTTTGTATTTTGCCCGGAAACATATCGGCAGCCAGTGCAATTGTTTCAAAATAGGCGTAATATGGTCTCTCCGGGTTACCCCAGCGACCAATCTGGCTGCCGCATTCTGAACTAATTGAAGTTTCCGCACTACGTACAAAGGCAGCCCCACGTAGAGCGCATTGCAATAGTCAAGCCGGGAGGTTACCAGCTGGTGCACCACTGTTTTGAGGTCATCCTCCTCAAGGAATAGACGCAGCTGTCGAATCAGCCGAAGGTGATAGAAAACACTCCTGGCCATGGCCTCCACCTGAGAAACCAGGGTGAGGCCTGGGTCCAGGAGTACTCCCAAGCTGCGCACCTGCTCCTTCTGGGGGAGTGTAACCCCATCCAGAACAGGGAGATCTAACTCACTCCTCAGATTCTGAGCCCCCACAATAAGCACCTCCGTCTTGCTTGGATTCAGCTTCAATTTGTTCTCCCTCATCCAGCCCATTACTGCCTGTAGGCAGGCATTTAAAGAGTGAGTGCCATTTCCTGAAGATGAAGAGGAGAAGTAGATTTGGGTGTCATCAGCATACTGATAACACCCAGCACCAAATCTCCTGATGACCTCACCCAGAGGTTTCATGTAGATGTTGAAAAGCATTGGTGACAGAATGGAGCCCTGAGGGACTCCATATAACAGCTCCTGCTTTGAGGAGCAACTGTCACCAAGCTCCACCATCTGGGATCTACCCGAGAGATAGGAACGGAACCACTGCAAAGCAGTGCCCCCTATTCCCAACTCCTCTAGGCGACCCAGAAGGATACCATGGTTGATGGTATCGAACGCCGACGAGAGATCGAAGAGGACCAACAGAGTCACACTCCCTCTGTCGATTCCCCGGTAAAAGTCATCCATCAGGCCGACCAAGGCCGTCTCAACCCCATAGCCCATTCTAAAGCCAGTTTGAAATGGGTCTAGATAATCAGTTTCCTCCAAAACCGCCTGGAGCTGGTTAGCCACCACCCTCTCGATTACCTTGCCCAGCCAGGGGAGATTGGAGATTGGCCTATAACTATCCATCGCTGAGGGATCCAGGGTAGGCTTCTTAAGAAGAGGTCTAACTATTGCCTCCTTCAAACAAGGAGGCACCCTACCCTCCCCCAGCGATGCATTTATGATATTAACTAGGCCATCTCCAACAATCTCTCCGCTAGATCGAAGCAGCCAGGTCGGTCAAGGATCCAGAGAACAAGTGGTAGGCCGTACCGCTCCAAGCAGCTTGTCCACGTCATCAGGAGTCACAGATTGAAACTGATCCAACCTAACACTGCAAGAGGGATTGCTGGATACCTCCCTCACAGACCCTGCAGAAATAGTGGAGTCCAAGTCAGCCCGAATACAGGAGATTTTATTTGCAAAGAACCCACTAAAGGCGTCACAGCAGAGTATCTCTGGGAACTGATTTGAGGCAGGAGGAGCAGAGATTATACTCCTCACCACCCAGGATAACTCTGCCGTACGTGAACCGGCAGACGCAATGCGCGCTGACCAAAAACGCTTGTTTGCCGTGCGCACTGCCATTGCATAGGTCTTCAAATGGGTTCTATGCTGCATCCTGTCAGATTCGAGCCAAGTTCTCCTCCACTTGTGCTCCAGTCGCCTACCAAGCCGCTTCATCCCCTGCAACTCCTCCATGTACCAGTGGGCCATCTTAGAAGCAGGCCTGGAGGGACGCTTGGGAGCAATCATATCTACTGCCCTGGTGAGTTCTCTATTCCATGTTCCCACCAGGGCATCAACAGAATCACCGGCTGCACCAACATCGAAACCCTCCAAGGCCTTTTGGAAACCTGCTGGATCCAGCAGCCTTTTTGGGTGGACCATCCTAATAGGTCCATCACCCCTGCAGGGGTGGATTGTGACCATGATACCAACCTTAACCAGGTAGTGATCCGTCCCGAACAGAAGACCAAATCCAGTGTGTGGCCGGCAACATGAGTTGGTTCAGAAACTAATTGGGATAGGCCCATAGTTGTCATGGCCGCTATGAACTCCTGAGCCGCACCAGACAAGCCAGTCCCAAAGTGGATATTGAAGTCCCCCAGCACCAAGAGCCTGGGAGACTCCAACACCAACTCCGCGACCAGCTCCGTCAGCTCAGTTAGGGAGTCAGTTGGGCAGCGGGGTGGACGGTACACCAGCAGAATCCTCAATCTATCCCTAGTTCCCAGCCTCAGAAATACACACTCAATATAGGTCAACTGTCTCACAGGGGCCCTGGTAAGGGAGATAGTACTTTTATGGACCACAGCCACTCCACCGCCCCGCCCACTTCCCCTAACCTGCTCCATGACAGAGTAACCTGGAGGGAGAAGCTGAGCCCACACTGGGCCACTCGCTTCCCCCAACCAGGTCTCAGTTATACATGCCAGGTCAGCTCCCTCGTCCATGATCAAATCATGGACAATTTCGGTCTTATTCTGAACTGACCTGGCATTGCAGAGGAGCAAGGCCAGGCTCTGTGGGTAGCTGGTGCTGCTCCCCAAGAACTGAGAGTTGTCAGAACACTTGGAAGTAGAAATAGTTACTAGATTACTAATTTCTCTTCCCCTGCAACGGCCAGCTGTTCTGCCAGCGCCAGTTCTTCTATTCCCCACCACTACAGCAATAGCCGCCCCAAGGCTGCCAAGCGCACCCCCCACATCATCCCCTTCAGGAGAGCCCAAACACATCTCGTCAGCTAGGCCTGGCACAACTCAGGGCAATAAAAACAGCACTTTGACCCAAAAACCCACCCACCCAAAAAACAACCATCCCCCAGCCCTCAGTCCCACCCCCAAAGGCCCGGCCCCAAAGGCCGGCCCCCTTTGGTGGCTCCCTTTGGCGGCCGCCTACAGGCAGGCGTGTCTTCAGCAGTATTTATGAGTCTCTAAAGCTTCCCAGCAGCCCCTCCTGCCACAAAGGACTGCTGGCCGACATAGGTGTTACTTGTCCGGCTTTCTGAAGGCAGCAGGCTGGCAGGCAGCTCCTCGTCAGGGCAAGATGGAAACACAAACCCAGAGGGCCAGATGTAAAGTCCGAGAGGTGGGGGGGGAGGGGAGGGAGGAAACAACAGCCGGACCCTCAAACCTTTTCCTCCTCCTCCGTCCATTACTGTCTTTGATGCCTGCTATATGGGAGCGATTTTGTATTTGTTTGATTCTAAAGGTCAGCAGTTTTCCAGCTTTTTCTCCTGATTCCCAGTATGTTTGTCTTGAGCAAGCTAGAAGGAAGTCAGCCTGCCTGGCATGTAATAGATTTACTTCATATTGTAGCTTCAGAAGACTAGAGTAGGAACGAGGGGCTGGGCTGGTATTGTATTCCAACCAAGCCGCTTTGAGTTTCTCTTCCAATTCTTTAATGTTCTTGAGCTGTTCCTTTTTTTAAAATGAGGCAAAGGCTATAACTCTGCCTCGTAAGTAAGCCTTAAGGGTATCCCAAAGAAGTGCCAAGCTAGTCTCAGGTTTTCTATTAAACTTCAAAAACTCTTGAATTTCAGATCCAATCATTGTAATGAATTTGGGGTCCTTTAACAGGGATGTATTTAGTCTCCAGTGTTTCTGCTTCAGGTCTCCACTGTCTGTCAATTGTATTTTTAATACCACAGTTGCATGATCCGAGATAATGAGTGGGCCAATATCACATGCAAATACCTGTTTCCCCAAAATTGGGGACAAGAGACAGAAGTCAATCCTAGAGCTTGTCTTATGGGATTTTGATAAGAAAGTAAAGTCCCTATCTTTGGGGTGTAGTAATCTCCATACATCGTAGAGGCTAAGGTCCTTCATAAAACTATTTAACAGAACACGTGATTTAGATAACACAGAATGCCCTGTGCTCCTGTCCATTAGGGGATTCAGAACCTCGTTGAAGTCTCCTCCATAAATTAAGTTACTGTGCTCCCTTGCAAGGAGCTTAGCGTGTAAAGCTGTAAAAAAGGAGGGGCAATCTTCATTGGGGACATACACATTAGCCAAAAGGATGGTTTTGGGCCCAATCTGGGCTTCCACAATGATAAATCTTCCTAGTGGGTCTGCCTCTACATTAAAGGGGTTGAACATGATGTGCTTATGAACTAGGATTGCCACCCCTCTTGACTTGGAAGAGGACCCCGCCCCCAAAACATGGCCCACTCAGCTCCGTTTAAACCTGTGAATGTCTTTTTCTGCCATATGTGTTTCTTGTAGGAAGGCCACATCTACATTTTGTCTCTTTAAATACCTAAGAATTTGGGTTCTTTTTTGTGGTGTTCCTAGTCCCTTAACATTGAAGGTATTTAAATTCATATGTCCAGCCATAAGAAAATTTTAAGGACATACATTGCCCGAGAATCTATAGCCCTAGCACTTAATATTCTAGACCCAGCTGGTCTCATTCGCAGGCTCACCCTTCCCGAGCTTGGATTATTAAGGCCCATGACCTGGAGTCCCACAGCTGATGCCGGAGGACTTCTCATTCAGGAAGTTCCATTCCAGTGCATCAGCGGCGGGGGGTGGGGGGTCCTTGTATTCCATCCAAAACAGGTCTTCATCAAAACTCAACATAAGTATATTAGAAAACAGAATGAAAAACATTTGATTCTAGCTCCTGTAAAACACAATGTATGTTGGGTTAGCCGTTCTAGCATTTGTAGGTGTGAAAGCAATGGTGAGAAAGGTGGTTATGAGACAGTAGAGTGGGGAAATGAAAAATAGCAAAAAGGAGAGAACTGGGGGATAGAAGCAAAAGAAAAGTGAGGAAAACATTATTAAACTTTCCAGAAGGGCCAGCTATGGGGCAAATTCCCAGTTACCACCCACCCACCCCCATCCCACATCCAGTACAAAATTAACATATAACAACTCCAAACTTGGAATCAACTTCACCCTCCTAGTGATCTATAGCTCTTGCTTCTGCCCACTCGCTGCAAAGGCCAGTGCATGGTAGTTATCCAGGAGTAGTCTCTGTTCTTGCCATCTTTGTTGAAAGGCCCGACAACAGCCAAATCTCCAGGGTTAGCAACTTGCGTCTTCACAGACGCAGCCTCAAAAAGACCCCAGCTCGACTGTACATGCACACACAATGTCTAGATATTACCAACAGAACAAGTCTCTCCCCGCCCAGAGGTGAAAAACATAAGATCGGACATTATGCTCATGGCAGGATAATGGCCAACCACTCCTGAGTATTCAGCAGCCCCTGACCTATTGAACATTCCATAAGCTCCCTTGGAGCCTCCAGCACGCGCCCGAAAGGTACTCAAAGTTAGCACTTTAAGCCTAAGAGGGAGAAAGAAAAACCCACATCTCAAACTCGAGAAGAAATAGAACACATCAGACTCCTTGTAAAGAGAGAAAGGAAAAATTGCTTGCCAGAAACCCTATGTAAATCAGAGTCAGCCGTTTGCTTGCAAACTCCGCAGGAAAGCTTCAGCTTGGGCTGGGTCGCTGTAGCGATGCATTCTGCCTTCCTGGATGCAGCAAAGAATGGCAGGATATTTGAAAAAGCAGGTTACATTCTTTTCTCTAGCCCAAATCCTGCAGCGTTGAAATTTCTTCCTTTGATCCATGACTGCCTTTGGGAAATCATGAAATAGATAGATCCGACCGTTATCTGGGCCCCATCGAAGAGAACCTTTCTCTCTGGCCCTTGCTAAGAGATCTTCTTTAGTTGTAAATCTCAGCAGTTTGAAAATGATTGCCCGAGGTGGAGCACCTACTGCTGGGGTGGACCCCAGGGCTCTATGAGCAATCTCAATCTCAAGTTTGTAGTCATTGGGGAGGTCCAAGGCTTGATGTAGTAAAGTGGTGACAAAGTCAATCATGTTGCAGTCTCCTGAGCCTTCTTTCACCCCCACTAAACAAAGATTATTTCTTGGGTTGCGACCCTCCAGATCAAATCTCTAAAAGATGCCAGTTCACGACTGGTTTGTAGGAGAGAGGCCTCCATAATGGAGGCTCTGTCCTCTGCTGCCGAGATGCGTTCCTCAGTTTCTTGTACCCTGGAAGTGAGCTGTTCCATGGAGGTCCAGATTTCACGTATCTCTGCCTTAATTGCCTCCTGACCCATTTTTATGTGTTTGGTGTCACTTGCCACTTCCTTAAGAAGGGAGAAGAGGGCTTTGGTATCTACCCCTTCCTCAGCCGTGCTGTCTGAGCTTGACATCTTGGGGACTGCTTTAGTCCCACTTTGGGGGACTCCGTTACATTTACTTCTTGACCCCAGGTTGCGGCCCTCTTTCATTCAGTCCTCTTCTTGCTCTGCTATTAAGAATGGCTTAGGGGAGGGTATTGATGATTTCTTGTAACCTGCTTTAGATATTTAAATTTGTAGACTAAGCCAATTCCTCCTCTGTAATTCTATATTGCCCACTTAAAACAATGCCAAATGATCCTTCTCTTTTAGTCCTCTTCCTTTGGGCTCTCACCTCTCAAGAAGTTATTCAGGAGAAAAAGCAAAGGCAGGAGAGGATCCCCCCCCTCCAAAGACTAATTTTGAGACACCAAAGGAGCTTTACTTGATCTCCTCCACCTCAAATCCCAGAACTGTTATTCTGCAAAGTGGCGCGGCCCCCCTTCCTCTGTTTCTCCAAGTATGCAAATCTGCACCTCCCCGCTCTCTCACAAACAGCCAGGGATGCCAACCAACTCACTCAGGAGGCAGAACAACACTAACAATGGCCATGCTAACAGTCTCTGTGTCCCAGAAGATAAGGAGGGAAGGGGAGATAAGAAAGATTTGGCTGGAGGGGGAGGGAGAAGCGAGGAGGACCCGCTGCTCTATAGTCTGTTGTTTGAAGTTAAATATAGCAGGGGCAGGAGCTTCAGCAAGCCATCTGATATGCTAAATAGGTAGGTACAGATGTGAGCTTTCTCTGATGGTGATAATCAGTACTTAACAAGCTCATTAAAGGACTGGATTTTTAGGATGCAGGTGGGGGCCCACGGAGCTCACTGGGAAGCCGCCATTTCAGCCAGAAGAGCCCACCAGAAGTCCCGTGATGCAATTGTGTGCTGAGAATGAAATGATTAAGTTGAGATCAGCCAATTCATTGTCAACTCTAAGTAACAATATCTGGAGCTTCCCACTCTGTCTGGGGGGCTGCTGGGAGCGCCTGGAGGAGAGTCTTCTGACAGCTTTGCCCCCCCCCTTTTCTCCCTCTTTATTATCTTGTGTGTAATGATTAAGATTCCACATGCCCTGTCCTATTTGAATTTAAAATATTTAAGCCTTTGTGGAAAACAAAACAAAATGCCAGCAAGGACACTGCAAGTCTCTTTCAAGGTATATGGGAGGCACAAGCTATTATGCTTGGTTAAAGCAAAAAGCATACACTTGCTATTAACACACTGGGAAGTATATAAGTGGAATATGGGGAGGGTTTGAGTGGTAGCATGATACAGGAAGACATCCCGATTGACAGATTTTTAAACTTCAGATTTGCATTGGAAAGGAAACTAGTTGGAGTTTAGACACAGCTGCCTTTATTGAATTGATGGCTCTATTTCCTGTTTCCAGAAAAAGAGAAATGAGTTTGCACCAGGAATATATATGCTGGTGTAGGGCACCATTTCCTCCTTACTGCTGCATGTGTGGGTGAAGAGAGAGCTCCATTCATTGCCTGTTCCATCATCCTTTGCCCCTATCCTCCACCATTGACTCCACTGTCCCAAGGGAGCTGCCATTCTCCAGGATTTACATCCTTCCTTAGCCTCGCTGACCAGCCTGCTGCTTCTCCTGTGTGTTCAGCCTTTTTAAAAAAAGGCTTGATGTTGGAATGAAGGTTACGAATGTGAAATGTTAAAAAAATAAACATTGTGATGCTTGTTGATGCTGATAATGTGATGATAGTAAATGCAATGCTTTCGCAGCGTGGTGTAGTGGTTAGAGTGCTGGATTAGGACCGGGGAGACCCAAGTTCAAATCCCCATTCAGCCATGAGACTTGCTGGGTGACTCTGGGCCAGTCACTTCTCTCTCAGCCTAACCTACTTCACAGGGTTGTTGTGAGGAGAAACTTAAGTATGTAGGACACCGCTCTGGGCTCCTTGGAGGAAAAGCGGGATATAAAATGTAAATAAATAAATAAATAAAATGTCTGCTGTATGAGAATTTTCTTTGTATTTCTCCAAAATAGAAAGAAGCACTCTGTGACTGACTAAAGCGGCAGCACAGAGAGAAAGACACACATGCACCAACCTACCCCAAAGGACTCTGTGACTTGATTGACTAAAGCGGCACCACAGACAGAAGCACATGTGCCCGCCCACCCCAACCCGCCCCCACCACCAGCGGTGGCCATTGATGAGCTTGATGCTACTGGTGCACCCTCACAAATGTCTGCCACTCAGACTTTGAGAGCAGCACATAGCATTAGGCCACAGCACAAACCCAACACCAGGGCTGCTCAACTTCGGCCTTCAGATGTTGGCCTACAACTCCCATAATCCCTGGCTATTGGACACTGTGTTTAGGGATTATGGGAGTTGTAGTCCAAAAACAGCTGGGGTGCTGAAGTTCAGCAGGCCTGCCCTAAACCCTCTCCAACCCTCTCACAGAGCACTCAGCCACATACACACAGGTATAAAATGCTAATTTTCACCCAGCCATGTTTAGCAGACAGTATTATTTTTATTTTTATTTTTATTTATTTTTTTACATTTATATCCCGCTCTTCCTCCAAGGATCCCAGAGAGGTGTACTACATACTTGAGTTTCTCTTTCACAGCAACTCTGTGAAGTAGGTTAGGCTTGAGTTTCTCTTTCACAACAACCCTATGAAGTAGGTTAGGCTGAGAGAGAAGTGACTGGCCCAGAGTCACCTAGCTAGTTTCATGGCTGAATGGGGATTTGAACTTGGGTCTCCCCGGTCCCCAATAATGAGGATTGGGTCATATAGTGAGTTGTTGCATCATCAGGGTTTTTACTGAAATATTGCTTGAATCATTTAACTTTTTTTATGTATGCTTCTACGGTGGCCAGAATATTATATGCACAGAAATGGAAGACTAATGAACTGCCTTCAAAAGAAGATTGGCTGATAAAAACTTTAGAATATGCGGAAATGGCAAAACTTACAACACTGATTAGAGATCAAAGTTTAGAACGTTTCAAGGAAGACTGGAAACCCTTTTTGGTTTATTTAAAGAATTATTTCCCTACTATGGATCTTACAGCAGGATTTGAAATCTGAAATGCAGGTTGGGCTGATTAATGGTAGTGGAAGGTTTAAATTTGTATTTGTGTTTAATTAAGATTACTATAAGGGTAAAATTTATAGTTAGTATCACGAAAAGAGGTGCGCAGGAAGTCAATTTGTGTTCATTATGATTGTGATGATTGTTATGGTTATTATTATTGTTAAAACTCAATAAAATTTGAACTGGGGAAAAAAGAAATATTGCTTGAATCCACAAAAGGGTGGTGCTGCTGCGCTGGGGTGCCACAGGCTCCGAACTGCCGCAAAATGCCCAAATAACAGCACCAAAAAATTGAGTGCCGTTGTTCATCAGTCTTCACTCTTTCAACTTGTTTATGTGGGAGTATGTTGTTTTGTATCCTTGCCATTCCCTGCTTCACCCACATCACATGTTCTGGAAGTCTCAGTCCCTGTCTGTGGATGACAAATGCTTGGGTGGGGGAGGCAGGGCAGGGCACACTTGATGCTGCTGCTGGCTACTAGTCTGCTGCGCATATGGCACCTGCTTCGGAAACCTGGCTCTTTGCAAAGCTCTGCTGCTGTTGTCATCGATGTGTGTGCTGCCTGGTGATGTTCTTCGTGGCAGAATTGGGGCAGAAAGGGGTCTGCTGGGGCAGAACAGTGGGCTGGGTGGAAGTGCCCCAAGGGGTGCCTGCCACAACCCAGATTCCAAAGGAATAGGGCAAAGGGCTGATTTTTTGTGATTTGGGGAAGTTTGAGTGTCTTTAAGCTTTTCCCGCTGAGGGAATAATGGTGGTTTCAGCAGCCCTGTAACTGTACTTGGGGGGCACTTGTGTGGTGCTGAGCGAGTGGTGGTGTAGTGCACAGAGGGTGCCAACCACCACCCTGGATTGCTAACCCATTGGGGTACTGGGCTTTGTTGTTTCTGAGGTGTTGAGTTTAGTTTCTCTGGTAGCAAATGAGATTTTTAATGAAAAACCATGAATCCACTCTCATATGCTACCAGAGAATCTACACTCAGAACACGTCTAGAACAACAAAACCCTGTACTTCATGGGTTAGCAACCCATGTGGGTGGTTGGCACCCTATGTGCACTACACTGCCACTTGCTCTGGGCCACCCCAGTGCCCCCCAAGTGGAGTTACGGGACTGTTGAGACCTCCATTATACCCTATGAGGAAAATCTGAAAGACACGTAACTTCAATAATTCTTTAAAAATCAGCTCGTTGCCAAATTCCTCTGAAAAAATTGTGGTAGCTTCCTTGCACCAACTGGGCACTACCAGCAACCGCACTCCACTATGGGCCACCCCTCCCCCCTGCATGAAGCTATACTATCCCTGAAACCTCCATTATACCCTATGGGGAAAACGTGAAAGATGTGCAAACTTCAAAAATTCACCAAAAACCAGCCATTTGCCCAATTCCTTTGCAATTTTTGTGGTATCTTCCACTCATTAAGCAGTACAACCCCCACCCACTCTTTTGGCCATGTAACCCATTTTTTAAATCAGAATTAATTCAGATTCGGATTAATTTGGATACAAAACAAAACTGGGGTGATTCGGAAGGCTTAATTTCAGACAAAATACAAAATGGGGTTGATTCAGATTTGGTACAAATCAAAACAGAAAAAATACAAAATGCACAACCCTACTTTTTACTCAGTTAGCAGCACCCTTGCCATAATGTGGAGGGAGCAAGCGACATCTGCTGGGCCCACCAGCTTGTGCTGCTGCATCACGTGGCTCTGCCACTTGCCACTGAAGCAGAACCTCCCCTCTGGCTTCCCCGTGGCATAGGTGGTCAGAAGGAAGGAAGGAAGGAAGGAAGGAAGGAAGGAAGGAAGGAAGGAAGGAAGGAGAAAGGGACAGAGGAAGAGAAGCTGCTCTTGAGCAAACAAAATATTCCAGCTGCTCCCCAGAACTTTGTGTTGATGGACTATGCTGGGCTATGGAAGCTTGTACTGAAAAGGAACAATGGATCAGAAACTGAACCAAATGAAGGCAAATAAAGGGGAAATCTCACATTTTGCTGTGACTCTAGCAGAGAGGCCATACTTAAGCTAACTTTGCTTGGAGAAAGGGCCTCTGAGCAAGAGAGAGGCAGTGCTTGGTACCATTTAGCCAGGGGATGCTTGAAGACAAGGCAGCTAAAAAATCTTGGAGTTGCAGGTCTTGGAATGTATGTGAGGAGGAGACTGGAAGACTGGAAGAGACTGGTCAAGTTGGTACCTTATTTAGGAGAGGAGAAGAAGAAGAATGACAAGGCCTGATGGTAGCAGTCAATGGGGGGGTGGGGTAAACAAGCCCTATCAAAAGTGGGGGATTGGATTTTTGATGGGATCCAAGTTGCCATGGACAACACAGAATATTAGAGTTCTAATAGCTAATTTTCTAATAACCCAAAGAGCCAATGAGAATCTTGGGTGGAAACCAATAAAGGCCCTAAGAAGACAAAGGGGGGAAGTTTGACTCCTTTGAGGTATATACAATGAAAAGTCAGCAAGAAAAGAGAAGGATTTTCTCTTTGTGTTTGTGTGTGTGTAAACCTTCCCATCTTTCACATATCTTCTTTGTTTTCTCTGTCTTTAACCTTCCCTTCCTCTATCCAAGATGCTTTATCTCTCAAAGACTATTTTCTTTCTCTTCCCTTCTCATTTTCACAACAATAAATCTCAAGTATTCTATCCTCTTCTAAGTATATCTGCTTCGTATATTCAATTTCCTGAGCCATTTTGGAAGGGCGGTATAAAAATCAAATAAATAAATAAATTATAAATAAATTTATATTCTGATATACTCACTTCAAGTAGCAATTTTTTTGTTTAGTTTGTTCTGATTTCTTTTGGAGAAGCCTGAAAACACCTCAAGTTGCCAGAATGGTAAATATTATTTCTCTTAGGGGAATAGGTTAAGAGGTTTAGATCCATATAGTATAGAAAAGGGTGGACTTTATTATTCACTACATCACTCTTAAAAGTAGCTTCAGCTGCCTCACACTTTATGCTTCTTAGAATGTTATAGTTTGCTTACGCATCTATTTCGATATATCTTTTGCCACACAATTACCATTTTATGTATCTTTTGCTATACATTTACCGTTCTATATGCCTCAAATCTTTGAGTAAAAATTTTAAGCTTTAGGAGGTGTGGTCATTGGTTTGGGGTTTTATCATATGAAAACCTACTGAGGCAATAAAAGGACCGATTTTTCACTTTGGAAACCACAAAACATGAAGAAGAAACAAAGTCATTTGGTCCGCCAAACAGTTGCATTTCCTCTATAAAAGTCCATAGCTGGCAACGCTAACCCTAAGAGTAGTAGAATGGACATACCTTATTTCAAAATGATTAATGACCCTAGGGTCAGGGGATCAGGCTTACGTCATAGGCGTAGGACCCTAGACCACGTGTTTCATCCGTGTGGTTGGCATGACGCATCAGGGTTGATTTTTAATTGGGTAATGGGAGCACGTGAGAGGTGGCTGCTTATATAGGGGTAATTTTGGAGGGGCAGCACTGTGGGGAGAAACATGGAACAACCTAGCGCATCTAAAACACCACTGAAGCCTGTGGAGCTCTCACTACCGATGGCTCCATCAAAATTGAAGCCTAGGAGGGAGCGCATCAGACAACTACGGTCAAGGAGACTAGCCTTTAGTCCAATGGCTGCGAATCTTTGCCCAGAAGAAGAGAAGTGGTCTGCCTATAGAAACCCTAAAGGGCAGAATGGGGCTGCTAAGAAAAAGAGAAGGCCTAGGCTATTTTACTGTCAGGAACCCTGTTGCAAAGTTGATCCGACAGTTGCACAGCTGGAATGTGATTGCGGGCATTCTCCAGAAAGACCGAGGCTAGGATACTGCCTCGATAAGTGCTGCGATTGGAGTGATGACCACTCATCGGAGGATGACAGTACAGTTGGTGGGGCTGTCACAAATTTCATAAAAAGATTTGAATTGGAAACAGACCCCAAGGAAGAGGAGGAGGACAAGGAAAATAAGAGGGTAAGAGCACAATTTTATTTTTCTTTTGTGTGTGACATGTTGTAACAGAGAGGGGGAGCTGGGTGTGATGTGCACGTAGATGAACTGTTACATTGATAAGGTTTTTATTATTAGATGTGATTGTAAATCAGCGTATTGATTGCAAATGAGAAAGTGATCCTAAAGGGTCTGAAACTATAGATTTATTCATTTATTTCTGGTCTGTTTCTTCAGGTGGCTGAAGAGCTCAAGACGGCTATGGAGAACCTGAACATTGATGATGATGAAAAAGCACAGTGATATTCATGTTATATGCGCCCCGTGCGGTTGTATGATTGCTGAGAACTAATAACATTGTCAAATGTTATTGCAAATGACATATACCCCCAATTTTTGTCTGTTACTATGTATCAATAAATTCATTTTGTTTTAAGCATGTGTGTTCATTCGTGTGTCAACATGCGATATGGCAGACTCTGAAAAAATTCTAAAGAAAATATATTATACCCCTGACCGCGTAGGGAGTTTCGGGGGAGTGAATCCACTATTTCAAGAGGCCAGGCGAAACAGCAAAAAGATCACTAAAAATCAAGTAGTATACTGGCTTTCAGAGCAAGATGCTTATACTATGCATAGGCCCGCTAGAGTCCGGTTTAAAAGGAACAGAATCATTGTTTCACAGGTGGATGCACAGTGGCAGGCCGATTTGGTGGATATGCAGCAATTTTCAAAATACAATAAGGGGTACAAGTACATTTTGACGGTGGTGGACGTCCTGTCTAAATATGCCTGGGCTGTTGCTCTAAAAGACAAGACAGGAAGAGAAGTATCTGGGGCTTTTAAAGCTATTTTCAGTCTAGGGAGAAAACCCAACAAGCTCCAGACTGACAGGGGAAAGGAATTTCTAAATAAGACTATGAGTAGACTATTGAAGCACTATGGAGTTCAACATTTTGTCACCAATTATGAGGTTAAAGCCGGTATTTCTGAACGGTTTAACAGATCTTTAAAATCAAAAATGTGGAACTATTTCACAGCTAACAACACCTTCAAGTATATTGACGTGCTACCAGATCTTCTACGAAGTTATAATCATAGTTTTCATAGAACCATCAAGGCCAGACCTGTGGATGTCAATCACAACAATGATTTGACCGTCTGGAAAACTGTTTACGGAGATACTATTCATAGAAAATCCGAACCCTCAATGTTCAATAAAGGAGATCATGTTAGGGTTTCTAAAATCAAGGGGATTTTTGAGAAAGGTTATGAGCAGACTTTCATGGCTGAGATTTTTATAATAGATCAAGTCATCAGAAGAGCACAGAGACCTGTATTCCTGTTGAAAGATTACATGGGGGATTCTGTTGAGGGGAGCTTCTATCCTGAAGAACTACAGAAAGTTAGTACTAAAAAGGAGAGGGTCTATAGGATTGAAAAAATTCTAGCCACAAAAGGCAGGGGTAAAACAAAGCAGCATTTAGTGCGCTGGCAAGGGTGGCCTGATAAGTTCAACAGTTGGGTGTCTGCTTCTGATCTTTGTAGCCCCATGTAGAATGGAGGAAAGGGGATTTTATATTACCCTTCCTAATAATGCAAGTGCAAAAGCATTCCCACAGAACGCGAGTTCAGCCTTCACTATCCGTTTAGCACGACCTCTGGATCTGCAGGGGCGTTGGGAAGTCGGTTTGGTTGAAATACAATACCCTCACAGTTGGGACAATCTTACACAGAATGCCAGATTCGAAATTGTTAGGGGTATGAAGAAATGGATCTTTCATTTACGAACTGGGTATTACGCCAGCATTATGGAACTGTTGGGTCATATGAATGCAGAAATGAAGGACGGTAATGCACCGGCAGAAGCACAGATGTATTATGATCCAGTTGACAAAAAAGTCATGTTCAAGAGCTCTGGTGGATTCTTCTTTTCAGCTGGAGGAGACCTGGCCCATATATTAGGCCTTCTTCCCGATACGCCTGTAAAAAATATGCCTTACCCCACTGATATTATGGGTGGGTTTAATACTCTGTATATTTATACAGACATCGTAGAGCAGCAGATGGTGGGGGATCATCACTTACCACTACTGCGCTGTGTTCCAGTTCGCGGCGAGGCCAGCAAATTTGTCACTGTTACATTTGACAAACCACACTATATTCCTGTGAATAAGGACCATATAGACACCATTACGGTGGAGATAAAGACAGACCAGAATAGAAATGTGCCATTTCGTTTTGGTAAGGTGATAGTGAAACTACACTTTCGCCCACAGAGAGCCCTAGTGTTTTAACAAAACAATGGGGGCTCTGAAAAGTTATGGTGACCCTGCAATTTATAGAAATTATTACAGAGCACAAGCAGGGAATGCTCTTCCTGACTAAGTGGATCACCAGTCATGTACGGTGCGGGGCTTGGTGGTATATTTCGGAGTCTTTTTTGGAAAGCTGTGCCCCCTTTGAGGAGGGGGCTACAGATCATTAAACCACATGTGAAATTAGCAGCGTGGAATATTGCTAAAGATGTAGTCAGACAAGCTTCTACATCCATCTTGAAGAAATTTAACCCCCCTCAAGAGGGGGAGGGTCTCATGTACATTAAGAGACACCGTGGAGTTAAAAGAAAGGTTTCTGATAGGCACATGCATGGACCCCCACGACCCCTTAAAAGAAAACGTTAAAGAGGTTTGATATCTCAGAAGAAGCGGGGTGTGAGGAAGAGAAAGAATACACCGGCTCAGGACAAAAATTTTAAAGCACTCATGGCTTTTATTCACAGAGGGTCTGAAGAATGTGCTAAATCAGAATTAGATCTATTCCATATAGGCCCTACGCAGACAAGTATTGAGAGAAGTATGTTTATTGAAGTTCCGCCTCTGACAGTCCTGACTGACATGGCCCCCCTGGATTTTTACATAGCGGGGGCAGGTGAGACATATTTGGATCTGAACAACATGCTTCTTTATGTAAGCTGTAAGACTGTAAATGAAAACGGAACCAACCTGGCACAGGCCGCGCCAGTGGCCTTGACAAATTACCCCATAGCATCTCTGTTTAGCCAGATGGATGTGACCATAGGGGACAAGCTGGTGAGTCAGAGCAGCAATACCTACCCCTATAGGGCCTATATTGAATCCGTGTTGAACTATGGTAAAGATGCTCTGGCCACACAGTTCTCCGCCGGTTTATTCTACAAAGATTCCGTGGGAGAATTCGAAGCCCTGGTGTTGGACGGCCATAATAAGGGCTTTGTTAAGAGAGCAAGATTTACGACTGAAAGCCGGAGAGTAGAGCTGCTTGGTCGTCTCCATGCAGATCTATTTTTTCAAGAAAAACTCCTGTTAAATGGAGTAGATGTGAAAATTAAATTAACACGCAACAAAGACACTTTCTGTCTGATGGCTGGTGGTGCTAATCCATGGTACAAGGTGCAGATTTTATCATCTTCCCTTTTTGTGAAGAAAGTTGTTCTTGCTCCAGGAGTTAGGTTAGCCATTGCTGAAACACTACTCACATCCACCGCCAAATATCCTGTGGACTGTTTGAGTATGAAGGTGTTCAGCATTCCTGCAGGAACTCGAGTCACCAATCAGGAAAATTTATTTCTCAGCCCACTACCTAAGCAGATCGTTTTAGGATTTGTTGATAACGATGCTTTCAGTGGAGCCTACGCTAGGAACCCATTTAATTTTAAGCATTATAACATTAATTTTATATGTCTGTATGCATCGGGTACCCCCATACCCTTGAAGCCCTTCCAGCCTGATTTTGGAACCGGGAACTGTGTAAGAGAATATATGAATCTTGTGCAGACTTCTGGCAAGCATATGAAAGACAAAGGTGTGCTCATTAATCGTGAGGAGTTTCCCCGTGGCTATACTCTATTTGCCTTTGATCTGACACCCGATCAAGAATGTGCAGATCACTACTCGCTGATCGAGAGTGGGAATCTGAGGGCTGAAAAACATTTTGGAGCGGCTCTTCTAAACACTGTCAATATGATCGTGTATGCCGTTTTTGACAGCGTAATCGAGATAAATCGCCAGAGAAATGTGTTGCTTGACTATATGTAACATGGACACCGATCAGTTGACACGTCTGTTAATGACAAACCCATGCACCAGAAAGACATTCTTTGGTGTGTTTCCGAGTGATTGGCTCCCTAGAGAGAAGCTGTCTCGGAGGCCTCTAGGATTGATTGTCAACACTCATCTGCACGACCTACCGGGAGAACATTGGCTGGCGATCTACTTGACAGAGGACAACCATGGAGAATTTTTTTATTCCTACGGGCACCCGCTGACCCAGCTGTTGTTCCCCAAAACTTTCATAACTTTTTAAAGAAAACACGCTGCCGAGATTGTATTTCAGCCTTATCAGTTACAGCCCCCTGATTCTGTTTCATGTGGTTACCATTGTGCATTTCATTTAGAGCAGAGGGGCCGGGGGCTGACTTTAAACCAGATTCGAGAGCTGTATTCTGATGACTTAGAAAGAAATGATCGTATGGTTAAACAATATGTAAAGAAGAAGAAGAAGCAATGCACGCACAGAAGGGTCCCCGGCATGTTTCAGGCTACCCAAATATGTGTATCATGTAATGATTTCCATAAAGCTGTTACTCAATAAAGCACCCCTGCTCTTGCAGTGTGGTTCAAAGAATTTGTGTGTGTGCCTATTATTGCCATACCACATAAATCAACAGGCAGAAGTCTGTAATACAGTTTTAAATTGCAATCAACTTTTTTTTTTATTTCGTTGTTTTAAATTACATGGTTAGCCAGTTAAATGGCTGCTGTGTGGATTGTTTTGGGGTTTTTTAGAAGTGGATGGTGATGGTGTAACTGCAGCGGGGCTGTCTGGGTTCTTCAGGGTGTCTAAAATTGACCTGTTGGTGGGGTTGCCCACTATAGAAGATGGAACATTTACTTCAGCCAAGGCCTTCATAAAAATATCCCAACCACTAGGTGTGTGTTTAGCAGACAGCAAATGGCTCTGAGTGACCCCCTTGACTAGGTCAAGCATGTTAGAGCTGCTGACGGCCTCACCCCGGTATATGAATGTCCCGTTGTCATCCCACTAAGAAAGATGCTCATTCTGCTTCAATTTATTCAAAAGGGTCCTAGCCCGATTCTTATATCGATCGGACATACTGTCCAGAACTTCATGGTAGACAGCATCAGGTTTATCAGAAATTAGAGGTGTTTCAGTGGGTGACTACTCAGGAAACGGTAAAAATAAGTTTAGTTTTTCTTTCTCAGCGGCCCCCTGTCTCACATGAGTTAGATACTTTTGAAGCAGTGCATCATAAAGCTTAGCTTTCTCGTATTCTGTTAACCCCGGTCATTGAAAAATGCTCATCATCTCGGCATCTAGAGAACTTACAGCCGTTGCTCGTATGTCTGCCTCTTTTGGAGGCATCCCTTTTAATTGTTCCATCTGGTGTTTAGGGATCAAATAAATCTTTTCAGCATACTCCATTATCGACTGGTCAGAAGACCCGTTTCAGAGGAATGGCAATGCTTAATAGCGGGGCAAGAAAACCCCCGGATTGTTTCATCAGCAGTCTTTTTCTCCCAAGAGAGATGGTCCTACTGCTGAGATTTCTGATTATGTTCCTCTTTTTTCTTAATATGTGGAGTTGCTTAGGGGATAAGGGTATGTTACCCTTTAAAGTATTGAGGGCAATCTCTGCTATAGCGGCAACCAGATCATTCGATGCTGCACATAGAATAGCCCTCCACTGGTGCGGTGTTGCCTTAATAAGGAGTTTTAAAAGGGGTAGGTTTCTCCTTACGCATCCAGACATGTTCCCTTCCTGAGAAGTCCAGCATCAATATTGTGTAGAAGGCTAGCGACCATGCCTTTTGTAACCGCTTTGTGATTTTTTCAGAATGTACACCACTGGCCAATCAGGTGGGAAAAGACCCGTTCTCAGCCTCTAAGATTCTGGTGTGTTAGGGTTTAAATCCACCATCAGATAGCCATAAGGATTCTGAGTAGCATCTCGATAGGCCTCCATAAAATACCGTGCATCTCCGGCAAACATTTGACGGGCCAGGATCCCGATCTGTAATTTATCCCTGGGATTTTTAAAAAGTACCATATATTTGGTGTTAAGACTAATGGTCCAGTTACTTTTCCCTTGGCAGAAAATATTCTGTGTAATAAATATAATAATCAGATTTCTATGGTGAACATATTGTGTGAAAGCTTTTTCTAGCTCCAGGTTTCCACATGAATCACGCATCAGATCATCAGATATAAGAAGGTTTGTTTTATTTGGCGGAAACAAATCATCATCATTAAGTTTCTCAGGCAAACCTTCTAAAAATTTAATAAACGGCTATTTACAGAGAAGCGCTCTATACAAGGGCTGCCAACAGTTGTAGCACCAAACAACATTTTCAGGTACAACAGAGAGAACCGTATGAGCATTATCCAGCATATTTTTAATGAAGAAACTCTTGCCACAATTACTAGGCCCTGCTAGAATAGCAGAGAAGGGGTGTTGCCAGTGGGTATCCATTCAAAAAACGTAAGGTAGAGTTTTAAAGCCTTCTGTAATCACCCTCTTGTCATACACAACCCTCAAAGTTTTTCTGAGAGTTTTCATTTCAAGGGTCCAGCGCCTTTTATGTCTAACGATACCTGAATTTTCCACTACAATCTCACTCGCTGGCTCGTGATCTGAGACATGAGCAAAAACCGGATCTTTAAGACTGTCAAAGTTAATCTTCTCATAATTGTTGGCATTCAGAGTGATTCCTTTGACCTTCATGCACACACCTCCTCCAGACAGCTTGTACCCATATGTTTTGAGACCTGCTGACACAAACTCTGTAATAAATTCACCGGGGGGGAGTTCACTTGTGAGCCCTCCAAGATAATCATCTAGAGGAGGGTTCCACTCTCCTGGCTGATTCACAAATATCACAGAATCTGTGTCATGGTACAGGCAATGTTCTTGTAGATGCTCCAGGAGCTTATATAACTCTAAGCAGGCATAGGCCGTTGTAAAACTGGCAATAAAAACATTTGTGGTACCTGATGTGGTTAACCGATCTTGAGCATGTTTCCAAGATACACAAGCAGTCTCATCATCAACAAATTCACACATTGAAACATCATAAGAGTCTGAAAACAAATACTGAAAAAGCTGATCGGGATCTCTCAAAATGGTGGTGTTAGGGAGGTTGGATCTCTGACCGAATTTACCCCACAGAGAATTTAGAAATAGTTTTGCAATTTGACACTTTGCGGGGTTGACGGCTATTTGCTCGGGGCACAGAGCCACACCTTCTCTTTTCTGATATTCATATATGTATTTCATTTTATCACCAGCCATAACACACCATTGTGGAAACCCCGATGCTTCCTGCTTTTGACGGAGGTGTAATTTGATGTATTCTGAAAACAACCTGTCAGAAGATTCTTCAAATGCCACACTTCATAGATTTGGCTAGTTTGTAACCCCTGTCTAGGGCCGCATTCAATTCCACTGTACACCACATACCATTCAGGGCTCTTTCCTGATCAGTGTGGGTACATTTTACCAGCTGTCGGGCTTCTGCACAGGTCTTGCACAGAGGGAACATGAGTTTTTCCCCCACCTTGACAGGCAGCACAGGAAAGAAGAGTCCTCGTGGTGGGTACACTTTAACTTTAGCGATACCAAAGTAACTAGACATATGTTCAAAGTTCTCATAGATGATCTTAGGATGTCGTTTCAGGTAAGATTTGGTCCAGTTACAGAAAGGGTAGAGGCTCGTAAAATCCATGTAAGAGATTGACTGCCCCTCTGTCGCCTTGTGGTATAGAGAAATTGCATTTGTTCTACCACCAAATAAACAGTCTCTGGGGTTAATCGGCTCGGGAAACTGAGCTTCAGTTAGGAAACTCTTGAGGTCATCATCTGATTTTAACATTTTTATCCATTCATGTTCCCAAATAGACCTGACCTCATACCCTATTCTTTTAAGTACGGTGGCCTTTCTTTGTGTAGCATTGTGAAGAAACCCATACGTTCTCCCCAACAGAGGATTTTAATTCTTTGAAGGATAACACTGAAGGCAACCATGCCAAAAACAACCATTAAATTCAAAGGCTGTTTCCTTTCCCTCGATGACTGAATACCCATCAAGATAGTGGGTTTTTACTTCTAACTGCTCGTCCTCATGGAGGGGTACAATTTGAACCTCGAATTCCCCACCCTTCAAAGCATGCTGAACCTGAATTTTTAATTTGTGCTCTATGTATGACAACCACTGTATTGCTGGGGATGAGAACCTTTTAGTCTGATGATGATAATGGTCTGGGGGTGGGAGGGCAATGGCGCATTCAGGCATGAACAAGAAGCGGTACATTTTCATAGAAACAGAAGCTAGGGTCAAATATTGTAGAGGGTCCACTGCCACTAACTTATGGACAGACCTCCTTTTATTCTGATACACTTCTTCTACCTTCGCTGTCATTTCTACAATCTCATGCCGGTACTTTGTGCAGGCTTTCATCAGGATTTTAACATCCTGTTAGCAATAGCAATAGCAATAGCACTTACATTTATATACCGCTCTATAGCTGGAAGCTCTCTAAGCGGTTTACAATGATTTAGCATATTGCCCCCAACATTCTGGGTACTCATTTTACCGACCTCGGAAGGATGGAAGGCTGAGTCAACCTTGAGCCCCTGGTCAGGATTGAACTTGTAACCTTCTGATTACAGGGCGGCAGTTTTACCACTGCGCCACCAGGGGCTCTTTAATTGTTGACAGTAATGTGCCAAGTCCCTCTGCATGTCAAATGTTTTGGACTTGTTCTCTTCATACCATGCCAGGAACTCTGCTTTTTCCTTTGGCATCATAGAGTCTACCCCATAATATTTTATTTCTGGCAATTTCCCCACATAATTCTCGTTTTCTGCTGTATTAAAGTAGTGGGGAAAATATCCTTTGGACCCTTCAAATCCTAGGGCTTTAGGCAATTTTGCCAGAGCCATCGGCAAATGGCTCAGAGAATCTATGAATTTTATATCTAAGTATTTTACCTCAATAGACAACAATTTCCCCCCTTGAGTAATCAGAGAAACAGCGACCTTTTCTTTGATCAGCCCGCTCAGAATCAAGAAGCCGTCGAAGCCACGGCTGTTGTGGGCATAGAAAATTGTTCCATCAAAGGGGGTATCAATAAATGTTGTTATAAACTCTTCTAAGCATGAATCACCCCTAAATTCCCAACTATGACCCTCCCATCTCCACGGGGTCCGCTCTTTGTCTTTCTCAAACCTTTTGACTGTTTCACCCTCGAAAGCGTGGGCATATATGTAAACAGCCTTATGGGTGCCAGATTCTTGATTAGTCTCAATATTTAAAAAAACATAGTTCTCTGATACTGTTAAATCTTTAACCCGGCCCATATAGCATTTGTGGCCCTCTAATTCTTTCATAAATGTCCAGCACACTCTGCATTGTTTTCCCAGACAGTCCCTCACATCTTCATGATCTGATTTGACAAACTGTCGACAGTTCTTACAATATGTTCTTAATGTACATTCTACCCTCCCCTCCAGAGACAAACTTTTGTGCCTATCTAAGCGTGCTGTAGATCTACACTGGAACTTACAGTTAGGAGATCTATTAATTTTATCTACGTGGTGTCTGCAATCTTCACTCAGACAGAACCTACATAATTTCATGCAGTTGTGTGAGTGAGAAAATGGTATGTGACACAAATCGCAAAAGTTTTTAGCACCCAAGAAAGCCTTTATACATGTTATACCATAGAAATGTTCATTGTGTAATAGCATGAAGTGTGTTTCGCTGTAGCTCTGTTCAGGAGTTTTAAAAAAAACCCACCCATTTTTTTTATTCCATTGTAAAATTTGAATGTTTATTTTTAGGTGTGCCTCTACTGCTGATATGTCAGAGAGGCAGACCTCCTTCTGATCTGACCACCCTAATTCATGATGGAGCTTTCTGGCTTCAGCCAGTATTTCTGCATCAGTGAGAGATCCTGCTTTCAAAACACCGATTAACCCTCCCGCAAAAGAGAGATTGGAATTCAAAATATGTATACCTATCAGATGCTGGCATTTTTTGGCTATAATCTTACTGTAGGGTATAAACTTTATGGATCTGGCCGCTCCTCCTCCTGGTGGTCTAATTATTAAAACCACCAAGCGCAGAGTAACATCTCCTAATATTTCTGCATTGCTTTGCAGTAAGTTACTTACCCTGTTTCCCCGAAAGTAAGACCTACCCCGAAAGTAAGACCTAGCAGTAATTTCTGATGTACCGCTAATTGCCCTAGTGCATTTGAGGGGGCTAAAATTAATATAAGACACTGTCTTATTTTCAGGGAAACACGGTATGTGTGTTAAAAAGTCCTCAACATTCAGAGCATCTCTATTTCTTCTAACCGAGTACAGTGCATTTGCTAACCCCCCACCTTCTAGGAGAAGCTGGACAAAATCCTCTGGATTAACCCGCCTGTTAATTTCATCAAAGATTTGTTGAATACCCTCAAATAAAACCCTCACAGTCTCCTGGTAGGATGGTATTTGATCTAAATTCACAAACCTGAACTCCTCACCAATCATTAATGCTCTGCATTCGGGGATGTTTCTTTCCCACCAGCGCACACGTTCCACGTATGCATTATGTGGGTGGTTTTCGGCCGGGGGTGATACAGGCGGGTTTTGTTGGAGACCAGCATCAGCAGGCGCTTCTACGGTCTCTGCTTGTACAGGAGGGTGTTGTGAAACATTTGCCCTTTTATTTGAGTGTTTAGAAATGGCCTTTTGCCACTTTTTAATCATTTTAATGCGTCTTTATAGATATCGGCTTCTTAACCTGGGGGGTATTGGTTTCCTGCCCCCACCTCTACCCATTTGTATAACATTAATACATCGTGAATACTTGCACTGATCTTTAATAATGTTCTGCAGTTCACCCAATCCAGATAGCTCACCCACTAATCCTTTACAATATTTGTCCAATGCCACTTTACATTCAGCAACAGTTTTGAGCTTATTATCCAGCATCTCATAGCATTCTGCAATCATCGCGACCTGCTCTGCATAGCCACGCAGACTTGCAACACGTTCAGAAGCCTTGAGCTTTGAGGTGTTCCCCCGCTTTGGTTGCGGGGGTGTTGTTCCATCATCATCATCATCATCATCATCATCATCATCATCATTGTTATGCCTTTGGAGTGATTTCATCCATGAGGATTGACCTAGTAGTAAAAACAGGCAATGACTATACAAATGGTACACACACACACACACACACACACACACAGAGCTGTATAATACTCATTAAAATTGCTTACTAATTCTTTATCATATGTTAGAGACAATATATCAGCTACCATACAGAATAAAATATTATTAAAATCAATCCCCCCGACCCCTGAATAAAACATAAAACATTTTTTTTAAAAGTCTGTATATGCACACACACACACACACACACACACACACGATAAATAATGGCTAATACCTTTCCTGGCTTGTTTTGGAGGTGCTTGGGTGCTGCCCACAGTCCTCACTACAATTCAAAACACATCATTGCTTTGTTACACAGCTCACAACAACAACAACACATCATAATACGTTCAATGTATGTATGATTGAATTTTACCTAAATTAGTACCAAAGGGTTGCAACTCTTGTGTTGTCTTTCCAAGTTTTATGATCATGGGTGGAATAGGTGTTTGGATCTCTGGTTTTGCCCTCTTGAATCGTTTTGGAGGTGGTGAGATGTCATCATCATCACCATCATCAATGTTCACTACAATTTAAAAAAAAAAAGCAGTGTTACACAGTGTAACACAGCATTACATAATATCATTTTGTCTATGTAAGGTTGAAAATGTACCTATCTCTGTAGCAGCAACCATAGCAGCTGCAGCAGAAGATAAAGGATTTTTTTTCTCAGTAGCCTTTCTAGGGCGTGGGGAGGTTGTTTCTGCTTTAACAATGACCAGATTAGGATTGAAGATTTGATCATCGTTTGTGATTAATGGAATGAAGTCCTCATCACCAGCTATTGGAGGCTGTGTAGAACTGCTGGTTGCGGCATCCTCATAGCCTGCAGGAAAGCACAGATTATATCACAGGTCTGCTTGCCAGCGTATTAGGAACACTGAAATTTTTGGCTCATGGAGCATCTAACAGAATCTCATATTTACAGCATCATCACAGAATACATGGAACATGGCATTATTAGTCTGAAAACAGAGAGACTACAGGAAATCGTGTCAAAATTAGAAAATGATATTTCTGTGGCATTAGCAAAAATAGATTTGAAAACTATAAATGATGCCCAGAGATTTTTTCATCAGCGTGATGACTGAAGAATTTGCAGATAATAAGATTAATTTAGGGAGAATTTTGACCCTAATAATCTTCGGATCTCTTGTTACAAAACATATACCATTGAAGAGCAAGAGAGAAATGACTCAATTTGTCTGAAAATCTGTCATTCGACTAATACAAGACAATGTAAGAGACTTATCTTAACATTACTAATACATTATTATTTATTATTATTTTAGAATTACTAGCATACTAGTAGCTAAGACTTCTTTTTTTATTATTTCTACAGAATCAAGAATGTTGGGGGTTATACTATCTTAAAAATTCAGCCTGGACCATCTACAAATATCTACATGCTTGTAATTGTCTGATTTTCCCATGTTAAAATAAAAAACATAAAGCCTACCTGCTAATTGAAGAATTAATTATTATTATTTTTAACACACACCGTTCACATATATGATTCAAAGTTATGTGAAATCATATATGCTACATGTAGTTTTTAGAAGTACACTGAAGGACAGCAAAATACACACACAGCACAAACACACACACACACACACCGGGGGGGGGGGCGCAGCATCCAGAGCAAATCAGTTAAACTTTAGTTGCTCTAAACATACAGAAAGTACAAAAAAGGACACTAGATGGCAGCAAAGTACATCTTTAAAAACTTTCCATGAATAAAACTGCGCGGGGAATATGGATTTTAATATCTGGACATGCACGTGTATACATAACTTATTAAGAATGTAAAATACCTTGGCAAAAAGCCTTCAGTTCTTCTAATTGAGAATTATTGTAATCTAAGAAAATAATAAGACAAAGATAAGAAAAACATCTTTAGTGCTGTAGATTTTTCTCCCATACCCCAAACCCCCCACACTAAAACTAAATGTTAAAATTAATCACAGACCTGATTCATTATTCAAATTAGGGTCCATATTTTGTAGTCTGTGAAGGGGTGTGTGTGGGGACATACATTACAAAGTTTGTACTGAGGACTTCTACACAATTCTGCTTTGAATAGAAAAGAGAGAGAAAATGTTATGTACTTACCAACTGCTTGGACAGAATGAAGATTTGGGGATCACACTGACTTCTATGATCTTTTGCAAGTAAGTAAGATATATATAGTTTTGGCGGGCTGTAGTTTTTTATGTTAATTGACATCACAGGATGTCTGTTTGGACAGTCTCAGATTTTGGACACTCACAAATATTTAACCTGTAGAGGCCCCTGAGAAAATTACCCCTCCCCTAATGGTGCATGACGGTCTTAAATTTTGGACAGTCTCAAATTTTGGACACTCACAAATATTTAACCTGTAGAGGCCCCTGAGAAAATTACCCCTCCCCTAATGGTGCATGACGGTTTTAAATTTATTTTTTGACACACATTAACCTACAGAGGCCCCTGAGAAACGCCCCACCCACCCACCCCAAGGGCATGACAGCCTAAGGAATTCTCCATATGTTTTTCCCTACATTCATTCCATCACTACATATTTTTGTGAATTTTCCTGTCTGTGGTCGCTGATGTGTGTTCAGGAAAATAGCTACATACTTCATTTCAACACACACACACAGAGAGAAATAAAACTAATCTGATCATCTGTAGATGGATGGTGATATTCAAAAAAACTCTTTGCTTCCAAAAAAAATGTTCCACAGATTTCTCCTATGCAAATACCAGTGTTGAAAAGTCTTCAGAACTTTTTCTGAAGTTTAGCTGATATTAGACATCTGCTGCTAACCACCAAATCAGATGCCTATGTTCTATATATGTGGAAACTGGCCTAAATAATTTTTAAAGAAACTTGCCAGGGGGGAAGCAGACAGGAATAATGAATAAATGTACCCCTACTGAAAGGAGATGGACAAACTTCTATAAGTGAAAACTATCTTTGACTAACAATACTTGTAATAGTGATTTTCACAAAGCATTCTGCTATTGAAAACAGCTTGTGCTAAAATTAAGCAGTGTGTATATATATTTAAAAATACCCAAGCAGAAAAAATTCTGCAATGATAGCATAGGTTCTGACTGAGCATTTCTTCAGTTTTTCCCCACATTTATGGCTCCCTGTTTGAACTACATCTATGGGGATCCCATCTCTAAAAATATTCTGCTGTTATAAACTTTATTAGTAAAATCAAATCTTTTCCTTCAGTTCAGAAGAATTCATCCCTGACCTGCTATTGAACCCACAAGCAAAAAAACCAAAAAAACCCAAACCTGTCCTTGCCCCTCTAGGTTCAAATACACCCTGTTGTTTTCCCAAGCCCTTAAATGATCGATTATATGAATGGCTAATGAACCATAATATTAGATATGCATCATGTCCTGGGGGGGTCCTGTGAAGATGACCCCTTCATGCCATTGTAGAAAACTCATATTCCTGATCTGAACCAGACTCTACATTCTTTCCCCACCACCACCACCACCCAGGGCCGGCGCTTCCATTTAGACTAACTAGGCAGCTGCCTAGAGCGCCAAAATGGAGGGGGCGCTGGCCACGTGGGGGCGAACTTACAAAGTTCTCTGGCGGGAGAGCGCATCGGCGCTCCCCCGGAACGGTCCTGCTCCTGCTGCTGCGGCCCCGCTGCCCCTGTGCCCTGTCCATGACCGCGGCGGGAGAGAAGGGCACCCAGGGCGGCAGGGCCAGCCTCGACGGGGCGGGTGCTGCCCGCTCGCTACCTGCTCTGCCGCTCTGCCTGGGCAAGGCAAGCCCAGGCTGAGGCAAGGCACGCATGCGCGACTCGGCCGGCGGGGTGCCTCACGCTGTCGCTGAGCATGCGTGTGCCTAGCGTCCAGCCTGCACGTGGTCACTCGCTGATTTGCACGGCACGGAGGGACCGAGGGAGCCGCCGAGGAGAGCGTCGTTGGCTGCAGAAGCAGGTGCAGTAGGCAGGGCAGCAGCAGGACACGGAGGCGGCATGGGCGGCACAACAAGAACGTCGGCGGCGCAGCGGTGTGAAGCCAGCGTGGTCACTCACAAAAACAAGAAGGTGTGTGTGTGGTTTTTTTCAACTTATTTATTCTCGCCTCGTCCTCCCCGCAAAAAAGCATCGGCCTCGTCAGGGACGCTCGGACCCCCAGCCGGGGGGGGGGGGGTCATCAGGCTACAGCTGAGCGCCCATGGTGGGCTGATGGGAGTGGTGTCATCCAGCAACCTCGGGGCCCGGGCGGGTGGGGGTCGCTGGCCTGGCCGGGGTCCCTCCTTGACACCCGCGAACCGCTGTGCCGGGTATCATTCTTCCACGGTGAGTGTGTGTGGGGGGGGAGGGGGGGTCCGTCTGCACATGCTCTGCTCAGAGTCTCTTTGGTGGCGCTGGCGTAAGAATTAAGAAGCCTTTCAGCGAAGGGCGCGCGTCCTCCGGGACCGGGGGGGGCTGCAAGCTGGGGCTAGGAAGCGGTGCCCGCGGCGGCTCCCTCCGCTGCTGCAGCCCCAAAAGGCGCTCCAGGGAGACTCGCCCGCCGCCACGCCAATTCTCCGAGGAGACCGGCGCGTCTGGATAATTTCTCCGCTGCCCGCGACAGATTTCAAGCGCCCCTGCTTCGTTTCCAGCGCCCAGGAGCTGCGAGGTGGCCGCCTGTGGGACAGCCTCCCCCTGCTGCTGCGGCCTGCTCCAGGCCAAGGGCGGCTGAGTTTGCACCCGGGCGGGCAGCAGCTTTTGGCGCAGAAGCAGCCAGCAGGCGTCGGGCCAAGTCGGGGCCATGCCCTTCCCAGGGTACCAACCCGCTATGTACCCGCTATGTGGGTCCCCAGATGGGGAGGAGAGCCGGTCCTGCCGCGGCCAGCACGAATGGCCCCCTGTGCTAAGCAGGGTTTGCCTTGGTTTGCATTTGGATGGGTGACAGGAGAGAGAACTGTAAGATATGGGGATGAGGCTGTCGTCCAGCGGAAGAGCATCTGCAGGCTCTCAGTCTCTCAGCCCAGCAATGGGACAAATTGTGGAAATGGACGTCGGACGTAAAAACCCCCCCCATTACCTGATGTGCCTTGAAATCCCCCACCCCCGAGTTACAGTACTACCTGCATATACTTCATAACCTTGTGGGTTTCCAAAACCTTGTGTGTAAATCTTTGTACTGTAGATATATCATGTGCAAACAACCACTTTGTATATAGTTGTGCAAAATCTTGTCCTATTAAAAAAATAAAAATAAATCTTGTCCTTTTTTTCATTGCATGTGCAGTTTACTATGATCTGTTCTCCATACCAGCAGACATTTAAATGGATATTGTAGAGCAGCTAGGACTTGATTCATTTTCAAATAAGATTTCCTAATTCACCATTTATTTTTTTAATGGTCTTATTCCCGTCTCTCCCCACCCCCAGTGCCCTGTGGGTCTCTGAATCTGATGCTACAGAAATGATTCCACCATTTGATTACTTCACCCCTATCTTTGTAACAGCTGCATTTCAATAATACATCAGAGGCAGCTTTCATTAATTGAATTTAAAGCTGGCAGCCACATATGTTCAAAAGTGCATACTTTAACTTCCTTAAGAAGCTGAAAATATTAGATGCAAACATATACAGATGTTGTAATGCATCTGTGGCTTTGTCTGAAATCAGGAACTAGGGACTGGCATTCAGCATTGTGACTCACTGCTGCCAATTTATGTATGGAGAACAAATAGCACTTTTTCAGTGTGTGATTTTAGCATTAAGAAAAAAACATTACACACTTATTTCTGTTGCCTAAAGCTCTGTGGGAAGATCCATTCCAAGTTAATATTCATGATTTCAATAGATAAGAATAAGGATGTGCAGAGGAGCAGAAGGGTGGGATTTAAAACCATTAAAATTTTAAAATAAAAGTTTTCTGAAATATGTGTGTCAGTAAGATGTATGCTGGGGGGGGCGGCAGGGGGGGCACAATTTAAGTGCTTGTCCTGGGCGCCGTTTTCCCTAGTTTCCCTAGTCCCTCTGATTCTTAAATATGGTTATTTTCCAAGGGAATTATGGCTGACAGGAAAAAACCATCTGGAGCTCAGTTCCGCAAACGAAAGGCAGAAAGAGCCAAGGAAGACGCCAAGCAAGAGGTGTTCTTGCGGAAATACCTTCGTAAAACAAGTACAGAACAAAAAGATGACAGTACCATTGGTGGAACTACCACTGAGGAAACTCCTAGTGCAAGTGGTATTGGTCTTACTACAAGTGGTATTACTTCTGAGGACAAAGTCTCACAGTCTGGAGATATTCCAGTGGAACACACAGAGGAAACCGAGGATTTTGAGGAAACTGAGAGTACTGCAATTACTACAAAACACGTTGGTATTGTGCCTAGCTTGGATTGCAGTGACCCTGCTAACTGGCCTAACTATTGCAGTGAAAATTTGCGACAGCTTATTGCTCAGCATGGCCCACGGCAGATTGTATCATATAAATTTCCAAAAGACTCCCAAAAAAGAAAATTCTCTCCGGTCTATTACAAGAGGAAACTTGAAAATGGTGAAGAAATGTGCCGTCATTGGCTGATATATTCTACCTCAAAAGATGTGGTTTTCTGTTTTTGCTGTAGGCTGTTCAGCAAAAGAGATGGTGGAGCAACAGCTTTACAAGACCCAGGTTCAAAAGACTGGAAGAACATTGGAGCAATTCTGTCGGCACATGAGAGGAGTACTCTCCATCTATACAGTTACCAGGCGTGGAGAGAACTTGAATTGCGCTTACAGAAAGGAAAAACAATTGATAATATCAACCAACAGAAAATAAGGGAAGAAGAGCAATATTGGCGACAAGTCTTGGAACGCTTGATTGCTGCGGTCAGATTTCTTGGCATGCAAAACATGGCATTTCGTGGTACAACTGAAAAGTTGTACAGTGCGAACAATGGAAATTTCTTGAAGCTTGTTGAATTTTTGGCTCTTTTTGACCCTGTCATGGCTGAACATGTGTGCAGAGTTAAAGATGAAGAAACTATGGTTCACTACTTAGGAAAAGAGATCCAAAATGAGCTTATAAAGCTTCTAGCAACTTCCATAAAACAGAACATTTTAGCACGTATAAACTCTGCCAAATACTACTCAGTTGTTTTGGACTGTACACCTGATGTTAGTCATACTGAACACATGACTATGATTGTACGTTTTGTCGATGTCATCATGCCATCAGATACTGAAACATCTGAGCCTGAGGTTACAATAAAAGAACATTTCTTGGGATTTGTTCCTCTAAAGAAGACTACTGGTGCCTTTATGGCAGAAACTCTTCTTGGGCTGCTTGAGCAAATGGGATTACCACTTGAGAATCTGCGTGATCAAGGTTATGATAATGGGAGTAACATGAGAGGTAAAGAACAGGGAGTACAAAAGAGAGTTCTTGATCTAAATCCACGTGCCTTTTTCGTGCCCTGCAGTGCGCACTCTCTCAATTTGGTTGTCAATGATGCTGCTAAGAGTTGCCGGGAAGCAACAGGCTTCTTCATGTTGCCAAGAAATCTGACCGCAGCAATCAAGCGTTCCAAGACTTGTCGCCAATATTGCTCTTCTTCCCTTATTTTCTGACAAGCAAACTACTACAAAATAAGGAAACTGATTTAAGTTCAGCTACAAGTCAGTTACAAGTAACCAAGAATTATCTTGTGGGCTGTAGGTGTGATGATGGTTTTGAACAAGTTTTGATAGATGCTAGTGTGATTGCAAAGGAGTTAGAAATATTACCAAACTTTGAGACAGAACACTTTAGACAAAGGAGAAAGAAAAAACAGTTTGGGTATGAGGCCCCAGATGAGGCTCCACAAGATCCAAAGCAAAAATTCAAAGTGGATTTCTATTATGCTATTTTAGATATGGCCATTCAATCTGTTGAAGAGAGATTCCAACAACTACAACACTATAATTCCGTACTTGGCTTCCTGTATGATATATACAGCATCAACAAAAAATGTACTGAAGATGTACGAAAGGCCTGCAAGACTTTGGAGCAGTCATTGACACACAATGAAAACAAAGATATTGATGCTGAAGATCTGTGCTGTGAACTTCAAGCAGTTGCTCGAAGGCTTCCAGAGTCTATGCCACCACAAAAAGTGCTTCTCTTCATACTACAACACAAAATCCAGAATAGTGTGCCTAATGTTTTTGTTTCTCTTAGGATCCTTCTCACACTTCCAGTGTCAGTGGCAAGTGGTGAACGCAGTTTTTCAAAACTCAAACTTATAAAAACACACATACGCTCAACTATGCTCCAAAAGAGACTAGTTGGTTTGGCAACTATATCGATCGAACATGCTGAAGCATCAGCACTTGACCTGAAGGAACTGTTAACAAAATTTGCAAAGGAAAAGGCACGTAAAATAAGATTTTGATTTGCTTGAAATTGAAACATTAAAGAGACTTACATTTCAGCATCACATTTAACATTTTTCAAAGTGATTTCTGTGCTAAAACTGTGTTCTGTTTGAGAAAATAAATCAGAAATTGTTTTATGACTTGTTTTCACAATTTTTAAAAAATAAATTAACAATTTCAAATTCTGTGCTTTTCATTCTTCCTATAATACATCTGTGTTTGAAATATGATTGGCCGGGGGGGGGGGGGCCGCCAGAAGGTGATCTCGCCTAGGGCGCAAAAAACCCTAACATCGGCCCTGCCACCACCCAATACCAAATGTTAAAGACACAGCTAGTTCATATAGCACTTAGCAATAGCACTTACATTTATATACCGCTCTATAGCTGAAAGCTCTCTAAGCGGTTTACAATGATTTAGCATATTGCCCCCCAACATTCTGGGTACTCATTTTACTGACCTCGGAAGGATGGAAGGCTGAGTCAACCTTGAGCCCCTGGTCAGGATCAAACTTGTAACCTTCTGGTTACAGGGCAGCAGTTTTACCACTGCGCCACCAGGCGCAGTGGTAAAATTTGAAAATACAAAGCTATCTATAGTTGAAATTACTTTTTACATAGGCAACCATTTTCTCAGAACATAATAATAAAAATACATGGCATGTTTTTACAGATAGCATCATCAGCACGAACAAAACATAAAATGGGGTATATGGTCTTTTGCAATAACATTTGAATGTTAGGATATATTCTAAATATACATAGGAGTTGGGAGATGTGTGGGGTACTAGCCATCAATAGAGAAACGTGGTAAATGGGCGGTTTGAAACGATAGTTTCCACATGAAGTAAAAACACTGGATCACAGGCATTCTTCAGCATTTGATGTAAATATTTTGTTGGCGCTTCACTATTTTTACAATTTGATAATGATAGTAGAACCATATCCATAATTTCACTGTTTAATATAAGACATTTCAACGCATAGCCTAGGACAACCATGACATTGATAATTTCCTTATAAGATACAGCATCTAAGATCCTTTTAAATTGGATCTCAAAAAAATCCTCTTCCCATGTCAAACATTCGTGGGACATTTGGGCCGGTGCTGCTATTCTGCAGCCTTCACATAGCAAAAACAACTTCTCTTTGTAGCAGTGATTCAGAATACCAAAGACTGTAGCATGGGCCAGAGATATCATCGCCTCTTGCTGTTGCTGAGGTGTCATTGCGAATGCTTTATCATCATAATCAATAAATAAGCCTAACAATTTTCTTAAGTTAACATGTGATTCAGGTGTCTGTTGCTGCGAAACCATCTTCCACATATTTCTTTCAGCTTGTACAAACTGCAAGAAAAAAAGAAAAAAGTCTTAATTTTGTACCAGATCCACCACATACACACACACACACACACACACGCCTCCCTGTAAGGAAGAGAAAAGTTACCTGCTCTCTCTCTGTTGCAATGGACATCTCATCCCATATTTCTGACATCTCCCAATCTTCCACTCTGGCTGAAGGACTCTGCTCCATAGACTCTTCTGGAACATTAGACTCAAAATTCATAGCCATGTTTCTCCCCACAGTGCTGCCCCTCCAAAATTACCCCTATATAAGCAGCCACCTCTCACGTGCTCCCATTACCCAATTAAAAATCAACCCTGATGCGTCATGCCAACCACACGGATGAAACACGTGGTCTAGGGGCCTACGCCTATGACGTAAGCCTGATCCCCTGACCCTAGGGTCATTAATCATTTTGAAATAAGGTATGTCCATTCTACTACTCCTAAGGATAAAAATGCCAGGCCCACAATTCCTCCTCAGGCCCTAAACAATTTCTAAGCAGTTAGTTGTTTGATTCCTCTTTACTCTGTACCACTTTAAAAACAAACAGGAATCCCTCCCCCACCCCGCCACACACACACACACACACAAACATTTTGGGGAGGAGAAAATTAATACAAATGTTGTTAATGCCATATAAAACAACACATAAGTGAGAATGTCAATAAGGGGTTTTTTTTAAAAAAAATGCCTGCTCTCATGGGCCCAGGTCAGCCATCGGGGGCCACTCCTGGAGGGGAGGGGGGTCTTCTGTGCTCCGGCTGAGGTGCTGGGGGGAGGGGAGAAGGGGCTTTCCTTGGACTTGTGGGTGGGCTGGGGGAGTCCCAAGCAAGCCCTGCTCTCTGGGGAGCCAGAGGCCCCGTCCTCCTGCTTGCCCACTCCCAGCCCTCGGCCGATGGAGCAGGCTGGATTCCATTTCCCAGCATCCCTGTTCCAGAGAGAGCACACAGCAGCTGCTGCCAGAGCTTCCTTCCTCAAGTCCAGACATGAAAGAAATCTCCCTTTCCAATCTATGTTCCTCCCTGTCCCTGGTCCCACACAAGGTCTCCTCCTGTCCCTTTGCCCAAATTAATTGAGGAGTTGCCCACAATGGGCCCAGGGGCAGTTTTTGGTGGGCCTAGCACTAGAGCCCTATATAAAAGCCATATGGGGAGAGGGGGGCTACCTAGGAAACTGCCTTCTACTGAGTCAGACCATTGACCCATCTAGCTCAGTATTGTCCACACTGACTGGCAGCAGCTCTCCAAGGTTTCAGTCAGGAGCAGGGGCGGAGCTACCATTGTGCAAATGGGTTCAAAGAACCCAGGCCACGCTCAATCAGGGGCCGCGCTTTGCGGCCCCGACATACACACACACACACACCCTGTCTGATGTCAGACGCGGGGGTGGTAGTTTAGCTCCCAAACGGGGGTCACACGGCCCCTTCGGGAGCTAAACTAAGGATGGCGCTGCATTGCAAAGGCAGGGAAGAGTCGCTCCTGGCTGCGCACTGCAAACACAGCACCAGCCTAACTAGCTCCTGAAGGGGCTGCGCGGCCCCTTCAGGAATTAAAAGACTGGCACTGCTTTCGCAACTCAGCCCAGGAGGGGCTCTTCCCTGCCTTTTGCTGGGAAGAGCTGCTCCTGGGCTGCGCTGCAAAAACAGTGCGAGCCTATGTTTAACTGCCCAAGGGGCTGCGCAGTTCCTTCGGTAGTCAAACTGCAACTCCAAAATGGAGCCTCAAGGCTCCGTTCGGGAGCCAGACCACACACCCCGTGTCTGACGTCAGATGCGGGGGGTGGGGTTAGCGGGGGCGGCCACCGCAGCCGCACACAAGCCGCCGGTGGTCCCGCTCTGCTGCTGGTCAGGAGTCTTTCACAGCCCTACCTGGAGCATTTCCACACAGGCCATTTACCACAAATCTCCTTCGGAAGAGTGTGTGTGTGTTCACGCACTGGCCAGATGTACCCCAAAGTCCCATTCGAGATCTTTGGAAGCAGCCCACAGACAAATCGGACTTTGTCTTCTGAATTCTAGTTTGTCTCAATGTATTTCCAGGTTTTTAAAATCCAGGTTTTAAGCGAGTTTGAGGCACTGAGTAGAGTATTTACAGGTGAAACTCGGAAAATTAGAATATTGTGCAAAAGTCCATTAATTTCAGTAATGCAAATTAAAAGGTGAAACTGATATATGAGACAGACACATTACATGCAAAGCGAGATAAGTCAAGCTTTAATTTGTTATAATTGTGATGATCATGGCGTACAGCTCATGAAAACCCCAAATCCACAATCTCAGAAAATTAGAATATTACATGGAACCAAGAAGACAAGGATTGTAGAATAGAACAATATCAGACCTCTGAAAGCCCTCCAACTGGTAGCCATTGATAGATCTCTCCTCCATGAAGTTATATCCAAACCCCTCTTAAAACCATCCAGGTTGTTGGCTGTGACCACATCATGTGGCAGAGAATTCCACAAGTGGATCACGTGTTGTATGGAAAAGTATTTCCATTTGTTGGTCCTAGATTTCCTTACAGTCAATTTCATGGGATGACCCCTGGTATGTGAGAGGGAGAAGAATATCTCTCTCTCCACTTTCTCCACGCCATGCATGATTTTATAGACCTCTATCATGTCTCCCTGCAGTCGTCTTTTTTCTAAACTAAAAAGCCCCAGGTGTTGTAGTCTTGCCTCATAAGAAAGGTGCTCTAGGCCCTTGATCATCTTGGTTGCCCTCTTCTGTACCTTCTCCAGTTCAACAATGTCCTTTTTTAGATGTGGTGACCAGAATTGTACGCAGTACTCCAAGTGTGGTCACACCATAGTTTTTATAAGGGCATTATAATATTAGCCATTTTATTTTCAATCCCCTTCCTAATGATCACTAGCATGGAATTGGCCTTTTTCACAGCTGCCGCACACTGAGTCGACACTTTCAAGGAGCTGTCCACCACGACCCCAAGATCCCTCTCCTGGTCAGTCACCGACAGCTCAGATCCCATCAGCATATACTTGAAGTTGGGGTTCTTCGTCCCAATGTGCATCACTTTACACTTTCCAACACTGAACCGCATTTGCCACTTTGTCGCCCACTCACCCAGTTTGGAGAGATCCTTTTGGAGCTCTTCACAATCAGTTATGGATTTCACTACCTGAAAGAGTTTGGTATCATCTGCATATCTGGCCACCTCGCTGCTTACCCCTACTTCTAGATCATTTATGAATAAATTAAAAAGCACCAGTCCCAGAACAGATTGCTGGGGGACCCCACTTCTTACTTCCCTCTATTGTGAATACTCTCCATTTATACCTACCCTCTGTTTCCTGTCTTTCAACCAGTTAGCAATCCACACATGTACTTGTCCCCTTATCCCATGACCCCTTATCGCCTTTGATTTCCTCTCACAAAATGGCAGCCATGTGGTCCCATCCTATGTCTGCCAAGAAAGCCCCAAGAAAAGCCGCCACGTCCTCGGAGGAATGGCTCTCCATTGCACAAAGCAGGCTGTCATAGGAACATATGAAGCTGCTATATATTGAGTCAGACCATTGGTCAGTCTAGCTCAGTATTGTCTTAACAGACTGGCAGCAGCTTCTCCAAGGTTGCAGGCAGAAGTCTCTCTCAGTCCTATTTTGGAGATGCTGTGACCAATTTTTAAGGGGGTCACCTTTAATTAGGAGTATTGCTTCGGATAGGCTAATACAAGTCCCAAAAAGAAAACAGATCCCAGACACCAGATGGATTTAGTTCATCAGTTTATTGTTACACCCTAAATGTCAGCTAAACTATAGCTCATTCACTCACACATGCATATTTACCAGCCCCACTTAAAGGTGATCAGTCTTTAATGGAGTGTTGGGAGAAGCTGGGGGCCCCACGATGTTCAGTGCTTCTCAGAAAAAACCTCTGTTGATGCCTGACTTTAAAAAGGGTTGCCTGCCTTTGAAGCTGGTTTGCTGTTCAATGTTTACATCCGTCTGATCCTAGGATCGACCTGAGTCCTTGTTTTACGTGCAACTCCTTTACTGCTGTGTTCGGCATTTTATCCAGTTTTCTCTGGTCCTTTGGGGTCATCTGCATTTCTCTCTCAACATTTTACCATGTTTTGGGGGCCAGTATATTGCTTACTCATACATTCTTTCAGTCACACACACAGAGTTAGGCTATCATCAGTTTAACCAGAAGTAAATCATTCTATTAGGTTTGCTAACTAGCATTGCACATTTTGTATTTTTTTCTGTTTTGATTTGTACCAAATCCGAATCAACCCCATTTTGTATTTTGTCTGAAATTAAGCCTTCCGAATCACCCCAGTTTTGCTTTGTATCCGAATTAATCCGAATCCGAATCTGAATTAATTCAGATTTTAAAAATTGGTCACATGGTCAAAAGAGTGGATGGGGGTTATAGTGCCCAATGAGTGGAAGATACCACAAAAAATTCAAAGGAATTGGGCAAACCGCTGGTTTTTGGTGAATTTTTGAAGTTTGTGCATCTTTCAGATTTTCCCCATAGGGTATGATGGAGGTTTCAGGAAAAGTATAGCTTCACGCGGTGGGGAGGGGTGTCCCATAGTGTAGTGTGGTTGGTGGTAGTACCCAGTTGGTACAAGGAATCTACCACAATTTTTTCAGAGGAATTTTGCAAAGTGCTGATTTTTAAAGAATTAATGAAGTTATGCGTCTTTCTGGTTTTCCTCATAGGGTATAATGGAGGTGTCAGCAGTCCCGTAACTCCACTTGGGGGGCACTGGGGTGGCCCAGAGCAAGTGGCAGTGTAGTGCACATAGGGTACCACCCACCCACATGGGTTGCTAACCCATGAAGTACAGGGTTTTGTTGTTCTAGAGGAGTTCTGAGAGTAGATTCTCTGGTAGCATATGAGAGTGGATTCATGGTTTTTCATTAAAAATCTCATTTGCTACCAGAGAATCTAAACTCAGCACCTCAGAAACAACAAAGCCCAGTACCCCAATGGGTTAACATTTCAGGGGGGTGGTTGGCACCCTCTGTGCACTACACCACCACTCACTTTGGGCATCCCAGTGCCTCCCCAGGTGGAGTTACAGGGCTGCTGATACCTCCATTATTCCCTATGGGGGAAAATCTTTAAGACGCGTAAGAACATAAGAACAGCCCTACTGGATCAGGCCCAAGGCCCATCTAGTCCAGCATCCTGTTTCGCACAGTGGCCCACCAGATGCCGCTGGAAGCCACAGGCAGGAGTTGAGGGTGTGCCCTCTCTCCTGCCATTACTCCCCTGCAACTGGTACTCAGAGGCACACCCTTGAGGCTGGAGGTGGCCCACAGCCCTCTGACTAGTAGCCATTGATAGACCTCTCCTCCATGACCCCAAGATCCCTTTCCTGGTCCGTCACCAACAGCTCAGATCCCATCAGCATATACTTGAAGTTGGGGTTTTTCGTCCCAATGTGCATCACTTTACACTTGCTAACATTGAACCGCATTTGCCATTTTGTCGCCCACTCCCCCAGTTTGGAGAGAACCTTTTGGAGCTGCTCACAATCCGTTTTGAATTTCACTAACCGGAAGAGTTTGGTATCATCTGCAAATTTGACCACCTTGCTGCTTACCCCTGCTTCTAGATCATTTATGAATAAATTAAAAAGCACCGGTCCCAGTACAGATCCCTGGGGGACCCCACTTCTTACTTCCCTCCATTGTGAAAACTCTCCATTTATACCTACCCTCTGTTTTCTGTCTTTCAACCAGTTAGCAATCCACACATGTACTTGTCCCTTTATTCCATGACAGCTAAACCTCAAAAATTCCTAAGAAATCAGCCCTTTGCCCTATTTGGAATCTAGGTGCACCACCCTTGGGGCACTGCCACCCAACCCACTATTTTGCCCCTGAAGCCCCACATAAACAAGTTGAAAGAGTGAAGAGAATGATGAACAACAACGACACTTAATTTTTTGGCACAGTTATTTGAGAATTTTGCAGTGGGCGGGAGCCTGTCCGTGTGGCACTAGCACAGCAGCACAACACATGTGTGGATTCAAGCAATCTTTCAATAAAAATAATCCCTCCCCGTGGAACAGTGACCACAGGTCATTTGAGATAGCAAGATAGACCAATGAACTGCCTTGGTACTATGGAACAGCTTCAAATGTTCATTTAACTGAAGTGGAGTGAACCTTAGCCCAAACAAATCAGCCTACTGTTCAGAATTGCTGAGATTTATCATCAGTGCATTTAAGAAAGTGCAAAACCATGGATCATGGTTACAAGAAAGAGAGAAGCAACTAAGATTCCTGGGGATGTCCATAGATTGACAGGGGTATTCCCCACTAAATGTATTTAATCTATTTTATGTATTTATTCTTGCTGGTTTTTTTAATATGCTGGCCTTGGGCCGAAATAAACAAATAAACAGTAAACAGTATTCCCCACCCCCCTCCTTCTGTAGTCCCATGTGGATGACCTGTCCCTGCAATGGCAAAATTTGTGAACCACTGGCTTAGACATCATGTCCCACCAAATTACATTGTGGCCTAAATTACATTAGACTTCTCAACTTGGGCAACAAAACTTAGACACCACTATAACTCATAAAAATCAGAAGAAAAACAAAATAGCTCTTCAAAAGACCCCAAACAAGTCAAGAGATTCTTTCTAAACCTTTAGAAAGAAAAACCTGAGTAATTTCAGAACTTTCCTAACCAGCTTCTCGAAAAGCTTCTCCCCACAATTTATACCATGGCTTTTAGCAAGAGCTTTGGAATTGCATTGAGCTCCCAAAGATATTTGGGTATTTCTGTCTCAAATTGCTGTCTTCCAAATCCCTTTGCAAGGTCAGTTTGCATTTCAATCACACTGAATACAACACATACTTAACTAAACCATTCATGCTAAACAGCGTTTTGCATATCTTATCTTCTGCTAATCACTCAGTGACTCAGCTGGAGTGGAGAGAGTAAGAGAAGTCAATTTCAATTGCAATGCTTTTCCGAATAACAAAGCATTCTGTCCAAAACACAGTCATTTCGATTTGGAAACAAAAATCTGTTTTTTAATTCTTGATTTTGTTTTGGTTATAAAACCTCCGAAATTGCCATTTTCAGGCACAAAACGTTTTATACCTGAATTGAAATGTACAAGCCTATTGCTAACAATCCTTGAAGATTATATTTCAGCAGAAAATATTAGAGGAAATATGGAATGGTGGGTTCCTGTCCTGGCGGCCCTGTTTTCTTATATCGATCGCACAGCCCAGATTCCTAAGGATTGGGGGGTAGCAATTGTTATTCCAATTTATAAAAAAGGACTAAAGAACCATCCGGGAAATTTCCGACCTATTAGCCTCATAAATGTTATAGGCAAGTTATATGCCAGACACTTACTAGTCCGTCTTGAGGAATGGATGGAAGTGAATCAAATCCTGGTTGAGGAACAGAATGGTTTCAGAGCAGATAGGTCAGCTACGGAATCTGTAATCATCCTACAGCATTTGGTGGAAAAGTACATGAGGACTTCCAAGGAGGCCCTATTTACTGCGTTTATAGATCTAAAGTACACATTTGACCTTATCTCTAGAGATAAGTTGTGGGAAAAGCTTGCCCTGTTTTCTACAGATAGAAGACTTCTTTACTCCTGTTTAAGTTACATGAGGATACATCACTTAAGGTGAGATTGAATCACAAGGGACAAGTAACTAGTTTGATCCCCACGAGGAGAGGAGTAAGGCAAGGGTGCATTTTGGCGCCCATGCTCTTTAACTATTATATTAACAGCGTAGTCCCTTATATGAGGAAGCTGGAGTTCCATCCTCCGAAGCTCGCAGGTAAACATGTAAATATTCTTTTATATGCGGATGATGCCGCTCTGGTTTCGAGGACTCGGATTGTCCTTAAGAGAGCTTTGCGGGCGTTAGTAGAATACTGTGAGACACAAGACCTTACTTTAAACTATGATAAAACTAAAATAATGGCATTTTCAAACAGACCTAAAATCTTTTCCTGGACTCTTAATGACCATAAATTAGAACAGGCTATGCAATTTAAATATCTTGGAACAGTTCTTCAGGCAAATAAGACCAATCATGCCCATAGGGATTATATAATGCAAAACGCCCAAAAAGTAGCTTCGGCACTCTATTCTTTACATCTTAGGAAACGAGCACAATCAGTACAGGTGGTTTTTGAATTGTTCAGAGCTAAGGCCCTTGCCCTGTTGCTGGTTGGGGCACAGTTGGGCCCTTTTGCGGATATACAGAAGGTAGAAGCGGTTCAATTTAAATTCCTTAGGGGTCTGTTGAGGGCAGCTCGTTCGGCTCCCAATGCTTGTCTTAGATTAGAAGTGGGATGGCTTCCTGTCGAAGCCAGAATCTGGAAAGCCATTTTTGGCTATTGGCTTAAATTGGTTTTTTCCCCAGCTGGCCTCGCCCCACTGGTTCTGCTGAATGATTATAAGACCAGATGGGAAAGTGCGATTGACAGGAAATTAAGCTGGTTGGGTTTTTCACTTCCGGCAATAAGGGAGTTAGGGTTTACCAAGGCCAGAGATATTATAAACCAGCATATAAGTGACATAGCCAGACAGAGCGATATCCATAAAGTGGGGTATGGATATCGCTCTGGGAACCCAAATAAATAGACAATGTTTGGCACAATACTTACGAAAGACAACTTATGTGGAGCATCGTAGGGCCTTAACAGCGGCTAAGCTGAATGTGTTGCAGTCGGCATTGATGGAAGGGCGATTTCATAAGGTTCCCTATAACCAGAGGTTATGTCCATGTTTGGCAGGAGAAGTGGAATCTACCGGATCTCAGAGAAGAGCTAATTACCCCTGTATTAAGTCAGTTTGGGTCAGCTTCAGAGCAAGTGAAAGTAGATTTTTTTATTGGCAGACTTGAACGATTCTATTTCCTTGAGAGCTGCAAAGTTCTGCTTTATAGCAGGCAAACTACGGCAGAGGAGGGTCGAAAGGAGTGATGCAGGGTTTGAGTAGCAGAAATTTGGTGAAGATTTACTGTATTAGTATTTGCTTTCTTTTTGCTTTATTGTATTATTATCTGCTTTTACTCTGTAACCTGATTGTATTATTCTGTAGTTGTTTTATTTTATTTGGCCGTTGGCCGTAATAAAGTGGATGGATGGACAATCCTTGAAGTGGGAGCGATTCCTCTTATCAACATCAATACTTCATTCAGTTATACATGTAGGCTATAGAACTACAACATGGACAATCACTTTTAATCAAATAATTATACTAGCTGTATTATATGTTAACAAGTGAATTTTGGCCCGTTGAATAACGGGCGCTACTAACGGCGCTCCTGGCCCCCCGCCGCCATTCCCCCTCCCTCTGCCGTCCGGCCGCCCTCCCAGATCCTTTGTGTCCCCCCCCCACACCTTTAAGGGCCAAATCGGCCCAGGGACTTGCCCCTGCCAGGCCGGGGAGACGGAGGCCGGGACCGGGGGCAGAGCGGAGGCCATGTAACTTTTTTTAAAAATTGCTTCCGCGGCCGCGGCCGCCGACCCTCCCTCCCAGATGCCGAGTCCCCCTTACCCTGGCCGACTGCTGTCGGCTGAAGGAAGTCCTTAATTTAAGAGGCAGAGAGGAGCTCGCAAGCAGAGCTCCTCTCTGTGCAAAGCCTCTTGCTGAACTGCCGCTTTGGGCGCAAGGGAGCTCTGCACAGAGAGGAGCTCTGCTTGCGAGCTCCTCTCTGCCTCTTAAATTAAGGGCTGTCTTCGGCCGACAGCAGTCGGCCAGGGTAAGGGGGACTCGGCAGCTGGGAGGGAGGGTGGGTGGTCGGTGGCGTCGGCCACGGGAGCAATTTTTTTTAAAGTTGCATGGCCTCCACTCTGCCCCCGGCCTCCGTCTCTTTCGGACGAGGCGGCGGCTCTGCCGCCGCCTTGGTCAGTTTCCCCTGCCGCCGCTTCTCCGGCTTCTTCGGGGCAGCCGCTTCTGGCCGCCCAAGATGGCCACCGGGTCCTGCCTTTCGTGCCTCCCTTGCCCTGTTCTGGCCATGCGCTTCGCGCATGCCCAGAACAGGCCAGGTACGAACGCACGCTTGGTGTCCGTCCACGGACGGACACCAAGCGTTTTATTAGAGAGGATGCTGCCAGGGAGGGAACTTGGAACCTTCTTCTGCTCTTCCCAGAGCATCTCCATCCCCTGAGGGGAATATCTTACAGTGCTCACACATGTATTCTCCCATTCATATGCAACCAAGGCAGACCCTGCTTAGCTAAGGGGACAAATCCTGCTTGCTACCACAAGACCAGCTCTTGGGTGCAGATTCTCTGGTGTACCATGGGATGGATGACAGTAGGTAACCATAAGGTCAGGAAAGGGGAGTGGTAGGGAGAAGTAGCAGCCCCTCCCCATCTTGGAGGGCCACAAAGCGGGCAGGATCTCCCCACATGCACATCCACAGTGATGCCAGGCTTTTGAATTCCTGCTTCTGAATAGCACAATACACAGGACAAGTGAGATGTGGGGGCAGAGGCAGTTCAGCAGCAGTGAACCTTAGTTGTGCTTTGGCACTGGCTGGGGTTGAAATTGTCTCCAGGGTTTCAGGGCAGCTCATAACATTTAAAAGGCTCCTCCTGTGCTCTGCTCTGTAATGTGCTGCCCTCACTGCTAAGGCCCAACCATGGGCTGAGAAGAAAAGAAGAGGGATGCTTTTCCAGGTAAGCCTAACCAGCGCCCCAAGCCTCCCCCTGCCCCGGCAATCAGAAAGCACAAATGAAGGCCGAGGTTTGGCTCCTGCATGAGCATGCAGAGGACACAGTCCAAGCAGCTGAACTTTAAACATGTATGGAGGACCACAAAACCTCATGATGGTGCTCCAGACCCAAGAATCGCCCTCACTTTGATGATGATGATGATGATGACGACGACGACGACGACTATTGTGTTTGCTTCTGTTTTATTTTTATTACTGTATTCTTTTGACTCTTGAGAAGACTTTTGAGGATACCATGGACAGCCAGGAAAACAAAGAAATGGATCCTAGAACGAATCAATCCACAATTTTCACTTGAAGCACAAATGTTCCTGGCTCAAACTATCATACTTTTGGACACATTATGCGAAGATCCAGCTCCCTTGTGAAGTTCATAATGCTGGGGAAAGTTGAAGGAAAGAGAAGAAGAGGATGACCAGCAGCAAGGTGGATGGACTCAATTACAACAGCAAAGAATGCACCACTGAGAGACCTTAAAGGCCAAGCTGAAGACAAACCATCCTGGAGAGAATCTATCTATGTGGTCTCTAAGAGTCGGCACTGACTTGATGAGACTTAAGCAATCAATCAATCAATTCTTTTGACTTCTGTTAGCTACTTTGAGTGTGTAGAGAAAGATAGGGTAATAAATGAATGAATATAATCAAACACACAAACAAATAAAAGGAGACTAGCAACTAATTTCAGCATCACACTTGACTCATCCTTTCAACACAAGTGATGGATTATGTTGTGTTCTGAATTCACATGGAGCAAGTTCGAATGGTTTCTTCAGACCTCCTGCACTCCCACCTGGTTGAGATGTGAGCATGCCCCTCTCTCCACCAGTGCCCCAATCACATGGCAGGGGACTGAACTGCCCCCTCATGTGCTCCAAATTCTGCTTTAGTGTTGTATTTGGGGCGCACATGGAGGGGGGCTTTGGATTCACTGTGTCCATGCACAACTAGACAGTCGGGGTGGGAGAGATGGGCACTCATGAGACACTCATGTCTTAACCACATTGGAGTGGGACTACTTGGAAGGGATCATAAACCGAAGGAAGTCAGACATGTGCCCTAAATTTCAGGAAGTTGGTTTGAATTAGCTGAGAGAAAGATTAGGTAGGGTCCCATGGCTAAAAGTCCGGAAAGAGAAAAGAGTCGAAGAGGGATGGGAGATCCTGAAAAGTGAGATACTGAAGGCACAATCACAAACACTTTCCATAGGAAGGAAACATGAGAGACATCTTAAGAAACCACTGTGAGTGCAGAGAAGTTCTTCCAGGTGGGGATATAAGAACATAAGAACAGCCCTGCTGGGTCAGGCCCAAGGAAGCCCATCAAGTCCAGCATCCTGTTTCACACAGTGGCCCACCAGATGCCTCTAGGGAGCCCTCAGGCAAGAGGTGAAGGCGTGCCCTCTCTCCTGCTGTTGCTCCCCTGCAACTGGTACTCAGAGGCATCCTGTGTTTGAGGCAGTCCAATATAGTCTAGTCAGAGTGCAAATTCCAAGGGGAGAGATGTAAGGAGGACCCTGGAGGTGCACCATCTGCGAGCAATCTGCTGTCAAGCCCTGTCGTTTCAGACTTGAAGACGTTTCCTGCACTGGACAGGGGGCTTTCCAGATGACAGGCTGTTCAGCAGTAAAATGCTTCAGCTTGGCAGGGTTGTTTTGAATATGTAAATAGCTTGCGCAACCCTCCTACAATGGGAAAATACAGCAGGTTTTTTGCGACACACAGGCAACGTTGTAGGACTAAAACACAAGGATAAAACTAGAAAGGCGGCTTCGGAAATGTGAACAGCACCTGACTGACAGTGCAGGGACTGCAGTGCCACAACAGAGGCAGTACAGAAGCCCACTTTATGGTCACATAGTGATGCTGTTGTGGCGTGTAATCTGGAAAGCATCCAGGGGATTGGACTAGACAAGTCAGAACATTCTGATGCTATGATTCTGTGATTCTTAAAAAAGACAGCAGGTGGTGCTGCTACTCAAGTCAACTCAGTGGTTAGGCATGCTTTGGTGATGGCCCATGTAATGGGGGGGGGGAGAGATGGGAGCCAAAGCCATGGCGGCTAAGGCTTGCCCTGCAGCACACAACTCCCCTGCCCCACATCTTGGGCAGGCACTCAGGGGCGGAGCCACCATTGGGCCAACGGGTTCAAAGAACTCAGGCCCGTGCCCAGTCAGGGGCACCCCACCCCCTGCGTCTGATGTCAGACATGGGGTGCTGATTTAGCTCCCGAGTGGGGGCAGCAGGGGCCGAGAGTTAAATGGCCGCTGCATTCAAGGCGCAGTCAGGAGCGGCTCTTCCCTGCCTTTAAGGCAGGGAAGAACCTCTCCTGGCTGCGCTGCGAATGCAGCACCAGCCAAAGAAGCTTCGGGAGGGGCCGCGCGGCCCTTTTGAGAGCTAAATGAAGGCGGCCAGGAGCGGCTCTTCCCAGGGAAGAGCCGCTCCTAGCTACACTGCGAACACAGCGCCAGCCTTCATTTAGCTCCCAAAGGGGCCACGCAGCCCCATCAGGAGCTAGACTCCATCTGCTGCCGAACAGAGCCTTGAGGCTCTGTTCGGGAGCCAGATCACACCCCCACGTCTGACATCAGATGCGGGGGGCGGGGTAAGCAGGGCCGGCGGGAGTCACCCTCCGCCACTGCAGGCACTCCAAGTGCACAGCTGGGAGAAAGAAATCTGGCTGCTGCATTTTGAACTAACTGAAGTTTCCGAACAACATAACTGAAGCCTCCAAACAGCAGTCCCATGTACAGCACACTGCAGTAGCCAAGCTGACTGAGAAGTTACCAATGAGTACACCACATTTTTTAGATTGTTATCTTCAAGGAACGGCTGTTGAAGCTTGTCATGGCAGAACCTACCCCTCCACCCGCCCCCCGCCCTTTTAATCTGTTATTGAAACCCTACCAAGAGCTCTGCAAAGTCAGTGAATCATATCTCCAGATTGCATTATTTGGGCAGAGACCGAGAGAGAACCACTTGACTAAGGTTGCCTGTTTCTTTTCTTTTAAACATAGCTTGCCCCCCAACCCACTTTCAACCTTTTAGAAGAAGCAAGATTCCAGCTGGGGACGCTCTGACTGGGTTGCTTCTTTGCCACCATATCACACACACACACACACACACACACACACACACACACCGTACTCAGACCCACACAGCACAGCAATCTCCAACAAAGAAGAGAAAAGCTGGTCTTGTGTTACCAAACATGACTTGTCCTTTTTGCTAAGCAGGGTCTGCCTTGGTTTGCATTTGAATGAGAAACTACATGTGAGCATTGTAAGATATTCCCCATAAGAGATGGGGCCCACTCTGGGAAAAGCATCTGCCTGCTTGCATGCAGAAGGTCCCCGCTCTGCTCCCTGGTGGCATCTCCTGGGAGAAGCTCCTGCCTGCAACCCTGGAGAAGCTGCTGCCAGTCTGGGTAGACAATACTGAGCTAGATGGACTGATGGCCTGACCTGGTAGAAAGCAGCTTCCGCTGTTCCTATGTAAGTAACTCAGGGCTCACAATCTGTGCATGAGTCTTACTTCCTGTTTCAAGGACCTTCTCCCATTTTTGCAATGAGGCATTGAAGCACCAAACTCTAAACTTTGTTTGCAGAAACACAAATCATGGGCCTTGAGTCAGCTACTTCCAGTGCTAGGCCCCTGTCCTGAGGGTAGAAACTAAGGACTGAACAAAGCATCTGTTTCCATTCCTCTTGCTTCCCCTGCTGAGATGCGAGGGCCCCTCCCACATGATGCACCCTCTGGAAGCAGCAGCAGCACTTCCTAACTGCTCCGTAGGGGCCCTGAGGGCGACAAAATGGCAAATGCGGTTCAATGTTAGCAAGTGTAAAGTGATGCACATTGGGACGAAAACCCCCAACTTCAAGTATATGCTGATGGGATCCAAGCTGTCGGTGATGGACCAGGAGAGGGATCTTGGGGTCATGGTGGACAGCTCGTTGAAAGTGTCGACTCAAGGTGCGACAGAGGAGAGCTGGTCTTGTGGTAGCAAGCATGAATTGTCCCCATAGCTAAGCAGGGTCTGCCCTGGTTGCATCTGAATGGGAGACTTGATGTGTGAGCACTGTAAGATATTCCCCTCAGGGGATGAAGCCGCTTTGGGAAGAGCAGAAGGTTTCAAGTTCCCTCCCTGGCTTCTCCAAGAGAGGGCTGAGAGAGATTCCTGCCTGCAACCTTGGAGAAGCCGCTGCCAGTCTGTGAAGACAATAATGAGCTAAATAGACCAATGGTCTGACTCAGTATATGGCAGCTTCCTATGTTCCTATGACAGCTGTGAAAAAGGCCAATTCCATGCTAGGGATCATTAGAAAGGGGATTGAAAATAAAACGGCTAACATTATAATGCCCTTATACAAAACTATGGTGTGACCACACTTGGAGTACTGCGTACAATTCTGGTCACCACATCTAAAAAAGGACATTGTTGAACTGGAGAAGGTACAGAAGAGGGCAACCAAGATGATCAGGGGCCTGGAGCACCTTTCTTACAAGGCAAGACTACAACACCTGGGGCTTTTTAGTTTAGAAAAAAGACGACTGCGGGGAGACATGATAGAGGTCTATAAAATCATGCATGGCGTGGAGAAAGTGGAGAGAGAGAGATTCTTTTCCCTCTCACACAACACTAGAACCAGGGGTCACTCCATGAAATTGATTGCCAGGAGGTCTAGGACCAACAAACGGAAGTACTTTTTCACACAACGCTGTTATGAACAGTCATAACTTATCAGAACCAGAGATACCAACTCAGAAGTATGGGGAAATATAGACCTGTGTCTGATTTCAGTTTATTAAGAAATGATACCTGAACTCGAGGTGAACTGGCACGCAGGTCAAACTGCTCTTTGGAGCAGGAGGAATATAGCATTGTGTTGCTAAAATGGATATGCAAGAAACAAAGGCTTTGGCCTTAGCTTTCATATGCTAAAAATGTGACTCACTATGTCTGTGGAAGGGCTTGCCCGACCTGTTGAGTTCCTCCTTCCATGGTCAGTGATGGCCCTGCAATGCCCAAGTGATTAGCTCAAACGCTGTCTATAGAAATTCAACATAGCCAAATGGATACAGAGTAAATGCCTGTAAATTTTAATCCTCACCTCACCAATGCTACAAATCTCACACACACCTATTCATGTATACTTTAAATATTCTCTTGTTTTCAATTACAAGAAAAACACTGGATAAATGTACATAAGAAATAATGTAATTGCTGTCTCACACAGAATATCCTGAATCCCCTTACTAATTCTTGACTTCTTAACATCTTTTCGACTGGCAAGGATGCAAATATGCAGATTTGCTGTGGGCAATGCTCCCCACCCCTCCTTTCCTGAGCGTGCAGTTTACAGAAGATGAGATTCAGAGATCTCTCTGAATCTGGCCAATATCCTGAATAATTAAGACTTTGTTCAGAAGGTAGCAGCACGTTATCACCTTTTGGACATCCAGGAAAAGAGGAGATCTTTGAATAGATTCTATTCAAGGACCAAAGAGAAAATCACTATAAGAATGAGGCTTTTGAGACAGAGAGTTAGCAATCTTTGTCTACTGCATAGCTGCTCACAAGATCCCAGAGTTTGCTGCTAAAGCCGCGGGGCAAAGCAGGAACTCTGTTCATGAACAGAAACTACAGCAATGCCTGAGTTCTGCTGCCCAAGCTGCCTGATCTGAAGCAACTGCACAGCTCCAGTCTCCGCCAGCACCTCACTCCTTCAACTGAAGTGATTCTTCTCTCTCCAGCCTCAGATCTTGGGTAAACATGCTGCTCCTTTATAGGCCTTGGATTCCCCTTCATCTTTTCCATGCTCCCTTCTCCTCCCCCCCCCTTCTCCCCTTCCTTTCCTATACTAACTCCAAACCATGCCAGCCCTCAGCCTCTCTCAAACCCACCTCCCTCTTTTCTGCCTGTATTTGAAATGTATTAGAATCTAGGAAGATTTAATTACACACACATAAGCTAGTTAGGCACACGGTGAATATTGGTACTGGTTAGGACGTTCTGTTTAATTACTGTTGCTAAAATTGATAGAGGATTCTGCTTTTTGCCTTGCTAGATTAGGTCTTTTAAACTCAATAAAGCCCATTGAATCTTGAGGACTGGTTTGGTCTCCTTTCTTCTTTGCATCCAGATCATACGTCGTCACTAATACAAAAGAACTTGGTCCAGACCTATTTTATATACTGGCTAATGAGCATGTTTAGTATATAGATAGGCCTGGCCTGTAACAACGCATGATCCACTTGTGGAACTCTCTGCCACAGGATGTGGTGACAGCCAACAACCTGGATGGCTTTAAGAGGAGTTTGGATGACTTCATGGAGGAGAGGTCTATCAATGGCTACTAGTCGGAGGGCTGTGGGCCACTTCCAGCATCAAGGGCAGGGTGCCTCTGAGTACCAGTTGCAGGGGAGTAATGGCAGGAGAGAGGGCATGCCCACAACTCCTGTCTGTGGCTTCCAGTGGCATCTGGTGGGCCACTGTGCGAAACAGGATGCTGGACTAGATGGGCCTTGGGCCTGATCCAGCAGGGCTGTTCTTATGTTCTTATGTTCTTAGGAGGGTCCTCCTCCTCCTGCCCGTTACCCTGACCAACCCAGTTCCGCTTCAGCTGGGCCAGTGCAGAGTCACTCACAATTGTAAACTGCCCAGAGATGCAAGTTTGGGCCGGTATAGAAATATTTTGAATAAATGGATGGATGGATGGTGACTAGGAGGATGGGGCTCCAGAGGCGGCGGCGGCTGCTGCTGCTTCCCCTCAGGCCAGAAGTCCTGGTTGTGACCCCCCTGGAGGAAGAAGCGTCAGCTGCACGACTGAGTTCTCCGATGCCATGGGACTCGTCTCGGGCCACCCCCACCCCTCACGTCCCACTTCCTGATGGCTTCACCCTGAGCTGGCTGGCTGGGAGGGCTGCAAGTCTCATCTGTCATCACCGGGAGTCGCAGAAGTGCCAGAAAACTAACCCCACCACCACCACCACCACCACCACCACCCCACTGCCCCATTTACAGTGGTAGCTGCAGCAATCGGTTGCACCGGAGTCTCTCCCATCCGTGGAGGAGGGCCAGAGACTCCCTCCGCCCTGTGCCAGAGCACAGCCACCCGCAAGAGTTCTCCCTGCAAGGGCAGGAGGAGGAGAGACAGGCTTGCACTTGCTCCCCGGAGGCTGGGGCTGGCTCCAGCTGCAGGCCCTCCAGTCAAATGTGGCCATGCCAGTTCACCTAGAAGTACACCCCATTCCAGGGAAGCCCCGCCCAGCTGTTGAGCCAGCATCTGATGCTGAGGAGGGGGCTTTTCGGGAAGCAGCTCCTCCCTCCAGGTCTCAGTGCATCCGCTCAGGACCCCCAGGTGAAACCCGGCCGGCTGCCCTTTCGGACCAGTCTTCTCTGAACTGGGCCCACCATGTCAGAGGAGCTGCCCTCACAGCCCTGGCTGGCCTCAAGCTGTGCAGGTGCTCTGAGGGGCAGTCTGAGCTCCCAACAGGTGAGCAGAGGCTTCCTCACTCACTTGAGCTGTGGGGGAAACTCAGGGAGGCCAAGAAGCCGCCGCCCCCCATTGCCCAGGAACTCCGTGGGTGCTGCAGATGCCCAGGAATGGTGGGCAGGGCTTCTGCTCGTGACCCTTGGGCTGCTGGGGGGGACCCCACTCCCACTTGCATCCAGGGCCTGGAGCCTGGAGCCATTGACTCCGTCCTCTCCCGCCTCCTCCACTCCTGCTCCTTCCACCCTCCTTCCAGTCCCGTCCGCCTTTGGATCCAGTTCCACACTGAACTGTATGATTAATCCCCGGCTAAGGAGGTTCCAGGTCTCTCAGTGCCAAAAAGAAATGAGCTGTTCTCATTATTCAGAGTCTGCCTGTTCTGGTCATGTATTAACTGGTGAGTGGAAATCTTGTATTCCCATCTCCAGGTGTTTGATGTGGCGCAATGAAGCAGAACTGGCCTAGAACCTGCCGCCCGCCCATGAAAAGGGCCCGTGGGGTCCAACTGAAGGGGGTCTGGACATCTGGACATTGCCATGGGGATCCCTATGGGGCCTTGGGTGAGCCACTGGCTCTCAGGAACAGCTCTGCAGCAGACAAGACCTATTTTATCAGGCCCCGATGTCTGGAATTTGTTCCAAAAGGCTAAATAGCTTCTGACATGCACTCTTGTTAGCTGGATTGGCATCTCTTTCCCTTCATTACTTGTGGTAATGAAAGGTAATTATTTTTATTTATTTATTTATTTATTTATTTAACATTTTTAATACTGCCCAAAACTTGTGTCTCTGGGCAGTTTACAATAAAACAAAATAAATAACAACAGAAAACGTTAAAACATTAGTTGAAACAAAATAAATGATTATGAATGATTATGAAGACCTTGACAGTATGTTCTTGTTGGTCTTTTTGCATTTATTTATTTATTTATTTATTTATTTATTTATTTATTTATTTATTTAAAAAATTATATAAGCTGCTTCTTCCAATGACTCTAGGCAGTAGACAACAACAACACCAATAACAATTTTTAAAAATGTTATTTTTTAAATTGTTGTTAACAAAAATTGTTGTTAAAAAATTGTTTAAAAAATTTGCCTGGCGAAACTTCTGTGTCTTAAGAAGGGCCTTAAAAGCAGCTAGGAAAGGGGCTGAATGGGGGGGGGAGCGTTCCAAAGAAGAGGGGCATCCACAAAGAAGACCCTCCTACGGGCCCAGGCGCCACGCACTACACCAGGGCCCAGGACACTAAGGAGGGCCAGCTGAGAAGACCTCACAGGATGGGATACAACAGGCCAAGAGAGGCGATCCTGGAGATATACAGGTACTAAGCCCATAAGGGTTTTGTAGGTAAGAACCAGCACCTTGAATCGGACCTTGAAGCGAACAGGCAACCAGTGCAGCGACTGTAAAAGAGGTGTGACACTATCAAATCTACGGCCACCCCTGAGGAGGCGGGCCGCTGCATTCTGGACTAGTTGAAGCTTCTGAATTGTTTTCAAAGGCAACCCTAGGTAGAGCACGTTGCAGTAATCCAAATGAGAGGTAACAAAGGCATGAGTGACTGTTGCCAGGGCAGGGCCTGCTGGTCGAGGAAAGGCTGTAACTGGCGAACCAGCCGAAGCTGGGCAAAGGCACCCCTGGCCACGGCCTCCACCTATTGTTCAAGCAGGAGCCATGAGCAGGGGCGTATCTAGGGGTAGGGCAGGCAGGGCACGTGCCCTGGGCGCCACTTGAAGGGGGGCGCCATTTTGTAAAATTAATTTTTTTTAAAAAAATGGCTGCCAAAAACAAAATGGCCACTGTGCATGCTCAAATGGCCTCTGTGAGGCCCTAGGTCATGCCAGGCCTTGCAGAGGCCATTTGAGCTTGTGTGGTGGCCATTTTGTTTTCAGTGGCCATTTTTTAAAAAAAGATTTTTAAAAATGGCCACTGAACATGCTCAAATGGTCCCTGTGAGGCCCTAGAGGCCAGTGGAGGGAGGAGGAACCTTTGCAACCCCCCCAGCCTTTAGGAAGCCCCCCGAAGGGGCTACAGGTAAAAAAATAATAATATATAATATAAGTCACTGTACACATATTCAGATTGGCACTATGTACAGAGAATCAGGGATTGTGAATACTGAGCTGATGCTTATGAGCTAGGATTGTATTCATTTGCTCTTACTTTGCTTCTTGTGATAAGTGAGTTAAATGTGATGTCTTGCTAATATGGCTATTAATGGTGAGTTTGTCTTTGAATCAGTGTGAAATCCTTAATATTAAGGCACACTGGGAGTTTCTTGCTCTCTTTCTCTCATTTTAACTGTCTTTCTGAAAGACTAGAATATATTCCAAGCAGTGACACAGTTTACTCTGCATATCCTTCAATTATTTTCAGAGTATCTGGGAAAAGTCAAATTCTCCATTGATTTTTAAAACTTATGTAATGGTGATGCTACAATACATAGTAGAGAATTAGACAGGCACTTCTGTTTAGTTTTCCAAGTACACCTCCACATAGTATTTGGGTATTTCATGAGCCCCAGCATACTTAAATTTGTAGTTTTCCAGCATTTTTTGGTCTGGCTAAGTCCACTGCTAAAATAGTTTTTGAAAGATTAAAAGATTAACGAGCCTGACTTGTATTTTTGAGCTGATATTATGGTAAAGTTATCTGAAAGATGGGTGTCAGATGCTTGGACAGGGGGCACAATTTCAGTGTTTGCCCTAGGTGCTATTTTCCCTAGATACGCCTCTGGCCATGAGTCCAGATCACGGACCCCCAGATCATGAAGCGTCTCTCTCAAGGGAAGCGCAAACCCATCAAGAGATAAACTCACACACGGCAATTGGCCAGATCGCAAACTGAACAAGAGCAACTTGGTCTTGGAGGGATTGAGCCTGAGCTTGTATTTGGCCCATCCAGGTCCTGACAGCCTCTAGGCACTGAGCCAGCACATGGGCGGCCTCACCTGTTTGGCCAGGGGAAGAGATATAAAGCTGTGTAGCATCAGCATATTGATGAAAACTTACCCCAAACCGATGGATGACCAGGCCCAGCGGCTTCATGTAGATATTAAGAAGAATGGGAGCAAGGACCGAGCCCTGTGGAACTCCACAAGAGAAGGGCCAGGGCGCAGAACATTCACCCCCAATCGATACCACCTGGAATCGCCCAGGGAGATAGGACTGGAACCAGTGAAGAACAGTGCCCCCAAGGCCCAGCCCACCAAGGCATTCCAGAAGGATAGCATGGTCAATAGTATCAAATACACTACTTGTATTATTTTTACTGTGTTCTGTATTGTTTTTGTGTTGTTGGGTCAATGATGTAATAAAGCATACTATACCATACCAACAAAATACATGGCAACAGAAAGGGTTAAAACATTACAACAATTTAAAATGTTAAAACTATGTTAAAACTATTAAAACAACATCCTTAATTACTTCTCAATTACCTCCTTAATTTAAATTACCTTAATTTAAATTACCTCCTTAATTGCTGTGACAGAGCTACAGAAATATGCTTGCATCATATTAACTGGATGATCTCTATTTCGCATATGAGGCAAGCAGCTATCTTGCTTGGTCCACTTGCCTTAGGGTCAAAGGGATGGATTCCCAACTCAAATGTATCTTCTGACCACCACCACTCACACCTGCCCCAAAAGTCTCTCTTTGATGGCCTTTCTGCCATTCAGGATGATACCATAAGAACATAAGAACAGCCCTGCCGGATCAGGCCCAAGGTCCATCTCATCCAGCATCCTGTTTCACACAGTGGCCCATCAGATGCCGCTGGAAGCCTACAGGCAGGAGTTGAAAGGGGCAGGCCCTCCCTCCTGCTGTGACTCCCCTGCAACTGGGACTCAGAGGCATCCTGCCTTTGAGGCTGGAGGTGGTCCACAGCCCTCCGACTAGTAGCCGTTGATAGACCTCTTCTCCATGAAATGATCCAAACACCTCTTAAAGCCATCCAAGTCGTTGGCTTTTACCACATCTGGTGGTAGAAAATTCCACAAGTTGATTATGCCTTGTGTGAAATAGTACTTCCGTTTGTTGGAACTAAATTTCTTGGCAACCAGTTACATGGGATGACCCATCACTGCTTACCCTAACTGCCTTCCTAACCTATATGTTAACTGAAACCATTAATTACTAATGGGAATTGTGAAATTTACCCCACATAGGAAGATGTGACATTGTGTAACATGTGGATTCTGAAGGGCCCAAACAGCAATGGAATTTGCAAGAGAGCATCAAAGGGTGATAATATTTACATATAATAATAGCCAAACAAAATACCACCACCACCACCCCTATAATTAAATATGTCTGCCCAACTAAGCAAGGGATTAGCACTGGTTCAACTTCTGTCTCATGCATCAGATGGACGGACATTCTCTCCCTCTGGGTCTATGCACAACAGAGTAGCTACCGGTACTTGACCACACCCACCAGCCTGAACCAAGTACTACACCCTAGTCTGTGTATGTGTGTGTGTGACAATTGCACTGACCAGGAATCCCTTTCTCTGGCCTTTATAAGGCCATGGTTCCCTGCCCAGTTCTGCTTGAGTGTCCCTCCACTGCCACAGACACAAGCCAACTGGTCTACTCAGAACAGCAAAGCTTTCTTCTTATATTCTAAACAGACTGATCCTTGAAATCGAGATGGGCTTCGCTTTTTGGAATCCATACATCCATTAAAATGACAAAGAGTTTTGTAGCACCTTCAAGACTAACATGCTGGTATGAAAAACCTGCGAGTTTAAGACAAGAGTCAAGTCTATCTTGTTTTGGCTCAGGATCCACAAAACTGGGAAAATGAAACCTAAGGTAGATGCCTTAACAGACATGCCACATCATCAGTCAAGAAGTTGTGCAATGCTGCACATTTCGCATTTCCAACTTGCCCTCCATGCCCCCCCCGCACCCCACTTTTTATTGGTCTTTGAGGCTCTATTCAAGATGGGGAGGGTGGAGCTCCTGGCACCAATACAGACAGGGCCATCCTTAGAGAGCCCTGGCAGGGGGCGGGGGAGAATCACCCAGTGCGGGGGGGCCCCTTCCAGTTCATTCTAATGGGGGTTAAAAGAGTGGGGCCTGGGGCAGTTGCCCTGCTTGCCAGGCCCGAAGGACAGCCCTGAATACAGATGCCCCAGGCGATCCAGGTAGATAGATGGACAATGTATGTAAAATGAGCTCGCCTTAACTCTTTTCCTTTGATATTACCAGTCCAGCAGGCCATCAAATTTCTGTGGTTTGTGAAAAGGAAATTTATTATTACAGTCTGACAATCCCTTTGATTTCAGCATAACCCTGCAGTCAGTGACAAATCTCTTCTAATTCTCACGCATCTTGCCCGTAGCTGTTGGCCATCTGCAACCTGGAACTTCACTAGTTGGACGTGTTCCAGCAGAAGGGCAGTCCCAGGAGTGTCCCTCCCGTCCCTTGAGTGGAACATGCCAAGTCCCTCCCTGCCTACCTGGATGCAGACATGGCTGAGGGGCTGATTCCTGAGTAGCCTGTGGAACTCAGTGACATGGCTGGAGCAAAGGACTGAGCAAGCTTCAGGAAGAGACTACAAGGCTACAACACCTGGGGCTTTTTAGTTTAGAAAAAAGATGACTGCGGGGAGACATGATGGAGGTCTATAAAATCATGCATGGTGTGGATAAATTGGAGAGAGAGAAATTCTTCTCCCTCTCCCATAACACTAGAACCAGGGGTCATCCCATGAAATTGATTGCCGGGAAATCTAGGACCAGCAAACGGAAGTACTTTTTCACACGATGCATAATCCACTTGTGGAATTCTCTGCCACAAGATGTGGTGACAGCCAACAACCTGGATGGCTTGAAGAGGGATTTGGACAACTTCATGGAGGAGAGGTCTATCAACGGCTACTAGTCGGAGGGTTGTGGGCCACCTCCAGCCTCAAAGGCAGGATGCCTCTGAGTTGCAGGGGAGTCACAGCAGGAGAGAGCCAATTTACATAATATGCAAATTAGGGTGCCTGGATTTGGAGAGCCAGAATATGGCAACCCTAGCCAGATCCCACAAAGCTAAGATCCATTTAATCCATCTCCTCAAGAAACAAGCAATAGTACTGCTCTGGATTTCTGCTCCTTTGCAAGAGTTGTTTTTAGGAACATAGGAAGCTGCCATCTACCGAGTCAGACCCTTGGTCCATCTAGCTCAGTATTGTCTACACAGACTGGCAGCGGCTTCTCCAAGGTTGCAAGCAGGAGTTTCTCTCAGCTCTATCTTGGAGAGGCTGCCAAGGAGGGACTCGGAACCTCCTACTAGGGATGTGCGAATGTGTTCAATGCCAAACTGGTTCGGTTCGACCATTCGGTATCAAACTGAACCACCCCCTGTTCGATCTAACCTCAGACCAAACCCCTCTGGGGGTTCGCGGTTTGTTTGGGTTTTTTAATTAATTCACTTACCCCCTCCGGGGGAATTGAACAACGAGGCAGCATGGGGTCTGCGGAGGTTCCTCTCCCCTGCCGGCCTCCCTTATGCCGTCATTCGTCCATTCGGCTGCTCTCTGACCACTCGTCGGCCTTTTCCGCTCCGCACAGTGGCCATTTTGGAGGCTGCCAAATCTGCGCAACGGGCCTCCAAAATGACCAAGCGGCCGAAAAATGGGTCAGGGGAGGGGAGGGGGGCCCTCCACAGACACACACACTCTGCCACCTTGAACAACTCCCCTAGAGGGGGCAAGTGTAATTTAAATTTTTTAAATATATATATATTTTTTTTTTGCAAAACTCCCCCCTCCCGGATCAGACCAGGCGGGTTTCGAGGGGGTGCTGGACCGAACTGGCCCGGTCTGGTCCAGGTCCATTTCAGACTCGAACTGGACCAGACCAGCCAGTTCCGTGTACACCCCTACCTTCTGCATGCCGACACCAGACATGGTACAACCCACTATGCCATCTCAGCAGGGACTTTACCACCTCCTTCTTCACTCCGTTGGTCCACCCTGCCAACTAAGCAAAGAGGCCCCTTTTTACATTGGTGGCTCTCTTTACTGAGCAGGGGGAGAGCAACTGGCCCTATCCATCCCCAGCAGAGCATCCCTCCAGTGGCTGTTGCTGGTGTCTTTCTTTCTTAGCTTGTGAGCCCTTTGGGAACAGGGAAGCCAAAGAACTTGGGACAGCATCTCCAAGACAGAGCTAGGAGAGACTCCTGCCTCCAGCCACTGAAGAGAAGCCACTGCCGGTCTGGATAGACAATACTGAGCTAGATGGACCAAGGGTCTGACTCGGTAGAAGGAGCTTCCCATGTTCCTAGGTGGGGATTGCAAGATGGTGCTTCAGCAGCAAAACAACACTTGTCCAGCTGCTTCCGTACCTTTAGAATAGAAGGAAGGGCTCCGCCTCCTCCTCCTCCTCCTCCTCCTCCTCCTCCTCCTCTCTAACTCTAACCGGCCCCAAAGGTGCCAAGCTGGCGGAGTTTGTGACCACCACACTGCACTCAGCCCCCCCCCCCCATCTCGGTGGCCTGCCAGGCGCCTGAGAATCTCACCAGCAGGCAGCAAATCCAGGAGGTTTCTTCAGCACCAGTGAGGTTGCCATGTGTGGCGGGTGGATTGCCATCTTCTCAGCACATTACACGCTGAACATCTGCCTGATGTACTCAGTGGCCAGGCCTGCCAGCTCTAAGGGACTGGCTGTTCCACATCACTCACTGATGCAAATGAAGAGACAAAAGTCCCACGGTAGGGATGTGCATAAAACTGGTTCTCCTGGTTCGGTTCGGGTCCGAACCGGGTCCGGACCGGACCGGGGTGGTTCGGTTTTGGTTTTGCCGGACCACCCCCGGTCCGGTTCGGTTCCGAACCGGTTCGGATCTGAACCAAACTGGTTCGGATCACAAAAAGTGTCTGGTTTTGAAGGGGACATTGTGTTCTACCTGCCACCCAAATTTCAAGTCGATTGGACCTTCCTCTGATTTTTTACAATTTTTTTTAAAAATTAATTTTTGCCCATAACTCACAATGTGGAGCCCTTAGGAGCAAAAAAGCTGGGGTGGGTGGTAGCCACCCATGGGTGTCCTCCACCCCAAAAATCCCAAGGCAATTGGTGGCTCCTAGTATTATTGGTGAATTTTTGAAGAAAAGTTTTTTTCCATTGGCTAGAATGGGGGTTTGGAGCTGCCCCAGACCCACCTCTGTGGGGTGGCAGCACCCCCAAAGTGGGTCCGGGGCCATGGCAAAAATGCCCTCAGTCCCTCCCAGCAATCCCCGTTGAGATAGGAGTGATGGTTCTGTTGTTTTTCTGAGGTGTTCTGAGTGTAGATTCTATGATAGCTAACGAGATTTCCAATGAGACACCATGAATCCACTCTCATTTGCTATCACAGAATCCACACTCACTCAGAACACCTCAGAAAAACAACAGAACCATCACTCCTATCTCAACGGGGATTGCTGGGAGGGACTGAGGGCATTTTTGCCATGGCCCTGGACCCACTTTGGCGGTGCTGCCACCCCACAGAGGTGGGTCTGGGGCAGCCCCAAACCCCCATTCTAGCCAATGAAAAAAAAATTTTCTTCAAAAATTCACCAATAATACTAGGAGCAACCCAACAATTGCCACCCCATCTTTTTGGCGCCTCTCTCTGGGCGCCCTAACACATAACACCTAGTCAGTCCATCTTAATGCCTACCTACTACCACCACTCCTATCCAAGCAAGTAAGAGGAGGACACTCAGAGAGACAACACCCACTCTCTGATCTAACAAAAAGGCCACTGCTGTGCTGCCTGCCAGCACAGCAGCAGCAGCAGTGGAACAGCACACTAAGCACAAGAGCAGCACACACAGAGAAGAAGCAGGAGGCGGAGCAGCAGAGCAGCAGACCTGCCACTCTGCATGATGGGTGATGTGATGCCCAAAGAAACCACCGCCTCACTCAGTGCCTGCCACTGACTAGGCCCGACAGACAGAAGCCAGCCAACCTGCTCTGCTCTGCTCTGATGCTCCCCATGGATGATGCACACACACCCTACATCTGCATCCAAATTACCAGACCAGACCAAGTGCGCAGAGTCAGCACAGGCCAGCAGCCACCAGCCCAGCAACAGCAACAGCTACTACTGCTACCACCACAACCAGTGTTTCCGCTACAATCACATTCCCAGTCCAGTCACGCGCGCCACAGCCTGAGACTAGCACACAGCCAACAGCTGCTGCCAGCCAGTGCCTGGCAAGCCCAGCAAACATGAGGAGGAGAGAGCTAAGTAGACGGCGCACGCACATCACCAACCCATCACGACGGCGCAACTGCAAGGGGAGAGGGCACAATTACAGGCAGCAGGAGGAGGAGGAGGCGGCGAGGCAATCCTAGCACAGATTTGAAAGTTTAAAATCCACCAGGACATCTTCTAGAATCTAGACTTCTGTTTTTTCTACCACCAGCTATAGTGTCTAGTTAGTCAGTGTGCTGTGCAGCTGAGCTGAGCTGAGCTGCGCTGCGCTGCGTGTGAGGAAGGATGATTGTGGCTAGTTCTTTAGTTTCAGCAGACTGAGCATTGAGCATGGGCAGTGGCAGTGGCCTTGGGAAGCAACACAATTACACAACACTCACCTGCTGCTGCTGGTTCTAGAAGTTGCCTCTTCTCGTCTTTTCACCTCTTCTTCGTGTGTGTGTGTGTGTGCAGTGAGTGCATGCCTTTTGCCTTGCTGGAAAGAAATGCTTCTCTGGTCCACCACCACATATTTGCTCAAGGACACAGAGAGGCCCAAGGCAGGTGGTGGCACCAGTGTGAGTGCATGTGTGCTGGTGGTGTTTGCCACCACAGGTGTTTTGTGTGTGTGTACTGTGTATGTGTGCGCTGCTAGCTAGGAGGGGGGAGGGAGGGAGGCAGGCAGGGAGGCAGGGGGGAGGAAAGGGGAGGGGGAGAGGGATGTAGAGGGGATTGAAGGGGGGGAGGGTCCGGCTCAGAGTTGCTCAGCCACATATTTGTGCACACACGTGCTCACGTGTGTGCTTCGGTGGGAGAGACCAGACTCTCATCATCTGCCAGACCGGGGTTGGGGGCAGGTGAGGCGGTGGTGGGCTGGAAGGGAGGGAGGATGGAAGGTGGTGAAGAGGAAGGGGGGGAGGATGAGAGGGGAGGGATGGAGGGAGGCATGGGGGGGAGGGAGTTGGAGGGAGGAGGGAAAAACATGTAGACAGACACACACCACACCACACACAGGAAGCATCCACACACAGAGACAGTGCTAGGCATCCATTCACACAGACAGACAGACACACAACAGGAAGAGACAGACTGAGCCTGCACCACACACACACACACAGACCCAATTCCCCCCCCCCGCACAGTTATCAATCAATATGTTGTGTTGGCAGCCTGTTCATTGCTATTCTGATGGTTTTGGGTTTTTTGCCATCAGCCAACATCAACAGTGACCACAATCAAGATGAACATAAGATGATAATAATTCATTCGTTTCATTAGAAAAAATCATCCAATCATTTTCTCCATGTAAACCAAGCCCCCCACACATGATTTCTGGCAACATTTTCAATAAAATCAATTCATTTGGCATTCATCATTTTGTTCTCCCTTTGTCACCTTTTTTTCTTTTTTTTGCATAATTTTGAGGCTTGATTTTAACATGGGTTTTTAAAAGAAAAATTTATTTACATGTTTATTTACATACAGTATTTACATATCTACACTGCATTTTAGAACGTATACCCGCCGCTGCCGCTAAGTCTAGTACTCTGTGGGCTGTGCTACTTTGGGGGGGTGTGCCGTGCCCACGCCAGGTCCCCAAATGATGACAGGTGGATAGATAAAGGGCCTGTGCTGGTCAGCATTGGGTTTCTTTTTAGGTGGGCGTGGGCATTGTAAACATCTGGCCAGTCGCAGCACTACAACTACTACTACAACTGCATCTCTGTGTGGGCACACTACACGCTGCGACTGGCTGGCACGGCTCAGCATCTGTCACGTCAGCTCAGCTAGAGGTGGAAGGGGGGAGGGTAGGGATAAGCACAGAGGTCGAGCCAGGCAGGTGACCAACCATGGGGCAACCCACGGTAATCACTCGCCCGGCTCAAACTCCAGCTTGGGGTAGCCCAACAGGGGGAGGTTCACCTTAAGGAAGACCAGCTGCTCCACCAGACCAGGGTCCAAGCGGGAGCGAGAGGGTGTCACCACGTCCCCGGCACGTTAAAACACCCGCTCGCTCTGGACACTGGTTGGGGGGCAGGAGAGGAGGCGCACAGCCACCACCACCAGGTCCGGCCAGACTTGGCGGCGGCTCGCCCAGAACTGTGCGCAGTCCATGCCGTCTCCCTCCACAGGCTCCTCCAAGTACTGCGCAACGCATTGCTCAGCACTGGAGGGGGGCCTGGCAGGTCGAGCCTCCCGCATACCAGGCATGGCGCCATAGCAGAACCGCTGAAACCACTGGGCGGATCTCGAGTCGGTAGCAAGTGGCTGCTGCGATGGCGCCGCCTGGGATGCCGCGCTGCTGGACTGGGAAGAGGGAGGGGAAGGGGAAGCTGACGCCGGCTGGCCGCCCATGCTGCTGCTGGGTGCGGGTTGGGCCGCGAGGGCTGCCCCTGCACCACTACCAACACCCTGGTCTCTGCGGGCCCTAGCGGCCTCCTCCTCCCTAACCTTCTCAACCAGGATGCCCTTCCACCTGGGCAATTCGTCGGCACTCACGGCATTGCCCTTGAGGGCTGGGTGACAGAGACAAGCGAGGACATACTCCTCCCTGTCTCCCAGCACATCAACGAGCCGCTTGTCAACCCCAGACCTCAGCCTCCCAGCCAGAGCACAACCCTCTGGCGTGGTCAGAGAGATATGGAGTCCACCCATCAGCTTCTCGAGACCAACAGCTGTGGGCAGCTCCTGGCTCAAGGGAGTGGTGTCGCCACACAAGCCCTTCGTGGCAAGCTGGAAGGGCTTGAGTGCCGACACCGCCTCGGACATCTGCTTCCACTCTGCGTTCGAGAAGTCGCAGACATCCAAGGACTCGTCCCTCGCCAGGGCGACAAGGGCTCTCTCCTGCTCCAACAGGCGCTGGAACAGGAGGAAGGTGGAGTTCCACTGCGTCTCCACATCCGTAGGGATGAGATGGCGAGGAAGGCCAAGGTCATCCTGCTTCTGGCGAAGCAGTCTCCTGGACTTCTCGCTGCGGTGGAAGTGGGCGGCCAGCTTGCGAGACTTATCCACAAGCGTGGCCGTGGCAGCAACAGCAGCTGGGATGGGGCGGGCCCCCTTCTCCTGGGACGCCTTCAGCTCCTTAAGGCGAAGGGCGTCCCTGACGGTCAGATGGAGCGTGTGTGCCATACACCGTATGTTCACACAGTCCATGACTGTCTCGACAGCGGCGGTAACGTTGGCTCCATTGTCGGTGACAATGAAGCCGCGGGAGAGGTGTGGACACCCGCCAATCCACTCCTCTATCTGGCGGTCGAGTACGGCCGCCACCTCCTCCGCGGTGTGCCTCGTGTCCATCGTCTCCACGTGCAGGACGGCCCACCTGTGCCGTAGTGCAGCGGGAGCCGCGCCGGACCCAGAAGCATCGCCCGCGGAGGTCCCCTCACTCTCCGGTCCCCACCAGTGGGCAGTGAGGGCCAGGAAAGAAGCGTGCATCCCACTGACACTGGTCCAGAGGTCAGTCGTGAAATGCACGCTTGTCCCGGCCGGAGCTGCACGCAGCTCGGCCGACACGAGCTCCCTGCACTGGTGGTACAGGGAGGGGACCACGTTCCGGCTGAACGTCGTCCTTGAGGGGATGACGTATTCGGGAGCCAGGTATTGGAGAATACGGCGGAAGCCGTTGTTCTCGACCACCTGAAACGGCTGGTCATCGGTGGAAATCATCTCCCCTATGAGGCGGGTGAGGTGATGATGGTCCACGCGAACAATACGCTGGCTGCCCGAGGACTACGTCCACCGCTGGACGGGCAGTGTAGCCTGCCTGCTGGCTGGCACACTGCCGCTGCCCGCCCTAGTGGCAGATGCACAAGGCGCACTAGTGCTGCCAGCCTGTCCCCTGAGACCTGGGTGGTGACGCTCTAGGTGTCTCCACATAGGCGTCGTACCCAGGTGCGCAGGGTCCCTTCCACGGCTGACAAGCATCCTGCAGTGGACACAGCGGGCGTGGAATGGGGCATCTTGAGGGACCTCAAAATGCACCCATGCACCACTGCCCTTGGCCTCCTGCGCCCTGGGCGCCGTCCTAGGCTGTTTCTCGCAGGGTGGCTGCAGTCCTGGGGGGGGGGGGCCGCCGCTGCCTGCCCACTGCTGCCACCCAACCCGCCCCTTCCGCCCTCCACAGCGGAGGAAGGGCCCGGCTCAACTGGCATCGGAGAGGCAGGCCTCTCCTCCACCACCTCGCCAGACCGCTCCCCACCAGAGTGTCGGGCTTCACGAGGGGGGGCCCCACTGAGCGGCGAAAGGATAGGGGGAAGGGGCCCCAGAGGGAGGGAGAACCTGGCTGCATCGCTGCCAGCCACACGGTCCTCACCGCCCTCTACCTGCTCTTCCAACTCCACAGTCTCCTCCACCTCAACAACTGGCGGTACCTCAGCAGCACCTGGTGCCGCCGGCGAGGAGGGACCCACCACAGCCCTAACTGTGCCTCTGCCTCTGCCGCGATTGGCGGCAGCAGGCGTGGGGAACTGAATCCTGCGCACCAAAGATGGGGCCGGAGCAAAGAATTCTCCAATGGGGAGAACTGGGGTGTCCTCAGGCTCCCCGTGTCCTCTCCCTCCCCGTGCCGCAGGCGCACCCCGCACCTGGCCTCTCCCACCTCTGCCTGCCAGCCTTGAGCGAGCCCTGCCCGCCACACGGCGCTCAGACATGCTGCTAGGTCAGAAGGAGGGAGACTTTAGGAGGAAGGCCAGACAGGGTCAAAAAAATAATTTGGAGGGGCTTAGGGGCCAAAAAAAAAGGCAGCTGATTTGGAGACGGCGGGGGGGAAGTTTGTTTTCAAAAAAGGAAGCCAACTGGGGGGAAAGGAAGACTTTTTGATATGGGGGGGGGGGAAAGCCAATCGAAGTGAGGGGGAGGGTGTCCTTTTAGAATTTGGGAGTCAACCACCAAGCCAATTGGGGAGATGGGTCTGGGAGGGTTTTTTAAAAAAATAGGGGGTTAAAGGGTGGACCCCTGGTGTGGGAGGGTGGCACGGGCAGTTGGGTGGAGTAGTTGTGGTGTGGGTGGCAAGTTTTTAACTTTTTTGTGGGGGGGGAGTGGATGGGGGGAGGGCACAGCACCTACCGGGGGTGGGGGAGGGATGCAGTCAATGCTTGGGAACCTGCAGATCAAAGGAGGAAACCCTTATTTAGTGAACTGGAACACAAAGTGTGGGTTCTGGGGGGTGGTTCTCAAGTAATGCTCCTGTGGGGGGAGCATCAAACTCAATGCAGCCTATTTAGTGACTCTAAATTGCACACAACCAAAACCAGAACCCAGTCACACCTACACAGAGGTTGAACCCACCCAGTCTTTGACTCTTCCCGCCCAATGCCATGGCAAGCAAGCAGCAGCAAACACTTGATGGCAGCCTCATGGATTGAACATCATGATCATCATCATATGTGTGTATTGGCCCAGCATGTAGTGGCAGCATCAGAGCCCAGGACCCCACTCAGACTGCCCCAGAGGCAAGGAAGCACTCTGGCATGGCATGGGCCCAGCATGTAGTGGCAGCATCAGAACCCAGGACCCCACTCAGACTGCCCCAGAGGCAAGGAAGCACTCTGGCGTGGCATTGGCCCAGCATGTAGTGGCAGCATCCGATCCCCTGACCCCACTCAGACTGCCCCAGAGGCAAGGAAACACCCTGGCGTGGCATTGGCCCAGCATGTAGTGGCAGCATCCGATCCCCTGACCCCACTCAGACTGCCCCAGAGGCAAGGAAACACTCTGGAAGAAGGCACCTGTTCAAAAACCACCTGCAAGACGCATGCAATGCAACGCAACACACAGCAGCAATTTCTTTATTGGGCATGAAGACACAAGTTGCAACGGTACATCTCCTCTCCCTCCTCCCCACACCCAAATACATTTCAAGATAGGGGTGTCCCTATTTAAAACCGCCAGCTAGGGAGAGAAAGGGGGCAACAAAAGGTGCACAATTGCACACGCACTAACCCCTCTTCTTCCGGTCCTTCTCCTGCCGCCCACTGCTGGTCACGGATGCGCCGCCGCCAGCCAACCCCCTGGGCTGGGACACAACAGGGCGGCCGCACGAGGCACAGGCAACCGGGGTAGTTCAACAATGGAGGGGCAGAAGTGAGGAGACAACACTATTTATGTGTTGTTGCTCAACTCACCCCCAAGCAGAGACAAATGAAATAAAACAACTTTCAAAAGAAAAATAACCGATGGCGGGGACCTCCAGGTGAGGTCGGAGGTAGGATACTGTGTGGCTGCAGCTGTGGGAGGAAGAAGAAGTGAAGGGATGAGGAGAGAGAAAGAGAGAGAGAGAGGAAGAAGAGAGGAGGAGCTGTAATGTAGCAGCAGGGAGGGGGATTCGGGTGTGGGAGGAGGACAGCAGCAGCAGCAGTGACGGTCCCAAGAGGGGGAGAGACCAACAGAGGGTGTTTGGGAGGTGGAGTGTGTTTCAGGGGGTCTGGGCTGGGGTATGTAGCGGGGAGTCAGGGGGGAAAGAGGGGGAGAGACCAACAGAGGGTGTTTGGGAGGTGGAGTGTGTTTCAGGGGGTCTGGTGTATGTAGCGGGGAGTCAGGGGGGAAAGAGGGGGAGAGACCAACAGAGGGTGTTTGGGAGGTGGAGTGTGTTTCAGGGGGTCTGGGGTATGTAGCGGGGAGTCAGGGGGGCAAGAGGGGGAGAGACCAACAGAGGGTGTTTGGGAGGTGGAGTGTGTTTCAGGGGGTCTGGGGTATGTAGTGGTGAGTCAGGGGGGAAAGAGGGGGAGAGACCAACGGAGGGTGTTTGGGAGGTGGAGTGTGTTTCAGGGGGTCTGGGGTATGTAGCGGGGAGTCAGGGGGGCAAGAGGGGAAAGACCAGAGGGTGTTTGGGAGATGGAGTGTGTTTCAGGGGGTCTGGGGTATGTAGCGGGGAGTCAGGGGGGAAAGAGGGGGGGAGACCAGAGGGTGTTTGGGAGGTGGAGTGTGTTTCAGGGGGTCTGGGGTATGTAGCAGGGAGTTAGGGGGGCAAGAGGGGGAGAGACCAGAGGGTGTTTGGGAGGTGGAGTGTGTTTCATGGGGTCTGGGGTATGTAGCGGGGAGTCAGGGGGGCAAGAGGGGGAGAGACCAGAGGGTGTTTGGGAGGTGGAGTGTGTTTCAGGGGGTCTGGGGTATGTAGCAGGGAGTTGGGGGGCAAGAGGGGGAGAGACCAGAGGGCAGGGTGTGTTTTGGGGGGATTAGTATGCGTAAAGGGGGATGAATCTGGGTGGGAGGGGGCAGGCAGGGCAGGAGTGGAGGAGGAGGAGGTGGCAGTGGGGGAGTGGGTTTCTGGAGGGGAGGGAGGGGGGAAGCTGGGAGCAGAGCAGAGGGCCACACAGAGAGGGGAACAATCAATGAATCAATCAAAGCAAACCAAACAATATGAAAAAAAGTCCAAAAAACAAACAAACCTGGGACCAATGGGCAGAAAGTCTGGGGGGGGGGAGGAACCAACAACAACCAGCAGGGAAGAATGGGACACACACACACACACAGCAAAACCAGAACCAAAAGAAGCTAATTGATTTCACACAAAAAACCAAAGTAACTAAGACAGGACTCAACAGGCAGCAGCAGCACCAGGGAGGATGGGGAACAACACTCAGTCTGGGTGGGAGGGGGCAGGCAGGGCAGGAGTGGAGGAGGAGGAGGTGGCAGTGGGGGAGTGGGTTTCTGGAGGGGAGGGAGGGGGAAGCTGGGAGCAGAGGGCCACACAGGGGAACAATCAAATTTGAATCAAAAGAATCTATACACAAAGTAAAAAAAAAGGAAACCAAAGGGCAGCCAGAAAGTCTCAGGGCGGGGGGGGGGGGTAACAACTACCAGGGGGAGGGACTGGGGGAGTGGGTGGGACACACACAGGGAGCAAAACCAAAACCAGAACCTAATTCCACAAAGAAATCCAAAGAATGCAAGACTCAACAGGCAGCAGCACAGGAGGGAAACAATCTTATCTGGGTGGGAGGGAGGGAGGGAGGGAGGGAGGGAGGGAGGGAGGGAGGGGGGAAGCTAGGAGCAGGGCCAAAGGGGAACAAATTAACAATCAAAATCAGAACACAAGGAATCCAATTGCAGCAATAATATAAACTAAATCCTCAGGAACACAACTCAGACAGGCAGCCAGCAATAACAATAGCAGAAGTTATTAATTAAAAACCAAAATCAGCAAATATATAAATTTACACAGAAGCAATAATTGAATGAAACTCAAAAAGTGGAACAAAAGTCAGGCAAGGCACAAAAACAGGAAAGCAATGCAGAAGATGGGGGGGCGTGGGGGGGGGAGGAGGGCAAGCCAAAACTTTGGGAGAAGGGTTGAGAGAGAAAGGGTGAAGAGAACAGAAAACACAACAGGGAAAGTTGGAAAAAGTTGAGGGGAAAGTATTAAAGAGGTTTGGACAGAGACAGACAGAGGGCAGATGGACAAGGTGGCACACAACAACACACAGAGAGAGCAGAGAGACAGACACACACTAATGTGACACACAGTCAGGGACTCACAGCAGACACCAGCAGCAAAAGAGCAAGCAAGGTCTCAGAGATGATCCCACAAGAGAAGCCAAGAGAAGTTTCCAGAGAAGAGGCTTGGGTTTATATAGGTTTGAAATTCCCTCCTTTGGGAGCCCCCACCTTTGCACTCCCCCCACGGCCAACAGGGTGCCAGCTCTCAACAGTGCAACAGCCAAGCAGCCTACCAGACCAAAGGACTCATTCTGGCCAATCAAGGATCAATAGCGCAGCCAATACAATGCCTGGAAATAGCATCACAAAATGGATGCAAGGAGGAGCAAAAGTTTCGGGAAGGAGACACAAAATGGAGGACACACTTGAAACTTTAAAGAGACACTCCAGAGACTCAATTGCACTCCCGGACCGGTTCGGGAAACCCGAGCCGGTTCGGTACCGAACCGGCTCGGATTCGGTCCGGCTCGGTCCCAGAAGGGCCCGATTCGGTCCGGGATTGAACCGCCGGATCCGGACTGGTTCGGGACGAACCGGTCCGGATCCGGACCGAACCGCACATCCCTATCCCACGGTGCTGTAAACAGGTTTATTTCAGCCCAACACGTGTCAGCCGAAGTTACCTTTAGGGGCAAACCTTCCTGTCCGCAAATATCAGCCAATGTGCTTCATTAGTTTTGGCTACTCTAAGATACTGTGACCTGTTTTTGAAGAAGTGTTTTTGTAAGAGGATGACATTGGCCAATATTTTTGCCCCTGAAAAAGGCTTCGGTCGACACGCAGTGGGCTCCAAGAAACCTCTTGACAGCACCGTGGGACTTCTGTCCCTTCATTTGCATCTGTATGTGGGACTTCTCGGATTTCTTCCTCTACCACATCACTTACTGCCAGCAACCAGATGCTCCCCCCAGCAGAGACGCCCCCAAAAGGTGTCCAAAGCGGGCCGGCCAGCCAAGACAGCTGGCCCTGCATTCTCTAACCTCCCCCTTTCTGCCTGCCGGGGGCCTGATCGTTTTTGTTGCTAACCTTGTGCTTGGCGCCGGGAAATTCTCCTGCACAGTGAATGGGGGCTGTGCAAACGCACGGGGCCTGTGCTGCAAGGGAGTGTGTGCGGCAAACCTCCAGGCGGCTAAGGGGGGCGAGCACAGACCCTGCAGAGGGGCTCCCACGGTCTGGGGCCGACACAGCAGCAAGGCCAGGCAGGGGCAGGGACCAGCCAAGGCTCCCGGCAGACTAGGCTGCAGGCAGCTTGCAAGCAGGCATGGCCTCCCCCACCAGGAGGGCTTTGGCGCAGGCAGTGGGGCTGAGCCCCTCTGAGGCCAAGGGGGGACTTCTGATGTTGGCACAGGCGGGGAAGGGGCTGGCCTCACACCCACGGTGGCTAACGCAAGAGTGTGAACCAGAAGTGGTGCGGCAGGTACCCAACGTGGGAGACCCTTCCATGGGGAGGACACCCCTAAGAAATCGACTCTGCTGGGGCTTCTGCTGCTCTGATGCAAATATGCTGCATGAAGTGGACTGGCTTCTGTTCCGAGTCCACGAGGTGATGCCACGGATCATGTCCTTCCTCCCAGTTGTTCTCGGCTGGGGCACATTTGTCTTGCAAGGCCCAGAGTGGAGGAGGCTGCCTGCATCTCCTGAAGAAGAGGCTGGCTGGCTGGCTCTCTCTCGCTCTCTCTCAAGATCGCAATCTCTTCCTCCCCTCCCCCCGCCGCCCACACCGCGATCAAGTTCTTCCCGCTGCCTGCCTGCCTGCCTGCCGCTCTGTTCCAGCTGGTGGTGCAGGATCCCAATGAGACTCTGGCCCGGCTGCTGGCATCCAGGGCGACAGGGAAGTGAGTGGCTCATCAAGCCATGCAGAAAGAGGCAGGAAGCCTGCGAGCCAGGCCGGTGAGTCAGCCGCCAGGTCAGAGGGCACCTGGGGAGCCAGCTGGGCCAGTGCACCTGCTGGCAGCAGCCTCAGGAATGCCTCTCCGGAGCTTCCCAGCAGAGCAGGTGGATCCCGCTGGAGCAGCAGAATGACTCACAGCCCCATTATTTAGAGCAAACCGGCTGGAGCCCAGCTCTCTCTCCCGGCCAGCTCTCTGCCCAGGGCCGCCCTCTCCTTGGAAGTCCCGGCGGCACAGATCTCCCCGGGAGCATCTCGGCCAGACCAGGAAGCCAACAAGCAGCCGGCCTCTTGCCTCTGGACTACTTCGGAGAGGCCCACCCACCCCCTACGAGCCCCTGGGGCAGAGGTGAGTGTTTGGAGGGGGAGGGGGAGGGCAGGACATGGAGGGCCCCGGTGGGGAAGGGGGCTGCTCTGTGTCCCGTCCCACTTGCAGCACAGCTGGGCCCAGGACGGAGAGGACGGCAAGAGCCTCTCGGCGCCTGCTGGAGGCTCAGACGGGGTCCTCCACGGGACTCCCCAGAGCGCCTGCTCTCAGCCAACCCCTGGCTTGCTCCCAGGCACAAGAGGTGGCCCTTCTGCTCACAGGGTGGCCGGTCAGCCCCGGCTCTCCCTTCTTGGGACCGGCTTCCTTCCCAGCAGGGTGGCAGGCTGCTCAGGGCTCCCCAGCAGAGGTGGAGGCGGATGCCCGACGGGGTGTGTCCTGGGAGCCCCTGACCCGCCCCCTCCCCACCTGGCACTCACCTCATGAGCTGTGGCCCTCCTGCTAAGCCCCTGCTGGCCAGTCTCTCTTCTGGAGAGTGCCCTAGCCATGCGGGGGGGGGGGGCTTCCCACCTTCCCAATGAGCCAGGAGAGCCAGTGACTGCCTCCCTTGGGCAGCTGGCGTCCTGCCAGCTCTCTGCTTATTCCAGCCTTGTCTTTTGCCAGCTTAGCCACCGGGGAGGGGGGTGGGCTTGGCTTTTCAGGTGCTAAGATCTCTTGGGGCCCTTCAGAAGGGGTCCTGGACCCCCCCCCTCCTCATGCCTCTCTTTTAGGCCAGGGTGAAGGTCTCAGCTGATGGCTAGGGGCAGGCATCATTATGAAGAGAGCTGGTCTTGTGGTAGCAAGCATGACTTGTCCCCTTAAGCTAAGCAGGGTCCCTCCTGGTTGCATATGAAAGGGTGACTTGAAGTGTGAGCAGAACTGTAACATATTCCCCCTCAGGGGATGGAGCCGCTCTGGGGAGAGCACCTAGGCTCCAAGTTCCCTCTTCCCTGGCAGCATCTCCAAGAGAGGGCTGAGAGAGGCTCCTGCCTGCAACCTTGGAAAAGTCACTGCCAGTCTGTGAAGACAATACTGAGCTAGACGGACCTGTGGTCTGACTCAGTAGATGGCAGCTTCCTATGTTCCTATGTGGCGATGTGGGGCAGGGGAGCTCCCAGCCGTAATCGAGAGGTGAAAGGACAGAGGGACAGAGCAGACTCCCAAGGGATGTTCGCCCAGGCAGGAGCGGATCTCCAAGGGTGGGTCGAGGTGGCAAAGGAGGGAGACAGGCGGCCTTCAAGGGGCAGAAGAGGGCAGAGGAAACGAGGGCTGGCTAGGTGGACAGGTGGAAGGAGCAGGAGCCATGCCGGGAGCATTGCAGCTGGATGGGTGGCTGGCGGCTTCCCTTCTGGTGGCTAACCAGGGCTGCTTCCCTTCTTGGGTTGCACATGGGCAGAAGAGGAGGGGGGGTGTGATAGGGCAGTATCTGTGTCAACTTGGAATATAATCTGGAGGTCTCGCCACTCTCACTCAGCTCAAGAAAAGACCAACTACAGTACGTGGCCAGCTTCTGTGGGATCATGGAGCTTCCTTGGGGGTGAGCCCCACAGGGCCTTCCCCCTACTACAGTATTCTATACCACCCCCTCCCCTCCCCAGCAGTTCTCCTCGTCTGTGGCTCCAGATTAAGAAAGGCTTGCACATTTCTTCTCCATCTCTGAAGAGTCCTCCTCCTCCTCCTCCTCCATCATGCCTGTCTGGCTGGGGTTTCTGGACCCAGGGGGGCTTCCCGGCTCATCTCAGCACTCTGGGCCCCCTCCCCACCCAAAGAGGGCTGGTTTCTCCATTGCTGGCCTGGGCAGCTGGTGCCTCTGGCGTTGCTTTGGGGTGTCTCCTGAGCAAGGGAGCAGAATCGGGTGGGCTGGGCCTTTGTGCATCTCCCACCCGTCTCAGTGGGGCTTGTGCAGGAGAACTCCCTGCCACTGGACTGTGCCAAAACCCACGGATGGGTTCAGCCCTTGTTATACACAGGCCTGCCTCTCTCAGAGCCCCATGCTGGAGTGTGGAGGGCAGCAGGTCCTCCTGCCCACCCCCCACCCCCACCCGGAAGAGTGCTCTCTGTGCGCTCGCCTGCCAACCCCGCAGGAAGGATGTGGTGGGCCTGTTCATGGCTCAGCCACAGGGCTCTCTTTTCATAGACCCAGCTCCCCCCCCATCCCCACCCTCCCCCTCGCCCCATGAGAGATCTGCAGTGGGGTTGTGTGGCTCTGCCTTGCCCAGTGTGGGTCGGCGCTCTCAGTCCCAGGGAGGGATCTGCTCTGGCCGGAGGCCCTGAGGAGGGGAGGCTGAGGCTGGGGGGGGGGTCCAGCAGGGCTGTGGCAGGCAGAGCACACTCTCTGCAGGCCGGAGGGGGGGGACCCATTGCTTGAGCAGGCAGAGGCAGCTGCTGCTCCCAGGGCTTGGTCCGCCTTCCTGCCTGCCGCTGGGGACCCCCTGCCATCCCCTTCCTCATGGAGGGGGGCAGGGGGGATCATGTCTGCTTGACAAGGGAAAAACATTCCACAGCTGAAGCCCCTTGCAGGGAGCAGGGGAGGGGCAGTCCGTTGCTCCTGCCCCCCCCAACCCATCCCCCAATAATAATGCTGCCACCTTCCTCGGCCCCTCGCTTTGGCCCCCAGGCAGTGGGGGGTGGGGGAGCCTTCTTCCCTTAGGTGACCCCAGGGCCAGCAGCTGGGCGCCAGCACTGGCCGGCCCCCATCCTGGCCCTCCCTGCCTTGCTGCCCTAGTGGTGGCCAGGCTGGCCAAGGAGTGACGTTCTTAGGAGCCAGAAGCCGGGTCTTTAAAATCCAGGTCCTCGATGAATGGGAATGAAACAAGCCTCTGAAACCACAAGGAGCCATTGGAGCTCCTTGGGGCATCTTCGGAGTGCCCGCTGTTTTCTTTGTCCAGAGCTGAAGCACCCCCTGAACCCAACAAGAGCCTGGAGGAGCCATGAATGAGGCAGCACTTGCTATGGTGAAGGGGAGGGGACGAACGCATGCAGCGCCAGTTTCTTGTAAGAACAGCCCTTTTTCCTCTCGACAGCCATATATCTCAAGGGAGCTTTCAAGCAAAAGTGCACCTAGGTCATTTTGGAGCCTGCCTAGACCTCAAGGCCTTTGGAGCCCCCCCCCGTCCCCCCCATCCTGCAAGTGAAGCATCATTTCTTAACCTGTAGGGGTTCTTACAAACCGCATCAGCCAGGACAGACGAAAGAGGACTTGGGGGGCCCCAGGGGGTGTGGAGGCCCTGGGCTCCGGCGACGTCCAGGGGGTCAGAGAGCCTCTGCTGTGAAGTCTTGTGCATTACTGCTGGGGGGCGGGGGGGGGGGGCGGGTTAATCAGGCCAAGCTAAGTTTTCTCCACCTTGCTTGGACACACAGTAAGAGGGAAAGCAGGAACAAACCTCACGGGTGACTGAGAGAGCCTCTGAGCATATGCAAAGCTTTCTTAGCGGGAGGCCCAGCAGACAGGCCCTCAGGTCTGCCCAGGGCGGCCCCTAGCAAGCGCCCCCACCCTTGCTCCCACCACGCCTTGGCGTCCCGACGTCGACACGGCCGCGGTGCAATTTCACGAGGGGCTCCAAAAGGAGGAGCGGCCAGCCAGCCTTCGGGCTGAGCGCGGGCGCTGCTGCGAGCTTTTGTCCCGGGAAGGCAGAGCAGGCAGCGGGAAGGGCTCCGAGGGGCCGCCGGCGACGGAGGGCGCGGAGCAGGTCCTGCCTCGGCTGCAGCTTCGCCGCGGGCTGCGCTGTGCGCGCTCCCTCCCTGCCGGGATTCGGCCGAGTCCGCGCGGGGCGGTGGGGTGGGGTGGAGTGGACCGAGCGCCTGCCTGCCAGCCAGCTGGGCGGGCAGGGAGGCGGGCGGGTCCCTCCTCCGAGGGCAGCAGGTGGGACGTGCCGCCCGCCCGCCTCCGCCTTGGTCTTCCTGGACGCAGGGCAGGCAGGCAGGCAGGCGCTGCGGAAGCCAGGCGCGCAGGTAAGGCGGCGGCGGCGGCGCGCACGGGGGGCTCCCTCCTGGCGGGGAGAGACGCAGCTGCGGCCCCCGCGAGGCGCGCCTCCCTCCCCCACCCCCCGTGCGGCCGTTGCTTGTGGGACGGGAAGGCGGGGCGGGGGGGGATCGCTGAGGGCGGTGGCGGCGTTCGGGCGGGGTGGCCGCGGCGGAGCCCGAGGTGGCCAGCCAGGCGGCCCCCCGCCCCGGCCCCTGGACTGCCCCCGTCGACTGGCCCCCGGGGCTGCTCCACACACACTCCGCGCCGCCACGTTGCTGCTGCTGCTGCTGCTGCCCCAACAGGACGACCGCGGCCCCGCCCGCCAGTGGCTGCGCATCTTTGGGGGGGACGCTTGGCCACCACCATGGGCGGGCGGGCTGGCCCGCCTTCCACTGGCCCCGTCCCAACCCGCGCCGCGGGAGTGCGCGGCTGTGTGTGTGTATGAGCCCTTTATTGCTAATCGGAGGCAGTCCGCGGGTGGGGGGGGGATCTCACCGCCCCCCCTTAGAATTTATCTCTTTTGATCTCCTGCATCATTAACCACTTTTTTTGTGGTCGGAAAGAGCCAGCGTGGTGTAGTGGTTAGAGTGCTGGACTAGGACCGGGAGACCCGAGTTCAAATCCCCCTTCAGCCATGAGACTTGCTGGGTGACTCTGGGCCGGTCACTTCTCTCTCAGCCTAGCCTACTTCACAGGGTTGTTGTGAAAGAGAAACTCAAGTCTGTAGTACACCGCTCTGGGCTTCTTGGAGGAAAAGCGGGATATAAATGTAATAATAATAATAATATGACGCCCGATTTATTCCACCTGAAGTGAAGACTGCCCAGCTGTACAAGTCCCCGGCAACTCCTCCCGAAAGGGAGCTCCGGGTCATTCCCTCTCCTCCCCGCAGGCCTGGCTCTGATCCAGTGCTGGTGGAGGGACCCTGAAACGGTTGTGATGCCCCCAGAACTGAGGGGGGCATGACCACTGAGCACCCCCCTCACTCTCCCCCTCCCCCTCCTCTTTTTCAGAATCCGCACCCAGGGCGAAGTGCAGCGACAGTGACGCCTGGCCCTTAGGATCCTCCTGCTGCCCAGGGCAGCCCCCTCCCCCCCGGCATGGGGTTGCGAGAGTCGCCCTACGCCAGCCGCTTCCTGGGGGGGCTGGATGCTGTGGTCTCGAGCTTCCTGTTCCCCAGCTACTGGCTGGTGAGCCAGCTGCTGGCCCTGCAGCAGACGACGGCGGAGAAGCAGCGCCAGCCCTGCCCGCTGCACGCCCTGTGGGTCCTGCTGGCGGGGCCCCTGCTGCTGCTGCCACTGCTGCTCTTGGCCCCCTGCTCGCTGCTGGCCTTCCTGGTGTGGCTGCCCCTCCAGGCCGCCCGCCGCCCTTTCGCCTACCAGCACACGCCCAGCCCGTGCCCGCCACAGCCCTGCCTGCTCCCTGGCCAGGGCAAGGCCTTCGCCTTTGTCAGCGCCAACGTCTGCCTCCTGCCTGACGGCCTGGCCAAGTTCAGCAACCTGGCGCAGACCCAGCAGCGGGCCCAGCACATCGCCCAACGCCTGGCGAGGGCGGCCCAGCGCCCTGCCCCGCTGCAGGAGCCCCACGCCCGAGGCGCCCCCAGCAAGCAGAAGTACGGGGCCACGGACTCCAGCCCCCTGGGGGCCTGCCGGAGCCCCCCTCCAGGCGACCACCGCCACGTGGCTGTGCAGATGGCCCTCGACGGAGGGGGGGAGATCACCGCCGTCTTCCCCCCACACGCCGATTTCTTGTGCCTGCAGGAGGTGTTTGACTCGCAGGCCTCGGCCCGCCTGCGCCGGCTCCTCAGCCCCCACTACGCCCACATCCTCTACGACGTGGGGCTGACGGGGCTGCTGGGCTGCTCGGCCCTCAAGCTCCTGAACAGCGGCCTCTTCCTGGCCAGCCGCTACCCGCTGCTGGCCGTGCACTACCACTGCTACCCCAACGGCTCTGGGGAGGACGCCTTCTGCGCCAAAGGGCTGCTCTGCGTGCAGGTGAGTGGGGGGCAGCCCCCTGCCCCAGGGAAGAGGGCCCGCTGCCTCCTTCCTGGAAGTCCAGCGGGGCGGGGGGGCGCTGCCTGGAGAACACAGGAAGCCGCCTTAGACCAAGTCAGGCCCGTGTCTGTCCTGCTGAGCTTTGTCTGCACTGACCGGCAGCAGCTTCTCCAGGGTTTCCGGCCCGAGGGTCTCTCCCAACCCTACTTGGAGATGCCGCCAGGGCTTGGACCGGGGGCCTTCTGCAGGCCAAGGCCAAGCGGGGCTCTCCCACTCCGCTGCAGCCCAGCCCCCCTGTGGGGAAGCCAGGCCCAGAGCCGGGGGAGGGGAGCAGCAGTGCCTTCTCCGGTTGGCAGAGGCTCCCTCCCTGTGGGGCACCCCACCCGTTCCCCTTCTCCAGCTCAAAATCGGGAACCCTTCCAGCTCCCGCCCTCTTCCCATGGGCCGTGCCTCCACATGCCCAGCGCGATGGAGCCCGGGCACTTCCTCCGGCCCCTGGAAGGGCCAAGGGTGGTGGGAAGTGGGGTGCTGCTGGTGGCCCTCTTGGCCCGAAGGGGGAGGACAGGCAGAGACCCAGCAGCAGCAGCAGAAGGCAAGCCCCTGCCCTGCCCTGCCCCAGGGAGCACCCCTCCCCGGTTGAGCCTGCTGAGGGGATCCCCTCCCTAGCATCCCAGGGGGCCTGGCGGCTGCTACTAGAGAGGGCGGCTCGTCTCTTGGGGCTCCTCACAGAGGCAAGGCCAGGGCTGCCCAGGGCGCTTGTGGGTCCTCGGGCTGAGCCTCTCTCTCTCTCTGCCGCACTTGAGCCCCAGGCTGGCCGGCCGGCCAGGCTCACCCTGCCCTTGTTCCCTGCTCAGGTCCAGCTGGGAGCTTCCCAAGGGCAAAGGATTGTGGGATACCTAAACTGCACCCACCTGCATGCCCCAGAAGGTGAGTATGGGGCAGGGAGGGAGGGAAGGAGGCTGGCTTGGGGGCCAGGAGGCGCCTGGACTCTTCTCCGGACCTGCTCAGTAAGAACAACTCTGCTGGGTCCAAGCCAGATGCCCGCCCAGGGCAAGGGAGTGGCAGCCCCCGGCCAGCCCCCCGTGGCTAGTCTCCCCCACCTCATGGCCACAGGTGTGCCCCCCCACTGCAGGATACACACTTCTAGCTCTTACCGTTGGGAACTGTGTGTATCTCCCGAGTCTTCAGGTGGAGAGAGCGCACCCAGCCCTGCTGCCTGTCAGTGGGGGGTGTCAAGACTCGAACCTGGGGCCTTCTGTGGCAGCTCTCACCCAGGAACAGGCTTGAGGAGCCTGTCTCCAGGGGAGCCCCGGGGATTCGCCATGCGGGGCGTCCTGGGCCGTGGCAAGCGGCACCAGCCCTCCCCATGGAGTGGAGCTGGCCCCTGGCCTGCTGGGGGAGGGGCACATGCTTGTTCCTCCCTGCCCCGGAAGGACTCGGGCCTGCACTGCAGGAGTGGTGGGCTCTCCCCACGTGCCAGGGAGGAGAGAGGGCAGGGGAGGGTGTCTTGGGTCTCGCAGGAGAGAACGGGGAACCCCCACCCCAGTGTTTCCGGGTGCGCTGGTTTGCCTGGCAGCTGACAGCCCCATTTCCACCCCACTCCACCCCACAGCAGACGCGCAGATCCGATCAGACCAGCTGACTCTGGGTCTGCACTGGGCCCAGCTGTTCCAAGACGCCAACCAGCAGCCCGGGGACATCGTTGCCTTCGACGTCTACTGTGGGGACCTCAACTTTGACACCTGCTCTCCTGGTGGGTGTGGGGCAGGGAAGTTCATTTATTTATGTATTTATTTTATTTTTGCATTTACCGTATTTTTTGGACCATAAGTCGCACCTGACCATAAGACGCACCCAGTTTCGCCCGCCCGCCCAGATTAGGGGCCGAATCGGCCCAAGCTCCTTCCGCCACGGCCGCTGACCGCCCGCCCGCCCGGATTGGGGCCGAATCGGCCCAAGCTCCTGCCGCCACCGCCGACCACCCGCCCGCCTGGATTGGGGCCGAATCGGCCCAAGCTACCTTACTGCCGCTGCCGACCGCCCGCCCGGATTAGGGCCGAATCGGCCCAAGCTCCTGCCGCCGCCGCCGCCAACCACCCACCCACCCGGATTGGGGCCGAATCGGCCCAAGCTATCTGGGAGGCGTCCTTTGCGCCCAAAGCACCAGTTCGGGCCGAGGCTTTGCAGAGAGAGGAGCTCTGTTTGCCAGCTCCTCTCTCCTTCTCCTATTGCTGTTCCCTGATCGGCCCGCCATGATGTTGAGGACTTGGGCAGCTGGGAGGGCGGTCAGCGGCGGCGGCGGCAGCAGCAGTAAGGTAGCTTGGGCCGATTCAGCCCCAATCCGGGCGGGTGGGTGGGTGGTCGGCGGCCGCAGCCGCAGGAGTTTGGGCCGATTCAGCACCTAATCTGGACCATAAGACGCACCCTCATTCCCCCCACACACTTTTTGGGGGGGAAAGTGTGTCTCATGGTCCGAAAAATACGGTATATACCGCCTTTCCTTAAAAGACAACCCCAAGTTGGGGGGGGGTGCGCCTGGGGGGGCCTGAGGCTGACCCCTCACTTGTCCTTTTTGCTCGCTGGTCTCGTTTCTCCCAGACGACGCGATGGAGCAGAACCACGAGATCTTCACCCTGTACACGGATCCGTGCCGCCTTGGCCCTCGGAAGGACAAGCCTTGGGCCATTGGTGAGTCCTGAGCCCCCTGCCTCAAGGTATTTCCCAGCTGGGCTCCCTGGGGCTAGAACTCCCTGCACACTGCAGTGTGGGGTGGGACCCAGCAGTGTTCCCACGGGGGGGGAGTGGCCAGCAGTGGCTCCCCGGGGCTTGGCTCTCTTCCCTCGCTTTCAGCCAGGGGCTACCAAGGCTGTCCTGACCCCACAGGCACCCTGATGAACTACCTGGAGATCTACAGTGAAGCCGTGTCGACTCCGGAGAAGATGAAGAGGTGAGGGGGCAGAACGGCTGGGCTGAAAGCATGGGGAGACCCTCCATCCCCACGTGGCTCAGCATCTCTTTCTTCTTGGGCTGTGGAGGGGGAGAGGGCACAACCTAGCCAATGGAGGGCTGTGTGTGTTGGGGGGGGGGTTAATGTGGGGCTTGGGTTCTGCCACATGGATCTGAGCCCCCTCCCTCAACATGCCTCATGGGGCGGGAGGAGTTTCCACTTTTGGAGTTCTCCAGGAAAGATGCTGCAAGGAGAAGGGCCTTTGTGGAAATGTTGCCAGAGGGGGGCTGTCGTGGCTCCCCCCTGCAGGACCGCAGAGGAGGGTATCTGGGGGTGGGGGCGATTGCCAGCAGCCCCTTCCTGCCTTCTGCTCAGTGTCATTTGCTGCCAGGGCTCTGGAGCAGGCCGAGGGGCGGAGAAAGTACCTGGCGGGCCCCATCCTGGCCAATGGGGCCCCTGACCTCTCCGGACCCCGGGGCGAAGGGCGCCGCATTGACTACATCCTCTACAGGGAGCACCCTGGCCCGGCAGAGCTGACAACGGTGAGTGGGGGCAGTCAGGGGCTGTGCGTGCCCACCCTCTGGGGGCAAGGTTAGGGTGGGGGCCACAGAGTCCCAGGGACCTTCCTCTCTCTGGCCCTTTCCTGGGGAGCTCCCCACTTCCTTGGGCAGAGGAGATCTCTGAAGAGCTGCATCCCACCAAGTGAGGGAGGTGCCACCCGGGGGGCGGGGGGGGCGCTGGGTAAGCTCTGCTGTGTGCTCAGCCTTTCCTTGGCATGCTGGGAAAGGGAAAGAAAGGGGGAGGAGCTCCACGCAGGTGGTGGGGGAGAGGTTTCTGCTGCTGCTGCTGGGCCTTGGAGAGACGGGGGCCTCCCGGCACGGCCAGGGGGGAAGGTGGAGCCTGAGCCTTGTGAAGGGCAAGAGGTCTGGGCCGGGGAACCAGCAGGGCCCAGTGTGCAGTTTGGGCCCAGTCGGCACTCCCAGTGTGGGTGGGCAGCTGCAGGTCCCGCCTGCCTGTCCGCCCCTCATCCCCCCCCCCCTCTGCCCCCTTCACTTGCAGACTGTGGAAAAGGTCTCCTTCATCACCCAGCTGGCCACCTGCTCCGACCACTTGCCCATGGGGCTGCGACTGTTGGTGACTTCGGTGGCCAAGCCAGAAGAGTGAGCACGGCCAAGCCAGCCGGGTGCAGGGAGTCGGTGGGCAGGGAGGGCCTGAGCTCCCCCTCCTCATCGCACCACAGTGGGAGGACCTGGCACCAGCCCCAGTGCAGGGGGGCCGTGCCCCCCACCCCACAGCTGCAGGGCCTGCACCGTGAGACTCATGGCGGGCTCTCTCTCTGTCTGTTTGAGTGCAGCGGATGAGGAGGAGAGGAAGGGGGGCTGCCAGCCCGGAGATGAAAGAGGTTGCCAGGCGGGGCTGATGGGCAAGCAGACTTGCAGATGGGTCACGTTGGGGGCCGGGGTCGAGGCCCTGGCCGCTCGCTCCCTTCTGAGGGGCCTTCAGGAAAATGAGTTGCTGAGCAGCGGGAGGGGTTGCCCGGCCCACCCCCACCCTCACAGCCCCACCACACCTGAACCGGGGGGGGTGTTGCCCGGGTGAAGCCAACCGGGTGTGGAACGTGGTGGCACTCAGGAAGCATCCCGTCCTGCTGCTCTTCCGCCACGCGTGCCCTGGGCCAGCTCCGCCGCCAGCACGAGGTCGCCCAGCCCGATTCCGCACGACAAGGAGGACGAGGCCAGGGAGCCGTGAGAGCCTGAGACTCCGCCGCTGGCCTTGCAAGCCGCACGGCCCCAGCAGCCCTCCTCGGACTTGGGGGGAGCGGCAGCAGCTGCTGTCCCCATGACATGAATGCCTCCCCCCGCCTTTCAGGCCCCAGGTGTCACAGCGCGGCTTTCCTAAACACCCATACGAAACACAGTTTAGAACCAAAGCTGGCCATTTAGAAAATCAGAAATAATAAAAACAAGAGAAAAACCCGTTTGCTCAAAAACAAGATATGTGGATCAAAAGAGGATCAACTCAGAGCTCTCTGGGAAAGATGGGTTTGGGGGGCCCTTTTGAATATTGCCATAAGAGGAGCCCCGCTGGATCAGGCCCAGGGAGGCCCATCTAGTCCAGCATCCTGTTCCACTCACTGGCCCGCCAGACGCCGCTGGGAAGCCCGCAGGCAAGGGCCGGCCCTCTCTCCCGCTGTTGCTCCCCCGCAGCTGGTATTCAGAGGCAAAGACGGCCTTTGGTGGAGGCCCCTGGGCTGACCTTCCCCAGGCATGGGGCGACCACCCAAAAAGCCTTGCCCCAAACTGTATGTTTGCGAGGCGGGTGGGGCAGAGTGCCAGCAGGCAGGCTCACCGGGGGGGGGGGTAGGGGGCCCTTCAACATGCCAGTTGTGGAAGAGGGAAGTCTCCTCCTCCCCACCCCCCATCAATATTTCTCACCATGTGCAGGATCGATTTTGTAACGATTATCCAAACACGACCAGCTCTCCAAGCCCCAAAAGGGCCCACAATGGCTTTGCACCCAGCTGGAACCCCTGCAGTGCCACTGGCCGCCGTTCAGGAGCTCTGCTGTGCCTCCAGGTCAGCAAAGGCTTCTGCTTTCCAGCAGCCTTTCAGAAGAGGCGTCCAAAACAAGGGGCTGCCATTGGGCACAATCCTGCTCAGCCAGCCCCAGCGGGCTTTAGTGGGGGAGTCCCGCGCCTGCTACAAGCCATGCCGCTGAAATCGGTGGGGCCGCAAAGAGCTCCGCTTCCAGTCAGACTCTGCCTGTTGTCTCTACTTCCACATGTATGAAATCCAGTTCCCAGCCCGTTTTCAGTCGGCAAGGTTTGACTGTCTGTAAACCATCTGAAAGAGAAGTGACTAGAACCCAGCTTGCTCCGATTTTCCCCTGTGTCTCCAAGCACCATGTGTTTTTCTTCTGTGGCATGGTGGCAAGTTTGTTTGTTTGTAGATTTAATATACCACCCAATCCACAGACTTAGGGTGGTGAACAACATCTGAGATGTGAGTGGGTGGGGAGAGAGAAATAAATAAAAATATTGAAGGACAAACACCTGGAGGAAATGTCTTCAATGAGGTTTTGAAGGCTGAAAGGGAGGAGGCAGGCTGAATCCGGGGTGGGGGAGAGAATTCCAGAGTGAAGGGGCAGCCACAGAGGAAGCCCTTCCATGGGCCCCAGCACTATGGACCTCTCTGAGACCAGGGACCGAAAGAGGGGCAACCTGAGAAGATCTCACAGGGCGAGACAGGACTGGCCGGGAGAGGCGGTCCTGAAGGCAAGCAGGCACTAAGCCCTGAGGGGTTTTAAAGGTGAGAACTTTGAATTGGTCCCGGAAGCAAATCGGTCACCATTTACCTAAAAATGAGCCTGCAGGGGAGGGCTCTTGCCTCGTGTGGGGCAAGGTCAGGAGGAGTTTGCCCATGAAAGATTTTGTGCCAGGGTGGCCGGCGTCCCTGGGGGCTTGAGCTGCTGCTCAGCAGAGGTGGGGGGTCTGGAGGTCCAAGGGGGGGCATAACTATCATAGAGCAAGTTGTCTGGGGGCCCCCTGCTCCTTCCCTGCCGCAGGTGAGAGGCGGCCAGGCTCCCGCCCCCCCCTCCGCCCCACCACCCCCCTGCCCCAAAGAAAGCGCGTCGGCCAAGCCCAGGCACATTCTGAACAGCAGGTTCAAGCTTTATTCACCCCCCCAGAACGTGGAAGCGGAGCCACGCGGGGCCCCGCCAGCCAAGGGAGCGTCTTCCTGCAGGGAGTGCCTTCGGGAGTGGCTGCTGAGGACTACTTTGCCCTGGAAGAGGCCAAGCTGGAGTGGAGGGCGGGTGGGGTGTGGGGTGGTGACAGGGGCAGCCGGGCTGGGCCAGGGGCAGCAGGAGCCGCTGCCCCCCCCCTCGGCCCCTCTGACCGGGCTCCCTTGACTCTCTTCTACTGCATTTGCCTTGCCAAGAAGTGGGTCAAGGGATGCCTGACACCCCTGCAGGCACAGCACGCCCCCCCCATCACCTGCCTCTGCTGGCTCAAGGCAGGCGTTGCATGCTCTGTCCCCCCCCCGTCAACCCCCCCCAGCATTCCCACCGGCTGTATCTGCTGCCCACTGGACAATCCGTGCAACTGCCCCTCCTCGCTCCGCTCACGGGAAGGCGCTGGATCTAGGCCAAGGGGCTGAAGAAATCTTGCCGCCTCCCCTTCCCAGGGCATGGGCTCAGCGTCACAGCCCTAGCCCCTGCCGTCCCAGCCTTCCCGTGGCCCAGGGTGGCAGCAGAGGGGGGGGCTTGGGGGCCCCTCAGGCCGCTTCCTGAGACAGGCGGTAGTCATGGACGCTTCCTCGCTCCACGAAGGGCCGGTCCCCGGGGGGTGGGGGCCCCTGTCCTCTCAGGGGCTGGGCGGGCCCAGAGGAGAGTCCGAAGCCGCCTCCGCCTGGGGTCTGCAAGCGGAAGATGTCCTGGAAGCAAGGAGAGGAGAGCGATGGGACGGGGGCTGCCTCTCAGTGCCTGGCTGAGGCCGGTGGGGTAGGGTGGGAGAAGCCCCCCCCGTGGCAAAAGGCTGCCAAGGAGTCCTGGGGGCCCCAGGCAGGCAGGCGGGCGGGGAGGGTGGGCTGCTGGAACCTTACCCCGGGCGCCACTTTCACAGATGTCTTGCCTCCCAGGTTGATGATCCGACCGTCCTGGCGGATCAGGAGGTTCAGGCCGGGGGAGCCGGGCTCACCACCTGTGCGGGGCGGGGGGGGGATGCAAGACGATAATCAAGTGTTGACGGGGCAGTGGGAGGGGAGGACGTACCAGAGAAAAGAAACCGAGGGGGGGCCCCCTCAAATCACATCAGCCCCCACCCCTCCTCAGGGTCCTGAAGGGGCTTCCTGACCATCCCGAGCCCCCCATTGTCTGGCTGCGACCCCACCCACCCCCAGCCTTATGCTTTCCCTTTAATATGCCTCTGGAAATGTGGGGGAAAGGAAGGGCCATCGCTGGGCCCAGACAGGGTCCTGCGGGGCCTTTTCCGGCGTGGGCCCTGCACCCCAAACGGCAGCTCCACCAAGCTGACATGTGTGGGGACCCGCAAGCCACCGCACAGCCTGCGGAGCCTGGATAGGCCAAATGAGCCCCAAGCCCCAAGCGGGCTGTGCCAGATGAGACTGCAGCCCCCACGGCGAGGCCAGAAGGCCGGCCGGCCCCTCCTCACCTTGCAGCCCGTAGGGCCGGAAAGCCCGCCGCTCACTCAGCACCGACAGCACCATCTCCTCCCGGAACTGCAGCTCCCGCCGCACCCCATCCCCCCCCTGGAAGCGCCCAGCACCCCCCGTGCCTGGGGCCAGCTCAAAACATCTCAGGATCACCGGGTACCTGGCAGGAGGGAGGGAGAGAGAAGGGGGGAGGGGGACAACCCTGTCCTTACAGGGAGCACCTGGCGCTGCTGCCCAAGGGCTGCCCTGCCCTGCCCTCCCACCCTGCTGGGAGGCAGGAATGCCCGCTAGCAGCCCACCCTCAAGGGAGGAGCACCCCCACGGCATGAGGCATGGACCCTTCCACCCCCACGCAAGCCCAAGCACCCATCCTCCCATCCTAACCCCTCCCCTCCGCCCCCAAAACACTGACTGAAATGCCCAGTTATTCCTCCCTGCCAGAGGCCAGGTCCAGACTCACCAACAGAGCGCTTCCCCCCCACCCGCCACTCCTGGCAGCACCCACCGTTTCTCCAGGATCTCGGGGTCAGTGATGCGGGTGTTGGTCATGTGGCTGTGCACCCCGCTGCGCCCATGCCAGTGGGGCCCGGCCCCAGAACCGCCTGCCACTGTCTCATAATAGCCGACACGCTCGTTCCCAAAGGTGACGTTGTTCATGCAGCCCTGGCAGGAGGCAGCGGAGGTCAGGAAGGCAAACCCACCCACCCCCCGCCAAAGGCCAAACCACCTCCTTGCACCCACCACCTCCAGCCTGACCTGTAGGGTATTTCACGCCCCTTCCCAAAAGATCATGGGACCCCGGCTCCACACTCAACACCACAAGTGCAAAAAGAAACCGAGATCGTTGCATTATCTTGCAAACACTGGAGAGTAAGAGCAGAGCGCCCTTGTACAGCCAACATGGAAATCCACTTTCAAAACCCAAAGAGTTTAGCCTGCTTAAGGTGTGAGGTTTACCGTCCAAGCAAGCACAAATTCGACACTGGAGTTTGGCCAACACAACCTCAAGGGCAGAGCCCTGCTGCAAGGCGGGACCCCCACCGCGAGGAACACCAGAAGCTGCCTCTAAGTCCAGCCAGCCCCCTCGGGTCTCCTTTGGCTGGTGCTCCAAGAGCTCTCCCAGCCCTGCTGCTCCCTGGGAAGGCCAGGGGCGGATCCTGGGGCCTGCTGCACGCAAAGCAGGCGCTCTGCCACCAGGACACAGCAGGCCACGGGGTGCCATGAGCAGGGCTGCTGCAGGAGGAGGCCCTCGGAGCCCATGGCGTCTTGTGTCTTCAGCCAGCCAGCCAGCCGAGCAGCACGCCACGGGGAAAGGAAGGAGGCCCACATGCCGGCCCACAGCTGACTCCCCCTAGGAGGAGTCTCTTCCCACCAGAGCCCCCAGGCTGGCCTGTCTGCATCAAGCCCTTCCTGCCTTAGAGAAAGGCCAGCCCCACCTCCTGGGTCTCAGGGGAGAGCGCTTGCTCAAAGAGAGCCAAGCTGCACAGGAGGAAACAAGTGGTTCTGGGAAGAACTCATCTCCCTACTTTCCCCCCACCATAATATGAATTGATAATTGCCAGCTTCCGCCTCAAACATTCATGCGTTCAACATCTTGAATCAGGGTGGATGACACCATCAACAACTGCCCCACTGAGGTGTCCCTACAGCTGTACTAATTTTGGTCCAAACTGGTTCCCACGTGAGCCTTAAATGTTTGTGCATCCACCATCTTGAACTGGGGTGGATGACGCCATCACCAAAGATGCCACTGAGGTGTCCCTACAACTGGGCCAAATTGAGTTCAAATCGATTCCACTTGCTCCTCATTTACACGCCTGCTGTCCTGAACCGGGGCGGATGACACGGTCACCAACTAAGCTGTTGAGCTGTCCCTGTAGGACACTCGCTACAACCGTACCAGATCTGGCTCAAATCGGTCCAGGCATTACAAAGTGGATCAAGGGACAGACAGACAGAAAGCTGGATGTCTCGCAAGCTCTCTTTTGAAGCCTGCTTTATTTAAGAAAAGGAGAGTCCTGCCACGTCTTCCCAGCCGCCTTCGTAGAGAAAGGCCTTCTTTCCACCACAATCGGACAAGCATCCAAGAGCTGTGCTGACGCCAGAAGGATAGATGCTGCCAACCAGGACCCCAAGGGCTCCCCCAGCCAAGGCCCGCCCCAGGCTTCCTCAGCATTCCCCTTCAGCTCAAAGCATCACCCACCCGGCCCCCTCCTCACCTGAGATGCTGCACAGGCCTCAAATGCCCGGAAGATGACGTCGACCACCCTCTGTGAGGTCAGCACGTTGCCCCCCACCACGGCTGCATCCAGGGAGGGGGCCAGAATGGAGCCCTTGGGGATGAGCACCTGCACAGGGGCCAGGCAGCCCTGCAAGGGCAGAGAAAGAGCAACCCCAGCCGGCATTTGCAGGGGGCAACCCCAACTGCTGCCGCCGCCTCCTCCTCCTCCTCCTCAGCCACTGGAGGTGGCGGCCAGCAGGGCTCGGCCCTCCTGCCCCAGAGATGCCTCCCTGCCAGCAATCTTCCAAGGGACTGCGAAAGGCACTTGCCCGAGCAGCCCTTGCCCCGCCGGGCAGCAGAGGGGGCAGAGACCTCCCCACTGGGGGCCCACCCGCCCGCCCGCAGCACTCGTGCCACGAGCGCGCCTGCTGCCTCCAGCTCCCCACCTGGTTGAGGGGGATGTCGCGGCCCACCATGCTGCGCAGGCAGTAGATCAGGGCCGAGAGGGTGATGGCCCGGGGGGCGTTGCAGTTCCCATACACCTCGTGGCCGGATCCCGTGAAATCAAACACAGCGCTGCCCTGCAGGGGAGAGGGGTGGTTAGGGGCAAGAGGCCCAGACGTCTCCCCTCCCACTGCCTGCCTGCCTACCCCCCCCCCCCACCACAAGCAAAGCAGCACCCCCCCATTTGGAGCCAAGGGACCCTCACGGAGCTCCTCCTTTCTGCTCTTCACATTCTCACGCACCCCACGGCCAGAGCCCCCCAGTCCCTGGCGCTCACCTCTTGGGGGTCAACGATCACCTTCAGGCGGATAGGGGAGCCATCGTCCATGAAGTCCTCTGCCTCCACCTGCAGGGGGCGCCCTGGCTCTCCCTGCCGCGTGGCAAAGTCCCTCATCATCTCTCGGACCGCCACCTCCGCATTGGCCTGGGGGGACGGGAGAGAGAAAAGGGGGCAGCCAGGCCAGCCGGGCGGGGGGCGGAGGGGGGGCAGCCAGGCCAGCCGGGCGGGGGGCGGAGGGGGGGGGAGCTCCCTGCCTGGGAGGCAGCAGCAGCAGCAGCAAGGCAAGGAGGACCAGGCAGGGAACTGGGCCGCCCCCCCCCCGGCTGGGGGTGGAGGAAGCTTCAACATGTATTTAAAGGGACTGGCAGGCCGAGAGGGCCCTTGAGTGAAGAGGAGATACAGCCAAGAGAAGGTCAAAGAGACTGCAGAGAGCAGAGCAGAGCAGAGCTGGGCTAGTGGCCCCCCGCCTGCCCCGCCCAGAGGGTGGGTTGCGGAAATGCCTGCTGGCTTCTCTCTCTCTCTGCAGTGCCAGCTGCTTTCCCCCCTCTTTTTTTTAATTGTACCAGCAGCCCCCCCAGTGGCTTTAAGTGGGTGCTGCTGTGGATTCCTTCTTCTTCCTGCAGCGAGACTGGGGTGCTGTGCTGACCTTTTTCTTTTAATTTCGCAGCCCCAAGCTGCACCTTGGCTGCTGCTGTGTGCCTGGACATTATTTTTATTGTGTGTTTTGTAGCCGGATATGTTCTCTGACTTCTGTCTTGCGCCCAGCCTACCAGGCTCTCTCTCTGTTCCCTGGTGCTTCCCCCCGCCTTCTGCTTTTTCTTTTTTGAGCTTGTAGGTGGGTGGGCGCCCGCCTGGCACCCACTGGCCCTACCCCCAGCGGTTGAGTCCCAGTGTCTGCTCAGCCGGAGTGCCTCTGAGAGAACAGTTGGCCAGACTCCAGCAGGGATCCACCCACCCTTGGCCAGGTTCTTTAAATAGGGCCGAGTTTGGGGAAGGGGTTAGGTACTAGGTGGGGCTGTAGGCCAGGAGGGGTGATTTAGGAGCGGCCACGGCAATCCCCTTCCCCTTCCCTTTGAATTACATTGTTGCTCACCCCCCAATAAAGCCTGCTTCAATATTTGGGAGGGGGATTTAAGTGTGTAAGTGTGTGTGTGTGTGTGTGTGTGTGTGTGTGTGTGTGTGTGTAGCACATGCCTGTTTCAATATCTGGGGGTGATTTAATTTCTCCAGGACTGGAAGAAACACTGTAGAGCCAGAGAAGGTGCAAAGGAAGGCAACCCAGATGATCAGGGGCCTGGAGCACCCATGGGTTCTCCAGCTGCTGTTAGACTGACTCCTAGCCAAAGGCCATTGTGGCAGGAATGAGGGGAGTTGTAGCCATCAACACCTGGGAGCCAAGGCGAGAACCCCTGAGGTTAGCTGACAAATCCTGATCTTCCAGTGGTCCTCATGCACCCACACTAACGGGAGCTGGGTTTTGCCACTGTGAGGGAAGGACTGCTGGAGTGATAGCTCTCAGGTCCTGGATGACCAGGGCCCTCATCCAATCATCCAGTACTGGGACCTGTAAAGGTGAGTGCGAGTAAAAATCAGCATCACTTGCCGTGGGGTTGGTGGGTGAGTCATGTGAATGCAGGAGGGAGGATCACTCAAAAGCCATCAGTTACAGCTAAGCAACCGGCTTCTCTTTGTTGTGGTCCTCTGAGCACTCACACTAATGGCGAGTCTGGGGGGGGGGGCGCATCAGATTCTGGTAGTCCTTGCTTTAACACCCCTCTGCTGAAGGAAGCACCTCTTTGGAATGAAGGGTAATGAATGGAGACCCTGCAGTAAGTTGCTGCAGGATAAATGTCCAGACTGGCTGCTGAAACCCTTGGAGAAGATGGCCTTTGATCTCTCATGGAACAGGCAGCTTTGCAGCACGGTGAGCTGTGTGAGACAATCTCACTGAGACAATCCAGGGAGACATGCACAACACTCTCTCGCCTTCATTCTTTTCAGAGTAAGACACAAATCCAAGTAACATGAGAGAGATCTTGCATTCAGCAAAGGAAGACGCTTCTTTAGCTCACGCTCCAGAGCAGGGAAAGGGTTGGTAACACCATGCCTACGGAAAGCTGATGCAATCTGTGGACTGAAAGAGGTATCTGGTCTTTAAACCATTTTATCTCTGTGGAATGTAGAAGTGGTGGTTCTGTTCACAGAGTTGTTAATTAGCTTCTCCTCCTGGCTGATGTTATTGCCACTAAGACAAGTTTTCCATTACAAGGACTTCAAAGGTGGTTTTGACAAAAGCTCAAGAGGTTTTAGCTGTAAGCTTGGACAACACCACTGATAAGCTGGATAGTGAATAATTGGAAGGGCATTGTTTTCAATCCTTTCAAAGGCTTTTTTTGCAGAAAGATAAGTAAACACTGGAGTAGAATCTGCCATTGGGTACATTGCCAAAATAGGGAAGTATCCCCCCCCCCCAGACCTCCAACTTCTTCCTGCCCTTCCAGAAGATGCAACGGGCTTCTTGCTGCTCTCTATGAGCTGAACAGTTCTATTAGTGAGTTGGTGAGTCCCACTTTTTGAAAACGGGACAAAGGACACAATCCAAGACACAATCCATTGGCAAGTTTGAGTAACAGTTGAATTCCTGCTCAGAAAGCTGCTTGGATGGTTTCCATGCCCTGGATGTGAATTGCTGTCAGAATAATCCCACTGTGAATACCCCCGTTCCACAGAAGAATGACTGGTTTGCTCAGGGACCTGGACATCGTCTCACTCTTTTTGATACCATTGCTGTGGCGGTGTCTGTCAAGATCTGCACTATCCCCCCTTTTAGAACTGGAAGGAAAGACCCCATTGCTCTGTAAGTGGCTAGTAATTCCAAATCATGTATGCGGCAATTGCATTCTGAAGGGGAACACAGAGCACTGACACTGTAACCCCTGAAAGGAGCATCTCAAACCCAGGAGTGAGGCATCAGTACTGCTGGCCAAGGAAGATGGAAAGGAACTCCCAAGGATAAGCGGCAAGGAAGTAGCCACCAATGAAGCAGATAGATAGATAGATAGATAGATAGATAGATAGATAGATAGATATGGCTCAGGGAGGTTTACACAGAGAAATAATAAATAAATAAGATGGCTCCCTCCCTGTCCGCAAAGGGCTCACAATCTAAAAAGAAGCATAAGACAGACACCAGCACCAGTCACTGGAGGTCCTGTCCTGGAGGTGGATAGGGCCAGTTACCCTCCCCCTGCTAAATAAAGAGAATCACCACATTTAAAAGGTGCCTCTTTCCCAAGTTAGCAGAGGAGAGATTTTGAGAATCTTTGTACGGATGGAACACTGAGAGAAACCCTAACCAGAGAGGGCTCCTTCTCAGCCCTGCAAAGGGCACTTCTGCAGTGCATGAAGCCATTAGAGTGAGGAGGCACTGAACAGCCTTTGCTGACCAGCAGGAGTTGGTCAAAGAGGAAGAAGCCACTTCCCAGAGTTGCCGACACCCCACGATCCTGTAAAAGAAAAGCCTTCTACGGTCTCCCGTGCTCTTTAACATCTACATGAAACTGCTAGGAGAGATCAGGAGAATTGATACAGGGTGTTATCAGTATGCTGACTATGCCCAAATCTATTTCTCCATGTTAAAGTCATACCTCCCTAAAAGCAGAAAAGCATACCTCCCTAAAAGCCTGTCTGGAGGCAGTGATGGGCTGGATGAGGGATAACCAGACTGAATCCTGATAATTCGGAGCTACTTACTGTGTGGAGTTGGAACTCAGGAGATGGATTTGATCTGCCAGTTGTGGATGGGGTCACTGTAGTGACCAAGCCAGCCCTCCCCTAACTGGAAGTGAACCCTGTCCTGACTGGTAGGCTGGTGAACTCCAGGGCTCAGCCAATCAGCACACCAGGTAGGTGGAACCTAGAGAGCCGTTGAGAGGAAGATAAGAGTTCTTTGTAAGAAGAAGCTAGGCTGGAAGTGAGAGAAGCATGGGCGGAAAGACTTGGTGAGGAGCAATGGAGTTTTGCTCTGTCATGGTAAAAGGCTAGCCTGGAGATTTCTCTCATGGAATGATCCCTGCAGCTCTTTGAAAGACAGGAGGGCAGGAAACTTGAATTCTCTTCCACAGTTTGGGTGATTTCAAGGCAAGGAAGCCAGGGCTTTGGCTTCAGGAGGTTAGTCTGGGGAAATGTTTGTTTAGTCAGACTTGGCATTAGACTTTTGGTTTCTTTTGTGTGTTTTGCATATCCCTGATACTGGTTTATTATTATTTGCAACGTAACTAAACTAAGAAACACTAGGCTTTGCCCATCCAGCCAGGGCACTGTAAAAAACTCTAAGTTTTAACTGTGCTTTTGTATTTCCCTACATACCTGTTCCTTGCAACTGGGTAACCATGATTTTTAAAGCGTAGCCACCCCAACTTCATCTAGGGTGTTCTTGGGAGTATTCCTGTAACTTACTGAGTATTTTTACCTGTAACTAAAAGCTGAGAAAGCCACAGGTGGAAACAGTCAGTAGTATTTGAATAAACTTGTTTTGTTTTTTTTTTGTTCTTTTCTCATTTACAAGTCTCTCTGAGGGGATTAACTCCGGAAAGTGGGACTGAAAAGGGGTTTTTTTCTCTCTGATGCAAACACGCCTCAGAGCTCAGCAGCTATTAATTTTCTCACCACGTGCAGGCTTGCATGTAGGTTTTTATACTTTCCCAATAGCAAAATAAAGAGTTTTATTTGGGATTTCCACCCAAGCCCAATTGGGTCAAGCTCTGTCGGTAAGCAGGTAGTGGCGGCAGACTTTAGAACCTACCAAGATTACAGGAATGTTTTAGGAGTAGCCTTTGCCAGAAAGCTCTGCAGGGATGAGTCAGCATTTCCTTCCCTGATGTGAGCTTGCTCTGAGACAAAAGCTGTAATCCGCTATAGTCACACTTCCCCAGAAGGAACTGGCACGCAGTCCGCGAGTGCTTCTGGATCCAAACCTCTTCCTGGTGTCCTAGACTGAGATGGTGGCCAGAGGTGCTTTCTATCAGCTTCAGCCGATATGCCAGCTGCATCCATTTCTTGATATAAACAACCTCAGAACAGCAGTACATATGATGGTAACCTCCGGGCTTGACTACTACAATGTGCTCCATGTGGGGCTGCCGTTATATGTAGTCCAGAAACCGCAGTTGGTACAGAATGCGGCAACCAGGTTGGTCTCCATCTCCTACCACAAACAGAAGGTATTTTCTGTGCTTGGCTGGTATGGAAATACGCATCCTTCAATCTATGGCCACAAACAACTCTTAGAAGAGAAGAGTGGTCAGATTAATCCTATATTTCATCTGAGGTTCAACAAATGTGTTCAGACAAGGATATTCAGGATCATTTGAATCTAGGGGGTGCTTCTCCTACTTAGAAGAGGAGAAGCACCCCCTGGATTCAAATGATCCTGAATATCCTTGTCTGAACACATTTGTTGAACCTCAGATGAAATATAGGATTAATCCAACACTTCCATCCCTCGTGGGGATCTGGAAGAACTTGGAGTAAAACTGCAGATGTTGAAGGGATTTTGGAACAGGCTCTATTGCATCGTCTTCTACTAAAGTGTTAAGTTCCTCAATAAGAGTAGTATTCGTAGACTTTATCCCCATCAAAGGTGGAGGAACCCAAAACTCTATTGGACATGGAAGAAGAGTGGTTGTGACCACTTTTTGATTTGAAGGAGATGCAACCGTCACACAGTCAACTGTGCAGCTTGCTGTTGTCGGGTGTTTATTGGCATGTATAGCCACTTCTGTTGGTTCATACTCTTTCCCATATCACATCTTTCAGGACTATTTCTTGATTCCTGCCTGCTCCAGTACAATGAGTGGTAGCGAGAAGGAGTGGAGGAGTGTTGTTGCAATATTGCACCAAACATCTTGGCTGTATACTGTGACATTAACCTTTCCAGTTTCATCAGTTCGAGAGTTGAAGAGGCCACCCTCATTAGATTGTCTCTTATCTCTCTGCTATCTTGAACCTGTGGGGATGAGCTAAGCCAAGGGTGGCATCTTGGAGCAACCACACCAGCTGGTTTCTTTGATTTGCAATCTACTAGGTGATTAGTAGGCAATTTGTTGCCTTGTCAGGTCTGCAGATTTTGTGATCTAGAAACTTCCCACTGGTGCATGATGCCTTTTTCAAAGACAGTGTTTAGAAGCCAGTATTACACACGAAGCACCAGCAAAGCTGCTGACCTTGCTGTGGGGGATGCAAGAACAAAATGAAAGGTTGGATCCTCCACTGGAGAACTAACTTGCAGGGCTAATGCTTCAGCCAACTCAAGGACATGGAGGTTGGTTTTTAATCTCTTCTGAAGGAGAGGAAGACCTTTGGGAACAAACAGCACTATCTGCATACAACTCACGTGGATTACAGATGAGTCTTGAACACAACCCTAAGAGTCGCTGGATTCTTCCTGATATTTATTTCATTTGGTGTCTCAACTGCAGGTGCCAGAGCCCACCATACAGACTGGTATTGAGGCGGAGGTCAGCATCGACATGGGATGTACAGTGGAAGTCGATGCTGAAGTCATAGTCACTGCCAAGGCCAAGGCGGCTGCCTCAGTTATAGAAGGAGGAGGAGAAACTATGGGCGGAAGCAAAGCCATCAAGGCTGAAGCCAGAGTGAGTGCTGGGACAGTTCTTGCAGTGGAAGCATGGGGTCCCCTTGTATGCTTCTTCTGTATCTTCTTCTGCGAGCGAAGATGTGGGCTAGAGATTTTTCCATTTCTAAAGTGGCTGTGGCAGACATCCAGACTAGTGCTGGGCACATGCAGCAATGCGGGTTCCAGACTCCCGCTGCGCTGCCCCTTGAGCTGCTGCTTTCGCCAGTCTTCCCTTCCCTCGAACCCCACTCTGTGTCACCAGAATATGTCCCTGAAGGTCCCACAACCCACGGGCACAATGCCAGTCTGGATTGTTCTGCCTTGTTTCATAAAATCCAGCAACAACAAATGGATGCCAGTGCAATCTTAGGCAAGGCCAGCAAGTTCAAAGTTGTAATTAATGTTTTTCAGGTGATCACACCTAGGAAGTCTGAGAGAAGGTGTATAATATGGTGGGTGTGGGGTTTTTAAAGCAATATAAACTGGTCAAACAACATGCCAAGCCAAATCAATCAATTTAAGACATCAGGGAAATTTGCATAGTAATTTTTTTTTTGAGAAAAAATGTTTCATGCAAATGAAGGGGAAATTTGCATGCAGAATTCCCCCAAGAAAACGCATCTCTCTATCCGGGAGCCAGCCTTAGACATTCATTTCAAGGTGGGAGCCAAGCCGGTGTCGACATCTATATGAAAGCTGAGCACAGACAAAGTGCAGCTCATAAACGGAATTCCCTACTCACTCTCTCTCTCACTCTCCAAGAAGAATCCAAGGAGGAGGAGAAGGAGAGCTGGTCTTGTGGCAGCAAGCATAAATTATTGTTTTTGCTAAGCAAGGACAGCCCTGGTTTGCATACGAATGGGAGAATGCATGTGTGAGCCTCTGGCTGCCTCGCCATAGGGGATGGGGCCATGGCTCAGTGGAAGAGCCCCTGCCTGCTGACATGCTGAAGGCTCCCTGGCAGCATTTCCAGAGAGGGCTGGGAGAGACTCCTGCCTGCAACCTGGGAGAAGCCGCTGCCAGTCTGGGTAGACAATGCTGAGCTAGATGGACCAAGGGTCTGACTCAGTATATGGCAGCTTCCTATGTCCCTCAGTTTTACAGACATTCACCTTGTGATCCTCGCCTGGGCATAGCAGATAGCTGCCGTGCCTGTCTGTCGAAGGTAATTTAGCCTAACAAAGGCAGCACCTCTTAGAAGTGGATTCCGAGTCCATAGGACTTCTGTAGCACAACACACAGAGCCAGGTTTTGTAAAATAAGAGCTATAAGCAAAAATACTCTAGCAAAATGCAACTCCAAAAGAAGCTCTGCGGAGGCACAAGTTCTCCTTGCTGCTTGTGCAGTGGTCAGAAAGGAACCCAGGATCTCTCCTAACCGTTGCAATGGAGACGGGAGGGCGACGGTGGAGCTGCACAGGTTCCGCTCCCCATCATGTGCCTGCACGGAAGACTAGGATGGAAGCCAACTATGGAACCTGCGACGCCCCTTTGCCACTGTGGGCTGGCACGACATCAAAGCAGCTCTTTACAGGAGGAGATCCTTTGATCCTTTGCATGGACCTCTTATTTCTGAGCACCGATTCCAAGCCCCGCCTCCTCCTCACCTGGATGTGGGCCATGTAAGCCTGCACCACTTCCAACCCGTACTGGCCAATCAGTTCATTCACCAAGTGGATCCCCTTCTGATTGGCTGCCACCTGAGCACGCAGGTCAGAGAGATTGTCCGGGAGATTGCGTGTGCCGCTGCTGCCCGGAATGCGCCCCGGGGCCAGAAGGGCCTCCGTGACTGCTGGAAAGCAGGGAGGGGAGGGGAGGGGTCAGAGGCACCGGAGACCCCAGAAGGCACTGCTGCTCCAGCATCATCCAGGCATCTGCCACAGAGGAGACCCAAGGCCCCAGGTGGGCTTGAATCCCTGCAGGATAAGATAGACTCACCGCCCACAGTGTGTGGAAGACCCCCAGCCTCCTTCCCTCCCTCCGACCACCCAAACTAATCAGGGACAACTTACCCTCCTCTTGGAAGACTCCATCCTTCACCAGTTTGAAAGAGATGAAGACAGCCCCCTCCTCCTGGAGGCAGTGGGAGTGCGGGGGCATGGAGCCAGGGGTGATGCCCCCGATGTCTGCATGGTGCCCCCTGCTGGCCACAAAGAAAACAGGCCGAGGCTCCCCTGGCCAGAACACCTGCAAGGGAGCAGCACAGGTGAGCAAAGGCCCTCCCCTTGGCACCCCCCCCCCTCCAGGGAGGGCAGGGCCAGAAAGGAGGGGCAGAGCAGCGAGGCAGAACCACCTGGCCGAGTCCCCTCCAGCACTGCCCAGGGACTGGGAGACCCAGCTGAGGGTTCTCCTTGGCAGCCTCGGGAAGGGGAACCCGGCTGTGAGGCGGGAGTGCAGCTCCCACCATGCCCAGCCACATGGCATCCAAGAAGATCCAGGGACCCGAGGTCGGGAAGCCGGCTCTTGAGCGCAGAGGCCAACCCCGGGCCACGCTCGCTCCATCCTGGAGTCAGAGCCCCGGCAGCCCCAACCGGCTCTCCCTCTCCCTTCTGCCCCCCAACTCACCGGAGTGATGACGGTCAGGTCAGGCAGGTGGCTGCCGCCTGCACACGGGTGGTTGCTCAGGATCACGTCACCCTCACGGAGGTCCGAGCCCAAGTTCAGGATCTGCAGATTGGAGGGCAGCAGAGGAGGAGGAGGAGGAGAGGCACCAGGGGGTAGCAAGCAAGCTGTGGCAGCGGCGGCAGCAGGGGGGTGGTCAGCCACACCCACCCAAGCAGCCCCCCCCCCCCTCGGCCCAGCTCCCCTGTTTGACACGGCTGGACCAAGCCCCACAGCCCAGACCCCCGAGCCCCTTGGGGAGGAGCACTGGCCTTGTGGCCGTCAGCAGGAACGGCCCCCTTGGCTGCTGCCAGAGATCCCCCTCTTTCAGGGACGGGGCCAGAGCTCAGGGGAAGAGGGCCCCAGGCCCCCCTCCCTGGCAGCATCTCCAGACAGGGCTGGGAGAGACCCTGCCTGAAGCCTTGGAGCGCTGCTGCCAGTCAGTGCAGACCGTGCTGTGTGAGGATGACCAATGGCCGGACCCAGCAGAAGGCCGCTTCCTAGAAGCAGCGACACTCTGTGTGTGCGTGCGGGGGGGCTGCTTCCTCCAGAGTCCTCAGATCAGTGAGCCAAGCTCTATGCTGTGGATAATACCGACCAACCTGCCACCCCACCCCACCCGCTAATCTGACCGGGGGGGGCAGGGGCAGGCCAATAAGAGACTCCAAGAGGCCAGAGCCAGAACCCCGAGAGTCCAGCCGCAGGGCAGGCCCAGAAGCAAAGGAGGCCAGAGGGGCTTCGCAGAGGCCGGTGGCAGGAGAAGATGTGAGCGGGGAGGCGGCAGCCCCCTACCTGAAACTGAACCGTCTCTTGCATGGCCCCCAGGTGGACAGGGATGTGGGGGGCGTTGGACACCAGCCCCCCGTCAGGCCCAAAGAGTGCGCAGGAGAAGTCCAGCCTCTCTTTAATGTTGGTGGAGATGGCCGTGCGCTGCAGGACGCGACCCATCTGCTCTGTGGGGGGGGAAAGGAAGGCGAGGCCACTCTGTCAGCCTCCCGGGACACCCTCCCCTGGCACAGGCACCCCCCCCTCGCGCTCTGCACACTCCCCCCGCAAGCTCACCTGCAATACTCATGAAGCGGTGGGAGAAGATGGAGAGCTGGATCGGGTCAATCTGGGGCCCAACCGGACGCTCCGCCTCAGACCCCACCGCAATGCAGATGTTGCCCAAATGGGTCACAGACGCTGTGCAGCCTGGCTCCACGAGGATGGTGCTGGGAGTGGGGGGGAGGGGGGCAGACAAGCAGCCTTTCAGGCCCTTCCTCCAGGCTCATCCCTCCCCCACCCTCGGCACGCTCCTTGGAAGCAGCCCCTCCCCATCTGCATCCTGCTTAGCAAGCCCCACTCCCAGCTGGAGGGACGGGGTGGGGGGCATGGACAACACCACACACACACACACACACACACCTGTTCTTATCCAGGATGATGCTGGGACCAGGGATGGCGTGGCCTGCAGAGAGGTCCTCCAGCAGGTAGACGCTGGTCTCCAGGTAGCCACCCTCAAAGTAACAGCGACACACCTGGGAGGTGGGAGGGGGGGGCAAGAAAAGAGGAGGGGGTGTTTTGTTCCAGGACCTCCTGCTCCTAGGCAGGAGCGGCCCCAGCTGCCAGGCCTCCTGAACCCTTGATCCCAGGATTCCGAAATCCATGTTCCTGTAGAGCAAACCTTCATTTCAACGTCTATTCCACCACCCTCACCCACGGTGAGGACGGCAACCCCAGCAGAACCCCACACTGCAGTCAATGGCAGCGGCCTGCCCCCTGCTTGACATCCGGCCGTGAGAAGCCAGCCCACACAAGGAGCCCCCGCAGTGCTCCTGGCTTGGGGGGGCAGCAGGCAGAAGCTCCCCCCTTCCCCAGGGTCTCCTGTTTGCATCTGGCGGACTGAAGCGGCTTCAAGGATCCACACACCCCTTGGGGGGTCTTTCCCCATTTTGCAGGCTCAGCTCCTTCAGGCACAAACAAAACCTGGCCAGGACAGGCCTGTTTCCACCCAAACCCACCCCAGGATTGAAGTGTAACTCCTAAGCGAGCAAGAGCAAGAGCAATGGAATGCCCAAAATATGCAGGGCCGCCTTGCCTCTACGGACAGGAGCTCCCAACAGCGGTCACGAAGAGTCATGCTCTCCCCAGAGCACAAAACACCTCCTGCAGCAAAGCCTCCCCTTTGCCCTTAGAAAACACGGAGAAAGCCCCTGAACAGAGCCAGCTGCTTTTCCCTCCGTGGTGTTTAGGACCCTCAAGAAGCAAGGCCAGGATGGGCACACCTTGATCATCACTTTGGAGCAAGAAGGCCCCCTCGCTCCCTGCCCGCAGGGTACATACAGCGTTATTTCTGGGTGCTTGTTCCCCCGGGTTTGCTGCAGCCCTCCTCATGCACGTGCAGCACAGACACGGTTCTCTCCTACAGGCGCAGATATGCTTACTCCCCCCTTCCCTGGGAGATACCTCAGGCATACCCGGAGCACTAGACTCTGGCCATCAGTGGGCATGCGGCTTTCCGCCAAAGCCAAAGGCCTCACTGATTTGGTTCCCACCCCACAACCGAAGGCACCCACCACCTTCCATAAGCAAGAAGCCAGCATCTTTAGGACACTTGCAGACACAGAATAAGCATACGACTGTGTCTCTATCCCTCCCCTAACTTTTATCCCCTCTCCCTCAACACTGAACTCTTTCAGAAATTGGAAGGCCTGCCCAAAGGAACACAAACTCAGGCAGAAGAAATGCAAGGAGACACTAAGGGAGGCAAAAAGAGAGTCTGAGGAGCAGAGAGCTAGAAGGGTCCAGGGAAAGAAGAAAAACTTTTTCAAATATATCAGAAGCAGAAAACATATCAGGGGAGGTGGTTGGACCATTAGATGATGAGCGTGTGAAAGGGATGATTGAGGATATGGAGATTGCAGAGTAGCTGAACAAATTCTTTGCATATGTCTTCACGGCGGATACTGAGCGTGCACCTGTGCCTGATCCGATCTTCTCGGGGACAAAGGCTAAAGAACTGAGCCAAATAGAGGTGACAGGAGGTGACGTTCTGAACTGTCTGGAAAACTTAAAAACAAGCAAATTGCCAGGGCCAGATAGCATCCACCCGTCTCCTTAAAGGACTCAAATGTGAAACTGCCAGACTCCTTGCAAAAATATGTAACTTATCTCTACAATCAGGCTCTGTACCAGAGGAACGGAAAAAAGACAATCCATTTTCAAAAAACCCAACACCCATTTTCAAAAAGGAATCCGGAGGGGATGTAGGAAATTACAGGTCGGTTAGCTTATGTTGGCAAGTGTAAAGTGATGCACACTGGGACGAAAAACTCCAGCTTCAAGTATACGCTGATGGGATCTGAGCTGTCAGTGACTGACCTAAAGAAAGATCTTGAGGTTGTGGTGGACAGTTCGTTGAAAGTGTCGACTCAGTGTGCGGCAGCTGTGAAAAAGGCCAATTCCATGCTAGGGATCATTAGGAAGGGGATTGAAAATAAAACGGCTAACATTATAATGAACTTATACAAATCTATGGTGCGGCCACATTTAGAGTACTGTGTACAGTTCTGGTCATATCTTACGAGGCAAAACGACTGAGGGGCAACATGATAGAGGTCTATACAATTATGCATGGTGTGGAAAGGGGGAATTTTTCTTCCTCTCGCATAACATGAGATCCAGGAGTCATCCCATGAAACTGATTGCCAAGAAATTTAGGACCAACAAAAGGAAGTACTTTTTATGAATTTTAACTGTTTTATATTGCTTTTATATTATGTTTCAACTTGTACACTGCTTGGAGATTTCTATATCAGGTGGAATAGAAATGCAACAAGCTAACAAACAAGCCAACCTATGGAATTCTCTACCACAAGATGTGGTGACAGCCACCAGCCTGGATGGCTTTAAAAGGGGCTTGGACAATTTCATGGAGGACAGGTCTATCAATGGCTACTAGTTTGGTGGCTAAAGGCTGCCTCCAAATACCAGTTGCAGGGGAGCAACAGCAGGAGAGAAGGCATGTCCTGTCTGGGCATGCTTTGTCTTCTAAATGTCTGCTCCCCGATCAACTTAGTCTTTGTTTTCAAAGAGCCTGTCTCGACTCCATTGCTCTTTTCTGGCTATCCTATTATCATTTGTTCCTGCCCACGGCCAACTTTCCTGGCTACCTTTAAAAGAAAAAGAAAAAGCTGGCTGTTTACAGGTTTGCACCCACTTTCCCCAACTTTAAGCCCAAACCAAGTCTCAAAATATGGTAACAACCCCCCTTCCAAGCAGCCCAGGGAAGATAAGAGAGCAGCAGCATCTCCCCAGACGCAACCCACTCCGTTTGCAAGTTGCAACCATTTCAAGGCAGCAGAAAATGTGGCAAAAGCCTCCCCAGGGCCAGCAAGAGCGGCTCTCCCTCCTCCTCCTCCTCCTCCTCCTCCCCACCACCAAGGACAGGCTCTGGAACGGCAGACAAGCACCAGCAGAGGACACCAACTGGCTTGCTGCAATTATCTCACCGCCCCAGGAACTGCTCTGACAGGATCATCCACTCTGTAACCACAACCAACGAAGAGGCTCTAAACCCGGCTTTCTTGCAGCACGCGCTGGCGGGCAATTAGGCCTCCTCAGATCCTGTCAAGCAACTGCAGTCCCCAAATGCTCCTCGAATCATGGAAGCGAAAGCTTCACTTCAGCCCCCTTCAGGTGCGATTCAGAAGACACCCCAGGCTCTCCCTCCCGGATGCGGTGTTGGCCTCTTCAGACCAACACCGCTGCAACCCTGAGCGGTGCGCTGCGGCCAAGAGAGGACCTGCCAGCCCCGCTTTGGACGCTGCTCGCGAGGGCAGAATCATGTACATCATGTCCGAAGCGGGCTTGGGTCGGAGGGAGAACTGGGACAGGGGAAGCCTGGGCTGGCAGAGGGCCCCCCCCCAGCACAGCCCCCCTCTGGCGTCTTCCTTTCCTTTCCTTTCAGATCACGAGCTCTTTTGGGACACGGAGCCAGGCCATCTCCCTATTTTATCTCCCTTGGAGCACTTTGGCTGAACAGCAGTATGCAAGTATCTGGAGGAATCTCGGGAGGGGGCCCTGCTTTGGAGCTGCCCCCCCTCTCTGGAGCCGCCCCACCCCCCACTCCAAGGACTGTCATTTCCCAGAATGAAAGTCGAAGGCGGTGGAAACGGAAAAGGCCTGGCTCACGAATCCATCAACAACCAATTTACGCTCATTTGTGATGAACTGCATGCTTCCAGGATCCAGATAATAGTGCGTGCAGTTATGTCTGAAGCTTAAAAAAACAGTCTGGCTTTCTCTAGAGCTACATTTGTTCCGTACACCCTAACTTGACGAGAAGTGGGTAAGGAATAAAGCCACCAGAGCACCTCCTGTGATGGGGAGGGGAGGGGAGGGGAGCCCCCCCCCCGCCGTACTCTGGAGCAGACTTTCGAGTGGGGGGAGGGGTCCTCACCGTCTCCAGGCGAGGGGGTCCGCTGCTGGCCGCGGCCGGCTCTTCCTGGCCCAGCCCCAAACTGGCCGTGCCTCTCACTCTCACGTCGTCCACCAAGATGGTCCGGCTGGGGATGGTGAATCCGAACTCCTGCAGGTACCTGTTGTGGGCAAAAGCACCCAGGGGTCGGGGGTGGGGAGTGGCAGCAGGGCAAGAGGGCAGCCCAGCCCAGCCCCTCACAGTGCCAGGCAGGCGAGGGGCTCACTCACCTGGCAGCAAAGGCAGCGCCAAAGTCGCCCCGGCAGCAGGAGTCCGGGGTGGCTGGGTAGCCCCTGGCGGAGCACATCAAGGCGCAGTCGGTCCGCTCGTAGCGCAGGTGCAGGAAGGGCTCCGTGCCGATCTGGGATCTGGGGGGGGGGGAGAGCAGAGCGAGGGGAGCTGCCAAGTGGGGCTTTGTGCCCGCCCATCCAGGACCCTGGCAGGAAAGCTGCTCTGAGGCAGGCACCCGCAGGCGGCGGTGGTCCGGGGGGTCTTGCCTAGCCTTCGTCTGCCCCCCCCTCGCCCCCATTTCCGCTGCGCCTTGCCTGCCACCCCAGCCACCAGCCTGGCGCTACCTGGGAAGCCCTCAGCTCTTGCCTGGGGGCTGCTTCCCAGGGGCATCTGTGGGCCACTGTGGGAAACAGGCGGCCTGGGCCGGACCCCGCAGCAGCAGCAGCAGCAGCTGGGCTGTCGTGACGCACCTGGCGAAGCCCTGGGCCTCCAGAGCCCGCACGCACTCCTGCTCCAGGGCGGCCAGGCGCTGGTCCAGCTGGGCAAAGGCCTCCGGCCCGTAGGTCAGGGAGCAGGGCTCCTGGGCCTCGTGCACCACGTCTGCCAGCGCCAGCCCGTAGGCCGACAGGACCCCGCTGTGCCTGCCAAGAGAGGGGGGGTGAGCGGCGGCCCGGCCTGCAAGACCCTCGCCCCAGCCATCCCCTCCGGGGCCCCCTCCTCCCTGTGAGGCACCAAACACACAGCCCATCCGTCCCCCTCCCTGGACATCCCCACTGAGAGGAAGGCCCTGGGTTGGGGGGGGGGCGGCTGACAGAGACGCCCTCTGTCAGGGAGGAAGCGTTGGTCAAGAGGAATGCCAAGGGCCTGGCCTGGGCTCTGCCCCACACGCCACCTCAAAGGGAAGGGGACCGCAGGAGGCCCAGCCACTCAGCGAGGGCATCAGCCAGGAGTGAGGGGTGTGTGTGTGAGAGAGAGGATTCTTGGGGCGCACAAGGCAGCCTTTGACTGCACGCGGAGAGGTGCCAAGTCCTTTCTGTGGGGTTGGGCTTCCAAAGCTGGCTTTCCACTGCACAGACACTGGCTAAGGGGAGCTCCCCCCCGCCCACACAACTCCACCTGGAGCAATTCAGGACATCGCCCTGGCAGCTTAGGCTGTGCTCATGCGGGAGCAAAACCCCCGACTCACAACATCCCTGCAGAGAACAAAGAAGACCACACTTTTGTGTGCATTTGAAATGCAGTTTATTTGAAAGATGAGCGAGCGAGCGAGCGAGGGATGCCAGAGAGGATTTCGGACAGTCAATTCCACCAGCTTTTCAATCACCATTCTGCACGCGGGGAGGCGGGCAACGTGTCAAAACTGCAGCTCCCCGGTCCCAGCTCTGCCCTTTCCTTGAGAGGTTTTCAAGGGCACGAGGGAGCCTAAACCCAACGGGCCCTGTCGCTTCCCCAGGGCTGCCCCCCAACCTCACAGACAGCAAGGAGCAGGGGAGTCGTTTCCCTGCTGTAGAAGATCTCCAAGGAGAGGCCGGGGGCTCAGGTACCCCCCCAAAGGGCCAGCAAGTGAGATGCTGGCTCTGGGGAGCTGAACCCATGGCCCATGGCAACCGTGGGCCCCCGAGTCCAGCATCCCATTTCCCACAGCAGGTAACCAGAAGCCTCTCCACCCTCCCACCGGCAGGGCAGGAAGGCAAGAGCCCTTCCTCAACGCACAGCACCCCGCCCCCCGATGCCCTCCTGACGTTCCACAGCCCCCCCCCCCCACCGATACGGTCCCACTTCTCCTCCTCGTATCTGACCCAAACCTCGGATCCCCGGTGGTGTTGGGACTACAACTCCCATCACCCTTGGCCACAAAGGTCTTTGGCCACTGTGGTAGGGCATGCTGGGAATTGCAGTCTAACACCATCTGGGGACCCCAGAGGGAGAGCCTCTTTATCGCCACTGAAGTCTGTGGGTCCATCGCCCCCACTTCTTGCCGCAACTGCACAGATCCACTCCCCGCAGTGGGGGATTTCCTTCCCCCCACCGTCTGTCCAAACTCTCCCGCCAGGCTGGTTTTGGTCTTCAGAGAGGAAGGAAACATTCTCTCCCGATTCGTGTGCTCCACGCCATGCGCTTAGTTTCACAGAACTGCTGTCCCCCACCCTAAAAGGCCCCTCAGTTTGCAGTTGGCATGACTACACAGAGCTCTTCTTAGTTGGGAAGGGAAAGGTGGTGCCCAGAGGCAGGCAGGCAGGAGGAAGCCGCAAGTCCTTGCTCAGAGTCTGCCAGGCAAGTTTGGGAGCGGGAGGGTGGCGTTGCCCCCCCCCAGCTCTGTGCCACTTCCAGAGGGGAAGCGCTCCAGACAGGAGGAGGAGGAGCGGAGGGGCCCTGGCCAGGTGCCTGCTGCTTCCTCCGTGCCCCAAGGAACTCCAGGGAATTCGCAAGCAACCTGGCAAGTCACGAGGGCTCAGGCAGGGGTGCGGCCCTCCACGCCTACTTCCAGCTAAGTATCAGCTCCCCAGAGGAGAGCAAGTGGCGTGCCAGCCCTCACCTGACAGGATCTGGGTCATCTCTCGAGCACGAGCAGGAGGAGGACAGGACCTTCCAGGCCACCGACTCCACAGCAGCCGCCCAAAACAAGCCACCAGGATCCACCACCAGGCCCAAAGCTGCGGAGGCCAAGCCGCTGCCAGCCGGGGACCCCCAAGGCCGGGCCAGAGCTGGGGGTTGCGCCCGAGCAGCAGGCATCCCGTCAAGAGCCAGCCAGCCAGCCAGGCGACTCACTTCCACCCACTCAACCTCCACATGGGGCCCTGCAGGCTAGGCCGGAGGGGGCCCCCGAGCCACTGGCAGGCCCCTCTCAAGGAGACCCTCTTCACCGGCAGGGAGCACCCTCCCGGGAGGGCTGGGCAGGCTCCTGCCTGGAACCTCCAAGAGCTGCTGCCAGTCACTGGAGACAAGACTGCACTGGATGGGCCCGGGGTCAGGTGCAGTAGAAGGCCGCTCAGTGGGTCTCTGCTCCAGTTCCCTCCGGTGGGGGGCGGAGACGACACGCAGGATGTGGGACCCTCAGCCCCACGGACACAGAGGGAGTGGAGGGCAAGGAGGGCAGCCTCCCTGGGGGAAGGGGGCTGGGGGCTCCCCACCATCAGCATGAAGCCACCCAGAGGCCCCTGCCCTGCTCAGCCCCACAGGGTTCCACTGTGCCTGCCGCCGCTGCCCTGAGCCTTGGCCTGTGGCCGGGGGTCCCTTCCTTCCCGCCTCCCGCAGGCCCCAAGGAGAAGCAGGCCTCCTGCTCTGCGCCCTGCGGCGGGAGAGACGCTGCAGCCCCCTCCCCACGCCTGGCTTGGGTGCAGGGCGGCCTCCTGCCCCTCCCCGGACACGTACTTGTGGACGAAGACCTTGGGCATGCCCAGGGCCCGGGCAATGGCGCAGGCGTGCTGCCCTCCCGCTCCGCCAAAGCAGGCCAGGACGTGGCGCGACGTGTCGTGGCCCCGGGCCTGCCGAGACAACAGAGGGAGGGAGGGAAACCGCGGGCAGCCACACCCAGGCGGCCGCTGCAGCTCCTCCCACTTGCGCCCCCTGCCCGCCCAAGGCGGGGCGAAGGCAGAGGCCCTCCACGCTGGCCCCCCAGGACAGGGGCTGCCGAGTCCACCCAGCGAGTCTGAACAGGGCTTGGGGGGTGGAGGGCAAGGCGGGCTCTGCTCCCCTCCCAGCTCCCCAGGGCTCCTTCCTGCTCTCCGCCCCCCCCACCTCTGACATCAGTTAAGACAAAGGTAATTAAGGACACGGACTCTTCCGCCTGCCTTCCGCTCCTGGCGTTATTGAGCAATGCCATAAGATATCCACTGAGCCTTCAGTTTTTGAGAAGGCAAACAGCTTCTCGAAGGACAACGGGTGGCTCTCGCACCTTGGGCCACCCAGGGAGGGCCATCGGCCACCAGGCCGCAGCACCCCCCACCCCACCCCCCTCTTGCTGCCATTTCTGCCCCAGTGCAGTTCTGGGGCAAGTCAGAGAGAAGCACCCAAATCAGAGAGAACCACCCCACCCTGGGGCAACAAAGACCGTACCTGCGTCAAGGCCCGGATGGGCCTGCACATGGCTTCATTGGCCACCTGGATGAAGCCCATGGCTACCTCCTCTGGGCGGAGGGTCGAGCCAGCCCCCAGGAAGGCGTTGATCTTTGCAGTGAGCTCCTGGAAGGCCAGGAGTGTGGCTTCCTGTGAGAGCGGCAGGTCCTCAGTTGGCCCAAAGATGCGAGGGAAGTAGTCGGGCAGAAGGCGGCCCAGGCACAGGTTGGCATCTGTCACTGTCAGCGGCCCTCCTAGGAGCCAAGCAGGGGAGGGGGAGGAGGAGGAGAGTTGGTCTCCTGGCAGCAAGCATGGATTGTCCCCTTGGCCAAGCAGGGTCTGCCCTGGTTTGCATTTGAATGGGAGACTCCATGTGTGAGCACTGGAAGATACTCCCCTCAGGGTATGGAGCCCCTTTGGGAAGAGTGTCTAGGTTCCAAGTTCCCTCCCTGGCAGCATCTCCAAGATAGTGGGGCTGAGAGAGACTCCTGCCTGCAACCCTGGAGAAGCCACTGCCAGTCTGGGTAGACAATCCTGAACTAGCTGGACCAAAGGTCCGACTCGGCAGGAGGCAGCTTCCTGTGTTCCTAGGTTCCACAGCCGGCCCACCCCTTCCACAAGCTCTTGCCCTGCATGGCAACGATGACGTGGCTGCCTCACCCTTCCGGTAGCAAGCAGGGCCAGGGTGGGCCCCTGCCGACTCAGGCCCAACAACAAAGAGCCCAGACCTGCAGAGGGGGGAAGAGAGAGAGAGAGAGAGATGGCCACGAGGGGGTTAATGCACTGCAGGGGCTGATCGGTGGTGGCTCATTCAGGATGGGGTGGCGGAGGGAAGCTCACTTTTATACTGCTTTGCCTGCTTATTTACTTTTACTGTCTTCTTGTGATTCATTATAACTGGTGATATATATTCTGGTGGCAGATAAATATTCCAGGCAACGAATGCATCAATAGAAAAGAAAGGAACCGCCGCAGGCAGGACGCGAGGCCAGGCACAAAGGGAGCCTCAGCTGGGGTAACGACGGGGTGTGGAGGCGGCAGCTGCCCAATTAAGGACGCCTTAAAGTTAACTCACTGAAGGAGTTTAATCAGCCAATTAGATTTGCATGAACAAGGCATAACATTCTCATAAGTCTGGAAACGAGTTCTGAAGCAAGAGGCAGCACCCGGCCCTTGCCTCCCGATGGTGCCGCCCGTGGGTGGGTGGGTGGGTGGTGGCAGCGGCAACTCCTCCTCCTCCTCCTCCTCCGAGAGGAAGAAGGGCAAAGGCAAAGGCTGGCCTCTGGAGGCAGCCTTGGCCAACTGCAGCTCTTATGCATGCAAAGCCTTTTCTTTTCTTTTCTTTTCGGCTGAGACAAGACCCCTCAAGGCCTCTCCTTTACACACTGCCTAGCCGCTGGGTCCGGATTGTGCCCTGCCTGCTGGGCTCCCACCGGCCTTCAACGGCCCGGGCAGGGAGGGGGCGGCAGCTGGGCCACCCACCCAGGAACCGGCCAGGCAGCACGGGGGAGGGAGCTCTGGGGGACCCAGGCCCACCTGAAGAAGAGCCGCGAGCCGCCCCCGGCTGCCACCGTGTTGATATCGAGCTGGGGGGCCTGGATGCTGATGCCGGCCGTCGTGGCCTCAAAGACGTGCTCAAACTCGCCAGCGTAGCGGCTGACGTCCGTGGAGGTGCCTGCAGGAGACCGTGGGGAGGGCAAGGGTTAGCGGGGGGGCGGGGAGCCTGCCAGCCACGGCACCCCACTGCCAGGACTTCAGCCTGCTCCCACCTCACCCCACTGGAGGGACACCCCCCCACTCATTCCGCCACCAGCACCACTGACCTCCCATGTCAAAGCCGATGACAGGCCGCCCGTCTGCCTGGCTGTAGGTGGTGACTGCGTAGCCCACCACACCCCCCGCTGGGCCGGACAGGATGGCGCGAGATCCACTGAAGGCCTCCATGGGGGTGAGGCCGCCATCCGAGCGCATGAACAGGACGGGCACTCCCTGCGGAGACAGGAGCCGGCCGGGGCAGCGGGAGAGCATGGACGGGGGCTCCCACCGCCAGAAGGGTCCCCCCACCTCCGGTCCTCATCTGGGGGCAGCTTCTCTTGTGGTGCAGCTGAGAGGGTGCCGGGCGGGGCTCAGGTCCCAGCAGCTCAGGCCGGAAGCTCACTGCCCAGTCACACTAACCCACTTCGCAGGGTGGTTGCAAAAATAAGGTCTGGGTCAACTCACATTTCCTGGCCTGAGCACCTTGGGCAAAGGAGGGTGCACCCCCACTTGTAGTTATTACAAATCTTTGTATACCACTTTTGACCAAAATGCACGAGAAAACGGTCCCCTGCCTCAAAAGTGCTCACAGTCACATTGCACCTACGTGGGAGACCCCAGCAGCAGCCACCAGAGGGATGGAAAACTGGGTGGAAGAGGGCAGCTCAAGGCCATGTGAGAGGTCTTGAGGACACTGTGGAACTGGAGAAGGTGCAGAAGAGGGCAGCCAAGAGGATCAGGGCCTGGAGCACCTTCCTTAGGAGACCAGGCTCCAACACCGGGGGGGGGGGGTTTAGTTTACAAAAAAGACGACTGTGGGGAGAAGTGATAGGGATCTATAAAATCATGCATGGTGTGGAGAAAGTGGATAGAGAGACATTCTTCTCCCTCTCACACACGTAACACTAAAACCAGGGGTCATCCCATGAAACTGAAGGTTGGGAAATTTAGGACTGACAAAAGGAAGTACTTTTTCACACAGCGCATAATTAATCTACGGAACTCTTTGCCATGGGATGTGGTGACGGCCTCCAGCTTGGATGGCTTTAAAAGGGGCTTGGACAGGTTCATGGAGAACAGGTCTATCACTGGCTACTAATCTTGATGGCTCTAGATCACCTACAGGCTCAGAGACTCAAATACCAGTTGCAAGCAAGCAAAAGCTGGAGAGGGGGCATGCTGTCATCCACATCTTGCCTGTGGGGTTCCCAGAGGCACAAGAACAGCCCTGCTGGATCAGGCCCAAGGAAGCCCATCTAGTCCAGCATCCCGTTTCACACAGGGGCCCACCAGATGCCTCTGAGAAGCCCACAGGCCAGAGGTGGGGGCCTGCCCTCCCTCCTGCTGCTGTGGCTCCCCTGCTGCTGGGATTGAGAGGCATCCTGCCTCTGAGGCTAGACTGGCCCACAGCCGCCCAACTAGTAGCCATTGATGGACCTGTCCTCTATGATTGTCCAAGCCATTTTAGAGCCATCCAAGCAGGTGGCCATCACCACATCCCGTGGCAAACAATTCCATAGATTCATTATGTGCTGTGTGAAAAAGTACTTTGTCTTGTTGGTCCTAAATTTCCCAAACTTCAGTTTCATGAAGATATCCATGGGGTGATGAAAGCCTTGCACACAAATACATCTCACAGGGATTTATTTGGCTTACAGCCACACAAGGAGAGCACCGGAGCGGTGGGACCCGAACTCAGGTCTCCCAAGCCCAAATCCTCCCGCTCTCCTCCCGTGGGATGGAATGGGCCAGCTGCCCTTGCCTGCGAGGAGGAAGGAGCCTCCTGAAAGCACAAGAGCTGCCGTGCCAGGAGGAGGAGGACACCAGGAGAGCAGGGTGGGGAGGGGGAGAGAAAGACGCCGCCCACTTCTCACCTGGAGCTGGGAAGCAAAGCCGGCCCGGAAACTGTGGAGGTAGCGGCGGATGCAGGGGGTGAGGTAGGCGTCCGCACAAGCCGTGAAGCCCCGGGGCACAGCCCGCACCATGGGCATCACCTCCGAGGAGAGCGACACCTGGCGGAAGCCCAGCTCCCGGGCCAGCGCCCCCACCTGCCACTCGTGCTCCGGCCACCTGCCAGGGAGAGAGGCAGCTCAGCTGGGGGTGGGTGCCAGGGGGCAGCCATCGCGGACAGCAACGCCCCTTCCTAGGAACCTGCCTGGAGCAGATGCCGGTTTGGGGGCTCCGACACACTGGCCTGGGGATAGGGACGGTGTTCTAGGTTTTTTTCCATGTGCGCATGGAATGAGTTTTGTTCTGGGCGGCAATATCAAGGCAGTGCGTGCGCACCATGTGCATTCAGAGTGGGGCTTTCCTGATTCAACCTGAGCGGCATCGAAAGTGAACTGAGTGGACATCAAACGATGTGTGGGCACATGTACACGCATGCACGCACATGCACACCTTAGAAGGGTCACTGGACAGGGAGACCGGGAGCTAAGACCAGAAGAGATCTCCACCCCCCCATCCTCAGAACGTCCACGTGCTTGACAAGAGGGCCGGCATTTGTTCTGAGAGAGGGTCACGTGCACCAACACCCCCCTCCTGGGAGCCCACACCCCCTGCCCGCCAGCCCCGGCAAGCCTCCCGCCACCTACCCTGCCACTTGAATGGGGGGGTCTATTGGGGCATCGAGAGCTGGGCCCCAGCAGAGCCCCCCGTTCTGGGATCTGCATCCCTTACACACCCCAGCAAGGAGCGAACCACTCTGCCCTGCTCATTTACAAGTCCTGGTAGTTTTTCTACAGATTTGAGGGGGAACGGCCAGCAGATGTGGGGGGATGGGGGACGAGCCGTGGGGGGACAGAATTCCACCTCAAGCACCAGAAACTTCCTTGGGGCCTCTCAGCCTGCATCGCTCACAACACTTTCCAGGTCTCTTCCTGCAACTTGCTCTTTCCAAGAGAAAAACCTGCTCCCAGAAAAGCGAGTTTCTCCCGTTGCCCTACCAGACTTTCTGGTGTGTGGCCCGGGATGTCCAGGGGCTGAACTGGGCAACTCAGGGGCCCGGCTTGGCTGGAGAATCCGGTTTGCTGACCGGCATGGGTCAAGGACGCCTCCCCGCTCCCTCGCTTCACTGCTCTTGTCGAAGGTATTTCTATCCCATCCCTCCAACGCCATACTTCTTGGGGCAGCTCACAACAGCAACACAATGAAAGTGATATATAAAATTTAACACAACAAAACACAACGCAGAACAATTCAAACCAACCAATTAAAATTAGAAGCCTACCGGTCTGTAACAACACACGTTAAGAATCCTCTCTGAACAAGGCGCTCTAAAACCCCGCGGGAGAGAGGACAGGGCAAAGCATTCCCCAGCATAATATTGGCGCCCACACCGGGGTGAGGGTGAGGGTGGGGGCGGGCGCACAGAGAATGGGAAGGACAGCTCTGAGTCCAGCACCGGGTGGGGCCACCATGGAGGATGGCCGATTGAGAGAGCATATAGTTTCTCCACGGGGCAGTTTGCAATAGAAGAGGGAGGATGCGCACACCTTCGGTAGGGATGTGCACGGAACCGGGCAGGGGAGGCAGCTTTAAGGGCGGGGGGGGTACATTTAGCCCTCCCGCTGCTCTTCCCCTTCCCCCACAGTGCTCCGTTCGTAGTAAGTCCATGGGGCATTCCTCCCTGCCGCCCCGTTTACACGCCAGATACTTCTGGGTATATCCAGGAAATTAGGGGCAAACTGAGCAGCAGGGAGATATGCTGCTGCTGCCGCTGCCCCATGGACTTACTACAAACGGAGCACCGGGGGGGGGAGAGTGGGGGGAGGGGTAAATGCACCCTCCCCCGCCCTTAAAGCTGCACCCCCCACTGTTCGAACCGGTTCGTGCACATCCCTAACCGGCGGCACCTGCAGGGAGAGGCCCCTCCCCGGAAGCGGCGGAGTCAGGGAAGAGCATCGTCCTCCTGGTGCTTGCAGTGCCGTCCCTCGGGAAGACCTGTGCCTGCAGAACGGGGCTGCCCATCGGGGCTGAGAGGAAACCCCGAGGGGGGCTCCAGGGTGTCCAAAGGCCCAAGCAAGTCCCCCAGACGCCTCCCCGCAAGCAGACGGGCTCCGCGGCCCCTGGGCAGCTCCCTCCCCCAGCAGGCGCAGAACTCACAGGTAGGAGTGCAGGAGAACCACGGCCAGGCTGCAGATCCCGCGTGCCAAGAGCCCCTCCAGCGCCCCCCGCAGGGCAGCCAGGTCCACAGGCCGCTGCTCCACCAAGGAGTCCCCCGTCAAGCCTGGACAAAGGAGGGAAACCACACAGGGCTGCAGGCCGGAGATGGCCCCCCCCCACACACACACCCCCACCGGCTCTCCCCAGCGGCTGGCAGACCCCCAGCCCCCCGCCCAGCCCTCCTCCCACTGCCCAGGCCAGACCCAGCCGCCTCCGCCCTGCCCCGGCTGGAGCCCCACCTGTGACGGGCTGAACCGAGCCAAAGAGCCGGCACCCCTCACGGTGCAGGGCCAGGCGCTCGTCCACCTCCACCACCGCCTCGTAGAGCATCTCAGGCACCGAGACCTCCTGCAAGGGGGGCGGGGGGGGAGTTCACAGGGAAAGAGCCATCAGCTCGGCGGAAGAGGGCGGCTGCAGGGAGTCTGCCCCAGCCAAGGCCCGGCAGAGGCACCTGGTGGCCCCCCCCCCGCCTCTTCGGGATGGGCGGGGAACTAGCTCCCGATTCAGTCATCAAGGCCTCCAACACGGATTAGCATCCCCACTCCAAGCAGGGCCAGACCAACACAGGACCATAGGAAGCTGCCATATACTGAGTCAGTCCCTTGGTCTATCTATCTCAGTATGGTCTTCACAGACTGGCAGCGGCTTCTCCAAGGTTGCAGGCAGGAGTCTCAGTCTCAGCCCTATCTTGGAGATGCTGCCTGGGAGGGAACTTGGAGCCTAGATGCTCTTCCCAGAGCGGCTCCATCCCCTGCTGAGGGGAATCTCTTGGCAGTGCTCACACTTCTAGTCTCCCTTTCATATGCAACCAGGGCAGACCCTGCTTAGCTAAGGGGACAAGTCATGCTTGCTACCTCAAGACCAGCTCTCCTCTCAGACCAGAAGAAGAGCCAGCCCGCGTAAGAGCTCCTTAGTAGGGCTGGGACCCCTCCGCTACTCCCAGGGCCCCCCCCTGGCTTGGGGCATCAGCAACCAGCACATGGGATGCCAGCATGCCGGGGCCAAAAGCCAATCCACAAGCTGCTGCTCCCCCTGCAGGTCATCCCCAGTACAGGGAGACGGCACTGAGAAGGCTTCGACAAAAACCTGGAAGAAGCAGTTCACAACGGCTCTTTATCTCTACCCCGGAAAAGAAGCCTCCACCTGCAAAGGCAGTCTACCGCCAAGTAGCAGCAAAGGACCGGTGCCTTCATCCCCTTTCCGTATGCTTCTGGGAGCAGCTGGTGGAGGGAGGCTGCGGGACACGATGGAGCTGCCCGGCTGGGCCTGGTCCAGCAAGCGGCCGCTTCCTGTGCGAGTCGAGGGGTCTGGCCTCGGTTCCTTCCGCTCTCCCGCCCTCCTCCCAACTGCGGGGCTCCGAGGGAGCCGAACAAACCCAAGGAGCAGCAGGGCGTGGCGGGGGCATTCCAGGACCATCCAGGCGGCGGGAAACGCAGGGCCCCAGCAGGGAGAGCCGGGCGGGGGCGGGGGGGAGGCGCTCAGCCGCCACCACCTCCTTGGCCACAGCAGCCCGCTCTCCTCCGGGGGGGGCAGGGCAGCCAGGCCCCCACCTCGCCTCTCCCGGCGGCGGCCCTTTGTTCCAGGCGGCTGGAGCACAGCCGGCTGCCAGCCAAGAGGCTCCTGCTCCGCCCGGCCAGCCAATCCCAGAGCACCACCGGCAGACGCCCCCCCCCCCGGCTCCCCCAGAAGACAGCCCCGCCCGGCAGGGACCAGAAGGCAAGAGCCTCCTTCCGGGGTGGGGGCTGCGCAGGGGTGTAGCGAGGGGAGAGGGGACCCCTGTTCATCCCTCTCTCTGGGGGCCCCCCAGAGTGAGGGAGATAATGAAGATAATAGGGAGGGAGCTGGGGGGCCCTCAGGAGCTGGGGGGCCCTCCGGGGCTGGGGGCCTGTGCTCTTTGAACCCTCTCGCTCAATTACAGCTACGCCCCTGGGGCTGCCCCTGGCTCTGAAGGCCCCCGCGGAGGAGGCGGAGGCGGCAGCACTGACTGACCAGGTCGAAGATGTGGGGCCGGGCCTGGGTCCCGATGTGCAGCAAGTCCCGGAAGCCCCTGGTGATGAGCAGGGCCAGGCGCTCCCCCTTGCGCTCCAGCAAGGCGTTGGTGGCCACCGTGGTGCCCATGCGGATCCACTCGATGCGCGACGTGTCCAGGGGCTGCTCTTTCGGGAAGGGGACGCCGCACTCCTGGGGGAAGCCGAGGGGGGTCAGGCGCCCCGTGTGCCCCTCTGCCCCCGCCCCCCCGTCACGGCACAGCACCCGCCCCCTGCCCAGACGGCAGCCCTGCAGCAAGCGCCACAAGCAGCTGCACAGGCTCTGATCCGGAGCAGCCCCGACTGCGCCAACGGGTGCCCTCTCGCCCGGCACGCAGAATACAGGCCAGGGCAAGAATCAGTTTTGCCCCTTTCGTGAGCAGCTCAGACTAACAAGCGGGGAGGGGAGAGAAGGAGGAGCAGGAGGAGGAGGAAAAGGGGAGATCTCCTCTCTGCCCCCCGGAGCTCCCAAGCGGCCTCTGCTCCTTCCTCACCTGCCAGTGGCCATTCCACAGGTGAAGCTGCATGGCTGACCAGGCAGCTCCGACAAATGGCCCACCTGCAGGCAGCACAGCTCTCCTTGATGCGGGGGTGGGAGCACACAGAGAGCCCACCCACCGCCAGCTCACTGGGATGAGCCACTCCTGCCCAAAAGGTGGTCTAGCCAAGTTGGGAGCTGCAGAAACCCAGAACCCCCCCCCCGCCAACCCCCCCCCCCCGCCAGATCAGCAGAAGCAGCTGCGAGTGCAGGACAGCTTTGCACAGCCACCGCGCAGAGACAGCACTTCTCAGCTAGTGCAGCAGCAGCAGCAGCAGCAGCAGCAGCCGCCGCCCCCTCCCCTCCGGAAGAGACAAGAACCCCCGGAGCCGGCCCCACGCAGCAGGGGCTGGCAAGCTGGGCTTGGGGCAGGGCCTGGAGCAGAGAGTGTCCGTGCAGGCTCAGCGCCCCCAAGGAATGCCTGCCCTGCGGGGCCAGGAGCTGCCCAGAAAGCCTTGTACTCAGCCTGGAGCAGGAGCAGAGGCCTCTGCGGGGGGGGGGGGCGGCGGCGAACAAGCGGCCAGAGCCCCAGCCTCTGGGTGGGGGGGGCTCCTTGTGGCTCCCCTCTGACCCCAGCTCAGCCACTGGGCACCAGGGGGGATGCCGCACCTGGAGGAGGACGGGGCCCTCTTCCACCGGTCCGACTGCCTCTCGCCTGGCACCCTCCACGCCTGGGCTAGGGGGTCTCGCCCCACCTACCTGTGGGCGCCTTGGGCAGGGCTCTGCTCCGCCAGGAAGGGCCCAGACTAGAGCCGGTGGGGCCAGCAGGGCCAGTCAAGACAGGAGCGGGAGCCGCGGGCGGGCGGGGGGGGCATCCTCCGCTCCAAGCCCAGCAGGCACCAGGAGGACGACGAGGAGCCCCACCAGTTCAGCAGCCCAGCGGCTCCCCCCCCGGAGGCCCTTCCCTGCCAGGGGCCCCACCTGCAGCCCTCAGGCAGGGAGCGTCCACTGGGGGGGGGGGGCCTCTTCTGGGAAAGCATCGGTCGCGGTCTCTCTGGGTTGCGGCGGGCGGCGGCAGCGGAGTTTCGTGGCTGCCCGGCCCGCTGGAGAGACGGGTTCCTTCCTGGGAGGGCTGAGCCTCCGCCGCCTGTCTCAACGGCCACCGCAGCAGAAGCGGGCTCTTCCCCGAGGGGCTTTCGGGACGCCCCGGCGGGTCTCGGGAGGGCACCCGCGGGCGGCGCCCACTCACCTGCTCCAGGATGCGGCGGATGCCCTCGGTGGGCGCGTCGCCGTAGTTGCCCGGGTCGTCGGAGAGCAGCTTCAGCACGCGGACCTGGCCTCCCGGCCCGCGGGCGAAGACGTCGGTGAAGGTGCCGCCGCGGTCGATGGCGAACTGGAACTTGCCCGCGGGGGGGGCTGCTGGGCCGGCCATGGCCGCGGCGGGGGGCGCCGGGGGGCACTCAGCGGGGGAGAAGCGCGGCGCAGGCGGCTGCTGTTGCTGCGGCGAGGGGGGACAGCGGGGCTGGCCAGGGCAGGCAGGCAGGCAGCTGCTCTCTCGGTCCTCGGCGCGAGTCAGCCCAGACACCGCCGGGATCCTCTCTCCAGCCGCAGAGACAAGTGGAGAGAAGCAGAGAGAGCGAGCCTCGACGCCGGCCCGTCCAACCTGTTGCTCCCGCCGCGTCTTGCGGCGCGCTGCCGTCCTCTCCACCACCGGGCGCCCCTCGCGCGGGAGGCTCCTCCTCTCCTTCGGAGGCGGCGGCAGCAGCAGCCGAGGGGCTGCCCGCGAGGTCGTCTAGTCGTCAACGGAGTGCTCTCGAGCGGCGGGGCGCGGCCTCCTACGCCCCGCCCAGTCCAGCCCGTCGTGGGTCCTGGCAGGCGGGGGGGGGGGCGACGACACAGCGCAGCCGCTTCGCGGGTTGGACGGCACGTGGCGTGGGCGGGAGACCTCGAGGGGAGGGGCGGTCCCCCAAGCTGCACAGGGGTGGGGCGACGCCAGGCGTGACCCTCCCCTCGGTCCGGAGTGGGCGGGGCGCCCCTTTCCTTGGGGCGGTGGCGGCAGCAGCAGCCCGGCTTCGCCCGTCGCGGCTCTGGGCAAGGCGAGGAGGGCGGAGCTACCCGCCTGGCCCCGCCCCAGACTCCACGGCGCCGCTGGGCACGCTGGGAAGCGTAGTCCACTCCCGCCGCGAGGAGGAGGCGGCGGCATGGCGGGGCTGGAGCTGCTGTCGGAGCAGGGCTACCGCGTGGACGGGCGGCGGGCCGGGGAGCTGCGCCAGGTCCGCGCCCGCATGGGGGTCTTCGCGCAGGCCGACGGCTCCGCCTACCTGGAGCAGGGCAACACCAAGGCCCTCGCCGTCGTCTACGGGCCCCACGAGGTGAGGGGACGCGGGCGGGTAGGAGGAGTGGGATCCGGACCCGGACCCCAATCCTGCTGCGGGCGGGGGCGTCTTGCCTGGCCCCCTCTCCTGCCGCGGGGCGGGGGCGGGGGCGGAGCTGCGCGCTGCCCGCGCAGGCTGGTCACTCGCCTGGTAGAGCTGACGCCTGGCTAGCCTGGGCAGGCAGCGCGGGGGGGGGCGGGGGAGAGAGAGAGGAGCCCACGGAGCTCCGGGAAGCCGAGGCGGATCGTGGGTCTCCCTCGCCCCCCACCCCGCCCCACTTGGCGGGCTGTGGGGTGGGGGGAGGGAGCGTGTGGGGGTCGCGCCTCCCCCCCATAGCCCCACTCATGCTTCCCCCCCCCATAGATGCGGGGCTCCCGCAGCAAAGCGCTGCACGACCAGGCGGCGGTGAACTGCCAGTACAGCATGGCCACCTTCAGCACCGGCGAGCGCAAGCGGAGGCCCCACGGGGACCGCGCCTCCAGCGAGATGAGCCTCCACCTGAAGCAGACCTTCGAGGCCGCCATCCTGACCCAGCTCTACCCTCGCTCCCAGATCGACATCTACGTCCAGGTGAGGGACCCCCCCCCCGCCGAGGGGGAGGAGGAGGAGGGAGCAGGGCCACGGTGGGCCAGAAGAGCGCTGGGCAGGATGGGGACCCTGCTCGGGGCTCCCCACTCCCAGGCCCGCCCAAGTTGCTGGGGCCAAGATGGAGTCCCCTGGCCTGCGGGTGGGTGGGCACACTCGGGCCAGGATGCTGAGCCAGGTGCGCCAGTATTTCTGGCTTCCCCAAAGAGCCAGGACTTCAGCTGCTTCCGACTTTGCCCCACCTTTTTTGTCTTGGTGCTCTGGTTCCCTGCCCCCCCCGCCCACCCACCCCTAGCAAGGAAGATCAGCTGGAGAGCAAACACATCTCCTGCAAACGGCCCTAAGAGTGACTCCCTCCCGTTGGGCAAACGCAGGTCGCTCAAAGCAGTCCAGCAGAGAGGAGTACATGGGCTGGTGCTTTATTTACAGTGAGGGAAATAAGTATTTGATCCCCTGCTGATTTTGTCCGTTTGCCCTCTGACACAGAAATGACCAGGCTATAATTGGAATGGTAGGTTTATTGTAGCTGTGAGAGACAGAATAACAACAAACAAACCCTCAAAAGCCCAGTGCCCAAAAGTCAGCAATGGATTTGCATTGTAGTGAGGGAAATAAGTATTCGATCCCCTATCAACCAGCAAGATTTCAGGCTCCCAGGTGTCTTTTCACTATATGCAGGTAATGAGCTGAGATGAGGAACACCCTCTGTAAGGGAGTGCTCCTAATCCCAGGTTGTTACAGTACCTGTATAAAAGACACCTGTCCATAGAAGCAAGCAATCACTCAGCTTCCAAACTCACCACCATGCCCAAGACCAAAGAGCTGTCGAAGGATGTCAGGGACAAGGTTGTAGACCTGCACAAGGCTGGACTGGGCTACAAGACTATCGCCAAGCAGCTTGGTGAGAAGGTGACTACAGTTGGCACGATAACTCGCAAATGGAAGAAACACAAAATAATTGTCAATCTCCCTCGGTCTGGGGCTCCATGCATGATCTCACCTCGTGGAGTTGCAATGATCAGAACGGTGACAAAGCAGCCCAGAACTACACGGGGGGAACTTGTCAATGATCTCAGGGCAGCTGGAACCATAGTCACCAAGAAAACAATTGGTAACACACTATGCCGTGAAGGACTGAAATCTTGCAGTGCCCGCAAGGTGTGCTCAAGGCAGCACATGTGCTCAAGGCAGCACATGTACAGGCCCGTCTGCAGTTTGCCAGTGCACATCTGAATGATCCAGAGGAGAACTGGGCGAAAGTGTTGTGGTCAGATGAGACCAAAATCGAGCTCTTTGGCATCAACTCAACTCGCCGTGTGTGGAGGAGGAGGAATGCTGCCTATGAGCTCAAGAACACCATCCCCACCATCACACATGGAGCTGGACACATTATGCTTTGGGGGTGTTTTTCTGCTAAGGGGACAGGACACCTTCACCGCATCGAAGGGACAATGGATGGGACCATGTCAGATCTTGGGTGAGCACCTCCTTCCCTCAGCCAGGGCATTGAGAATGGGTCGTGGATGGGTATTCCAGCATGACAATGACCCAAAACACACAGCCAAGGCAACAAAGGAGTGGCTCAAGAAGAAGCACATGAAGGTCCTGGAGTGGCCCAGGCAGTCTCCAGACCTTAATCCCATAGAAAATCTGTGGAGGGAGCTGAAGGTTCGGGTTGCCAAACATCAGCCTTGAAACCTTTCTGACTTGGAGAGGATCTGCAAAGAGGAGTGGGACAACATTCCTCCTGGGTTGTGTGCAAACCTGGTGGCCAACTACAAGAAACGTCTGACCTCTGTGATTGCCAACAAGGGTTTTGCCACCAAGTACTAAGACATCTTTTGTGAAGGGATCGAATACTTATTTCCCTCACTACAATGCAAATCCATCGCTGACTTTTGGGCACTGGGCTTTTGAGGGTTTGTTTGTTGTTGTTCTGTCTCTCACAGCTACAATAAACCTACCATTCCAATTATAGCCTGGTCATTTCTGTGTCAGAGGGCAAACGGACAAAATCAGCAGGGGATCAAATACTTATTTCCCTCACTGTATTTGTATTTCATTTTCCAGCCTTTCTTCCTCACCTCTGGCAGCGGGAGAGGTGAGGGATAATAATAGAGGAAGAGAAGCTTTGGTGTTCATGAGTGAGACCAGGTAACTGAGGACCAGGTGAGCTGGAAACCAGATAGAAGCATAGGAAGCAGCTTTCTACGGAGTCAGACCCTTGGTCTATCTAGCTCAGTATCGTTTTCACAGACTGGCAGTGGTTTCTCCAAGGTTGCAGGCAGGAACCTCTCTCAGCCCTCTCTGGGAGATGCTGCCAGGGAGGGAACTTGAAACCTTCTGTTCTTCCCAGAGCGGCTCCATCCCCTGCTGAGGGGAATCTCTTACAGTTCTGCTCACACATCAACTCTCCCATTCATATGCAACCAGGGCAGACCCTGCTTAGCTAAGGGGACAAGTCATGCTTGCTGCTACAAGACCAGCTCTTCTCTCAGCTCAGATGTGAAGCCTGTAGGGTTGGTTGGTTGGTTGCCTGCCTGCCCATCTCTTGAATCCTCTTGCTTCTGTGCAGAAATCCTTCTCTCTGAGATGCTGATGGCCACCTGGGAGTGGCCAAGGCCTACAACTGCCTGGCTGGCTGAAATTTGGGGATCTCTGGAGACTGGGCTGTCCAGCATCGCTCTGGAGTGCTGGCTGTCTGCTCTCGGGGGTCTGTCTTGGGCGAGGCTCTTTCTGAGGCTGCTGTCTGTGTTCCCCCAGATCCTGCAGGCGGACGGTGGGAACTATTGTGCCTCTGTGAACGCGGCCACACTGGCGGTCATTGACGCCGGCATCCCCATGCGGGACTACGTGTGCGCCAGCTCTGTTGGCTTCATTGAAGACACGCCCCTGGCTGACCTGAACTATGTCGAGGAGGCGGCTGGCGGCCCCCAGCTGGCCCTGGCGCTGCTGCCCAAGTCGGACCAGATCGCTCTGCTGGAGATGAACGCCCGGCTGCACGAGGACCACCTGGAGCGCATCATGGAGGCTGCCAGCAAGGCCTGCAAGGATGTCTACGTGGTGCTTGACCAGGTGGTGCGGGAGCATCTGCAGGAGGTCACTGTCTTGCTGGGAAAGTGAGGCGCTCTACACCACCACCACCACCCACGCAGCTGGGGGGCAGCTGGCGGGGGCGCTTCAGCAGCTCCTGGCTCTCGTTGGGTGGGAGGAGACACTCCGGCCTCCTCACAGCAGCAGGCGTGGCCCTTGGCACTCACGGCGTACTCTGGGGGATCGGCCAGAAGGGATGTGCCCAGAACTGGCTCCCTTCAAGCCGATGGTGGGGCAGGGGGGCCTTTAAGGATGGGCAAGGGTGCACTTAACACCCCCACCTCACCGCGCTTCCTCCTCCGGCACTCTGTGTAGAAATAGTCCCTCAGGGTGGCAGCGCACCTCCTTGCCGCTCCGTCGTTTCAGTGACCGGAAGTGCCGTGTGTGCGCACGCCTGCAACAAGCGCACAGCACTTCCAGTCACTGAAACAACGGGGCGGCAAGGAGGTACGCAGCCCCCCCCCCCCGTGGGACTATTTCTACACAGGGTGTGAGGGGGGGGGTGTAAGCCACCTCTGTGTTCGAACCTGTTTGGCGTTCTAAGAATAGAATGCTGAACAGGCTCATGCACATCCCTGTCAGCCCCCTGGATGAGATCAGGAGAAATCCTGCTTCCTGGAACCGTCCCTTCCCCTGCCTGGGAGAAGTGTGTGCACCAGGCTGCCTCTATAGAATTTATTCTCTTTTTAATGTGTCTAAGAATAAATCTTTTTCAAAAAAAGTCGGTGTGTTGGGAGTTGGCTTCCCCAGACTTGGAAGGCCAAAAAAGCCTCTTGGCCTTCACTAAGGGTCCTGTTAGGTTGCCAGCCTGCTGAGGGCTGTCCTGCTCCCCGCTGGTGCCATCAGTCCAAATGCACACAAGAAGCCCCATGGTTAGCCAGCTTCTGCACCCCTGCTTAGCTTTGCATAACTTATTTTGCAGAGGCTGGGAGAGGGGGCAGTAAGCAGATATGCATGGAGCTGAAGCGTGAGTCCTGATGTCTGAAAAGTGTGTTTGTAGAAATACAGATACACCCACACCTTTTCTGCTAGATGTTGCCTGTGTATCTCCATCACAGCTATAAGTACTGCAGCAGGACCAGAGAGCAAGCTGAGTTTTTTAGGCTGTTGAAGTTTGTCCGTTATACAGAATTCTGCACTGCCTTAGGGTAGTGGAATGCAAAACTGATTGTGAAGAGCTCCAAAAGGGTCTCGCCAAACTGGGTCAGTGGGCAGCAAAATGGCAAGTGTGGTTCAATATAAGGGAAGTGTACAGTGATGCATACTGGGACAAAACAGCAACAACAACCCAATTTCATGCCTAAAGTGTTGACTCAGTGTGCTCCAGCTGTAAAAAAAGGCAGATTCCATGCTGGGTAATTAAGAAGGTTAAAAATAGAGATGAGCATGAGCTGAGGTTTGTGCACTGGTTTGGTGCCCAGCTGGTCCAGACAAGATCCAAACTGGTTCGACACCATGTGGAGGAGAGCAGTGAGCTGGTAAAGAGGAGAGCAGGTCCTTACCAGTGTTCCCTAAGAACAGCCCGGCTGCTGGATCAGGCCCCCCAAGGAGGCCCATCTCGTCCAGCCTCCTCTTTCGCACAGTGGCCCACCAGATGCCGTCGGAAGCCACAGGCAGGAGTTGCAAGGGGCCTGCCCTCCCTCCCTCCTCCTGCTGTGGCTCCCCTGCAAGTGGGACTCAGAGGCATCCTGCCTTGGAGGCTGGAGGTGGCCCACAGCCCTCCGACTAGTAGCTGATGATAGATTATTCATAAATGACCGGGAAAGAGGGGTAAGCAGCAAGGTGACCAAATTTGCAGATGACACTAAAACTATTCAGGGTAGTGAAATCCAAAGCAGATTGTGAGGAGCTCCAAAAGGCTCTCTCCAAACTAGGGGAGTGGGCAACAAAATGGCAAATGCAGTTCAATGTTGGCAGGTTTAAAGATCTTGGGGTCGCGTTGAAAGTGTCGACTCAGTGTGCGGCAGCTGTGAAAAAGGCCAATTCCATGCTAGGGATCATTAGGAAGGGGACTGAAAATAAAACGGCTCACATTATGATGCCCTGATACAAACAAATGGATGGAGCAGCCACATTTGGAGTACTGCGTGCAGTTCTGGTCACTGTATCTTAAGAAGGACATTGTAGAACTGGAGAAGGTGCAGAAGTGGGCAACCCAGACGAGCAGGGGCCTGGAGCACCTCCCTTAGGAGGCAAGGCTACAGCGTGTGGGGCTTTTTAGTTTAGAAAAAAAGACGACTGATTCCAATCCAGCTTCTCTCAGTATATGTTCAGCATATAAGTTGAATAAAGAAGGAGCAAGTAGGAAATTTAGCCCCGGGGGAAAAGAAACACACTGCCTTGGGGCGGGGCGGGGGCTGTCACCAACGGGGGTGGCGTTAGGCGGGGCGTGGGGCAGTTCCTGGAAGACGGGTCTATCCGCGGCTGCTTGTCCTGGTGGTGGCTCCGCGGATGTCTCTGGACGCCGCTGCCGGTGCCAGCAGGGAGGGCGAGGGGGCAGACGCTGTCCGGTAGCCCGGCCTGATGCCACTGATGTGTTTAGAAAAACCAAAGCAGCTGAGGCAGCGGAGGACCGCAGAGCCTGCCTCGAGTCTTTCTCTCACTGGCGGGTCTTTCCCGACGGAGCCCTCACCGTTACTCTAGACCTGGCCTGCCTCTATGCCGAAGCCCCTAAGGCCGGCCACAGAGTCCGCAGAGTCCTAGACTGACGCACCTCCCGCGCTCCGGGGCGGGACTTCCGCGCTCCTTTCCGGCCGTTCTGTGGAGCTGAGGCGGCCGAGTGTCGCCACTCCTGCCCGGCTCTGGGGCGGAAGAGACAGCGCGAGGGGGCAGCCTCCAACTCCTCCTCCTGTCCGCCGAGAGAGGCGCGGGCTGGGCTGGGCTTCCTCCCCACCTGCAGCAACACGCCCGCCCACCCAGGTCGGCCCTGCACGACAGCCTTGCAGGGTAGGCCTCCCCCCCGCGAATCCTCAGGGCGGGGGGCACCCTGGACTCCCGAAGGTCACCCCCGGGTAATGGGGGGGCCCTCAGGCGGCGTCCTTGGCAGGGAGGGGCGGACCCCGTCGTCATCTCTCCACCCCCTCCCTGGGAGGCAGCTGCTGCTAAGCGGGGGTGGGGGTGGCGATCGGAGAGAAGCTGCTGCTTCCTTCTCCTCCATGGGTTGCCCCCCCCGCCGTCTCTCCTTCCAGAAGGGCTGCCCCCAGCCCTTCACACACCGACCCCCCCCAATATTCTCACCAGGGGACAGATGCCTGTGTCTCCCTTCCTCCCTTCCTCCTCCCTCCCTCCCAGTGGGTGCTGACTGCCCCCTGCTTCTTCCGCAGTGACCTCCAGGGGCAGCCGCCATGGGGCTCCTCTCCGACCCCTACCGCAGGCGGGCCCTCTCCCGCCTCATCCTGCGGCTGAACACCCCGCTCTGGTGAGTGACCCCCTCCCCACCAGCACTGCCACTACGGCACCCCCCACCCGAGGAGTGCGTTCCCGCCCCACCCACCCACTGCTCCTGCCTTGGGCGGGTGGGCTTGCTCCGCCTTCCTGGGCTGGGGAGGCTCCCTCCTGTGCAGCCAGGCCCTGACGGCCCCCCCTTCTCTCCTGCCCCCCCTTCCCCCCCCCAGTATCATCAGTTTCCTGGTGGGGCTGGGCTGGTTCCTGGGCCTGGCCTTCCAGCCCTTCACGCTGCGCATCTACATGTCGGAGAACGCCATGGGCTCCACGATGGTGGAGGAGCACTTTGTCTACGGGGAGCGCGCTCTGTCCTACGCCCGCGAGTTTGCCGGCCACAAGAAGAAGGCCGGGTGAGTTGTTCCTCCGTGGTGGCTCTGGGGCTCCTTCCCCTCAGAGAGCCTGTCCTGCCTCCATGGATCCTCTGGGCCTCTGCCAGGGAAGCCCTGGTGTGTGGCAGGGATTCTGGGGCCTGTTCCGGAGCATCCTGGGTTCGTGCAGACCACAGGTGTGCGCGGGAACACTCCCGACTGCACCTCTTCACTGGGGTGCTGCCCCAGTTGCAGCCAGAGCTTACCTGTAGCTTGCCCTGGCCGGTGATCTGGCCACAGCATCCCTTGGCAGTCGCCTCATTACCCGCATTGAGCTGTGGCTTCTGCAGTCAGCCCCAAGCACACCCCTCGCCATACTTCCTAGTGGGAGGGGAAAGCATGTCCTTGAAGGCTGCTCGCTTCCCTCGGAGATTCACCCTCGGCAGAGCTTGGGCCTCTCTAAGCAGCAATGCAAAGTGTTTTGCTGACAAAAGTGAAATCTCCTGGAGTTCACGTTGGGTCAGAAAAAGCTGCAAACAGTACAGTTGGGAAATATTGCAGCCCCTGCCTTTTGGACATCCGTTAGCCCATTTCATGCTGATCTTAAATTGTGCGGACGGCTCCTGCCGGGAGACCTCCGTCCATCTGAATTGCTTTTCTGACCATCTTAAGTTCCATTTGACTCAGTCCATCGAGCTCCCTGACTGGCAGCAGCTCTGCAGGGCCTCTGACGGAGAAGGGTCTTTCCCAGCCCTACCCTGAGGTGCTGCCAGGGACTGAATCTGGACCCTTCTGTGGGCAAGGCAGGTGCTCCACCGCTGAGCCTCAGCCCCTCCTGCCACCTGGCCAGCCCAGGCAGGCCCTCTCTGTGGTGAGCTCTGTTCTGCAAAGTGGGGTTCCCATTCTGCCTGGCTGCAGGGGAGAGAGGGCCTGGGTCTCAGCCATCATGCCCCTTCCTCTCTCTTCAGGGGGATGCCGGTAGCCTGGCTGGAGAAGACCATGTGGACTCTGGGCCTGGAGGTGTACAAGCAGACCTTTTCCCGCACGCTGCCTTTCCCTGATGAGATGCGGGAGAGATATGTACGTGTCAGGCCTTGAGAGGCAGAGACTTGACCCTGGACTTGGAGGCGGAGATGGGAAGGCAGGAGGTTTCCCCCAGGCGGATGCTGGCCTGTTGCCTGTGGCTTTGGGGAAGGCACTGGCTCGGGCCTCCTTCTGACCCCCTTCTCTTGGCAGATGGTGAAGGGCACCAATGTCTATGGGATCCTGCGGGCCCCACGCGGGGCTAGTACGGAGTCCTTGGTGCTGAGTGTCCCGTGCAGTGAGGGGCAGCACAACAACCAAGCCGTAGGGCTGATGCTGGCGCTGGCCTCCCACTTCCGAGGTGAGTCGGGGGCTAAGTCCTTCACCACCTCGTTGGGCCTCTGGGTCTCTGCTGGCTTTTTGTGGCCGGGGCTAGGCTGCTCCTGGAGAAGCTGAACTCAGCCCTGCCGAGATGCTTGATGCCACTTGGCTGGGTGCCTGTTCAGAGCTGGGTTTTCCATCACTGCAGCTTGTAAACGCTGAAGAGTCAGCAAGAGTGAGAGTCCCGCCTGTCCCGTCTCCGTTGCTTGTGTCTCCTCCACACCAGCCCCACCAGCTGGAAGGCCCGGCCCTGTTCCTGGCTTCTTTGGGGGCAGGGGGCGGGTGCTTTGGTGCTCAAGATGTCCCTCCGTCCCAGGTCAGATCTACTGGGCCAAAGATATCATCTTCCTTGTGAACGAGCACGACCTGATTGGCATGGAAGCCTGGCTGGAGGCGTATCACGACGTCAACGTCACAGGTGAGAGGCCGTTCAGTGGGCCGGGCTGGGGGTGGCCTTCCCAGGCAGCGGCTGCTTTGGAGCTGGCCAGGGAGAGGGCGCTGCCGCTGGGGCACTCCCCTCGCCGCCAAGCAGCCGCCTCGTCTCCTGCCCCACCCTGCCTCCTGCTTTCCCTGCACTGGGAGCAGCCGGCCTCCCTTCGTGGCACCCACGGTCGAATCCAGTGCCCCTGAGGGCCAGAATCTTCCCTCGCTGCTTATGGGGCCACAGAGTGCCCTCATGTGTGTTTCTCCTGCTCTGGCGGGGTCCTTGGCTGCTTTTGTGTCTCTCTGGGTTAGTGCGTTGGACCCTATTATACTTGTGTACCGCCCCACACCAAGGAGCCACCTTTCAAGGGAGCTCTGAGCTTTGCAGCCAGCACCCCACCTCCAGCCACGCAGGCTGCCGTTCTCTCCAGCTTTGATTTGAGCGCCCCCCCCCGCCCCCACACACACACTTGTCCTTTCCTCCCCAGAGGTGCATTCCTCGGGGATGCTGGGCCGAGCGGGAGCCATCCAGGCGGCCATCTCCTTGGAGCTGAGCAGCGACGTCATCACCAGCTTCGATGTGGCTGTGGAGGGCTTGAACGGGCAGCTGCCTAACCTGGACCTGGTCAACCTTTTCTATGCTTTCTGCCAGAAGAATGGGCTTCTCTGCACCATCCAAGGCAAGGTGGGTGGAAGGAAGAGGAGCCGTCTGGGGCGAGGGGACTGGCGGCAGGGCTGTTGTGGGGAGGGGCCAGGGAGCATCTTAGAGCTGGAAGGAGGGGAAGCCCTCCTGGGCCAAAGCTCTGCCCAAGCCATCTGGGGCCACCAGCAGAGGGCAGCCACGCGGCAGAGCAGTGGCTCCAGTGGGCTTGTGTGGCTCCTCTTGGTGTCCCATGGATCCTGGCTCCACGGGCTGGCTGAGGCGTGGGTCAGGCTGGGGGCACGGATCTGCCCTGCCTGCCCTCCAGCCCCTCCTCGGGCGCTTCTCCTCCTCCTCCTGCTCCCCTGCAGCTGCAGCGCTCGGACTGGGACTCGCTGCCGGCCTATCTCCACTCCCTGCAGACGCTGCTGCTGATGGTCCTGAAGCAGGGCTCTGGCCGGCCGCAGGGGGACCACGGCCTCTTCCTGCGCTACCACGTGGAGGCCATCACGCTGCGCGGCATCAACAGCTTCCGCCAGTACAAGTTTGACATGGGCATGATGGGCGCGTAAGTCGGGCTGGGGGCAAAGTGGGCCTCCTTGCAGGTCTGGGTGGCTTCAGCAGGGACCCAGGAGGCTTGCTGCGGGGGCAGGGGGCTGCGTCCGGGTGCCCGTGGGGGTGTCTCATGCTCTGCCTTCCCCCTCCAGGACCCTGGAGGGGATGTTCCGGAAGCTGAACAACCTGCTGGAGCGCCTCCACCAGTCCTACTTCTTCTACCTGCTGCCCTCACTCTCCCGCTTCGTCTCCATCGGGGTCTACATGCCGGCCTTTGGGGCTCTCGTCCTCATCCTGGTCCTCAAGATATCCTGCTGGTGTGGAGGCGGCGGGGCCTGGCTTTGGGGACGGGGAGTCTTGCTGCACCTGGAATCATGGGAAGGGAGCAGTCTTCCCTGGAAAAAGAGGGACTGTCGGGTGGTGTTGACCAGCACTCCCATGATCCCCTGCCAAAGGCAGGCTGTTGCAGTCGACAGCGTCTGGGAATCCCTCTTACCAGAAACACTGGAAAGGAGCCCTTGAGCCGAGGAGCCCAACTGGATGAGGAGCGTCATGGCCAGGAGAAGCATTCCAGCCTGTGCTGCCAGAGCCTGCAGCCCCCTGGCCCCGCTCCTCCAGGCAGCCAGAGAGGCAGCCCAGAGCACCAGGGGCTGCGGGCGGACCTGCTCAGGATCCCTGGGAGCTGGCTGGCCGGCCGGCCAGGGAGGGTCCCTGCCTGCCGCCACTTGGGATCCATCTCAGCAATGCTTGGCTGCTCCGTCGGGCGCGGGAGGAGCTCTGACAGGAGCTGTGGAGGGCCCTGGGGCACCTTTGGTGGGGGTTGCTGGGAATCGCCTGAGGAGGAGGAAACCTCTGCTGTCCCCGGAGATTCCGGAATGGGCAGGTGGGTGGCAAGAGGGCCAGGAGAGCTCTCCAAGGTTGGGCTTTCCTTGACTTCCCTGCTCTACGCCCTGGACCTGTGGATGAAGCTAAGCAGATACGATGTGGAGCCCAACCACGGGCTCTGTGACGGAGACCCAGGCCCTGCTCCTGTCGCGGTGGAGGTGAGCTGGGAGGGGCTCTGTGGGGCCCGGCGGCCTGCCTTGGCCTCCCTCGCCCTGCCCCGGGGCACAGCCCCTTCTTTCAGACTGGGCCCATGCAGGCCTCTCTGCCTTCAGCGCCATCCCTTGTTTGGAGGCCCCTCTTTGCACAAAGGATGATGTGACTTTGCACATGTAGAGCACTTGTGGCGTGTGCAGAGAGCACCGTGGGCATTGTTTTGAGGTCCCCCCTGCAAGCCCCTTGGGAGCCAACGGTGTCTTCCTGCCCCTACCCTGCAGCTTGCCTGGGGCCACCCCGGCAGCAGAAAGAGGCAGGCTGCAGGCTGGGCAAGGCCTGCCCCTGGCCCCTCTGCCCCGCCAGCTGCTCCCCTCAGCTGCCGCCCGCTGCCTGCCAGCCAGGAGGTTGCGAGCGGGGCCGTTCCTCAGCCAGCCAGCCAGGGCAGGGTCGGGAGATGCAGACTGCTGGCTCTCGCCAAGAAGCGTCTCTCCTGCGTGAAGCAGGAGGGCGGGAAGCCTTGGCCCAAGCGAGAATGGCAGGCTGCTTGGGCGGTCCTGGTGAGCCAGATGTTGCCAAGAAGCTGTCCTGACGCAGTCTCTCGGGGGCTGGCTGCAGAGGATGCCAAGGGCGCATCTTGTCTCTGCTTCTTGGGAGAAGGGTGGCCTTTTCACGAAAGGCATGACCCGTTGATTGGGGGCCGCGTCACCCCTGTAGTGCTCCTGCGTGGCTGGAGGTGTCCATGCCGACGAGGCAGGCTGCCCCCGCCCCTGCCTGCCAGCTCCTGGGCCCCCAGCAGGCCCCTTTCCCTGCGACGGCTCAGTCCCCAGGGTGGGCGTCTCCTCCTGAGGCCTCTCTCCCGCCTCTCGTTGGTGCAGGAGCCGAAGCCCAGCCTGCTGATGCTGGTGCCCCCGCTGCTGATCTGCCACGCCACGGGGCTCGCCCTCTACTTGGTGCCCATCCTGGGGCAGGACGTGGCCACCCGGCACTTCCCCGTCTCTGAGTCGGAGGCTGTGGTGCTGACGGCCATCGCCATCTATGTGGCAGGGCTGGCACTGCCCCACAACACACACAGGTGACGGTGGGGTCTGGGAGCCTGGAAGGCACACGCTGCTGCATAAAGGGGGGTGGACTGCCTGACCCAGAAGCGGGGAGCACACAGCTCCAAAGCACTGGGGGGGATTGTGGTAGAAGGTGACCTCTCTGAACGGAGTATGAAAGAAGAGCGTAGACAGCAATATAGCAAAGAAGGCCTATAAGACAAAGCACGGAGAGAGGACCCTGCAATGCAGCTGTAAGAACCTATTCTTAAAGCAAGGGATTCAGATAATTTCTGCAGCCTCCCTCTCTGCCAGGGCTGCTGTTGTGGGACGACAACCCCCATCATCTCTGACTACTGGCCACATTGGCCGAGGGTGGTGAAGCGGCATGGAGCTCCAGAACCGCTGGGGGGCTGCCCTGCTCCATGCAGTCTGTCTGTGACTCCAGATTCCCTCCTGCGCTTCCTGCTTGAACTCTGATGTAGGCTTGTGCCTGAAACGTTTCGGAGGCCATTATGAAGGCCTCCGAAACGTTTCGGCTCTGGGGGCCATTTCGGTGCTTTGGCACCGGCGGGGGTAGTCCTTTAAGGGCGGGGGAGGGTGCACTACCCCTCCCGCCGCATATCCCCCGCCGGCGCTCTGTCACTTTTAAGCCCCTCGGGGCGGCAGCGAAGTAACTGCGCATGTGCCCGTTGCGGGTGTGCACGCGCTCGTCTGCCATGCGGGTGCACACACACAATGAGCGCACGCGCGGTTACTTTTTCCAGCCAATGACAAAAACGGGGTGGCAGGGAGGAACGCTGCCGCCCCGAGGGGCTTAAAAGTGACAGAGCGCCGGCGGGGGATATGCGGCGGGAGGGGTAGTGCACCCTCCCCCGCCCTTAACAGACTACCCCCGCCGGTGCCAAAGAAACTTTGTGCACATCCCTACTCTGATGTTCTCGAGCAGAATCATTGAAGGGGAATATTGCTCATCTGAGACACGTTAAAGGTCAGAATGTAAAACTAGGGACATTATTTAAGACATCAGAGATATAGGGAAAGCATTTAAACTTAAAGTCTTGAAGCTTTGAAGTCTTCAGGGACCACCTATGGGAAAGTGAAGGAAATCTTTCTGTCCCTTCTCTCTGGCCCCTGCAGAATTGTAGACCCCTCTGTCCCCGCAGTTGTGTCTTCTCCAGTCTGGGACCGCCCACGGCTTCCTGCCCTCTGTCCCAGTGGTGCCCATCTCGCGAGGGCGCGTGTGGCTGTGCTGCGTGCAGACCTCCTCTGTCTTTCTGCCCCCCAGGGTCCTGTCGGGCGCCAGCAGCGACCGGGGCTGGATGACGCTGAAGCTGCTGGCCCTGCTCTACTTGGCCATGCAGCTGGGCTGCATGGCCCTCATCAACTTCTCCCTGGGCTTCTTGCTGGCTGTCACGATGGTGCCCGTGGCCGTTGTCGTCCAGCCCACGGGGCCCAAGTACGTATGAGGAGCCTGCTGCTGCTGGGGAGCCAGCGGGGCCACTGGGGTGGTCCTTGAAGGGGCTCTGGGGAGGTGGCGGAGGCCAAGTGACTGGAAAGATCCGAACAGGACGGGTCCTGCGAGTTCCTTGGCCAGAGGGGCCCATCAGGGGCTGGAGGGCGCCGCCTCTGCCTCTTGAGCGCCACCCAGAACTGGGACAGCCTCGAGAGCGCGTGGCTGCCAGTCTGCTGCTGGGCTGCAGGAACTGGGGTGAGAGCTGTTGGGCAAAGAAAGGACACACCACACAGATCTGCCCAGGGACTGTGACGCTGACTAAATGTGGTTGCAGAGGAGGGTTTAACTGTTGATTCTGCTTCCAGCTCCCTTTTGAAATGCGCTACGGCATGGAACAGAGCCTCCCCACAACTCCCTGAGATGGTGTGGGTGGAAAAAAGTTGGGAAATTGGGGTGTCCCTGCTCTTGTTCTAGTTCTGGACACCGACCCAGTTAGTCAGGCCAGGGAGGAGTGTTGTTTGTGGGTGGGAGTGAGAAGCCCCCCCCCCGGTACCTTTCCCAGCTGTGGGAGCCACATGTGTGCAAGAGTCCCAGCTTTGTCTCTCCCGCCCCAGGTATCTCTACGCTCTCCTGCTGATCCTGGTCACCCCGGCTGCCACCCTTCTCCTCGGCATCTTCCTCTACCAAGAGCTCGTGGAGTACCCCATCTCCGTGCTGGAGGGCTGGCAGCGTTTCCTCCAGGCCATTGCGGAGGGCTTGCTGGACCACCACCTCTACGGCTCCATGGTCTTCCCCTTCGTGGCCCTCTTTGTCTACCCCTGCTGGCTGCTGCTCTGGAATGTGCTCTTCTGGAAGTAGCGCTGCTCCCTGGAGCCACCTCTGTGCTTGAACTGCCTGGCCAGCCTCTTCCCGGGGGAGCCAGTGGAGAGGCCTGTCCCTCTGGCGCAAGTGGCATCCTTCAGGCCACGGCGGTTTCTGGAAGGCAGGACGGGGAGAAGGAGAACTCCCAGGCTGCTGCTGCTGCTGGACTGCAGGACCATGGCAGGTGCACCTGCTGCCACTCTGGATGGTTCTGGGCTGTGACAGAAAGAGAGCTGCTCCTTCGAGGGAGGGGGGAAGCACAGCTGGCAGCAGCTTCGGCTGGCTAGTTTGAGCCTGGCTGTGTTTGGGGCAGGAAGGACCTTGCACACACTCCGGCCAAGACTGCTAGTGTGCCACAAGCAAGCACACTAGTAGCCACAAGAGGGCCAGCAGCTGCCAGGCTCTGTGTGTGTGTGTGTGTGGGGGGGGGCTTCCTCCAATCTCTGACCGGTCAATAAAGAGAAGTGGCTTGAAGGTGATGCTTATTATGGGCTTGTTTTTAAGGGGGACATTTTTATCCTGCTAAGTGGGGAAATGCAGCTCTTGGGGTGGCTGCCAGGCAGCATTGGGAGCAGCCGGGGGTGGGGGGCAGCCCAAGCTGATCCCTTCACTGCTGCCTTCTTCCTGGAAGGCCGCCCCCCACCCCCAGTCATCTTCCAGTGGGCGAATGGCCTGCAGTCAGTGTGGCTGCCAGGCGAGAGAGCAGCGCCCCCCCCCTCTGCCTGGCACCTGGGCAGGAGGAGCTGGGGTGGGGGCAGCTTCTTGGCGAAGGGCACTTCCTGGAAGAAGGGAGGCAGGCATGGTGGCAGCTCCTGCTCCTGCTCCAGTGGCCACTCACAGCCTTAGGAGCATAGGAAGCTGCCATCTACTGAGTCAGACTCCTGGTCCATCGAGCTCAGTATTGTCTTCACAGACTGGCAGCGGCTTCTCCAAGGTTGCAGGCAGGAATCTCTCTCAGCCCTATTTTGGTAGGGCTTTGGTAGTTTGTTGGTTCAATAAAAAAATCTTGTCCTATAAAAATAAATAAATCTTGTCCTATCTTGGAGATGCCTCCAGGGAAGGAACTTGGAGCCTAGATGCTCTTCCCAGAGCGGCTCCATCATCCCCTTTGGGGAAATCTCCTACGGTGCTCACACAACATCAAGTCTCCCAATTCATATGCAACCAGGGTGGACCCTGCTTAGCTAGGGGGACCAGCCGTGCTTGCTGCTGCCACCAGTCCAGCTCTCTTTCCTCAGGAATTGGCCGCTCTAGGAGCTCCGGCTCTGCGGTAGGCCCCTCCCCTCCAGCAGCTTCCGCCTCGTTCTAGCGCAGAGAGGAGGCTAGAGTGACTGACGCTCCGCAGTCCCTCCCGGATCCCACAGGCCCTCCGAGTCTGCTCGCCCTAGAGCGCCTCTACCCAAAGTGATCCGGTCGCTCCCGCTGGGCTCTGTGGCCTGGCGCCCCGCCCTTTCCGCCGCCGCGGTGCCTTGTGGGCCGCGTGGCCGCTAGACTCCTTTCCGCTCCCCTCCAAGATGGCGGCGGCGGCAGCAGCGGTGGTGTCGGGCGCGGCGGCGGCGCGGAGCCTGGCGCGCTCCCGGGGCGCTCTCCTGCTCCCGCCCCGGCCTCGGGGGCCTGGCCCACGGGTAAGAGGCGCCCCCGACCCCGCGCCGCCGCCGCCGCCCCTCGGCCTGCCCCCGGCCCAAGGTCACCGCGCCCCCGGGGTCACGGGGCGCCCGGCTCCGGTCCCCTCCCCTCGGAGGCCCCCCAGCCGCGCTCGCTTCGGGAAGACCCTCCTGCTCGGGCGGCGGGCTCTGTGGCGGGGGCTCCTGTGGCCATGAGTCCCGCAGGCCGCCGTGGGGCCTCAGCAGAGCCTTTGTAGCCCCGGCCTCCGCTGCCCTTCGGCTTCCTCCGTCGTCGCTCCCGTGTGGGGGGCGGGCAAAGAAGGGCCTCTTGGGAGGCGGGCGGCTGCCCTCCCGGGACAAGGAGGCTCTTCCTGGCGCAGCAGCCCGCCCGCCAGTCTCCGCGGCAATCCCTGCAGGCCTCCAGCGGGTGCCTCGGCTGCTTGGCCTGGCGCCTCTCCTGCTCCTCGGCCCGGGAGGAGCCCAGAGCAGCTGCTGGCCGCCCGGGTCCTGGAGGAGGAGGAGGAGGAGGAAGGGCGCTGCCCGCCGCCACTGCAGGCTTGGTAGCCGAGCAGGGAGGGGCGCTTCCAGCAGCAGCAGCAGCAGCAGCAGCATCTCTGCTGCCGGGGCCCAGTGCTGGGGCCACAGCATCGCCCTGCCTCAGGTGGCTGCTGCCTGCCAGGGTGGGGAGGGTTTCGGAGAGTTGTCCCGAGAGAAGAAGCGGCCCTGCGTGCCTCCCTAGCGATGTGGCGGCCGGGGTGGTGCTCTGGCAAGGTGCCGCCTTCCAGGGGCATCGCTCAGGGAGCCCCGCCTAGAGTTGGCCGTCGCAGCTGGTTCCTGCCAGCCTGAAGCCAGCCTGGGGCATCCAGGATAGGGCTAGGACAACCCGTGTTTATGTGCCCGGGAAGGTTTTAGCTCGTTCCTTCTCCCCAACCACCGGCTGGCAGCCTGAAATGAGAGACCCCAGTGACGGCCACTGGAGGGCTGCTGCCCTGGGGTTGAAATGGCCCTGCCGGATCTGAGAGCTTCTGGGCTCCCTGAGCAGGGATGAGTGAGAGGCCGAGGCATCCGGGGACTGCTCTGGGAGGAGTGGAGAGGGGTGGCCTCCACTTGGAAAGGGGAGGCTCGAGAGCAAAGGCCTTGTGCTCGGGATGTGGCTGCAGAGAGCACGTGTGAGGCAGCCGGGCACCCAAGCGAGGGGACCGATCCCCCGTGGATCCTAGGCAAGCGCTTTCTAGGGAGGATGGCAGGAGGGGTGGTTTGGAGCCTGAGCCGGGGAAGCGTCCCCAGGTCACTGAACTGATGCCGGAAGCTGGGGCCATGCTGTGATTTGGGGGACGGGACCCACAGGGGGTGAAACTGTGTGGTCCTGGGGTGGTGTTTGGTGTTGCACGCTAGAGTTGCTCCAGACCGAGACACCCAGGAAACGTCTTGCTCTGTCTGGGTTTGTCACAGAGTTGAACTTGTGGATTCTGGCTACAAACCGCCACAGGCACACCCGGGGTGGGAGGGGGGTGTCTCTCCCCGCTTGCCGGCTGCTCTCGCTTCCCACCGGTGTGCTCCTTTGCTTCAGGCCTCGCTGTGACTTGGGGGCATCGCCATAAGGCTGCAAGCAGTGCAGATGCCTGGAGAGGGTTGTCTCTGGGCAACAGGGCCGACCACCTGCTAATCCTACAGATTAGGTGGGGGCCAAGCTTGGGGTTGCCCCTGCTGTGGTGGGCCAGGTGGCCTTCTCCAAGGGCTTCGGCTGCCCATCGCACAGCCTCTCTTCTCCCAAAACATGACCTTGACTTGGAGGTGGGGTGTGGGTCACTTCAGCTGTTCTGGGCCAAGGGCTTCTGGCAGGCCCCTGCTATGGAAACACCCCCCCCCCCGCCCCCATGGCTGCAGGAGGGGAGCCGCTGCATTCACTTGCCTGTACTTTCCTTCCAGGCCAACATGGCCTCTCTGGCTGGCCTTTCCCGGGGCAAGAAGGTGGCCCTGACGACGCTGGGGGTGTTGACGGCAGGCGGGGCGGGCCTGGGCCTGGCTCTTCACACAGCCGTGAGTGCCGGTGAGCTGGAGCTGCATCCGCCCAACTTCCCCTGGAGCCACAATGGCATCCTGTCCTCCCTGGATCACAGCAGGTGCGTGCAGGAGGAGGGGGAAGCCCTGCTGGGGGTTGTTCTCCTTCGGGGAACTGGGGCACCCAACCAGGGCCATCCCGGGGCGGGGGGTGCAAGGCTGGGGGCGAATCAACCTGTCATGCTGATTGATGACAGACAGTGTAAATAGTGTGAGGGAGGTTTTTGGACATGTCCAATCAGCTTGGATATATGATGCATTTCTAAAGAAATAAAAATTACAAGTACAACACATGCTTCACAGTTCTCAGACCTTCTGGGTTGCAAATCAACTTAAGCACAGTGCATTCATACATACATACGTACTTGTGTGGATAGATAGGTAGATAATTTGTTCCAGAAGTTTTTGTAGTTTTCTGCCATGAAACAAGCCACTTATAGGACTTTTTGGAACCATTTGTCCAGTCCACTTTAAATTAAAGATACGTATTCCTCCCACCCTGTTCTACATCTCTGCTCAGTGCCAAAGCCCTATGCCAAGTCATTCTAGGACAGATGATCTAAAGGCTGGGGCAGAAAGGGGGGTGTTTTACCCTTTTTTATGAAGGCAGATTCTTCCATATGGGTATGGAATGATGGTCGGGGGGGGGGGGGCAGCTTCAGTTCCAGACACTTTTGTAATTTTCTGCCATGAAACAAGCCACTTGTAGAACTCTTTGGATAAGGTTTTTTAAATTAAAAAAAATTAAAAACCAATAACTTGTCCAATCCATTTCAATTTAAAGATGCATATTCCTCCCACCCTGCCTTAAATCTCTGTTCAATACCAAAGCCCTGTGGCAAGCCAATTTTCAAGGGGGGGGGGTGGGATAACCCCAAAAAGGAAATCACATCATATCTCCATTACTAAGGCTGGGCTGAGCAGAGGGCCTGCAGAGAGCTCTGGTGCTGGACACTATTCCTGCCTGCCTGCTTCCTCCCTCCCTCCCTCAGCTTCAGGCTTCATGGAGGTCTCTCTGGAAGCCCCGCCCAACAGCTGAGAGATGGGGAGAGAGGGAACTCTCCAGCTGGCCTGATAGCCTTTCAAGCTGCACACAGACACACCAAAGTTCGGCTCCAGCTGGGCTGCAGGGAAAGATAAGTGGCAGGGACTAGGGGGGAGAGGAGGGCAGGCTGCACTGCAGTGTCCCCACAGCAGGGCCTGTGCCAGCTCAGGGCAATTGCCCCAGTCGCCCCACCTGAAGGACAGCCCTGCGCCCGACTGCCGGAGCCTTGGCTGGAAAGTGGTGTGTGCCGTGCAGGCGGCACGGAGGGCTCCTGCGCCCTTGGCTATGTTCGGCTGCTGCTTCCCACCCAGACGTCTTCTGTTGGGCGTGGTGGAGACAAGCTCCCTCCTCTTCTACTCAGTCCAGCTGACATGGTGGGCTAGAGCTGCCTCTTGCATCTTCTTCAGATAAGCAGCCGTGGCCCCCAGACCCTGTTTTAATGTTGTGCTGTAAGCCACCCAGAGAACAATTTGTTGGGGGGTGGCTAACTAATAAAGCTGATGATTATTGTTGTTGCCGTTGTCCATGCACCCTGGTAGTCTCTCTCTGAGAGTGCTTGAGCGGTCTCCCCTGCGGGCTGACCTTTCTCTCCCATGGCTGCTCCCTGTCTGGTCCTCTGGCCTTCCTCCTTCCTTGTCTTGGCTAGGGGTGTGCACAGAACCGTGGAGCTGCGGTCCACCACAGCTTTGGGGGGTCCTTTAAGGGCAGGGGAGGGTGTGTATTCTCTTTAGTAACTGGGGCAGCAGGATACCTCCCTGCCGCCCCTTCCCTCGCTTGACTGCAAAAGGCTGCAAAAAGCCTTTTGTGCGGGTCAACGTCACGCGTGCGCTTGATGTCTCTGCGACGTGCGCGTGGCCACACATAGGCACACATCGTGGAAACGTGAAGCGCACACGACGTGCGCACGCACAAAAGGCTTTTTGCAGCCTTTTGCAGTCAAGCGGGGGAAGGGGTGGCAGGGAGGTATCCTGCCGCCCCAATTACTAAAGAAAATATGCACGCTGGGGGGGGGGAGCGGCGGGAGGGATAAGTAAGCCCTCCCCCACCCTTAAAGGAGCCCCCCGCCCCAATCCCTCCAAACCCCCCATGTCCGGACCGGTCCGGAGGCCAGTAGAATGGCCTCCGGACCGGTCCGGGCACATCACTAGTCTTGGCCACTTGGTGAGATACTAGAGGGCATCTCTTTCGTGTTGGGTACACCAGCAGCAGCCTGCTGAGAAGTGCCCACCTGGTGCCCTGGCCCTTGCCGAGGGAGGGAGGACTTTGCAATTCTCTCTTTGTCCTCAGTGTCCGGCGCGGCTACGAGGTGTACAAGCAGGTGTGCTCGGCTTGCCACAGCATGGAGTATCTGGCCTTCCGCAATCTCATTGGCGTCTCCCACACCGAAGCTGAAGCCAAGGCCTTGGCTGAGGAGGTAGGCAGTCGCTGCAGCAGGAATGAGGAGGGACCCCTGGCAAGCTCAGCCTGCTGCTGCTGCTGTGGGTGATGCAGAGCTGGGCCTCCCCGTGCGTGGTTAGCTCCTACATTGGATGCTTCCCTGAGACCTTTGGCTGAGGCAGAAACTGGCACTGGTGGGGGTGGGCGAGTTGAGGGACTTGGTGATTTTTGAGTGGGGGGGGAGCTGGCCATTGAGGAACTTTGGGGGCAAGTGGGGCAGGCCGAGTGCTGTCCTGAGGGGCTCGGGAGTCTTGCATTCAAGGTTGGCTTGTCCCACAATAGATCGAGGTGCAGGATGGACCTGACGAGAACGGAGAGATGTTTATGCGGCCTGGCAAGATCTCCGATTACTTCCCCAAGCCCTACTCGAATCCCGAGGCCGCAAGGGCAGCAAACAATGGGGCACTGCCCCCTGACCTCAGCTACATCGTCAATGCCAGGTAACCCTTTTGCCGGGGGGGGGAGGAGGAGGAGGAGGAGGAGACAGGCAAATGGCAGGAGCTGGGTCTCTCGCGTGGTGGCCGTGCAGTGTGTGCTGGGACGGGGGAGTGGGCTTCTGCCAGCGGACCCCCAGGGAAAGAATCTGGACCCAGTGGCCAGTTCTGTGCTGGGGCCCTGACACACACACACCCACACACCCTTGTCCTTCAGGCACGGCGGTGAGGACTACGTGTTTTCCCTCCTGACTGGCTACTGTGAGCCGCCCACAGGCGTGGAGATGCGAGAGGGGCTCTACTACAACCCCTTCTTCCCAGGTCAGGCGATCGGCATGGCCCCCCCGATCTACAACGAGATCTTGGAGTTTGAGGATGGTAAGTGAGCGGGTGGGGGGGGTTTCCTCCCGTTCCCTAGGGCTTTCAGGGGTGGAGGTGGGGTCTCCACATGGTGTTGAGCCCCCACACCAATGCCCTTGGGGCCCTGCCCTCTCCACAGGCACCCCTGCCACCATGTCGCAGATTGCCAAGGACGTCTGCACCTTCTTACGCTGGGCCGCGGAGCCAGAACACGACCACCGCAAGCGGATGGGCCTCAAGGTCTGTGTCCCGGGGGGGTGGGGAGCAATGCCTGAAGTGGGAGGCCCCCAGCTTGGCCACCTTCACGGCCCCTTGGGGATGGCTGGCTGCTGCTGCTGCTGCCCCCTCGCTTCCCCCCCCCCAACATCTGACCCCCTCCTTCCTCTTCCTCCAGATGCTGCTGATCGGGGGCCTGCTGCTGCCCCTCACCTACTACTTGAAACGGCACAAGTGGTCTGTCCTGAAGAGCCGGAAGATTGTCTACCGGCCCCCCAAGTGACGCAGGCGGGCAGGCTGGACCTCTCTCTGATGCCCGCGTGGCGCAGCCGCTGTCTCCTCTGCCCCAGGAACGTATGTGCAGGGGGCCGGGGGCTCCCCACCCGTGCATTGGCTGTTATTTAACGTCTCTCCATCCGCTCAGCCACCCACTAAGCCTTGGGGAAAGGACCCTGGGAGCTGGGGGTGGCAGGCACCCATTAAACGCGTTTCTTCAACCCGAAGCAGGTGGCTGCCGTCTCTGTTGACATCCACCCTCCTCCCCCGCCGGCCTCAGAGCCCCGGAAAGACTCTCTGGCGCCATCCCAGGGCTGAAACGGTTTATTGGAGGGCATTTCCCCCGCCCCCTTCCGCTCAGCCACATACATTTTGGGTTCCTTCCTTGGTGCCGATCTTGCCCCTGAGAAGCCTACGGGCAGACCCGGGCTGCCCATTAAAGCAGCAGGGCCCTCCCAGGAGCAGAGGGAGGGGGGAGATGCTGGGGGGCAGTGGGGCTCAAAGGCACAGGGGGAGTGGAGGGCAGCGTGACCTCTTCCCTTGGGCCTGTGGCTGTCCCCCACCCAGCTGAAGTGGAAGCGGAGCGTGTCGGCGAGTTGCACGGAGCAGGGCCACCAGCCTCCACGGGGTGGGCAGTTTCAGCCACGACGAGGGGAGGGGGGGGGAGGAGGCAGCCATGCAGAGGGGCCTCCCTGCCCCCAAAGTCCTGGCGAGTGGGAGGAGAGCGGGCTGGGGCCTGGCCGTAACCTCTGGACCCCTGGCTGCCCTGTGGCGGCAGCTGCTGCAGCATCTCCTCCCTGCGCCTCCAGTCCAGGCTCTTCTCAGTGGCAGTTCAGGCAATTGGGGTGGCACCTCTCCCCCTCCACGTTGCACCGGCAGCCTCCAGTGGTGTCGCCAGGGCCCTGCAGGGAAGGGGGACAAGCACAGGCTGAGGAGGGAGAGCCCCTGGCCGGAGGCGCAGAGGCCTCAAGAGGGGCTGCAACTCCCTGGCCAAGCCCCGGCTGCTCTGTAGGCAGGCGGCCCCCAGTTCCGTCCCTGGCCGCAGCTCCAGAGAGGGCTGGGAAAGGCCCCCATCTGAAAGCTGCTGCCGGTCAGTGTTGACAGCACAGAGCAAGGGTCTGGCTCTGTTGGAGGGAGGGAGGGAGGGAGGGAGGGAGCTCTCCAGCTCCATCTGAGAGCCCTCGGCTGCCTGGGGAGGAGGCAGAGGGGGCTGTGGCCTCCCCACACTCACCCCAGGCCCCCAGCGTGGCCCTTTCGTCACCCAGCAGATCTCCGTCTGGCACACGGGGCACCGCAGCCAGTCACAGCCACCCTTCTTCTGCACCACGATGCGGCACACGGGGCAGTGCATGGCCTCCCCCAGCTGCACCAGGGTCTGGGGGTGGGGGGAGAAGAGAGACTGTCACTCCCCTCACGAGGCGCTCTTCGCACCCAGAGCAGGCACCTCTCTCCTGGAGCCCCCCCCCTCCCCCCCCCACATATCTGTCGACCCACTGAAAGGGCACTGAATGACCCTCTGCACCAGGCCTGCAATGCATACTAGCAGCTGGTGGGGGGGGGGAGAGGAGGAGCCAACACAAAGCCCGGGGGGGGGTGTTGCCAGCCCCAAGGGCAGGGCGCTGCTGCCGCCACCACCACCTCCCTGCCCCTCACCTTGAGCATGTTGCTGGTTTCCCGGGCGGCAGCATCGTTGTGAGCCTCCAACTGCAGTTTGTCCTGGTACTGCTTGCAGTTCATCCCTTCGTGGATGGCCTGGGGGGGGGGAAGGGGGAGGGCGCTCAGTCCCTCTGGGTTGCCCCCCTCCTGCTGCTGGGGCCCGTCTCCTGGACGTGCAGGCAGGCCCCCAGGCCCCTCCTCTGGCCTGCTCTATGCTCTGTGGAGTGAAGGCCTCCCCTCAGACTGCAGGGAGCCAGGAGACACCCCCCCCTCCTCCCTGAAGCTTTACTCCCTGGCTGATCTTGGGCAAAACTGACCTTGCCCCCTGCAGCCTCAGGTGGGAGGATCTGCTCTGCCACCCGCCCCGGCACCCTCACTGCCAAGCGCAACCCCATGCCCCCCCCCACCGCCCGCCTGCCTGTAGGCTGCAAATGCTGGGGCCACATGCCTGGCATCCACAGCTGCCCGATGGGGCTGGGCACAAGGTAAGAGGAGAAAGGGCAGGGCCCTGGCACGTCCTCCAAGGGGGCAGAGATCCGCCTCGGCTTGAGAGGAGCCGGCTAGCAGAAGCAGCTGCTGAACGTGGGAAGGCAAAATGGGCAGAGGCCACTTCCGAGCGGAGGAGGCCGGCCGCTGGCCCTCTGTCAGCAAAGATGCCTGCAGCGCCCGCCCGCAAGCAACGCATGCTGCTCGGCTCAGGCCTCCCAAGCCAGGACCCACCGCAGGGGGGGAAGGCTCTTCCCAGCACTCAGAGGAGGAGGAGGAGGAGGGTGCTCTCCTGGGGGAGAGGCTTCCCGAGGGCCCGCCGTGCCGGCTTACCTTGCAGACGAGGCAGTTGAGCGCCCGACAGATCGGACAGCGGAACTCATTGACGTCATCCTCGTAGATGCACCAGCCCAGGCAGTCGGCCGTCTGGCAGTGGTAGCTGTTCTGGGCCCGGCTCTCGGCCACTGCCAGCCGCCGCTCGAGGAAGCGCTCGTACTCTTCCTGCGACACCAGCTGCAGAGAGGGAGGAGCAGACTCAGAGCCCCAAGCTGGGAGCCCAGGGCAGGGGCTGGCCTGGGCCACTGGCCTCCTCAGCACGGCCCTGCTGCGTGATGAAGATTCCTGTGGACACTCTGGAGCTGACCTGCTCTGTGTCGGCCCGCGAGAAAAGGCGCTGCTTCACGGTCCTCACTGCTGCAGCAGCAGCAGTTTGCCAAGGACTCCGTTCTCAGCCCTCGTGGCCACATGGAGCTCATGGGGAGGGACAGCCAGACTCACCGCCCGGACCTCCCGATCTTGGAGTTGGCTGCTGCAGGCATAGGAGTCGTCCCGGAAGGGACAGGCCACCTGAGGCTCCTCACTGCAGTTGATCACCTGGCGCAGGCAGTCCCTGGGAGAGAAAGGCCAGGCGGGTCAGGCCACCCCTGGAGGGACAAAGTCCTTCTGCCACCGCCGCCCCCCCCCCCAAAAAGCAGTGGGTGCAGATTACCTGCAGAAGCTGTGCAGACACTCCCGGAGCAAGACCCCCTCGCCCGGGCCCACGGCCAAGTAGCAAATGCGGCACTCCATGTTCTCCTGGTTGGGCACCAGGGCCTCTTCGTCCAGCCGGCGCAGCTGCTGGAAATTCTGCCGCCGCTCCTGCTCCAGCGCCTGGGTGGGAGGAGAGAAGGCAGGCGGCTTCCTCAGCAAGCATTTATGTATGCCAGGGAACTGAGTTAGACACACTGCCCTTCATCCCAAGACCCCAGGGCAGCGAACAAGGAGTCAAAAACAAGCAATTGTGAAATCTCAGTGAAAATATCCTCAGAGCAAAAGAGAGAGCTGCAACCACTCCAAAGGTGAGTCAGGGCAAGAGCCTGGAAAGAAAGAGCAGCCTTCACCCTCCTCTGACGGACTGGGAGAGAGGGAGCCACGTGGCTCTCCATTGTGAGTGAGCTCCACTGCCTGGGGGCAGTCACTGAGAAGGCCCTGTCCCTGCATACGCAACGAGCCAGCTTCAGCCAGTGTTGGCATGCAGAGCAGGTCCACCCTCAGATGGGCTGCCTGGGAGAATAGGCTGGCTCCAGCTCCAACCAGGACAATCCAGCCACAGACCCTCCCCAGCTCTCCAATAAGAGACTGAGCCCTAGAACAAGCCTACAAAAGCATACATTGTGCTAGTGACCCCCAGGTCAGCCAGATCACGACCTGGCTGAGCAATGGGAAGCAGGGAAGGTGCTGGCACTTGCTTGGATGCCTCTCCCACCCCCGGGCAGGCAGAGTCTTCCAAATGCGACCACACCATACATTTGTACTCTCTCTCTCTCTCTACATAGATAGATATAACTTGTCCCTAAAACCCCTCATAACATAATAATCAGTTTTATTTCCAAGCCCCTGCTTAGTCACACCTAGCATGGAATTTGCCATACCCTGAGCTGACCTTTTCAACAAGCGCCCCATCCTAGGCTCTCACCTGGTCACTCACCAGCAGCTCAGACCCCACCAGAGTATATGTGAAGTGGGGGGGGGGGTTGCACTTGCCGTGAACCATGGCTGCCATCTTGTTGCCCACCCAACCAGTTTGAAGAGATTCTCTTGGAACGCCCCACAATCTGTTTTGGATTTCACTACCCTAAATAGTTTTTAGTGTCATTGATTTTTTTGTCCGCCTCTCCACTTACCGATTCCTAGGTCATGTATGAAGAATTTTTAAAACACTGGTCCTCCCACTACAGAGCCCTGCAGGATGCCACCTCTTGCTTCCCTCCTTTGTCCTACCCTGTTTCCTGCCCAGTGACCAGTCCATTAATGGGCCTATCCACCATTGCCTTTCCTGCTAAATTTACTCTTTGATGAGAGACCTTGTCAAAAGCGTTTTGAAAGTCCAAGTCTATGATGTCAAGTGGATCATCTTTGTCCTCCAGCTTGAGAAGGCAGGTGAAGCAAGACCTACCTTTGCCGACACCATGTTGATTCTCCTCCAGCAAGGCCTGTTAATCCAGATGCTTCATACACATATCTTTAAATGTGCTTTCCCTCCATTTACCCACAACTGGCCTGTACTTTCCTGAATCCCCTTTCCCGGGTCCCATTTTGAAAACTGGCCTACACGGATGTTACACTACCAGTCATCTGGAACAGAGTGATTTCAAGGGAAAGTTATATATTTTTCCTAGAAGATCAATCTCATATAAATTCTTTAAGAACTCAGGTGGATGATGATATCCGGCCCCAGTGATTTGTTATTAGTCAAAATGGCTTAGAATATCTTCTCTTGTCAGCTGTGTTCCCTGTAACCAGGATTCCCAGATGTTGACTACAGCACCCATAATCCCCAGCTACAAAGGCCTTTGGGTGGGGATTATGGGAGTTGCAGTCAACATCATCTGAGAATCCCTGTTACAGGGACTTGGAAAATAATATTCCTTGTTTGTTTTCAGGAAGAACCTCAAGCCAGAATTAATCAGAATTAATCTTTAATAATTTTAAAAACTTTTAATTTTTATTCTATTGTTTCTATTATCATGTATTTTAATTTGTGGCTTTTGAATATTTTAAATTTTGTACACCGCCTAGAGATGTACATATCAGGTGGTACAGAAAAAAGATTGATAGATTTTTTTTTTTAAATTATCCTTCACCTACAATGGAGGAGAATAATTCAAAATCAAACTGGAGAATATTCTTTCCCAGCTGGCGATTGTCATTTCTACTTGACTCAGTTCTTCAGTCTCCCTCCCTGAGAAACTCCATTCAGGTGTGGGTATATATGCTCCACCTTTTCTGCACTGAAGACAGATGCAAAGAATTCATTCAGCTTTGCTGCAATCTGCATATTATCTTTAAGGGTCCCTTCTGTGCCCTAGCCATCTTACGGTCCAAACACCTCCCTAGCAAGTTTCCTGCTTCTATTGTATTTAAAACAGGGTTTTAAAAAAAAAAATTCTCAGTGGTCTTAGCCATTTATTCCTCAAGTACTTTGGTGTCCCTAGTTGTCACCTTTGATTTCCTTGGCTAGAGTCTGTGTTCCTTCCTGTCCTTTTCATTTGGGCAGGACTTCCGTTTTCTGAAGGAAGTCGTCTTCCCTTTTTATAGCTTCCTTGACTCTGCTCATGAGCCATATTGGCTAAGTCCTCCGGGACTTAGTGGTCCCTTTCCTTCTTTTTGTGTTGTAGCGTCATGTGCTCTGGAATGATTGGAGTCTCCTGTTCTTCCCTTTCAGCTTCCTTTCCTTCAAATCCTTTTTGGAGGTTTTCTCTTCTGAAGTCCAAAGTGTCAGATGTTGGAATTGCTTGGTGATTCTCCAATTGCATATATTGCTGAATTTGATCACACTCTGGTAACTGTTCCCTACGAGTTCCACAACGCTGACATCTTGCACCAGGTCCTCAGCATCACTCAGGATTAAGTCCAGGGTCACTTTCTCCCTGGTTGGTTTCATGACCAACTGTTCTGAGGCAAAATCATTTAGCACATCTTGAAATGTGGCCTCTTCCATTTCCTGACAGTGAATTTATCTTGTCTATGGGAAGGTAACAGAAGTTACAACTCTGGCTCTCTTCGATGCCTCCCTGATTTCTTTCTCCAACTCCAGATGTTGGTGCTATCTCAATCTTCCATCAGCCCTTTTCCTGGTTCTTCTCTGTCCCCTTCTGGGTTATCTGAAACAGTTACACCCTCACACCTTAAGGGATGTTGTTTCCTGAACTGGATGCTGTCCAGTTCCTGTCAGCTTTCCCCCTAGAGAAAATTTAAAAGCTGCTCTGCAACCTTTCTTATTCTAAGTGCCAGCTGTCTGGGTCCATCTCTGTTCAAGTGGAGCCTGTTCCTTTTGTACCAGCTTTGTCTTGACTCAAAATGTTCCCCACTGCCTAACAAATTGAGACCTCTCCTGCCAACACCACCATCTCATCCACACATTGAGACCCTATAGCTCTGCCTGTCTCACTGGTGCTGCACTTGGAAGTTATTATATTTCTGTAAATGCTAGCTTTATCTGATACATTTATATACTGCCAATAACAAAACCTCTCAAGACTGTTTACAATCAAATACTGGGGGCCCTGGGCTTCAATATGCTACCTGGCAACCTAAATTTGGTTTCCAGGACCTCCCAACTCTCTTTCCCAGTGTCACTGCTGCTGACATGCTCCACAACGGCCGACTCCTCCCTAGCACTGCATAACAGTGTTATCTAGAAGCTGTGTGGTGTCCACAACCTTCACACCAGGCAGGCAAGTCACCGTGCGTTCCACACATGCATCACAGACCCATCTCTCTAAGCCCCTCTCAAGGGAATCGCCCCCACTCACTGGAGTATCCAGGTTCATCATCCAAGGAATTGGCCTCCTCCACATGAGCGTCTTCCTTTTCTTCAGAATGATGTCCTCCTCATTCTCCATGACCGCCAAGGGGCTGTCCCTTGTGTCCCTCCCTGGGGGTCTCATCCACAGACCCCTCCCCCTGCTTTGCTGAGCTTCTCCAGCCCAGCGATCTTGTTTCCTGAGAGCCAGCGGTTCAATGCACCACTGAGCACACAGCGGCAGCTCCTCAGACATGCAGCAGTGCACCATGCATCCAGCAGCACCCACTCCCCTTCTGGCAGAGCAAGAGCAGGGAGTGGAGGCACCCGGGACCTCCTTGAGGAGATGCACAGGCACCGGGAAGCTTAGTGGGGTGAGGAGCAAATACTGCCCTGGTGGCTCTTCACCAAGGGCCAAAAGGCTCACTTGCAGACCTTTTACAATTGTGTCTGATTTCAGTCCTGTCCTCTACTTTAATCAGTTTTAATTAGCATACACAATTCATCAACCAACAAGGATTCCGCTCCAGTGGTGTCAGGCTAGACCTCCTGCCTGCCAAGCAGATACTCTTCTGCCCATGCAGTGCGATGGCCCCATCCCTCCAGTGCCAGGGAAGGAAGAGTCCCAATCCTGCTCTGGCCCTCCTCCCTTGAAGTCTCCTCTCCAGGGAGCTTCTCACAGCTGAATCTTCTGATTCCTGCAAGACTCTCGGGCTCAGAAAGCGGCCATCCCTTCAGTGTCCAGGTTTGGAGGTTTTCTGTTCAAGCAGCTGTAATTTCAGGCTTCAGGACTGCGGGGGGGGGGGAGCTCCTCCCACTGTAGGGAGGCCAAGCGCAATGCTGCTTGCCAAATCTCTCCTCTGAGCACGGAGGGGGAGGGGGGCACTCCTGGATTCTCTCCCTCCACTGGAGGAGAGCATGGGGTAGTAGTGGGCCTCCTCCGTCCCTGTTGGAAGGTTCTGCAGCTGGCTTCCTCTCCCCTTCCAAGGCACCACACGGAGCTGGGCTGCTCTCCCCGGAGCTGCTGGGCCCGAGAGCGATCAGCAGACATGCAGGCCAACTCCTATCCCAGGTAGGGCTTGAGAGTTCAGGGCCAAATTTCTCAGACAGGGTCACGCAGCTGGCTGCAGCAGCAACAGCAGCTTCTCACCAGATGGAAGGGCCTGCGTGGGAGCACAAGGCCTCCCCAGAGACCTCCAACACGGCTTCGGCTCTGGGTGCCGGCACAGACCGCCTCCTGCCATAGACTTCAAGGGCTTGGCAGGGGGAGGAGACGCTCCAAGCCCCACCTCTGCTAGAGGCACAGCTGGTGGAGGGTCGGTGTTGACTGCCACTCCCAGAATCCCCAGCTGCCATGGCTCGTGCTTGGGGAGTCCCAGTCAAGAACCTCTGGGAATCCCTGTGAGAGGGAGCCCGGCAGGGGGTTGGCCTTGGGGCAGGGGGTGCTCCGTCCCCAGGAGCCGGTCAGGCACCCAGTGCTGCTTCCTTCTGCTGACTGTGGCGATCCAGCATTCACTGGGCTTTTGGTTTCATTTTGTGCTGCCGCTTTTGACATTGCCTTGAGTGTGTGATGTTTCCACTGTTTCATGGATTCTTGATTAATTTTATGTATCGCACTTTGGATACACTGAGCGGGGAAGGGATTCACCAAGCTAACAGAGTCAGTGGATGTCACACACGAGCACACAGAGACTTCCGGAGCTGGCTCCCTGCCCCATGAAGGAGGCTGCACAGTGACAAGAGGAGGGGCTCTCTGGCCCAGGAATGGTTTAATCAAAGGAGGAACTTGCTCTCCCATTCACTTCCAAACTTCAAGTATACAAACATTTTCCAAACATCAACCCGTTTCAAAATGGCACCTGAAACATCATTTGCAGAAAAACCACCTATTCAGTGCAGGGACAGGAGGCAGCTTGCTTCCCAGCATGCACTGCTCCCTGCTGCCACAACCGCCGCCGCCGTACTGGGGCATGAATCAATTAATTCTGGTGCAGAGCTGAGCCAGCACCCCTCCCTCCCAGAACCGCAACTTCTCCTGCGAACGGAGAAACAACTGAGGGGTGGAGGTGGGCAAGCCGCTCTCTTGCAAAGGGCTCCGAAGGAAGAGGCACCTGAGGGGCTGCCCGTTGCTGCTGCCGCCGCTTCCGTAAGAAGTGGAAGAGGCCGAAGGGGGCCACAAGCTCAGCACCCTGGCCGCTTCCACCACCGGCTTCTCGTGCCAAGGGGATCCAGCAAGAGCTGCCCTGCCCAGCAGCTCAAAGGCAACATGCGGGAGGTAGCAGGGGGACTCCCCACCCCCAGTCGGCCCCACTGCCAGAGCCAAGCAGGCCACAAGGACAGCTGCCTCCTGGAGGCCAGCGCAACTGCCCCAAACTCCCCAAGGATGGG